>NC_079137.1:42802515-43427013 GCF_945859705.1 Episyrphus balteatus
AAACAATTCCTAAAATGGTACAGCCATTTAAAAATATCTAAAAGTTTCGAATTTTAATTTTATCTATTTCAAATCTTTTCAGATATGCCAAAATTTTATATTTATCTTCGGAAAGCTATTTCTATTTTGTATGAGTTTTAAAAATCTTTCGATGTTATCTCAACGGAAGTTTAGTCTGTGACTTTAAGTTTTATAACTAAAAAATCTAACTGCCACTCTAGATCAATTAATTTTGAGAGATTTCCTATAGAAATAATTTATTTTGTGTATAAACAAATCCATAATCAAACTTTTTAGAGAAAGCAAGCGTTTTTTGTTTCCCTGTTAACTAAGTCCGATTCATCAAGATACGATCTTGATGAATTGTTCTAATAAACTTAAATTAATTGAAGACACGGTCTTTTGTAGTTCACAGCTTTATTAAGATTAGATTATAAAATAGGTTAGGTTTTGGCAACCGGAAAGGTTTTCTTAAAACTCTGATAGTTCATAAATTAACTTTGTAAACAAATTTACGAAAAATATAAAATTGTTTGCAGGGTCTTTAAGTTAAATTAATGAGGTGAATTATTTAATTTTATAGCAAATGTTTAAATAAAGTTAAGTTAAGTTAATTAAAGAGAATTTAAAATTAAAATATCTTTTTGAAATGAATATTTTTGATAAGAAATTTATTTAAGACTCAACATAAACTATATATTGTTATGTAAATAATTTCTCTGAAAAGGAAAAATTCTGCCACATGTCGATATTCAAATAAGGCTTTGTTATTAATTCACAATAATTATATTCCAACAAAATATTAATTGATGTTCATTTATGCCGCTTATAAAAATAGTCACTGTGGCGTATGTGTAACATTTTTTTCTTTACAAAATTTCGTTTCTTGAACCAAATGTTCTTTTTGCTTGGAAATTCACTCAACTTGTTGACTTTTGTGGAACATTTACTTGTTATCAACAATATGTAGTGGTGAACAGTCAATTTTCCGAGTAAAAGTCACATTAATAGATAAACCAATTTATAAGGTAGGTAGTGCCTCAAATTCCCTTTTAGAATAGTGAACCCATGTATGTACATTTTTTTAGGTTTGGTATCTTCGTTTTACTCATATAAAAGCAGTCACTATCTCACTGTCCATAGCAGTGACGTACAATTCCTTTTTAATACAAATTGATGCTAATTGGAATATTCATCCAGAATGCAATACTATTATGTTAAGAAAAACCTAACTGTAACAGAAAGAAGCCGAGAAAACTATTTGCTGTAAACCTTAAATTCTCCAACTTTAAAATTTTAAATATTCTATACAACTTTAGTGCAAGTGGGTTCAACCAAATCATACATTTTATTTGATTGATGAATAATAAATGAATTATGCATTTATATTCACAACATGATACTAGAATCTATAGATAAACATATTGAATCGAATTCATTTTTATTTTGATTCGGAAATAGATTGTTGTTTTACCCTCTCTGCCATATTACCATTATTATTTATGAGATGAGTTCAAAAAATTCACCACAAATATAGGTAACTATTAATCAAAATTGAAAAAAAAAAAAAAATAATAAAATCATTTCAATAAAATTGCAATTCATTTCTCATATACAAAAGTATAAAGTCAGCATTTTTAAAATCCAACAATATACCTTTAAATTTCAAAAATCAATTTTATCAATCATCTCGCATGTGAAATATAAAATCCTTTTTACAAAAAATTCCATGAAAAAAAAATATCCTGAAAGGACATTTATATAAAATCCCTTTTTCTTTGAGAGCATTATTATACTGATGCTTTTATAAATTAACCTTTTTTTTCTGTTATTGGTTTACAAGTCATCATCATCGCCACTCTGACACATCCCATTTCGTTTTCGTTCTGCCCACATATTTAATCCAAACATCCAATTTCTCTGGAATCATCAATCATAATGATCTGTGACCAGTTTTCGACAATAAACAATTTTATTTTATTCTTTTGCAAATAAATCCCACTTTTGTGGAACCTTTTTCGTATATAATTTACACACATATAAACACACTCACACAGATGGACACTACATATTTATATAGAGGTAAGAAAACATAGAAAAGGTAAAGATTTTTTTTTGTTATTTTATCAATGAACAAGCAGCCATTGAATTTATAAGGACATCAAGGACAGCAAGGACAACACACAGGAGGATGCGGACTACATACATATATGTATGAAACAAAAATTCATTACTCAAGAGGCTTAAATGAGGCCCAAATCTCCTTGTGGCGCAATATGAAGGCTCTGAAGCTGATGGTGTGTGAGAGTGAGACTGTGAGAGATGGTGAGATGGTGTAAAACATATTCCCATTACTCTCACCTTTTGCTTAATCCTCAAAGGATAATAAAACACATGTGTGTGGATGCATAACACATGTGTTGTGTATATTTTGTATAGCTTTACACATTGTCTTGGATATTATGAGTCTGATGGCTGAGAGCAGAGGTGAGTGGTAAATTGGAAGGTTTGGTATAATATGAATTCGGTTCCAATCTTCAAAGTGAAAATGGATGGAAATCACGGTGTTTATCTGAAGGCTTATCGTATTTCCCCAGTTAACTTAGGTAGTTACCATGGTAGCTTGTCAGATTGTGTTAAACAAAACAAAAAAATAAAATAAAAACAAAAAAATAAAAGAAAACAAAAACAAAAACAAAAAAAGCATTTCTCGATGATTTATTCAAAGTTATGCCATAGAATTTTTGTTTAGTGAGCGTTGAAAAGGTACCCGACATTCACGTAAGAGGATTTATTTTTCTTTTGTTTTTGTTTTTTTTTTTTATTGAATGAAAAAAGTTACGATAATATTTTTATAAAACTGAATTGTCATTTAAAATTCAAATTGAAAAATGGCTAAAAGGATAAACAGAAAAAAACATTCGATAGTTAGAAGTTATTAAGCTTTTTCTACCATGATAAAAAAGTCGATATAGGTATTCACGAGTATTATCAAGTAAAACAAAACAAAAATTTTAATATTTTTTTTTGTAAAATTAAAACAAAAAAAAAACATAGTTAGAAAAAAGATATAAGATTTACAATTTTAAAAAGAAATTAGTCGAGCCAAACATTGACAATTCAAGGGTTAGATAACCACATAGGCAAACTAGATAAATAATATACATTTAACTGAACTTAGTATTCTATCATAGAATAATTAAAAGTGGAACCGAGAAAATCATCTTCTATGACTGAGATATAGCGCTATAGTCGCTTTAAAGGTTTGTATATTCGATAACCAAAAATCTCCTAAAAAAAGGTCTTTTTGGTTTCAACGCAACCAAAACTGTTATCAAATAATGCTATTTAATATATTTTATTTATTTAAATTTATATTTTTTGTATTGTGTTAGGTCGTTTTTTTAATTTTTTAAAAATAAATAGAATATAAAAGGATTTAGAAATATTTTTAATTTTTTAATTTTTTTCGAAAGTATTTTAGATTTAACACTGCTCATAAAATGAGTGCAAGTGTTTATTTGATTACATTTTGGGTGTATTAACCAGAGTTGTAATTCACATTATTTGAAATTTTTCCACTTGCACTGTGGCGTATACGTAACATTATTTGTTTTTTATTTGTTTTTTCTTAGTTATGTATGATGTTAGGACTGAATTTAAAAATTAATTTTAAAAGAATTAGGGGAAGGTGGCCTAAAATGGCCCCCCTAAGGAAAATGTCCTATATCTCGAAAAACAGTAGCATTCAAACTTAAATGCTATATACTTTTCAAAGTTTAATATATTACTCTCACATTTTTTTCATTTGCGAGTTGAAAAAGTTCCAAAAAGTATTTAATTTTTTTAATTTTCAAGACGTCTACAAATTTCACTGATCAAATTTACCCGGGTAAAATGGCACACTGTCCAAACATACGTGATTTTAAATGCAAAATTAAGTCAAAGGTCTTCTTTTCCATTTTTTTTTTGGAACAAGTGGTGCTTAATCCCAGCAGATCTTTCATCGAGTCATTCAAAACCCAGTTCATGTTGGTTGCTCGTCTCGTTTTTGTAGTTTTTGCAACTTTGAGTGTTTTGGATGCTTTTTTCCAGGTTTTTGACGGAATCAAGGGCTTTCCTCAGTCCAGGACTTCCTCTCTGTACATCGTTCATAAATAGCAACTATTTTCACTTAAAAAAATGAAAATGTGAAAAAAAAATTTAAAATGACATGTGAAATAGGTATGCCATTTTACCCGAGCACTAAGTAGGCCATTTTGCCCATTTTGAGTTTTTTTCAATTTAATTTTTACACCAAAAAATTTAAAATCGTTTTAAACCAACTTATTTCAGTAAATTAATAAGAAATACTTCATGCGTACACACATTAACTTCTTTTTCCAAAATACAATGTTTTTTATACTTCTTTTTTGCAAAAAAAATTTCACAAAATTTTAACGAGTGTACTTTTTGATGTGGATAGAGACAGTTTGACCTGTCAAATTTCAAATAATGGCTTGAAGTTCCTGAAATTTCGTATATGTTGGTTTTGCCAGATAAACTAAAGAATCGCGTTCATAAAACTTTCTAATTATTTTCGATTCTACGATTTCTAGCAAGGGGGCCATTTTACCTTGGGGTGCCATTTTAGGCCACTTTCCCCTACGAATTTTAAAACAATTAATATCGTAACTTTTTTATTTTCACAGCCTTATAATCTAGGAAAGATCGAAAATCTGGTACCGCAGTGCATAGCCGTAGCTAGGATTTCATTTCGGGAGGGGGGGGGGGGGGTTAGCTCAGACCAAACAAAATTTTTTTTTAGAAATCACAATACTTTGTAGCAACTATATGTAACTGCAGTCGATTCTAAATCCCGCTAAATCAAATAGTCATTTGAACTGTGTAGAAGCGAAAAATTTGCCAATATCCTTTTTAAGTATTTTTTAGGAGAGGAATTCGTAGTTAAAAGTTTAAAAAAGCCCTGCTTACGGTAAACGAATTTAAAAATGGCCGAATATCCAGCGGCATCTCTAGTTTTGTAGGTACAAAGAGTGATAAGTTGGTTAATATAAATTGCGAGCGTTAGCGAGCAAGAAATTTTTTTTAAGAAACAAATTTTAACCATTCTAAGGCTTTATAAAAAAAATTATTTCGTACAAATTAATATATAAAACATTGAAAAATGGACTTTTTCTTGCACTGAAATTTTGTAGCAGAAAATTGACAGGTACATTCTATCTATTGAGTTCTAAATGAAATTAGCAATACTTAAAAACCAAAATTTTAAATAATCCAAGTTGTTTGACATGAGCTAATTACACTGGTCAACAAGGTTTTTGTTACAGAAACCAGGGTATACTTTTCTATAGGCTGAGCTCGAATCCGAAGTCAGAAAAATTCTATCACATCACGTTTTGGAGATATTCCCGTTAGAAAATCGAAAATGCCGATTTTTACCAGTTTTCAAAGTTATTTTTTAGCGTTTACTTATTTTTTTTTAAATTAAATTTGTAACAGTTTCTAAAATACATTATTTTTTGCTTACATACTGGATTTAAGGTTAACATAGAACAAAAGTGGGTAATAAGCAACTGAAGATATCTCGGACAGTAGAAAAGATGTCTGAAAGATTTAAATAGATTTAAGGGTAATATTTCAAAAACGAGATTCGATCGAATAAGTCCGTCGTTGGATTCGAGTTCGGCCACCGAAACCGTTTGAAAAAGCATAGTTTAGTCTCGGCACCATAAACCCTGCATAAGTACTTGTGGTATTTAAAGGGTTCTTAAAAGAGCATTTTAAGGTGTTAACATAGTGCTTAAGGAAATGGTCAAAGAGATAAAAACTCTTTGTAATTTACCAAACAAGTTTTGTTTTCCTTTATACAAACTTCATACAAACTTGGGTTAAACACCCAAACCCCCCCCCCCCCCCCTAAATACGGCTATGCCGCAGTGGTCAGAAAAATTAACGTCTTTTGCGGACACTTTGCGGCGGAATAAAAAAAAAATAATCTCATTAAGTAATTGTAGCTTATTAAATTTTAATTTGTTTCGCAAAAAATAATTTTGTAGCCCCACCCAACCATTTTGTATTTCAATGCAAGGTTTCAGAAGTGCAGTTCCGGCTTAATCAGGCCAGTGGAAACATTAAAAAAAAAAACTTTTTTAATTTTTTTCTTTTGCCAGTAATCGAAGCTTTTCAAAAAAAAATTCCTACAAACCCAGTTTTGTAGCTCCAACACTTCAAATTTCTGCAAATTTGAAGTTCGCATTTTTTTTTTTTTTTTTTGATTTTGGAAGCTTACTTTTGAGCTAACTTTTTAAAACAAAAACTTGAATCATTTTTTTAGTGTTGGAGCTTCAATCTTGTATGAAAATTTTTTTTTTGAAAATATTCAATTACTTGTACGAGTCAAACTTTCGTGTGGCTGTGCGGCTGTGCTTCAGTGGTTATGAGTCGGAATAGAAATTTTTGATCAAAAACCCAAAATAAGTTGAAAATAAGTTGCTGTCACAAGGTTGAATATTTTGGTTGATACATAAAGTGATTAAACCTTAAAGTCCATATAACAACCAAAATAGTAGGTATACAACTTTAAAATATCCATGCTATTCAAACAAAGTACATATTCAATTTATCTGTATCTTCATCAACAGTAACATTTATTTTCTTAAAATGTAAAGAAAGATAATTTTAAGATTGTTAACAATAACAGATTTCATATTATAGCAACATCTTTTATTTACCTAACAAAACATGTTTCTGGGAATCGAGTCTTTATTAAACATTGTATTCTTGTTCCTTAAGATTTAAAGTTACATATCATAGAATAAAGAACATTACATAGAAGACCATAACATTTGACAAAATAAATATCATTACAGTTTTCCATTCAGAAAATCTTATGGCAACATCTTGTTATTTTCTATTCAAGCTTTTTGAAAATCAAATAATCATATATAATTTTTGTTAACCAACATTATTTCTTTTCTAATCTCTTACAATTGGAATAAAACTATATAATCATTTATGTTTTAATATTATATAGATATTTGAAAAGCTTGATATAGTTTATTATCCTGTTTGCTAAAATTTGTTTTTGAATATACCTAAATGTTTGGTTTCCTTTCTCAAATAGAAAATGTCTTTTCCATTTGTTTACTACAACACATAACTTTTTGTAAACACGTTTTTAGTATTTGCTCCAAAAATCGATATTTTATACCTACAAAATTCAAAAACTCCCCCCAAAAACCCATATCAACTGGCTACTAAACAAAAACCAACCATCCCCTAAAGCCCTATATCGTACCTTCTTCAAGTAGTTTCTCTTTGTGTACACCTATAATAGCTAAATTCAACATTTTGCATGCCACTTACATACCACACACATTTTACCAACACACACACACAAATTCCATAGACTTGCAAATCCCTTAGTAAACTATTATAATGGTAGCCGCCATACACTACCCACTCGAATTTTAATACAAAAAAAGGACACAATCCTCCCATAGTGGCAGTTATTCATGCCCCGTTCACATATTATGTAGTCTTGCATTAATAACAAAGTCAAGAAGAATGTGTTTTGTTTGCGAGAGTTTGGTGGGAACACACCAAAACTAAACCCGGCAAAAAAAAATTACTCTACATTGTTGGAAGTATGCAACAATTTAACCGCAGTCAGTCGTGGTCGTTGTCATTGTAGGCTCGTCGTTTTTAGTGATGTTCTCCAGTCCTAAAGTAAAATATTTAAGTCAAAATAAATTGTCTAGGGAAATACTATAGACTCATATCTATTTTTTTTTTTAAATCATCTTTTGGTTGAATTTGCTTTTCCTTTTAAATTTTTCTACAACTTTCTTGGAATACATTTTTTTGTCATTTGCATTTGATCCTTTTTTTCTATTTTTTCAATTTTTTTAAAGGATACTTATAGATTCGTAAAAAATAAAAAAGTAATAGAATGAATTTTTCACGACGACAAGGCGACACAGGGGACTAGAGACTAGGTAATAAGGTGACAGGGAGAAAAACCGACAGAGCAAAAGTCTGACAAGGCGACAGGTACACAAGGCGACAGAGCGACAAGGCAACAGGGTGCCATTGGTCATTTTTGGCGTCAAAATTAATTTGCACGTCCATTTCTGGACGAAAAGTCATTAAATTTGGTACACTGAATGATAATAGTATGGAGAATACGAATACGATTTTTTTTTTTTGGACTTAAGATTTGAATTTTATTGAACATTGAAACTTTTTGAAGTGAAAACTTCTTAGTATCGTAGTGATTTGAAACAAGATGAAACGAAAACGCGACACGACTTCAACTTGTTATAACTTTTTTGTTTTAATAGATAGATGAATGAAATTTGTACTGTAGATATAATCCAGTCAAATAAGGATTTAACCTCGGAATGAATGTTAGTAGAAATTTTTTTTGCTCAATATCTTCCTTTTGCCATTCTATAACATAACTCAAAAGTCTAGAAAAATCTCATGTCCGCTTGTCGCGATTTCAAGGTCAAATCGCGAAATGGAGATTTTCAAAATTAGCAAAAATAGGCTATGGTATTATATACACATATGATACATGATTTCAAGGTATTTTTTAATGCTGATTCCAAAAAATCTAAAATCAAGGCAATCTGACGTCTCTGAAAAAAGTTATACCTGCGTTTTTCATCTTTCAACCCATATTATTATAATAGTTGCTAACTTACTACCGAAAAACCTTTAAAAGTAATTGTAGCGGAATCATATTTTGCATGAGGGTTTTCATATCCATTATCATTAAGAATCAAAACAATGCAATGCAAAAAAACATTTATATCTATGACAAAATGGTATTTTTTGAGAAAAGGGAAATTTTGGGATGTGCACTAAAAAACATCCTGGTACAATCTTGGAATTAGTGCTAATAGGCTAATTTTTTTGTTTCTATCTTTGTTTGGATATTCTATAACTTATGTCAAAAATCTAAAAAAATCTCATCACCGCAAGTTCTTATTTTCCAGGTTAAACTAAGTTAGGTGCAGATTTAAAAAAAAATAATAAGAAAATTTTAGATTCTTATATGTATACCAACATAACCCATATCATTTCAAGGTATTTTTTAACGCTGATTCCAACAAAACCCACAAACAAACCAATATGACCATCCCTGAAAAGTAATGTACCTTATTCATGTTGATCTGACACAAATATCTGAAGAGTAGTTTTTCAATTTTTTAAAATCTGCACCTTATCTTCAAACCAAGAAAATTAGGACTTGCGGACATGAGATTTTTTTAGATTTTTGAGGGTAGTTAAAGAATATCCAAACAAAGATTAAAATGAAAAAATTAGCCTATTAGCACTTATTCCTAAGATGAACAAGAATCTTCTTTAGTGCATATCCTAAAATTTGCCCCTCCATCAAAAAATACCATTATTTCGTAGGTATATATATTTTTTGTAAGGGATTGTTTTGATTTTTAATAATGATGGATTCTAAAATCTTCATGCAAAATTTGGTTCATCTACCATAACTTTTAAGGGTTTTTCGGCAGTAAGTTTGCAACTGTTATAATAATATGAGTTGACAGATGAAAAACAGGTATAACTTTTTCCAAAGACGTCAGATTGTCTTAATTTTAGATTTTTTGGAATCAGCATTAAAAAATACCTTGAAATCATGTATCATATGTGTATATAATACCATAGCCTATTTTTGCTAATTTTGAAAATCTCCATTTCGCGATTTGACCTTGAAATCGCGACAAGCGGACATGAGATTTTTTTAGACTTTTGAGATATGTTATAGAATGGTAAAAGGAAGATATTGAGCAAAAAAAATTTCTACTAACATTCATTCCGAGATTTACCCCTTTTTTATCCTTATTTTACTGTATTAATAGGTAATTAAATAAATTATAATTGTACAAAATTTCAATTAATTTCATATTCAAAATTCGGAGATAACGGTAAAAAGATGTTCTTTTCCAACAAACGTTATATCTTTTGATCTAGTGCTTATACAAATTTGATTTAATACGCATGCTGATAACATAACCTTTTATTTGATATATCACACATAACGTAACGTGCTCTACAAGTTACACAATCTTAAATTGAAAAAAATTAAAAAATACCTCAAAACACCTGTGGAGATCTGTTGGCGATGACCAGCTACCAGTGTAGGAAGTATCGTAATCTCAGTCTGGAAATTCGACATGGTTAACTTTAAAAAATTCTAACTTTTCTTGTAGACATCTTTGAAATAAGATTTATACATCATTATACAAGGTGAAACAATAAGCTTTCACATGGTATAAAATTTTTTATAGGTTGTTAAACAAAAAAATTGATTTAATAGCATGAGAACATAAAAATAATTTTTTTTTTTGCTTTTTTTATGAAATTTCATCGAGTTTAAAAAATTCTAGCTCTTTTTGTAGATGTCTCATAGGTCTGATCGATATATATATTTTGAGCTAAGACAAAAAGCTTTCAGATGATATAAAATTTATAAAGGTTGTCATATAAAAAACATGGATTTGAAGGTGATAGAATAAAAATAGGTAGATTTTTTCTATTTTTTTAAAGAAAAGTGATTTTTTAAGGTTTCACTTCTACCACGTGTGAATTGCACACATGATTTTTTTTTATTATATGTATCATGTTTTCTAATATTTACTTAAAAACATAGTTGGCAACCATATAATAGCAATTTTTTTCAATTTTATTATGAAACATAAATAGAAGAGATCTCAAAATTGTGCTAATTTAAAAAAAAAATAACGAAATAGCGTAATAAGGGGTCTTAAAGTGTAAGTTACTAATTTGGCATTTTTTTTTGACTTTGTTTTTAAAATTTTTGATTTTTTTTTAAGAAAATGAATCTATGAATCCTAAATCTAAGACCTGACACCTTTTTGTCATGAATTTAGCCCAATTTCTAGCTTATATACTGATTTAAAGCTAATTCTTTCCACATTTTGGAGCTGAAATTTTGAATAAAAAACGGTTTTCGTATTCTCCATACTATTATCATTTAGTGTACCAAATTTAATAATTTTTCGTCCATAAATGGCCGTGCAAATGAATTTTGACGCCAAAAAGCACCAAAGGCACCGCTGTGCGGCGAAAAGGCGATATAGGGTGGCCAGACTATATTGCGACAGGGGGAGAAGGCGATAGGGTGATAAGCAGGGGCGTACACTCCCTTGGGGCAAGCGGGGCGGCGCCCCGGGGCCCCCGACCGAATCCAGGGCCCCCACTGGAGACAATGCAGATAATATAATATATTGATTTAAAAAAAAGGTTACCCCAACAAAATAAACTGCATTTTTCAAAGAAAAATTATAATAATCTTAGGGCCCCAAAAAATATTACTTGAAAAATCTTTGCAACCACAAATAATACATTAGAGGCCCTAAAAAAGCAAAAAAAAGTTTTGTTAATGGCATACCAAATATTACTCAAGTCAATACATTATGGGCCCCAAAAAAGCAAACAACTTCAGGCCAGGGGCCCCAAAAGCCTTTACTTCAGGGCCCCCAAAAAATTAAATTTAAAAAAAAAAATAGTTTTTTAAATTAAATTACATTTGTTGATGGATTACTAAATATTACTTTAGGAGCCCCAAAAAAATATGAATTAGGGGCTCCAAAAATATTATATGAAGGGTCCCAAAAAATAATTTTTCAGGAGCCCCGTTAGTTGAAAGGCAATCAAATATTAATTGGGGGCCCCAAATTCTATTACTAAGGAGCCCAAAAATATTCATCAAATTTTTTGATGGCATGACAAATAATATTATTTGAGGATCATCAAAACCTTTTACTTCAGTGGTTCAAAACAATCAAATGTAAAATTAAATATCAATTCAGGGGCCCCAACACAAATACATCAGGGCCCAAAATAAAAACATTACGTTATTGGTTGCATTCCGAATTTTACTTCGGAACAGAGGCCCCAATACCAATAATATTTTAGGGGCCTCTAAGCACTTAATTTTGAGGCCCCAAAAATAATTTTTCAGGGGCCCCAAAAGAAATAAACTATGTTTGATGATAGAAAATCAGATGTGTACATTAGAGTGACCGCAAATCCCATAGAAAAAATTTTTTGTCGAATTTTTTTCGGGGGAACCCCATAAAATGTTCCGCCTTTGCAGATTTTTAAATAGCCAAAATTTCAGCTCGATTGGATAACTCTAAATGGTGCCGACACTCGCTCAAAGTATCAAAAATCTCTGTTTTTTCACTGTGTTTCGAAGAAAATTAGCTCTAGCTCCCAGACAGATCGAGTTATTTTCACTTTTTATATATTAAATTAAAGGTAGTGTTGTAACACATAATTCAGATGCTAAATTTGTTTAGTTTTACTAAAAAAGAAAAATATTGTCATCAATTTAAATTTTCAGTACATACCTCAAAAAGAGCTGAAGTGCAAACTCGATTTAAAATTAAACTTTTTTTTAACTGTTTTATTCTGCGGATTGGGATAGAATGGATGTTTCTCTATCTCTGGGCCCTCGGGTATCAAAAGTATGAGGTATAGTCGTGGGGTGAAAGAGCTATTAACAATGAAACTTTTTATGTTATTGGACCAATGTAAGGCATCTGATAGAAATGCTTCTCGCATAATTATAGCTACAATAGAAGCACTAGGGCAAAATCCAATTGACTTTGTAGTTTCAAAATCAGACTTACATTCAACAAGAAAAAACTTTTGCTTGGTTTAATGCCCCAAGAGCTTATCTGGCTCCTAAACAAGATCTTGATCTTTTGCGTAATCGCATTGAATACCGCAAGATAGACAAATATATTTCAGAGAAGGCTTTTGCTAAATTCTCAAACCATTTATGGTATTTGAGTTCAGAGCTGGCAGGTCTGGCGTTCTTTGACCTAACTTTACGAGATGGCGAAAAATTAGAAACGGCCAACATAATTTTGAAAACCAGTGAAACGGAAACCAACAGAATAGTAAATCCAAAGCTACAGACACATGAAGATGAAGAATTTGTCACAGCAGGGTTAAAAAATATTGTGAACAAAGAAACATTGATCTTTTTCAGCCGATTGAAAATAGACACAAGTTTTCTCAAAGAACCTCCTAATCCTTCGCCGGAAAACCCGCATTTTAAAGAAGGCTTTAAAAAAGTGCAACCACTTAAAGTCGTAAATGACATGACAGAAAGAGAAGTCAAATTAATAACGGATTTTAATAACCTTTTAACTAAAGATGAGGAACAAAAACAATATGTACTTCAAGTAGTCAGTGAGTGCCGAAAATTGTATCCTGATGCTTCCAAAACTACTTTGTAAATCTTTTGATTAAATTTTTTTAGTATTTTCTTCATTAATTATGTATAAGAAATGTAACATGATGTTATTTTTTTTGTTTTTTAGGACGTGTGTGAATTGCGTAAAATAGTTAACATTGTGTTAAATTTTTTACACTATTGAGGTGAATACAAAATTTTCAGGTTTTAACAATTTATTGGGCTCTGGGACCTAGTTAAATTTGAGTTAAATTTTTTTTGCAGATGGTTTTGTTTTTTTTTTTTTTTATTAAAAAGGAGTTTCATAGCAGAAAAGAAGCAGAGAAAAATATTAAACAATAAGTCATACAGCTGAAATTTTTTTGTTCACCTCAATAGTGTCAAAAATTTTACACGGTGTTAACTATTTAACGCAATTCACACACAGCCTTAGAATTCTGTTAAATGTTTTTTTTTTTTTTAAATAAAACAGTTTAAAAAAAAGTTTAATTTTAAATTGAGTTTGCACTTCAGCTCTTTTTGAGGTAAGTACTGAAAATTTAAATTGATGACAAAATTTTTCTTTTTAAGTAAAACTAAACAAATTAAGCATCTGAATTATGTGTAGCAACACTACCTTTAATTTAATATATAAAAAGTGAAAATAACCCGATCTGTTTGGGAGCTAGAGCTAATTTTCTTCGAAAAACAGTGAAAAAACAAAGATTTTTGATACTTTGAGCGAGTGTCGGCACCATTTAGAGTTATCCAATCGAGCTGAAATTTTTGCTATCTAAAAACCTGCAAAGGCGGAACATTTTATGGGGTTCCCCCCACCAAATTTCGAAAATCGATTTCTTGCGGTCACTCTAGCTGTACATATTACTTCAGAACAGAGGCCCCAAGAACTATTAATTCTAAGCTAAACAAATTTTTATTTTAGAGGTCTCTAAATATTTAATTTTTGGGGCCCCTATTTCAAGTATTTACTACTTTTGTGATAGACATTTTAAGTAAGTATAGCAAAGTGCATAACGAACATATTAAAACATTAAAATAAACCTAAAAATAAATAAGCCATACAAAAAAAATGTATGGCGTATACTTACTTTTTTTTTGTATCTAAGGGGCCCCCAAATATCAAAGGGGCCCAAACTCTAGTCTTGCCTCGGGGCCCCGGCGACTCAACGTACGCCACTGGTGATAAGGATGTTCATTGGTACCAAATGAATCTATTACTTAAAGATACTATTAACATTTATTCAGATAGACCGTGACAAATACAATACTACAAAAAACCTGGATTATGAGAAAGTTCCATACCGCAAATTGGCTAAATCATACATTATCAAAAACATGTATAATTTTAATAGGGTTATGTTGTGTTTTTTTTTTTAGATTAAATATAGAAATGCGTTTTCTTTGTTTGAAGAAAACAAAAATCCCTTACGCATTTAAAATTTTCAATTTGTCCTTAAACTATGTCTACCATTTTTAAGAGCAAGTGTCTGTGACCTGTTTTTTTTTTTCATTATTCTTTTCTTCTTTTTTTTTTATAAAAGCCTCTGGGCAAAAATGATAAAGAAAATAGAAGCAAAAAAGCCAATCCATTCTACTTGGTTGCACATTCACACACGAGTGCCGATGGCAACGCTGCCAAACGACGATGATGATGCCGTCTTTGGCGAATAAACAAATGAAGAAATAACAAAAAGGCATTAAAGCAAGACATTTTAGATAGGAATTTATTTTAGAATCCTTTTTTTTGAAGAATCCTTTTTTTCTCCGTTATTAAGATGTAGAAGTGGAAAGTATAGAAAGTGGGGTATAGAAGATTTAAGTGTCCCAAAAGCGAGATGTCAATTTATCGATTCCCATTTCAATGTTGACAATTTAATTCAATTTTCATTGGATGTGTTTTTTTTTTTTGTTTCTTTTTGTCCTTCTTTTCTTTTGGTTAGTTGTTTGTTGAATTGGACATGATTTTTATCAAACCAAGCTTATTTTGAACCTTTCAATAAAAATCTATGATTTGATGTTTCTTTATTTTTGGTCATGTGTATGATGGTTGAAAGGTTGAAACCCTTTTTTTTTGTCAAAATATTTTGGTTTCGTGGTTTTTGGTATGTTTTTTTTTTTGGTAAAGAAAGAAGATGAAGTATTTGAAAGAGCATAATGATTGAGTGGTTTGAATGATTTATTCGTGTGGCTGTTAGTGGCTTGTCGAAATTGTCTTTTTAATTCAAAGTAGCAAGAGACCCAAAACTTGTTTTGGGACTTTGCTTTCAGTTATGAATAGGGGTTTAATTGACTTTTTTTTTTACTTCTCACTTTGAGAGAAAAAATTTGTTTTGCCCCGAGCCTCGGCAGCTTAACATACGCATCTGGCAACACTAATAATAAACTTTTATATTGTAAACGGAACGGCTTCTGACGTTCATATAAATTTCGGCAGAGAGGATCTTTTTCAGGCGATGCATCGCGATGTTTAGGAGTCCGAATTATTATTTTTCGTTGTAGCAAATTATTAGGGAACCCGGCCGAACAGATCCGATTTCGATGATCCTTATTTTCATTTTTTTCAAACGTCGATAATTAAAAATATTTTAACCTCTACAGGTTAAAAATCGCCGATTTTGTCGCATTGTTTTTTTTTTTAATTAAATTAAATTTTTTTTAATAAAACCAATTTTGTATAAATAATAAATTAAAAATAATACCAAAAGATTTTCTAGGTAATTTAACGAAGAAAAATATATGGGAGTAAGGGAGAATCTTCCATCGTTTAAGCCATAAATGCACACTTTTCCCACAAACTGACTTCAAACAAAAAAAAAAAAAAATAAAAATAATTTGAACACATCGGCAACACCTGAAATATTAAACACATTTTTAAAAAGTTAGAAGCTCATTTATAACTATTAAATTTAAACCCACTAAATTTAATGAAGAGCTTTTGAAAAAAATGTCCTCAAAAACTCAGAATTTTGAAAAAATTATGTTGAATAACTTTTAAATGACTTTTTTTTTAACTTTTTGTAGTAAAATATGTATGAATTTATTTTTAAAAAAATGTTTGGTGATAAATATTATTAGTTTAATTCCAAAGAGGAAAATTTAATAATTATAGTTTTGAAAAAAAAAAAACTAAAATTACTTCAATTTCATTGCATTTTTTTGATAAAAACTGAATTCTTGTATTGAAAAAGGTAATTGATTTTCTCTAAGACTTTGACAAATAACACCTTCAATCTTTCTCTATTTTACATTTAACAATAAGGGAAGAAAAAATAACTTCACATTTAAATGTTGAACATTGAAAAAAAAAAATAAGTTAAAATTAAAAAAAGTTCTTCGAAAATGAAATACGTTTTAATTTTTTTCTTAAACTGTAATACATATTAAAATAAAATTTTATGAATTCAAATTACAATTAATATGGCCGAACCATTTTGAAAAATATTTTATTACGAAAAAGTTTAAAAAACGACATGGTAAAATTTTTTCAATGTATTTTTTTTAATTCTGAGGTTGAGGACCAGTTTTTCAAAATAACACTTCATTCTATTTACAATTCAATTTAATTTTACAAAAAAGAATTAGTTTCTAGCTTTTTAAAAATGTATATGCAAATATTGTAGGTGTTGCCGTTGTGTTCAAATGTTTTTGTTTTTTGTATTTGAAGTCAATTTGTGAGAAAATTGGACCTATCGCAAACAAAGGAAGATTGTCCCTAGCTCTCACATACACGGTTAAAAATTTTGGTGTAGATTGTACGAAAATTTGGGATTTTCAACACCAAAATTTTATTTAAATTAAATCTTTTAAATTCTAACAAAAAATTTACTGAAATTTAATTATCTTTGTATTAAAAATCAAGGACGTAGCTATTCCTCAATTTAAAGTTTCAGTTTATTATAATGATATTTCTTTCTTTTTCTTTTTTATTATTTTTTATTATTTTAAGTATTTTCTTTTTACCGACTTCCAATTCGACTGTATTTTTTTTTTCTTTTTTTTTTTTGTTTGTGTTTGTTACATCATAACTTTGGACTGAGTGAACCAAGGAACTATTAGAAAAACCATAAGACCCAGCTTTAGCCATGTAAGTCGGTTTTGTTTTTTTGATAAAAATGATTATTTACTTCTAAAAAATGAAACAAAACATTTCTAAAAGTGGAAGAATTGTTTCATAGACAAATATTTTATTTCAATTCTTAACCAGATAAAGTTATAATTTAGGCGCAGAGGAATTAATTTTAATTTAAAATTTTCTTATATGTATTTCAATACTTTTGATTACATTTTAATTTTTTTGTATTTGAAACTAATACTTTTTTTTTTTTTTTTGAAATTAATACAAAAATGTTAAGAAACTGTAATAAAATCACAATGTTAAAAAATAATAATTTTTGTTTTGAAAAAGGCCTAATTCCAAAAGTTGTATTAAAAGCTACAAGAGAATTTTTAATCGTGTAGTTTTTTCTCTTAATTTCCTAAGCAATCTTTTGGCATCAATTAATTTATGAAATTTAATTTTTTGTTCATAAGAATCTTCAATTCAATTTAAATAAAATGCACGACTGAGTCGCACGAACTTGCTCTTAGAGTTAAAGTTGATTAAATTTTTAAGACTTTTTATATAGAAATTTGGAAAAAAAAATTCCATTTAAAAAAAAAAAATAATATAAAATCTGAAATCAAATTGCTTTTCAAAACAAGTATGCAGTTTTGATTGATATATTAAGATGCATTTTTAGAAAAAAAATGTTCAAAATCATTAGAGCCTAATCAACATCTAAAAGCTAAATTTCAAAAAAATTCAATGTCTCGTTTTCGAAAATTTGATATTTCAAAAAAATATTTTCAAAATTTTTTTAAAAATCCAAAAATTATTTTTTTGAAAATTTTATTTTTGGTTTATATTTGAATTGTATAAATTCTTCTTCACAAAAAGTTTCGTTGAAATCGAAAAAGAAGTTTCGGAGATAATGGGATTTGAAAAAAACGGTTCTATGGCAGGTACCGTTAATAATGATTTCCAAAAATGATGATTTCATTAAAAGATAGACCTCAGACTAACATTTGAATTTTTTAAACAAAATCGTTCTAGCCGTTTTCGAGATATTTTAATTTTACTAAAATCGGTATACCTATGACGAGTACCGTTATTTTTGGTCCAAAAAAATTAATTCCAAAAACCCCTCTGGAAAGTTGCAAATAACGCTACATACCAACTTTGACATCAATCGGTCTATCCGTTTAGGCTGTAGGTTCGTTTACAGACAGACAGACTGACAGACAGGCAGACGGACTTCCGAGACCCACTTTTTTGGCATTCTCTATGTTATATCAACTTTTTTGTTTGTACGAATGCATAACTTGATATATAGTACTTATATCGCAAGTAAAAATCAATGGGGCCACATTGTCAATTGTTAACCTACAGAGGGTAAAGTATTTTCAATTATGACGTTCCCTAATATTGACATTATTTGAGCCTTAGTTACTCCACTATTGTTTGGAATACAAATTTGGAGTTATCATTGTTTAAAATGAATCAAAAATATGTAAAGCTTCCTATCTATGTATATTTTCTAAATATATAAATCTTTTCTACGTATCATTTCTATAATCTAAAAATTCGTTAAAAATCCCATTGATATGGTTAACTTATTAATCAAAAGAATCCCTACATATCTAATCTCTCTAGTTTTTTTTTTTTATTATTTTTAAAACTCAATTTCATAAATCTATATTCTCCCCATCGATATCGATAAAACTTTTCGAATGACCATAACTTTTCGGTCTGATTGATTTGAATTCATTTTCAATTTGAATTACATCAAATACCTAATCTTTCTCAACATACTCGTTGGACAAAAGAAAAATTCTAATCGATTTTGTCTGACCCCAAGGAATTACAATCTATACAAACACACTCACAAAAAAAAACAGGCAACTTTTTATCTGTAGATTTCAAGCTAATACCATGTGATTAGATTTTTAGCTTCCGGGATGTTTCCCTTTTAAATGCCCATAAATCACTTTTATACATATATTTAAGGCCAATTCAACTTTCTCTGAGCAAAAAAAAAGGATATACATGTCCATGCCACACGAAAAAAAGAACATTGGAAAATGAGCAAAAAAGGCTAAAATAAATCGTCCCTTCTTCGCATATGAGGAAAACTTTTTGCTCATTTCAATATGCGACTTGAATAAGTACGGTTGGTTAAATTTATGTTTGGGTTAATTTTTTCTGAAAAAGGGGCGAAAAAAGTAAAACATACCTTAACCTTGGTCCAAGTAACTCATAATTATATATATTTTGCAACCCGTGTTACAGTTTTTGACATTGAAATAATTATTATACCGGAAGAACAGAAATAAAAATTATGTAAAAAAAAACCTACCTAACACTATGGTATGTAAGTAATTTCTGTTTTTTTGTGAGATGAACGAAGTACCTTTTTCCGAATCAAGGATAATAAGAAGTGCCTTTTACCTTAACATACACTCACGTTTCTCATGTATTTGTTTGTATAGGCCGGAAAGTTATCGTTCTCCAGTTTTAACAACAAGGAGAGCAGTCATCATCATCATCATCGTTTTGAAAAAGGAAACAAGGACGAGGGAGAAACTACGCAGTAATTTTGTGAGTAATTAAGAACATCAATCATTTTACCTTTAAAAGGTTAAGTTTATGTTATAAGAGGGAAACTTTCAAGGAAAGGTTATATTTTTTTTTTTTGTTAAAGGATATAAAAGTAAAAAAGGATGCAATGGAATAATAAACGAGCATTTTTTTTTTGTGTTTTGACTTAACATAACAAAATGGATCAAATGGTCGTTTACCTTTTCGCTAAAGTTAATATACGGATCAGTAAATTTGGTTTTTTTATTTACCGAATGACTAAACTTTGTTTAATTGTCATTCAATTATTTTTCTACTCAATTTTCTGCCATGTTTGATTTAAGAGGGATCGCTTTCATCCAGTGCCGGATTAGCCTCAAGGCAAACTAGGCAGCTGCCTAGGGGCCCCACTTCAGCTAGGGGCCCCTCGCCCCAACTACGAACAAACAAAATTTCTTGGAGTTGTACCTACAATAAAAAACAGCATTACATTTGTATTTGTAAAAATACAGATTTGTAAAAAGAAGAATAAAAAAACGTTTGCAAATCATTAAACATTAGCCCCGTTCCATTGGAGGTGGTAGTTTACTCATGAGTAGATCTAGTACTACCACATGATCTTCTACTTCTACCACTGATCTTCTATACATGTGTTTATAATGAATTATGACTCCCATCACATCCTGAAGGGCCCAACCCAGCGATGCCAGGTTGAGGGATTTTTTCCTGTTTTTTTTCGGTATTTTTGATTAGGGAAAAGTGGAAAATCAACCCAGAACAGTCAGCTCAAAATATATCACGTTTAAATACCAAGACAAATACTGGTCAATTCGAATATTATTCCAACGACATCAAACCAGAGTTTAGTAACGAGATGGTGCCATTAAAGCTCTTCATGTTGCAATCAGATGATATGTCAGAAAAATCTGAGATTGTGCATGCAGAGAAGTTAGAAGTTAATATTAGATAAAGTTGTCCAATAAACGTTCCCAACTTGTATTGTAGCTTAAGAATCTACAGAAGTTTGAAGATTTCTAACAGTTGCTTCTACACGAAGATTTTGGAAAAGAAATTGGTATCGTTTCTATTGAAAAGCTCTATTAATTGTTGTGAATTTTAACAAAAAATGACAAAGGTAAGATTTATTAACAATAAAATTATCTAAAAAATGATATAAAAACCAATTCCGTGAGTTGATTAAATAAAATTTTATAGTTGGTAAAAGTGCGGATTTGTCTCGCAAGGTAGGGGCAAAATGGAATTTTTTCATATATCTGACGAAGTTTGTTGGGTAGTATGAAAATTATAAAATTTTATTTAATCAACTCACGTAATTGGTTTGTATATAATTTTTTAAGATAATTTTATAGTTAATAAATCTTACATTTGTCATCTTTTGTTTATTTGAACAACAATGGAGCTATTCAATAAAAACGATACCAATCTCTTTTCCAAGATGGCGGCTGCTCCCGACCTCCTATCAGCCAAACAAATTAATTTGTATGATAAGGACAGCCAGCGAAACACATTCCATGAAAAAATTGATTACACTGGTCAACAAAATTTAACTTTTATTTTGCCACAAGAACCAAAGTATACTTTCCTAGTAGTTTTTGGGGTGCTGAATCCGAATCTGAAGTCAGAAAAATTTGATTGGCCTCCGTTTTTGAAATATTACTGTTATAAAATGATAAAAAAATGTCATTTTGGCTGTTTTCGAGGTTCTGTTTTTATGTGGAGTAATTCATCGAAAACAAATCTGTACCGGTGATTATAAAAACAGATATTCTTCTTTCAAAAACTGTTTAAATTTTCCCGATATATCTTTTGTTGCTCGAGATATCTTAAATTTCAGTTAATAAGCAAAAGAGAAAATAAACTTAATCTAAAGTTTAAGTCACTGGTCACAGAGTTTTTGCCACAAGATCCAAAATATACTTTTCGGAAGGTTTTTGGGTTGCTGAACTCGAATTCGCAGTCAGAAATATTCTATTAGCCTCAGTTCTTGAAATATAACCGTTTTAAAAAAATCTTTTGTCTGCATTTTATACCATTAATATTTCAACAACAAAGGCTAATAGAATTTTTCTGACTGCGGATTCGAATTCAGCAACCAAAAAACCTTCAGAAAAGTATATTTTGGTTCTTATGACAAAAAAAGTTTAATTTGGTTGACTTCAGATTCGAGTTCAACACATCCAAAACAACTAGGAAAGTATATTTTGGATCTTGTGGCAAAACCTTGTTGACCAGCGTTATCAATTCAAAAAAAAAAACTAAACCACCCACACACGTTTTGAACGCGTTTCAAACGCGTTTTGGACGCGTTTTGGACGCGTTTTGGACGTGTTTCGGACGCTTTTCCGACGAGTTTCAGACGCGTTTCGGACGCGTTTCAGACGCGTTTGAGACGCGTTTTGGACGCGTTTCGGACGCATTTCAGACGCGTTTTGGAAGCGTTTCAGACGCGTTTTGGACGCGTTTCAGACGCGTTTTGGACGCGTTTCAGATGCGTTTTGGACGCGTTTCAGATGCGTTTTGGAAGCGTTACAGACGCGTTTTGGACGCGTTTTGGACGCGTTTCGGACGCGTTTCAGACGCGTTTCGGACGCGTTTCAGACGCTTTTCAGACGCGTTTTGGACGCGTTTCAGACGCGTTTTGGACGCGTTTCAGATGCGTTTTGGACGCGTTTCAGATGCGTTTTGGAAGCGTTACAGACGCGTTTTGGACGCGTTTCGGACGCGTTTCAGACGCTTTTCAGACGCGTTTTGGACGCGTTTCAGACGCGTTTAAGATGCGTTTCGGACGCGTTTCAGGCGCGTTTCGGACGCGTTTCAGACGCGTTTGGGACGCGTTTCAGATGCGTTTTGGACGCGTTTTGGGCGCGTTTAGGATGCGTTTCAGATGCGTTTTGGACGCGTTTCAGACGCGTTTTGGACGCGTTTCAGATGCGTTTTGGACGCGTTTCAGATGCGTTTTGGAAGCGTTACAGACGCGTTTTGGACGCGTTTCGGACGCCTTTCAGACGCTTTTCAGACGCGTTTTGGACGCGTTTCAGATGCGTTTCAGATGCGTTTTGGACGCGTTTCAGACGCGTTTTGGACGCGTTTCAGACGCGCTTTGGACGCGTTTCAGATGCGTTTTGGAAGCGTTACAGACGCGTTTTGGACGCGTTTTGGACGCGTTTCGGACGCGTTTCAGACGCTTTTCAGACGCGTTTTGGACGCGTTTCAGATGCGTTTCAGATGCGTTTTGGACGCGTTTCAGACGCGTTTTGGACGCGTTTCAGACGCGCTTTGGACGCGTTTCAGATGCGTTTTGGAAGCGTTACAGACGCGTTTTGGACGCGTTTTGGACGCGTTTCGGACGCGTTTCAGACGCTTTTCAGACGCGTTTTGGACGCGTTTCAGACGCGCTTTGGACGCGTTTCAGATGCGTTTTGGACGCATTTCAGGCGCGTTTCGGACGCGTTTCAGACGCGTTTGGGACGCGTTTCAGATGCGTTTTGGACGCGTTTTGGGCGCGTTTCAGATGCGTTTCAGATGCGTTTTGGACGCGTTTCAGACGAGTTTTGGACGCGTTTCAGACGCGCTTTGGACGCATTTCAGACGCGTTTTGGACGCGTTTCAGACGCGCTTTGGACGCATTTCAGATGCATTTTGGACGCGTTTCGGACGCGTTTGAGACGCGTTTCAGACGCGTTTTGGACGCGTTTCATTAATATTTCAACAACAAAGGCTAATAGAATTTTTCTGACTGCGGATTCGAATTCAGCAACCAAAAAACCTTCAGAAAAGTATATTTTGGTTCTTATGACAAAAAAAGTTTAATTTGGTTGACTTCAGATTCGAGTTCAACACATCCAAAACAACTAGGAAAGTATATTTTGGATCTTGTGGCAAAACCTTGTTGACCAGCGTTATCAATTCAAAAAAAAAAACTAAACCACCCACACACGTTTTGAACGCGTTTCAAACGCGTTTTGGACGCGTTTTGGACGCGTTTTGGACGCGTTTTGGACGTGTTTCGGACGCTTTTCCGATGAGTTTCAGACGCGTTTCGGACGCGTTTCAGACGCGTTTGAGACGCGTTTTGGACGAGTTTCGGACGCGTTTCAGACGCGTTTTGGAAGCGTTTCAGACGCGTTTTGGACGCGTTTCAGGCGCGTTTTGGACGCGTTTCAGATGCGTTTTGGACGCGTTTCAGATGCGTTTTGGAAGCGTTACAGACGCGTTTTGGACGCGTTTCGGACGCGTTTCAGACGCTTTTCAGACGCGTTTTGGACGCGTTTCAGACGCGTTTTGGACGCGTTTCAGATGCGTTTTGGACGCGTTTCAGATGCGTTTTGGAAGCGTTACAGACGCGTTTTGGACGCGTTTCGGACGCGTTTCAGACGCTTTTCAGACGCGTTTTGGACGCGTTTCAGACGCGTTTAAGATGCGTTTCGGACGCGTTTCAGATGCGTTTTGGACGCATTTCAGATGCATTTTGGACGCATTTCAGGCGCGTTTCGGACGCGTTTCAGACGCGTTTGGGACGCGTTTCAGATGCGTTTTGGACGCGTTTTGGGCGCGTTTCAGATGCGTTTCAGATGCGTTTTGGACGCGTTTCAGACGCGTTTTGGACGCGTTTCAGGCGCGCTTTGGAGGCATTTCAGACGCGTTTTAGACGCGTTTCAGACGCGCTTTGGACGCATTTCAGATGCATTTTGGACGCGTTTCGGACGCGTTTGAGACGCGTTTCAGACGCGTTTTGGACGCGTTTCAGACGCGCTTTGGACGCGTGTTGGACGCGTTTCGGACGCGTTTCAGTCGCTTTTCAGACGCGTTTTGGACGCGTTTCAGATGCGTTTTGGACGCGTTTCAGATGCGTTTTGGAAGCGTTACAGACGCGTTTTGGACGCGTTTCGGACGCCTTTCAGACGCTTTTCAGACGCGTTTTGGACGCGTTTCAGATGCGTTTCAGATGCGTTTTGGACGCGTTTCAGACGCGTTTTGAACGCGTTTCAGACGCGTTTTGGACGCGTTTCAGACGCGTTTTGGACACGTTTCAGACGCGTTTTGGACTCGTTTCAGACGCGCTTTGGACGCGTGTTGGACGCGTTTCGGACGCGTTTCAGACGCTTTTCAGACGCGTCTTGGACGCGTTTCAGATGCGTTTTGGACGCGTTTCAGATGCGTTTTGGAAGCGTTACAGACGCGTTTTGGACGCGTTTCGGACGCCTTTCAGACGCTTTTCAGACGCGTTTTGGACGCGTTTCAGATGCGTTTTGGACGCGTTTCAGATGCGTTTTGGAAGCGTTACAGACGCGTTTTGGACGCGTTTCGGACGCGTTTCAGACGCTTTTCAGACGCGTTTTGGACGCGTTTCAGACGCGTTTTGGACGCGTTTCAGATGCGTTTTGGACGCGTTTCAGATGCGTTTTGGAAGCGTTACAGACGCGTTTTGGACGCGTTTCGGACGCGTTTCAGACGCTTTTCAGACGCGTTTTGGACGCGTTTCAGACGCGTTTAAGATGCGTTTCGGACGCGTTTCAGGCGCGTTTCGGACGCGTTTCAGACGCGTTTGGGACGCGTTTCAGATGCGTTTTGGACGCGTTTTGGGCGCGTTTAAGATGCGTTTCAGATGCGTTTTGGACGCGTTTCAGACGCGTTTTGGACGCGTTTCAGATGCGTTTTGGACGCGTTTCAGATGCGTTTTGGAAGCGTTACAGACGCGTTTTGGACGCGTTTCGGACGCCTTTCAGACGCTTTTCAGACGCGTTTTGGACGCGTTTCAGATGCGTTTCAGATGCGTTTTGGACGCGTTTCAGACGCGTTTTGGACGCGTTTCAGACGCGCTTTGGACGCGTTTCAGATGCGTTTTGGAAGCGTTACAGACGCGTTTTGGACGCGTTTTGGACGCGTTTCGGACGCGTTTCAGACGCTTTTCAGACGCGTTTTGGACGCGTTTCAGACTCGTTTTGGACGCGTTTCAGATGCGTTTCAGATGCGTTTTGGAAGCGTTACAGACGCGTTTTGGACGCGTTTCGGACGCGTTTCAGACGCTTTTCAGACGCGTTTTGGACGCGTTTCAGACGCGTTTAAGATGCGTTTCGGACGCGTTTCAGATGCGTTTTGGACGCATTTCAGATGCATTTTGGACGCGTTTCAGGCGCGTTTCGGACGCGTTTCAGACGCGTCTGGGACGCGTTTCAGATGCGTTTTGGACGCCTTTTGGGCGCGTTTCAGATGCGTTTCAGATGCGTTTTGGACGCGTTTCCGACGCATTTCAGATGCATTTCGGACGCGTTTCAGGCGCGTTTCGGACGCGTTTCAGATGCGTTTTGGATGCGTTTGGGACGCGTTTGGGACGCGTTTGGGACGCGTTTGAGACGCGTTTTGGACGCGTGTTGGACGCGTTTTGGACGCGTTTCAGACGCGTTTCAGACTCGTTTCAGATGCGTTTGGGACGCGTTTCGGACGCGTTTGAGACGCGTTTCAGACGCGTTTTGGACGCGTTTCAGACGCGCTTTGGACGCGTTTCAGACACGTTTTGGGCGCGTTTCAGACGCGTTTTGGACGCGTTTCAGACGCGTTTTGGACGCGTTTTGGGCGCGTTTCAGATGCGTTTTGGACGCGCTTCAGACGCGTTTCGGGCGCGTTTCAGGCGCGTTTTGGACGCGTTTCAGATGCGTTTTGGAAGCGTTTCAGACGCGTTTTGGACGCGTTTCAGACGCGTTTTTGACGCGTTTCAGATGCGTTTTGGAAGCGTTTCAGACGCTATTTGGAAGCGTTTCAGTGGCGTTTTGGACGCGTTTCAGACGCGTTTTGGAAGCGTTTTGGACGCGTTTCAGATGCGTTTTGGACGCGTTTCAGACGCGTTTTGGACGCGTGTTGGACGCGTTTTGGACGCGTTTCAGACGCGTTTCAGACTCGTTTCAGATGCGTTTGGGACGCGTTTCGGACGCGTTTGAGACGCGTTTGAGACGCGTTTTGGACGCGTTTCAGACGCGCTTTGGACGCGTTTCAGACACGTTTTGGGCGCGTTTCAGACGCGTTTTGGACGCGTTTCAGACGCGTTTTGGACGCGTTTTGGGCGCGTTTCAGATGCGTTTTGGACGCGCTTCAGACGCGTTTCGGGCGCGTTTCAGGCGCGTTTTGGACGCGTTTCAGATGCGTTTTGGAAGCGTTTCAGACGCGTTTTGGACGCGTTTCGGACCTGTTTTAGATGCGTTTTGGAAGCGTTTCAGACGCGTTTTGGACGCGTTTCAGACGCGTTTTTGACGCGTTTCAGATGCGTTTTGGAAGCGTTTCAGACGCTATTTGGAAGCGTTTCAGTGGCGTTTTGGACGCGTTTCAGACGCGTTTTGGAAGCGTTTTGGACGCGTTTCAGATGCGTTTTGGACGCGTTTCAGACGCGTTTTGGACGCGTGTTGGACGCGTTTTGGACGCGTGTTGGACGCGTTTCGGATGCGTTTCATATGCGTTTCAGATGCGTTTTGGAAGCGTTTTGGACGCGTTTCAGACGCGTTTCGGACGCATTTCGGACGCGTTTTAGACGCGTTTTGGACGCATTTTGGGCGCTTTTCAGATGCGTTTTGGACGCGTTTCAGACGCGTTTCGGACGCGTTTCAGACGCGTTTCGGACGCGTTTCAGACAAGTTTTGGACGCGTTTTGAAATATAACCGTTTACAAAAAAAATTGTTTCTGCATTTTATAACGGTAATATTTCAAGAACAAAGGCTAATAGAATTTTTCTGACTGTGGATTCGAATTCAGCAACCAAAAAACCTTCAGAAAAGTATATTTTGGTTTTTGTGACAAAAAAAGTTTAATTTAGCGTTTTGGGCACGTTAAAGGCGCGTTTCAGACGTGTTTTGGACGTTTTTCAGATGCGTTTTGGGCGCGTTTCAGACGCGTTTTGGACGCGTTTCAGACGCGCTTTGGACGCATTTCAGATGCATTTTGGACGCGTTTCAGACGCTTTTACGACGAGTTTCAGACGCATTTCAGATGCGTTTCGGATGCGTTTCAGACGCGTTTTGGACGCGTTTCGGACGCGTTTCAGATGCGTTTTGGAAGCGTTTCAGACGCGTTTTGGACGCGTTTCAGACGCGTTTTGGACGCGTTTCGGACGCGTTTTAGATGCGTTTTGGAAGCGTTACAGACGCGTTACAGACGCGTTGTGGACGCGTTTTGGACGTGTTTCGGACGCGTTTCAGGCGCTTTTCAGATGCGTTTTGGACGCGTTTCAGATGCGTTTTGGAAGCGTTACAGACGCGTTACAGACGCGTTTTGGACGCGTTTTGGACGCGTTTCGGATGCGTTTTGGAAGCGTTTCAGACGCGTTTTGGACGCGTTTCAGACGCGTTTCAGACGCGTTTGGGACGCGTTTCAGATGCGTTTTGGACGCGTTTTGGGCGCGTTTCAGATGCGTTTCAGATGCGTTTCAGATGCGTTTTGGACGAGTTTGAGACGCGTTTTGGACGCGTTTCGGACGCGTTTCAGATGCGTTTTGGAAGCGTTTCAGACGCGTTTTGGACGCGTTTCAGACGCGTTTTGGACGCGTTTCGGACGCGTTTCAGATGCGTTTTGGAAGCGTTACAGACGCGTTACAGACGCGTTTTGGACTCGTTTTGGACGCGTTTCGGACGCGTTTCAGACGCTTTTCAGACGCGTTTTGGACGCGTTTCGGATGCGTTTTGGAAGCGTTTCAGACGCGTTTTGGACGCGTTTCAGACGCGTTTTGGACGCGTTTCGGACGCGTTTCAGATGCGTTTTGGAAGAGTTACAGACGCGTTACAGACGCGTTTTGGACGCGTTTTGGACGCGTTTCGGATGCGTTTTGGAAGCGTTTCAGACGCGTTTTGGACGCGTTTCAGACGCGTTTCAGACGCGTTTGGGACGCGTTTCAGATGCGTTTTGGACGCGTTTTGGGAACGTTTCAGATGCGTTTCAGATGCGTTTCAGATGCGTTTTGGACGCGTTTCAGACGCGTTTTGGACGCGTTTCAGACGCGTTCAGACGCGTTTCAGACGCGTTTTGGATGCGTTTTAGACTCGTTTCGGACGCGTTTTAGACGCGTTTTGGACGCGTTTCAGACGCGTTTTGGACGCGTTTCGGACGCGTTTCAGATGCGTTTTGGAAGCGTTACAGACGCGTTACAGACGCGTTTTGGACTCGTTTTGGACGCGTTTCGGACGCGTTTCAGACGCTTTTCAGACGCGTTTTGGACGCGTTTCGGATGCGTTTTAGAAGCGTTTCAGACGCGTTTTGGACGCGTTTCAGACGCGTTTTGGACGCGTTTCGGACGCGTTTCAGATGCGTTTTGGACGCGTTTTGGGAACGTTTCAGATGCGTTTCAGATGCGTTTCAGATGCGTTTTGGACGCGTTTCAGACGCGTTTTGGACGCGTTTCAGACGCGTTCAGACGCGTTTCAGACGCGTTTTGGATGCGTTTTAGACTCGTTTCGGACGCGTTTTAGACGCGTTTTGGACGCTTTTCAGGCGTGTTTTGGACGCGTTTTGGACGCGTTTTAGACGCGTTTCGGATGCGTTTCAGACGCGTTTTAACGCGTTTTGGACGCGTTTCAGACGCGTTTAGGACGCGTTTCAGACGCATTTTGGACGCGTTTCGGAAGCGTTTCAGACGCGTTTTGGACGCATTTGGGACGCGTTTCAGACGCGTTTTGGACGCGTTTCGGACGCGTTTTGGACGCGTTTGCGACGCGTTTCGGACGCGTTTCAGACGCGTCTAGACGCGTTTCAGACACGTTTTGGACGAGTTTCAGGCTAGAGATGGGTATTTCCGGAGCCAAAAAGTTCCTGAAACTCGTTCCTCACTCGGAACTAGTTCCACTCGTTCCGCAAAATTAATTTAAACAGTTCCATCGTTCAGACACAGCCACACACAAAAGAAAGAAAGAAGAAGAGGAACAAGAAACAAAATGAAAGCGAATATATCTCTGTCTCTGTTTGAAATACACAATACACACACACATGGATGCGAACGAGTTCAGCGCCAAAAATTCACAAACCAAAACCACAACTACTTTCTTATGAATCGTGCTCACGGACAGGGAACTACATTAAGTTACTATTTTATCATACATTTTGGCGACCGTGACAGGACGGGTAGTTCTGAATTTATTCAAATCATCAAGTGTGTGTTAAAAGACCGAGAATTATAATCAAATTAAAACATTATCAAAATACAAACCATTAGTGTCATTAATGTGTTTAATTAACAAATTACAACAAATACAACAAGTGTGATTAATTAACTACAATAAATTACAACAAGTGTGTTTAATTAACTACAACAAAAAATAACATAAGAAAGCAAGTATGTCTAAAACTCAGAAGAATTGACAACACTGCAAGACCAAATTGGAGAAGAGGTCTGCATCCTTTACCGAAACTACAAAAAGGATGGGAATGATCGAAAAACCCTTGCAAAACTGCAAGAAAGAAAGGAAAAATTGAGGTCCGTCAAGATAGCACCCACACACCCAAATTTCCAAAATCTGAGTATGCAATAATTTGTTGCTAATTAGTTGCTCTAATCCCGAATTTGTTGCTCCACCCCTTCCCCCTCAAAATTGATGGAAAAGGTGTGGGTGCTATCTTGACGTCAAGATAGCACCCACACCCATTAAAATCTCAACATTTAAAAAAACTGAGTACGCAATAATTTGTTGCTAATTTGTTGCTAATTAGTTGCTCTAATCCCGAATTTGTTGCTATAAGATTTGACCTTGAAATGCACTTCAACAGTTTTCTCAAAAAAGCTAAATTCCCTAAAAATTAACGCACAGCGACAAAAAAGGTGTCAAATTAAAGGGCTTCTCAACACCTTTTCAAAAAGGTCTCATTCAACTTTTAAACCCATCTCCTTCATGTCCAAAATGCATTGTGGAACTTGTGGAACATATCAAAACGTCAAGATAGCACCCACACCAAGAAAAACTTACAAATTTAAAAAAATAAGTATGCAATAATTTGTTGCTAATTTGTTGCTAATTAGTTGCTCTAATCTCGAATTTGTTGCTCCACCCCTTCCCCCTTAAAATTGATAGAAAGGGTGTGGGTGCTATCTTGACGTCAAGATAGCACCCACACCCCCTAATTTCAAAAATCTGAGTATGCAGAATCTTAGGGATAATTTGTTGCTCTAATCTTGAATTTGTTGCTCCATGATTTGACCATCAAATCGACTGCAACAGATGCAATTTTTGTGGAGACTTTTTATCTATAATTTTTTTCAAAAAACTAAAAATGCCAAATTAAAAACATGATTTCATGCACTGCAAAAAGTAACTTTAAAATTTTCCATCGCTTTTCATTCCAGCCTTAAAGTTCAAAAACTAGTCAACTCTCACCCCTAAAAGCGGTGTGGGTGCTATCTTGACGTCAAGATAGCACCCACACCCCCAAATTTCCAAAATCTGAGTATGCAGAATTTTAGTGTTAATTTGTTGCTAATTAGTTGCTCTAATCTTGAATTTGTTGCTCCATGATTTGACCATAAAATCGGCTGCAACAGATGCAGTTTTGTGGAGACTTTTTATCTATGATCTTTTTTAAAAAACTAAAGATGCCAAATAATAAACATGATGTGATACTCTGCAAAAAGTTACATTAAAACTTTAAATCGCAATCCATTCCGGTATTATAGGCCAAAAACTAGTTTTTGATGACGTCACTTCGACAAAAAAAAGTAGCACCTCAACGAATTAAATCCAAAAATCTGAAAAATCAGAAATTTGATTCTCCTGATGTTTAGATCTAATTTAGATACTAAATTTTTCCATTACGTACCTATATAGGTAGGTCTTACCTAGCTAACAAAAATATATCACATCCATAATATGTATAAATTTCAAAAATCTGAGTAGGTAAGGTATACCTACCTACAGATATTACTTGCTACAACCAATAACCACTTAAGGCGAAAAAGAAAACAAAAATTAGGTCTAACTATAATGCTCCGCATTTTTAAATGTGCCGCAAAAACAGCTCAATCTTTTCTTAATTCGATGTAGATGGTTTTAATTTATCATAGTTAAAAAATTAGGAAGACGAGACTTTTAATTGGAAAGCATCATTAGCGCACTCAAAAATTTTTGGCTTTACTCACTAAGTTCCTAAAGGCCTCAATCCCACATTTGACCCATCTTATATTGAAATTGAATTTTTAAAATTAAAGCACTCAGTTGTTTCAAACAAAGGAATATGATAACAATAAGCATTATTGTTACAATTTTTTGAATTTTTAAAAACTTGTACAAATTGTGAATAGTGTGGGTATTTGTATCCTAAAATTTTTATGCATTTTTCCGTCGGCTGATTTTATCTATATATAGCCTTAATTTTGGAGAGATGCATTTCACATTCATTTAATTTCATTTACTACCACTATTACATTTCTAAAACCCTCAACGCTCTTCATCCAATCAGATCTGAGTAGGTAAGGTATACCTACCTACAGATATTACTTGCTACAACCAATAACCACTTAAGGCGAAAAAGAAAACAAAAATTAGGTCTAACTATAATGCTCCGCATTTTTAAATGTGCCGCAAAAACAGCTCAATCTTTTCTTAATTCGATGTAGATGGTTTTAATTTATCATAGTTAAAAAATTAGGAAGACGAGACTTTTAATTGGAAAGCATCATTAGCGCACTCAAAAATTTTTGGCTTTACTCACTAAGTTCCTAAAGGCCTCAATCCCACATTTGACCCATCTTAAATTGAAATTGAATTTTTAAAATTAAAGCACTCAGTTGTTTCAAACAAAGGAATATGATAACAATAAGCATTATTGTTACAATTTTTTGAATTTTTAAAAACTTGTACAAATTGTGAATAGTGTGGGTATTTGTATCCTAAAATTTTTATGCATTTTTCCGTCGGCTGATTTTATCTATATATAGCCTTAATTTTGGAGAGATGCATTTCACATTCATTTAATTTCATTTACTACCACTATTACATTTCTAAAACCCTCAACGCTCTTCATCCAATCAGATCCCTACCTATTTTTTTTAAACAAACAAAATAAAAATTTATCTACCTATACTAAATAAAAAAAAATCACACATTGATTTTCTTAAGAATAATCGCGTGTGTATACGTTGATTTTAATTTTGTCTCCGCCCTCGACGGCTACTTTGATGAAAATACACTATCCAAATCAGCAATACCTACACGCCTACACCCTGAAATGTTTCTTTCTTTAGTGCTTTAGTCGGTTTCAGAACTGCTCTGAGGTAAGTATGATTTGCGTTCTCTCGAGTCAAAAATATTATACATACACATACATATTATACATACATATGCACATAGATATAGCTCGTAGGGTCTTTCTTAATTTCATGTGGATTTTAAATGTTGATATTAGTATGAAAGTTTTTTTTTCTTTACTTTACGATAAAAATCGTTGCATACCTTAAGGGAAACAGCAAGAAAGTAAGTATTTTAAGCCCTGATTTTTAAATCGTTAGTTAGACTATGAGAAAAATAAATTTCATTATAAAAAGATGGGTGGCATAACAGCTAACATAAATTTTCTTTATTTTTTAAACTTGGTTTTGTTTTGTTTGATATTATAAGAACTATGAAATTATACATATACACTGTATATGTATAATTTCATAGTTACTGTATATTATACAGTCTATCTAAAAAATTATCTTGAGTGAAAGGGTGATTTTTTTTAAATGGTAGGTATCTTAACTAATTCATTTTCTCATGGAAATTCCGAATAAAGTAAGTCTATACATTTTTTTTCATGTGATAGGTAGTTTTTTTAGGTCTAGAGAAAATGTGGGTTTATTTGAAAAAATGAGTAATAATAGTGGTATTCTATTGAAATTCAGCAATTATGGTACTTTTCAGATTGGAAACAATAAACTATAGTTCCTATAATAATAGGTAAAAAGGGTGTTTTTTTTTTTAGTGAAAACAAAATTGATGGGCTACCCTAATGAAATTTGGTAAAAACCTTGTATTAGCTATAGAAAAATGATTAAAACATTTGTTTGTAAGTTAATTTTGGGGGTAACTCAGTATTAAGCTTCACAATATTTATATAGAAAAAGTGTTAAGTGCAAAAATGCATTTCATCCGTTGGTAAAGAACATAAATATTTTTACCTTCATAGAGGTTGGAAACCGACTTAAAAAAAATCATTTCACAGTTGTAGATTTAGATGTAATTACTGTTACTGGTAGGTACCTTTTATTTTCATAAAAGCAGAGGATTACTCTCGAAGCGAGTTTGATTTTTTTTTTTATTTCGAATAGGTAGTTAAAAATTTATTTTGTTTGTTAAAAAAAAGTAAATCACGACCTGATTGAATGAAAAGCCTTGAGGTCATAAGCTGTGAGAAAGGCAGTAAATGAAAAGGACTGTGAAGTTTAAATGAGCCTGCGAAAAAAAAAACATCAACATGTAAACAAATGTAAGCAATTTGTACGAGATTTTAAAGGTTTTTCTAGGAGAATCAAGATATTGTAACCACAAATGCTTATTGTTGTCATATTAGGTACATAGGTACTAGGTATGTTTGAAAAAATAAATTGCACGACTGGGGTCGCACGTACTTGCTCTTATGCTTAAAGTAACTATAATGTTAAAGCTTTTTATTCAAGAAATTTAAAATTTGATATTTTAAAGAAATTTCATAAGTAGTATAAAAAAATTAAATCTGTTTTTATAATTAATAAGACTCCGTTTTAAAATATCTTAAAAAAAAAAAACAAATATCCCATTTTATTTCTCGTATAAAAAGGTATTTTTAGAAAAAAAAATTTGAAAATTGTAGGAGCCGTTTTTTAAAAAAATAATTTTTTATATATAAAATTTTTTTAACATTTTTCAAAAAAAAATTGGGTATGCCATTTTGAAGAAATAATTAATTTACACATAAAAACTAAATTTGAAAATTTTTCATTGATCCGTTTTCAAAAAATTGATTTTTCAAAAAAAAATTTTGAAATATTTTTTAAAAAACCAAAAATGCGTTTTTTGAAAATTTTCTAAAATTTTAATATTATGTTTACTTACACACTTTTGTATAAAAATTTTCATTTAAATCGGGTTAATTTTGTACGAGATATTCAGAAACGAAAAAAACCGTTCTATGACAGGTACCGTTAATAACGGTACAAAAAATATTTTTTTTATTTAAAAAGTTGGCCCTTATGTGTAGTACTACACACAAAAATTTTAATCAAAATCGTTAGAGCCGTTTTTGAAAAAAATTACCTTTTCTATTTCCGTTATATGGCAGGTACCGTTAGTTTTGGTCATAAAAAAAAAATTTCAATTTCTCCTCTAGGGAATCACCAAAAACTGCTAACTACCAAGTTTGAAGAAAATCACTTCACTCGTTTAGGCTGCAGCTCCAGATAGAGACAGACACACAGACAGACAGACAGACAGACAGACAGACAGAATTGCCGGACCCACTTTTTTGGCATTCTCCATCATCGTAATGTCATGTTAAATTGTTATCTCGAGTTCGATTTTTTTTACGAATCCTAAACTTGCCCTATAGTATATATATCGCAAGTAAAAACTGAGTACAAAATATAGTGTTTTTATAAAAAAAAATTTCGTCAAAGGGAGTTTTTTCGAAGAGATAATAAAATGTGCCAATGATTCATTTACTTTTTGTTTCGATGACAAATTGAACGTTTATACCTACTATCTAGGTACTTAGGTAAGTTCTTAGACGTTATACACGGTTCATTGGCTTTTTGGGACCAATTACTGTCTATTTGCAAAAAACACCCTTTCACACTCAATTTTTTTTATACTTACTAAAACTCTTTAGTATTGCTTTATATAGCTAATACAAGGTTTTTACCAAATTTCATTAGGGTAGCCCATCAATTTTGTTTTCACTACAAAATAAAACACCCTTTTTACCTATTATTATAGGAACTATAGTTTATTGTTTCCAATCTGAAAAGTACCATAATTGCTGAATTTCAATAGAATACCACTATTATTACTCATTTTTTCAAATAAACCCACATTTTCTCTAGACCTAAAAAAACTACCTATCACATGAAAAAAAATGTATAGACTTACTTTATTCGGAATTTCCATGAGAAAATGAATTAGTTAAGATACCTACCATTTAAAAAAAATCACCCTTTCACTCAAGATAATTTTTTAGATAGACTGTATAATATACAGTAACTATGAAATTATACATATACAGTGTATGTATATGTATAATTTCATAGTTCTTATAATATCAAACAAAACAAAACCAAGTTTAAAAAATAAAGAAAATTTATGTTAGCTGTTATGCCACCCATCTTTTTATAATGAAATTTATTTTTCTCATAGTCTAACTAACGATTTAAAAATCAGGGCTTAAAATACTTACTTTCTTGCTGTTTCCCTTAAGGTATGCAACGATTTTTATCGTAAAGTAAAGAAAAAAAAACTTTCATACTAATATCAACATTTAAAATCCACATGAAATTAAGAAAGACCCTACGAGCTATATCTATGTGCATATGTATGTATAATATGTATGTGTATGTATAATATTTTTGACTCGAGAGAACGCAAATCATACTTACCTCAGAGCAGTTCTGAAACCGACTAAAGCACTAAAGAAAGAAACATTTCAGGGTGTAGGCGTGTAGGTATTGCTGATTTGGATAGTGTATTTTCATCAAAGTAGCCGTCGAGGGCGGAGACAAAATTAAAATCAACGTATACACACGCGATTATTCTTAAGAAAATCAATGTGTGATTTTTTTTTATTTAGTATAGGTAGATAAATTTTTATTTTGTTTGTTTAAAAAAAATAGGTAGGGATCTGATTGGATGAAGAGCGTTGAGGGTTTTAGAAATGTAATAGTGGTAGTAAATGAAATTAAATGAATGTGAAATGCATCTCTCCAAAATTAAGGCTATATATAGATAAAATCAGCCGACGGAAAAATGCATAAAAATTTTAGGATACAAATACCCACACTATTCACAATTTGTACAAGTTTTTAAAAATTCAAAAAATTGTAACAATAATGCTTATTGTTATCATATTCCTTTGTTTGAAACAACTGAGTGCTTTAATTTTAAAAATTCAATTTCAATTTTGAAAACATTGGGCAATATAAGATGGGTCAAATGTGGGATTGAGGCCTTTAAGAACTTAGTGAGTAAAGCCAAAAATTTTTGAGTGCGCTAATGATGCTTTCCAATTAAAAGTCTCGTCTTCCTAATTTTTTAACTATGATAAATTAAAACCATCTACATCGAATTAAGAAAAGATTGAGCTGTTTTTGCGTCACATTTAAAAATGCGGAGCATTATAGTTAGACCTAATTTTTGTTTTCTTTCTCCACTTAAGGTTATTGGTTGTAGCAAGTAATATCTGTAGGTAGGTATACCTTACCTACTCAGATTTTTGAAATTTATACCTATTATGGATGTGATATATTTTTGTTAGTTAGAAGAAATAGGTGGATTCATCTTGAATGGAAGAGGATATGGAGATAATACTGGTGAATATACATTTGTGAGTAATAGAGGCTCCTCAGTCATTGACTACTGTTGTCCATCATATGGTGCTGTTGGCGTAATAAATAACTTTTCTGTAGGATGTGAGAATTTCTCCGATCATATGCCCCTTATAATTAAATTAAATTCATCAGAAGTGATAACTAACTATCATAGAAAAGAACTTTTGCCTAGACTTAAATGGCGCGATAGTCAGAAAGCAACGTATACTTGCAATCTAGATTCAACAATACAAAATATAGTTATAGCAAATTCCTCAGTAGATTCAAGATGTCAAGCAATCAAAAAATGCATATACAGTGCAAACAGTGCAAATAATAAACGACTTTCAAATTTTGAGCCAAAGAATCCATGGTTTGATACTGCTTGTTATTACGCGAGAAAAGAAGTATTCAAACATTTGAAAATGTATAGGAAACATAACATAGATTTGTTTAAAAAAAATTATCAAGCATCAAACAAAAAATACAAGCAACTATGTCTATCGAAGCAACGCGAATATTATGAAAACATTGCGAGGCAACTTTCATTAGTTACAGCATCGAGTGACTGGTGGAAGCTGGCTAAAATAATGCGCGGTAGTAATAACTGTACGAAAACGGATATAACGGCAATTGAGTTCAAAGCTCATTTCCAAAACCTCTTTACTCCAAGATCACAACTACAAACGTCATACGAGCTGTCAACCCTTGATAGATACATACCTTTGTTAGATAAAGACATTGAAAGAGATGAAGTAGAATCTGTTATATGTTCAGCTAAGGACAATAAAGCTCCTGGCATTGATGGGATTCCATCAGAGTTTTATAAATATGCAACTCCAGCCCTTATCAATGAAATTTATCACCTTTTCTACGATATCTTCAGAACCGGAAATATTCCAGAGTCATTCAAAAAATCTATTATATTCCCTCTCTATAAGAAAGGTGATCCAAATGAAGCAAACAATTATCGTGGTCTATCATTTATGGATTCTATCTATAAATTGTTTACAACAATCCTTTTAAAACGCATAAATACCTGGATCGAAGAAAACCAAATTTTAAACGAGTTCCAAGCAGCATACAGACCGAATTACTCAACTGTAGACCAAATTTATAATTTAACCTGCCTCATAAAGCTGCAATTAAACCAGAAGAAAAAACTTTATGCATATTTTATAGACCTAAAAGCCGCATTTGATAACATTAATAGAGATGCATTGTTTTATAAATTAACACTTCTTGGAATGTCTTTAAAGATGGTCTCTATTATTAAAGCTCTCTATAACAACAATAGCGCAACTGTTTGGAATGGAACTGGAGCCAGTAGTTTTTTCCCTATCAATCAAGGAGTCAAACAAGGATGCGTTCTTAGTGCTCTATTGTTCATCCTTTTTTTAAATGATCTAGACTCCGTACTTCCAGGGGGAATAACAATTGAAGATGTATCAATCAAAGTGTTAATGTATGCAGATGATATTGTTCTACTCTCTGATACCCCCGCCGCCTTACAAGCAATGATCAACAGCTTTACAAACTACTGTAATGAATGGAATCTACTTGTCAATCAAGATAAGTCGGAAATAGTGATTTTTAGAAATGGTGGCCGTCGTGCAGTTGGAGAAAAATGGTTTTTTAACAATGAGGAAATCAAAATCACCAATAAATTCAAATACCTCGGTGCTATACTTACGTACAACATGTCTTGGTCAGAACATTTATCGGAAAGGCTCACGATCTCCAAAAATTCAATAAACGCAACCTGGTCTAATTTCATCAAAAACAAAAACATAATGCAATCTTCAAAATACAAAATATACGAAGCTGTTTCAAGATCAGTTATGAACTACTGTGCACAAATCTGGGGCTATACTGAGCATACTGAAATAGAAAAACTACAACGGTTTTTTGTAAAAAGATGTTTCTTTCTGCCAAATAACACACCCAACTACCTATGCAATCAATATAGAAACCGGACTTCCCAAGGCCTTTCTCACTACACTAGAATTGCACTTCCGATACATACAAAAAATATACACTCTTCCTGAGAACAGATTAACACGTAAACTGTCAAATATTATCATCAGGAAACAAATATTTTGGGCAAGTGAATGGTCCACAATCTTCAATCAAGTTGGAATTGTTTTCAATTGGTCCGCAAAGTCTGAGTGGAGTAAAATGCACATAGAAGTTTGCTCTAAACTTAGAGAAAAACACTGGATAGAACACACACAACGAGCTACACAATCACAATTTCACGACGAGTACTGCAACCTTAAATACATGGAAGTTCCAAATTATTTCAATGATCAGAACTCACGGGAGATGATTAGTTTGGTTTTCAGGTCTCGATGTGGACTGCTCAATCTTAATGCACGAGCATTCAACAGAGAATCTGTAGGCATTTGTACAATCTGTAATCTCGATGCAGCCGAAAATACATACCATTTTGTAGGAGTCTGTCCCATATTCAAGATGTATAGAAAGAAGTTTCTAGGCAGTGAGCATCTTAATCGTGATCATTTTCTTAATATCCTCAATGGACAAAATTATACCAATCTCTACAACTTTCTTAGAAATGCACTACGTTATCGAAGTTTAATTATAAATGAGTATTCATAAAAAATCGCTAAGCTAAAACTAATTATACAAATTTATTAAAACTCTTTACCTGACAGGCAACTTTATAAGTTATTGTCATTAAATTTAAATTTTAAACTTAAGAAAACTAAATTAACTATGTATATATTCTTGGAAATAAAATTTTTATCTATCTATCTATCTATCTATCTATTTTTGTTAGTTAGGTAGGACCTACCTATATAGGTACGTAATGGAAAAATTTAGTATCTAAATTAGATCTAAACATCACAGCAGAATCAAATTTCTGATTTTTCAGATTTTTGGATTTAATTCGTTGAGGTGCTACTTTTTTTGTCGAAGTGACGTCATCAAAAACTAGTTTTTGGCCTATAATACCGGAATGGATTGCGATTTAAAGTTTTAATGTAACTTTTTGCAGAGTATCACATCATGTTTATTGTTTGGCATCTTTAGTTTTTTTAAAAAGATCATAGATAAAAAGTCTCCACAAAACTGCATCTGTTGCAGCCGATTTTATGGTCAAATCATGGAGCAACAAATTCAAGATTAGAGCAACTAATTAGCAACAAATTAACACTAAAATTCTGCATACTCAGATTTTGGAAATTTGGGGGTGTGGGTGCTATCTTGACGTCAAGATAGCACCCACACCGCTTTTAGGGGTGAGAGTTGACTAGTTTTTGAACTTTAAGGCTGGAATGAAAAGCGATGGAAAATTTTAAAAATACTTTTTGCAGTGCATGAAATCATGTTTTTAATTTGGCATTTTTAGTTTTTTGAAAAAAATTATAGATAAAAAGTCTCCACAAAAATTGCATCTGTTGCAGTCGATTTGATGGTCAAATCATGGAGCAACAAATTCAAGATTAGAGCAACTAATTAGCAACAAATTATCCCTAAGATTCTGCATACTCAGATTTTTGAAATTAGGGGGTGTGGGTGCTATCTTGACGTCAAGATAGCACCCACACCCTTTCTATCAATTTTAAGGGGGAAGGGGTGGAGCAACAAATTCGAGATTAGAGCAACTAATTAGCAACAAATTAGCAACAAATTATTGCATACTTATTTTTTTCAAATCTGTAAGTTTTTCTTGGTGTGGGTGCTATTTTGACGTTTTGATATGTTCCACAAGTTCCATAATGCATTTTGGACATGAAGGAGATGGGTTTAAAAGTTGAATGAGACCTTTTTGAAAAGGTGTTGAGAAGCCCTTTAATTTGACACCTTTTTTGTCGCTGTGCGTTAATTTTTAGGGAATTTAGCTTTTTTGAGAAAACTGTTGAAGTGCATTTCAAGGTCAAATCTTGGAGCAACAAATTCGGGATTAGAGCAACTAATTAGCAACAAATTAGCAACAAATTATTGCATACTCAGATTTTGGAAATTTGGGTGTGTGGGTGCTATCTTGACGGACCTCATAAATTCGGTGCTTTTCAAAAATATTGGATAGGATACCTACTGTTTTTCTGGATTTATGAGCGCCTGATGACTTTTTGTTCAAAGATTGAATTTTTTCTAAGTGTTTTTTGGCACAATTAATTTCTTAAGTCCATCCTGATGCTAGAAGTATCAAATCTTGAGGTTGGATCATAAATTCGGTGCTTTTCAAAAATATTGGATAGGATACCTACTGTTTTTCTGAATTTATGAGCGCCTGATGACTTTTTGTTCAAAGATTGAATTTTGTCTAAGTGTTTTTTGGCACAATTAATTTCTTAAGTCCATCCTGATGCTAGAAGTATCAAATTTTGAGGCTGGATCATAAACTCGGTGCTTTTCAAAAATATTGGATGCCTACAGTTTTTCTGGGATTTATGGGCGCCTGGTGACTTTTTGTTCAAAGGTTGAAATTTTTCTGAGTGTTTTTTGGCACAATTAATTTCTTAAGTCCATTCTGATGCTAGAAGTATCAAATCTTGAGGTTGGATCATAAATTCGGTGCTTTTCAAAAATATTGGATAGGATACCTACTGTTTTTCTGGATTTATGAGCGCCTGATGACTTTTTGTTCAAAGATTGAATTTTTTCTAAGTGTTTTTTGGCACAATTAATTTCTTAAGTCCATCCTGATGCTAGAAGTATCAAATCTTGAGGTTGGATCATAAATTCGGTGCTTTTCAAAAATATTGGATAGGATACCTACTGTTTTTCTGGATTTATGAGCGCCTGATGACTTTTTGTTCAAAGATTGAATTTTTTCTAAGTGTTTTTTGGCACAATTAATTTCTTAAGTCCATCCTGATGCTAGAAGTATCAAATCTTGAGGTTGGATCATAAATTCGGTGCTTTTCAAAAATATTGGATAGGATACCTACTGTTTTTCTGAATTTATGAGCTCCTGATGACTTTTTGTTCAAAGATTGAATTTTGTCTAAGTGTTTTTTGGCACAATTAATTTCTTAAGTCCATTCTGATGCTAGAAGTATCAAATCTTGAGGTTGGATCATAAATTCGGTGCTTTTCAAAAATATTGGATAGGATACCTATTATTTTTCTGGATTTATGAGCGCCGGATGACTTTTTGTTCAAAGATTGAATTTTTTCTAAGTGTTTTTTGGCACAATTAATTTTTTAAGTTCATCCTGATGCTAGAAGTGTCAAATCTTCAGGCTGGATCATAAATTCGGTGCTTTTCAAAAATATTGGATAGGATACCTACTGTTTTTTTTGGATTTATGAGCGCCTGATGACTTTTTGTTCAAAGATTGAATTTTTTCTAAGTGTTTTTTGGCACAATTAATTTCTTAAGTCCATCCTGATGCTAGAAGTATCAAATCTTGAGGTTGGATCATAAATTCGGTGCTTTTCAAAAATATACCAACTGTTTTTCTGGATTTATGAGCGCCTGATGACTTTTTGTTCAAAGATTGAATTTTTTTTAAGTGTTTTTTGGCACAATTAATTTCTTAAGTCCATCCTGATGCTAGAAGTATCAAATCTTGAGGTTGGATCATAAATTCGGTGCTTTTCAAAAATATTGGATAGGATACCTACTGTTTTTCTGGATTTATGAGCGCCTGATGACTTTTTGTTCAAAGATTGAATTTTTTCTAAGTGTTTTTTGGCACAATTAATTTCTTAAGTCCATCCTGATGCTAGAAGTATCAAATCTTGAGGTTGGATCATAAATTCGGTGCTTTTCAAAAATATTGGATAGGATATGTAGGATGGGCGAGCAGATAATTCGAATTAAAAGACTTTATAAGTTCGTGTTACAGCGAAAGTTTATTGAACAAAAAGCACAAAACAGCTATCGAGAGCTGTATTTAAAGACTTAAAATAATACGGTATAAATGTATGAAATATTAAATAGCGGGAGGATCATACGATCAAAGAGGAGAAGTTGCTTCGGTTTCTATTTACTCCGAATGTGACAATTTAAAGTAAACAACAGTGTGTTGTGCAAGCGCACAAACAAAAAAAATTAATGCCTACAACTCGGCCATTCTGACCGCATAATCGTCCCGATTATAGTTTGATTACATTATTTTTGTTTCTTATACATTACTTAAAATATTTTTCTTTTTCATTGAATATGTTAAAAAGTGATAACATTAAATTTGCAATAATACCTAAAATAAAAACGTTAAAATTACAGTTAAACACTTTTTAAATATTGTACTTGAAAATACAAAATAAGGTTTTTCTTTTTCTTCATTGAATATATTAAAAATTTATAACATGAAATTTTGATACATATGTACATTTAAAAATAACAAAATCAAAACATTAAAATAAAAGTTAAACATCTTTTCAAATATTGTATGGAAAATACAAAATAAGTTTTCATTTTTCAAACATAAAGCAGTTAAACATTTCATATAAAGATTTATATTCGAAAATATAAACAAGATTTGCTTAATCAAACATTTAAACATTGATTTAAAATTTTTGTTTTTAAACTGAAATTTAAAAATAAAATATTAAAAAGGAAAGGAAAACATTCATCGACATTATTGGTGTATTCAAAAGCGTGCAAAATCTTATTTAATTAATCGTTTTATTAATCAGCTTCAATTTATTTAATTTCAAATGATCGTTGTTCAAATGTAAAAGTTATCGTTCTACATCAATTAAAGTTTCTTTATCGTCGTTATCAGCATACTTCAAATCAACCTCAGGTACCGCATAAAGTCTCATATTATTAGGAGAACTAACACCTTTATAGCGCAATCTTGTTAATTGTAAGCCCTCTACATCTCCTATAGCATACCTGTCGTTTGGCAAAACTTTTTTAACTTCGTATGGCCCGCGAAACTTGGCCAAAAGTTTTTTGTTAGTACCTGGCGTTGTATCAACGTTTTTTATCATGACGTAGTCTCCAATTTTATACTCTTTGGGACTTTTATGACGACTATCGTAATATTTTTTGTTCTTCGTTTGTTCCCTTTCAATGTTCCTACTAGCTTCTTCTCTAACCTCATCTAGATCTAAACATTCAGAATCTACATTGTCTAACAAATACTCTTTAACTTTATCACAAAATCTACCTTTTTGATCCCTACCAAAAAGCAGAGTACTAGGTGTGAAACCTGTACTTCGGTTCACGCTGTTGTTTATAGCAAACTCAACCTTTTCTAAATTCTTATCCCAATTACTAGTAGTAAATGATTCGCAATCTTTGGCTAGCATAGGTGTTATTATGCGATTTAGCCTTTCCACCTGACCGTTAGATTGCGGCGAATGTGTGGCTACCTTGATATGCTGGATATTAACCTCATTCATAAAATCGGCAAACTCTTTCGAGGTAAAACAAGTACCACGGTCAGATACTACTCGGTTAGGTCTAGAAAAATTCGCGAAATAAGTTTTTAAACAATCTATTGACTCTTTACTTGATGTGCTTTTGGTCGCATAAAGCTTGGTAAATTTGGTGAAACCATCTACCAAAACAAGGATGTGTTTCTTGTTGGATCGAGATGTAGGAAAGGGACCTAGATGGTCGATATGGAGGGTGTCAAATGGCAACTTCCCTTTTGGAATTGGGTGGAGAGTTCCTTCCTTTTTTCCAGAATCAGGTGAAAAATAAATGCACTTAAGGCAACTTTTTATCACTGTTCGGATCTTATCTTTCATATTAGGAAACCAGTAGACTCCAGCCAAATGCTCAAAACATTTGTCAACACCTAGATGACATAGTGACTCGTGATGAGTTCTGATTACTAGCTCTTCCATATGAGATGGGACGTAAAATAGAATCTTGTCTTTTGCCTTTCTATATATTAATCCGTCAACCATTTCATAATGAGGACTCTCAGACTTACTCAGATCAGAAGCGATGGAAACTATTTTTTGATCATGTCTTTGGGCGGCTGCGAGTACAAACTCAAACGATTCATCGTCGACATGCAAAATATTAAAAGATCTACTTAAAGAATCGACGTGTGACATTCGATCACTTTTTCTATGCTCAACGGAATAATCGTATGATTGTAACTCGAGCGCCCATCGTGATATACGCGCATTCAATGTTTTTTTGTTCAAGGTCAAAACAAGCGCTTGACAATCCGTCACGATCTTGAAGGGTATACCTAGCAAGTATATTCGAAATCGCCTTAAAGCATAAACAATGGATAAAGTCTCAAGCTCATAACTATGAAACCTGCTTTCTGAATCAGTAGCCCGCTTTGAGAAATAAAACACCGGGTGGAATTTGGCATCGCTTTGTTTCTGGAGCAAAACTGCTCCAAAACCATGCGAGCTGGCGTCGCAGTGTAACTCTGTTGTGTTGTGAGGACTATAAATCGATAGCACTGGTGCTGAAACTAGTTTGTTTTTCAACAAATTAAACACTGATATTTCTTTAGGACCAAACATAAAAGTTGAATCTTTTTTCAACAAATCATAAAGAGGCTTAGCTATATTGGCAAATTGAAAAATAAATTTCCTAAAATAGGAGCAAAGTCCTAAAAAACTGTGGATGTCTTTAGTTGAAGTAGGCAACGGAAAGTTCTCAATCGCTTTGAGATTAACATCATTCGGACTAACACCAGCTTCGGTTATTCTATAACCTAAATATGTTATCTCACTTTGTAAATAAGCACATTTATCTTGCCTAAGCTTCAAACCTTTTTTGACAACTATGTCCATGACCTCCCTCAAAATATCTATATGCTCTTCGATGGTCTCTGTCGCGATTAGGATATCGTCTAAATAGGTTAAAATCTTCGATTGCAATACCAATTTACCAAATAAATGCTTCATATAACGCTCGAAAACTGACGGGGCATTCTTAAGCCCAAAAGGCATTTTGGTAAATTCGTATTGATCAATCGGGGTGGTAAATGACGTATATTTCATCGATTCCTCCTCAAGCGGCACATGGTAAAAACCATTTTTTAAATCTAACGTTGTGTAGTATTTTTTATTTTTGAGACGGTCTATGTTATCTTCAATTAAAGGAAGTGGATAATTATCGCGAAGGGTAATCTTATTAAGTTCCCTAAAATCTATACACAACCTGAACTCTTTATTCTTTTTTTCGACCAAAACGATCGGTGACGCATACTGCGAACTTGATTCTCTTATTATGCCTTTGCTTAATAAGTCACTTAGAATCTTTTCTAATTCAATTTTATGCGAATATGGCAACCTTCTTGGTGCACAATGAAATGGGACATCTTTCGATAAAACTATCTTCATTTTAAATTGATTCTCTTCAGGAATTACTCTACCAAAATTTTCACAAAAAGCTGTCCTTACTACATCTTTAACTCTTTCCTGAACATTATATGGAATATCTGGATTTATATTTAAATCTAACACTGATTTCTCATCACTAATATCAATATTCAAAATTTGTTGTATAAAATCTATTTCTTCATTGTTACTTACATGCGGACGACGAAACTGACTTGAAGACGATGACGACAAATTATTCACACAAACATGCGGCTCTGGACAATTACTTGATGACGACAATGATACACTTGAAAAACGATTACACTTGTCACTGCTGGACGACTCTGTATTTTGTTGACTTCTTTCGGCTTTCTTATCTGCTCTCTTTAACACCATACCAATTTTGTAGATGAAGTTTCTCCCAAGAACAATCGGATAACTCATAGAATTATTTTTCACTACAAATAAAATTAAATTAGTTTCTATATTATCATAAAATATATAAGAATTAACACTTCCCAACACTTGAAGGGGGCTGTTGTTTACTCCACAATACGATCGGCTATTATTCTCCAACGGTAAAATCATTGACGACGGCAAAAACTTCTCTTGTACGAAACTAATCGGACTCCCAGAGTCCAAAAGTGACATCAGAGTGCACGAACATACGGAATGACCATTTGTAAATCGATAACAAATTTCTTTCTCAAAATCATTATGATCTGGACTGCACTGTGCTTTGATGCGGCTGTGTACATTAGTAGAGACGTTGTTGACTTTCTCTGATGGAACATTATTTGCATTGTTGTTGTTGTTGCCATTGCTGTTGTTCTTGTTGTTGGCCTTGAGAATCAAAACAGGTTTTGTGCTTGAACAATTTTTTGCGTAGTGTCCACGAACACCACACTTGAAGCAAGTAAACTCCCTCTTTGCATATGAACCACTAGCAGCTGGATTAGAAGTGCTTTCTGCTTTCTTAAATGGAACATTTCTCTGTCTGTTTAAATGATTGCTTTGGGTGTGAGACTGAGATGTGCTGGGCTTCGGCTGGAAGTTGTCGCGACTATTGTTCTTAAATTTTTCGTAATGCGTTCTTAAGTTGCTCCATGTTGTTAGCGTTATACAGTATGCTTTTGTTTATCTCGGAATCAGATATGCCCTTGATGATGAATTGGATCAAATCTTCTTCCTCGATAGGGTTATGCGATGCTATTTCCTGCATAGACAACACGTACTGCTGTATGGTTTCTTCTCGACATCTTTTTCTTGCACCTAGCTCACGAAAAATATCTGCTTTAGTAACAATACGCTTAAACTCACCCACAAGTGCTTCTCTCAGCTCAATCCACGTTCGAGTTTTCAAAGACCTCACGAACAGTCTTGCAGTGCCTTCAAGGAGCCTCTTTCCGTAAATGAACTTGGTTCGATCATCCAAATGAAGAGTTTCAGCGTACTCCTCAAACTGTTCTACCCAACGATCAATAGGAAAATTGTCATCTCCACTGAAAGGACACATTACGTTCTCCATGTCTCTAAGGTTATGTGAAACATGTGGCCTTGAACTGGGGCTGTCTTCAGTTTCTTCCATCTGCAGCTCCTTCAGTCTACGCTTCAGCAAAATTATCTCTTCCCTCTTTTGGCACAATTCTCGAAGGTTGTTAAGCTCCTCATCGATGTTGTTTTCATTAACAACAACAGGTTGTTCGGTGTGCTCTCCTTCATCAGACTCCTCGTCATCTGGTGCAAAATCACTTTGCTCGGGCATGAAATCTTGCACAAGCTTTTGAAGATTCTCCTGCGAGTGGCTTTTGACTGCATCCTGCACTCGAATTTTTAACACCGCTTTAGTACCATCAGTTTTCAATTGAAGAGATCGCAACACGTTTTTAAGAATAGCAACAGTAGCTTTATTTAGAAACTGGTTAAAATCTAGTGACATTTTTGCGAATGTCTTTAATTTATTTAACACTTGTTAAAAATTAAAACTTTTGTATAAACTATACTTTGGAAATCAGATCAGATCCCTCTTCTGAAATTTGTAGGATGGGCGAGCAGATAATTCGAATTAAAAGACTTTATAAGTTCGTGTTACAGCGAAAGTTTATTGAACAAAAAGCACAAAACAGCTATCGAGAGCTGTATTTAAAGACTTAAAATAATACGGTATAAATGTATGAAATATTAAATAGCGGGAGGATCATACGATCAAAGAGGAGAAGTTGCTTCGGTTTCTATTTACTCCGAATGTGACAATTTAAAGTAAACAACAGTGTGTTGTGCAAGCGCACAAACAAAAAAAATTAATGCCTACAGATACCTACTGTTTTTCTGGATTTATGAGCGCCTGATGACTTTTTGTTCAAAGATTGAATTTTTTCTAAGTGTTTTTTGGCACAATTAATTTCTTAAGTCCATTCTGATGCTAGAAGTATCAAATCTTGAGGTTGGATCATAAATTCGGTGCTTTTCAAAAATATTGGATAGGATACCTACTGTTTTTCTGGATTTATGAGCGCCTGATGACTTTTTGTTCAAAGATTGAATTTTTTCTAAGTGTTTTTTGGCACAATTAATTTCTTAAGTCCATCCTGATGCTAGAAGTATCAAATCTTGAGGTTGGATCATAAATTCGGTGCTTTTCAAAAATATTGGATAGGATACCTACTGTTTTTCTGGATTTATGAGCGCCTGATGACTTTTTGTTCAAAGATTGAACTTTTTCTAAGTGTTTTTTGGCACAATTAATTTCTTAAGTCCATCCTGATGCTAGAAGTATCAAATCTTGAGGTTGGTTCATAAATTCGGTGCTTTTCAAAAATATTGGATAGGATACCTACTGTTTTTCTGAATTTATGAGCGCCTGATGACTTTTTGTTCAAAGATTGAATTTTTTCGAAGTGTTTTTTGGCACAATTAATTTCTTAAGTCCATTCTGATGCTAGAAGTATCAAATCTTGAGGTTGGATCATAAATTCGGTGCTTTTCAAAAATATTGGATAGGATACCTACTGTTTTTCTGGATTTATGAGCGCCTGATGACTTTTTGTTCAAAGATTGAATTTTTTCTAAGTGTTTTTTGGCACAATTAATTTCTTAAGTCCATCCTGATGCTAGAAGTATCAAATCTTGAGGTTGGATCATAAATTCGGTGCTTTTCAAAAATATTGGATAGGATACCTACTGTTTTTCTGGATTTATGAGCGCCTGATGACTTTTTGTTTAAAGATTGAATTTTTTTTAAGTGTTTTTTGGCACAATTAATTTCTTAAGTCCATCCTGATGCAAGAAATGTCAAATCTTGAGACTGGATCATAAATTCGGTGCTTTTCAAAAATATCGGATACCTACTGTTTTTCTGGGATTTATGAGCGCCTGGTGACTTTTTGTTTAAAGATTGAATTTTTTTTAAGTGTTTTTTGGCACAATTAATTTCTTAAGTCCATCCTGATGCTAGAAGTGTCAAATCTTTAGGCGGGATCATAAATTTAGTGCTTTTCAAAAATATCGGATACCTACTGTTTTTCTGGGATTTATGAGCGCCTGGTGTCATTTTGTTCAAAGATTGAATTTTTTCTAAGTGTTTTTTTGACACAATTAATTTCTTAAGTCCATCCTGATGCTAAAAGTATCAAATCATGATGCTGAATCATAAATTTGGTGCTTTTCAAAAATATCGGATACCTACTGTTTTTCTGGGATTTATGAGCGCCTGGTGACTTTTTTTTCAAAAATTGAATTTTTTCTAAGTGTTTTTTGGCACAATTAATTTTTTAAGTTCATCCTGATGCTAGAAGTGTCAAATCTTCAGGCTGAATCATAAATTCGGTGCTTTTCAAAAATATTGGATAGGATACCTACTGTTTTTCTGGATTTATGAGCGCCTGATGACTTTTTGTTCAAAGATTGAATTTTTTCTAAGTGTTTTTTGGCACAATTAATTTCTTAAGTCCATCCTGATGCTAGAAGTATCAAATCTTGAGGTTGGATCATAAATTCGGTGCTTTTCAAAAATATACCTACTGTTATTCTGGATTTATGAGCGCCTGATGACTTTTTGTTCAAAGATTGAATTTTTTTTAAGTGTTTTTTGGCACAATTAATTTCTTAAGTCCATCCTGATGCTAGAAGTATCAAATCTTGAGGTTGGATCATAAATTCGGTGCTTTAAAAATATTGGATAGGATACCTACTGTTTTTCTGGATTTATGAGCGCCTGATGACTTTTTGTTCAAAGATTGAATTTTTTCTAAGTGTTTTTTTGACACAATTAATTTCTTAAGTCCATCCTGATGCTAAAAGTATCAAATCATGATGCTGAATCATAAATTTGGTGCTTTTCAAAAATATCGGATACCTACTGTTTTTCTGGGATTTATGAGCGCCTGGTGACTTTTTTTTCAAAAATTGAATTTTTTCTAAGTGTTTTTTGGCACAATTAATTTTTTAAGTTCATCCTGATGCTAGAAGTGTCAAATCTTCAGGCTGGATCATAAATTCGGTGCTTTTCAAAAATATTGGATAGGATACCTACTGTTTTTCTGGATTTATGAGCGCCTGATGACTTTTTGTTCAAAGATTGAATTTTTTCTAAGTGTTTTTTGGCACAATTAATTTCTTAAGTCCATCCTGATGCTAGAAGTATCAAATCTTGAGGTTGGATCATAAATTCGGTGCTTTTCAAAAATATACCTACTGTTATTCTGGATTTATGAGCGCCTGATGACTTTTTGTTCAAAGATTGAATTTTTTTTAAGTGTTTTTTGGCACAATTAATTTCTTAAGTCCATCCTGATGCTAGAAGTATCAAATCTTGAGGTTGGATCATAAATTCGGTGCTTTAAAAATATTGGATAGGATACCTACTGTTTTTCTGGATTTATGAGCGCCTGATGACTTTTTGTTCAAAGATTGAATTTTTTCTAAGTGTTTTTTGGCACAATTAATTTCTTAAGTCCATCCTGATGCTAGAAGTATCAAATCTTGAGGTTGGATCATAAATTCGGTGCTTTTCAAAAATATTGGATAGGATACCTACTGTTTTTCTGGATTTATGAGCGCCTGATGACTTTTTGTTCAAAGATTGAATTTTTTCTAAGTGTTTTTTGGCACAATTAATTTCTTAAGTCCATATTGATGCTAGAAGTATCAAATCTTGAGGTTGGATCATAAATTCGGTGCTTTTCAAAAATATTGGATAGGATACCTACTGTTTTTCTGGATTTATGAGCGCCTGATGACTTTTTGTTCAAAGATTGAATTTTTTCGAAGTGTTTTTTGGCACAATTAATTTCTTAAGTCCATTCTGATGCTAGAAGTATCAAATCTTGAGGTTGGATCATAAATTCGGTGCTTTTCAAAAATATTGGATAGGATACCTACTGTTTTTCTGGATTTATGAGCGCCTGATGACTTTTTGTTCAAAGATTGAATTAATTCTAAGTGTTTTTTGGCACAATTAATTTCTTAAGTCCATTCTGATGCTAGAAGTATCAAATCTTGAGGTTGGATCATAAATTCGGTGCTTTTCAAAAATATTGGATAGGATACCTACTGTTTTTCTGGATTTATGAGCGCCTGATGACTTTTTGTTCAAAGATTGAATTTTTTCTAAGTGTTTTTTGGCACAATTAATTTCTTAAGTCCATCCTGATGCTAAAAGTGTCAAATCTTTAGGCGGGATCATAAATTTGGTGCTTTTCAAAAATATCGGATACCTACTGTTTTTCTGGGATTTATGAGCGCCTGGTGTCATTTTGTTCAAAGATTGAATTTTTTCTAAGTGTTTTTTTGACACAATTAATTTCTTAAGTCCATCCTGATGCTAAAAGTATCAAATCATGATGCTGGATCATAAATTTGGTGCTTTTCAAAAATATCGGATACCTACTGTTTTTCTGGGATATATGAGCGCCTGGTGACTTTTTGTTCAAAGATTGAAATTTTTCTAAGTGTTTTTGGAACAATTAATTTCTTAAGTCCATCCTGATGCTAGAAGTGTCAAATTTTGAGGCGGGATCATAAATTTGGTGCTTTTCAAAAAATTATCGGATACCTACTGTTTTTCTGGATTTATGAGCACCTGGTGACTTTTTGTTCAAAGATTGAAATTTTTCTAAGTGTTTTTTGGCACAATTAATTTCTTAAGTCCATCCTGATGCTAGAAGTATCAAATCTTGAGGTTGGATCATAAATTCGGTGCTTTTCAAAAATATTGGATAGGATACCTACTGTTTTTCTGGATTTATGAGCGCCTGATGACTTTTTGTTCAAAGATTGAATTTTTTCTAAGTGTTTTTTGGCACAATTAATTTCTTAAGTCCATCCTGATGCTAGAAGTATCAAATCTTGAGGTTGGATCATAAATTCGGTGCTTTTCAAAAATATTGGATAGGATACCTACTGTTTTTCTGGATTTATGAGCGCCTGATGACTTTTTGTTCAAAGATTGAATTTTTTCGAAGTGTTTTTTGGCACAATTAATTTCTTAAGTCCATCCTGATGCTAGAAGTATCAAATCTTGAGGTTGGATCATAAATTCGGTGCTTTTCAAAAATATTGGATAGGATACCTACTGTTTTTCTGGATTTATGAGCGCCTGATGACTTTTTGTTCAAAGATTGAATTTTTTCTAAGTGTTTTTTGGCACAATTAATTTCTTAAGTCCATCCTGATGCTAGAAGTATCAAATCTTGAGGTTGGATCATAAATTCGGTGCTTTTCAAAAATATTGGATAGGATACCTACTGTTTTTCTGAATTTATGAGCGCCTGATGACTTTTTGTTCAAAGATTGAATTTTTTCTAAGTGTTTTTTGGCACAATTAATTTCTTAAGTCCATCCTGATGCTAGAAGTATCAAATCTTGAGGTTGGATCATAAATTCGGTGCTTTTCAAAAATATTGGATAGGATACCTACTGTTTTTCTGGATTTATGAGCGCCTGATGACTTTTTGTTCAAAGATTGAATTTTTTCTAAGTGTTTTTGGAACAATTAATTTCTTAAGTCCATCCTGATGCTAGAAGTATCAAATCTTGAGGTTGGATCATAAATTCGGTGCTTTTCAAAAATATTGGATAGGATACCTACTGTTTTTCTGGATTTATGAGCGCCTGATGACTTTTTGTTCAAAGATTGAATTTTTTCGAAGTGTTTTTTGGCACAATTAATTTCTTAAGTCCATTCTGATGCTAGAAGTATCAAATCTTGAGGTTGGATCATAAATTCGGTGCTTTTCAAAAATATTGGATAGGATACCTACTGTTTTTCTGGATTTATGAGCGCCTGATGACTTTTTGTTCAAAGATTGAATTTTTTCTAAGTGTTTTTTGGCACAATTAATTTCTTAAGTCCATCCTGATGCTAGAAGTATCAAATCTTGAGGTTGGATCATAAATTCGGTGCTTTTCAAAAATATTGGATAGGATACCTACTGTTTTTCTGGATTTATGAGCGCCTGATGACTTTTTGTTCAAAGATTGAACTTTTTCTAAGTGTTTTTTGGCACAATTAATTTCTTAAGTCCACCCTGATGAAGTATCAAATCTTGAGGTTGGATCATAAATTCGGTGCTTTTCAAAAATATTGGATAGGATACCTACTGTTTTTCTGAATTTATGAGCGCCTGATGACTTTTTGTTCAAAGATTGAATTTTTTCTAAGTGTTTTTTGGCACAATTAATTTCTTAAGTCCATTCTGATGCTAGAAGTATCAAATCTTGAGGTTGGATCATAAATTCGGTGCCAAAGTGTTTTTTGGCACAATTAATTTCTTAAGTCCATCCTGATGCTAGAAGTATCAAATCTTGAGGTTGGATCATAAATTCGGTGCTTTTCAAAAATATTGGATAGGATACCTACTGTTTTTCTGGATTTATGAGCGCCTGATGACTTTTGATTGAATTTTTTCTAAGTGTTTTTTGGCACAATTAATTTCTTAAGTCCATCCTGATGCTAGAAGTATCAAATCTTGAGGTTGGATCATAAATTCGGTGCTTTTCAAAAATATTGGATAGGATACCTACTGTTTTTCTGGATTTATGAGCGCCTGATGACTTTTTGTTCAAAGATTGAATTTTTTCGAAGTGTTTTTTGGCACAATTAATTTCTTAAGTCCATCCTGATGCTAGAAGTATCAAATCTTGAGGTTGGATCATAAATTCGGTGCTTTTCAAAAATATTGGATAGGATACCTACTGTTTTTCTGGATTTATGAGCGCCTGATGACTTTTTGTTCAAAGATTGAATTTTTTCTAAGTGTTTTTTGGCACAATTAATTTCTTAAGTCCATCCTGATGCTAGAAGTATCAAATCTTGAGGTTGGATCATAAATTCGGTGCTTTTCAAAAATATTGGATAGGATACCTACTGTTTTTCTGAATTTATGAGCGCCTGATGACTTTTTGTTCAAAGATTGAATTTTTTCTAAGTGTTTTTTGGCACAATTAATTTCTTAAGTCCATCCTGATGCTAGAAGTATCAAATCTTGAGGTTGGATCATAAATTCGGTGCTTTTCAAAAATATTGGATAGGATACCTACTGTTTTTCTGGATTTATGAGCGCCTGATGACTTTTTGTTCAAAGATTGAATTTTTTCTAAGTGTTTTTGGAACAATTAATTTCTTAAGTCCATCCTGATGCTAGAAGTATCAAATCTTGAGGTTGGATCATAAATTCGGTGCTTTTCAAAAATATTGGATAGGATACCTACTGTTTTTCTGGATTTATGAGCGCCTGATGACTTTTTGTTCAAAGATTGAATTTTTTCGAAGTGTTTTTTGGCACAATTAATTTCTTAAGTCCATTCTGATGCTAGAAGTATCAAATCTTGAGGTTGGATCATAAATTCGGTGCTTTTCAAAAATATTGGATAGGATACCTACTGTTTTTCTGGATTTATGAGCGCCTGATGACTTTTTGTTCAAAGATTGAATTTTTTCTAAGTGTTTTTTGGCACAATTAATTTCTTAAGTCCATCCTGATGCTAGAAGTATCAAATCTTGAGGTTGGATCATAAATTCGGTGCTTTTCAAAAATATTGGATAGGATACCTACTGTTTTTCTGGATTTATGAGCGCCTGATGACTTTTTGTTCAAAGATTGAACTTTTTCTAAGTGTTTTTTGGCACAATTAATTTCTTAAGTCCACCCTGATGAAGTATCAAATCTTGAGGTTGGATCATAAATTCGGTGCTTTTCAAAAATATTGGATAGGATACCTACTGTTTTTCTGAATTTATGAGCGCCTGATGACTTTTTGTTCAAAGATTGAATTTTTTCTAAGTGTTTTTTGGCACAATTAATTTCTTAAGTCCATTCTGATGCTAGAAGTATCAAATCTTGAGGTTGGATCATAAATTCGGTGCTTTTCAAAAATATTGGATAGGATACCTACTGTTTTTCTGGATTTATGAGCGCCTGATGACTTTTTGTTCAAAGATTGAATTTTTTCTAAGTGTTTTTTGGCACAATTAATTTCTTAAGTCCATCCTGATGCTAGAAGTATCAAATCTTGAGGTTGGATCATAAATTCGGTGCTTTTCAAAAATATCGGATACCTACTGTTTTTCTGGGATTTATGAGCGCCTGGTGACTTTTTGTTTAAAGATTGAATTTTTTTTAAGTGTTTTTTGGCACAATTAATTTCTTAAGTCCATCCTGATGCTAGAAGTGTCAAATCTTTAGGCGGGATCATAAATTTAGTGCTTTTCAAAAATATCGGATACCTACTGTTTTTCTGGGATTTATGAGCGCCTGGTGTCATTTTGTTCAAAGATTGAATTTTTTCTAAGTGTTTTTTTGACACAATTAATTTCTTAAGTCCATCCTGATGCTAAAAGTATCAAATCATGATGCTGAATCATAAATTTGGTGCTTTTCAAAAATATCGGATACCTACTGTTTTTCTGGGATTTATGAGCGCCTGGTGACTTTTTTTTCAAAAATTGAATTTTTTCTAAGTGTTTTTTGGCACAATTAATTTTTTAAGTTCATCCTGATGCTAGAAGTGTCAAATCTTCAGGCTGGATCATAAATTCGGTGCTTTTCAAAAATATTGGATAGGATACCTACTGTTTTTCTGGATTTATGAGCGCCTGATGACTTTTTGTTCAAAGATTGAATTTTTTCTAAGTGTTTTTTGGCACAATTAATTTCTTAAGTCCATCCTGATGCTAGAAGTATCAAATCTTGAGGTTGGATCATAAATTCGGTGCTTTTCAAAAATATACCTACTGTTATTCTGGATTTATGAGTGCCTGATGACTTTTTGTTCAAAGATTGAATTTTTTTTAAGTGTTTTTTGGCACAATTAATTTCTTAAGTCCATCCTGATGCTAGAAGTATCAAATCTTGAGGTTGGATCATAAATTCGGTGCTTTTCAAAAATATTGGATAGGATACCTACTGTTTTTCTGGATTTATGAGCGCCTGATGACTTTTTGTTCAAAGATTGAATTTTTTCTAAGTGTTTTTGGAACAATTAATTTCTTAAGTCCATCCTGATGCTAGAAGTATCAAATCTTGAGGTTGGATCATAAATTCGGTGCTTTTCAAAAATATTGGATAGGATACCTACTGTTTTTCTGGATTTATGAGCGCCTGATGACTTTTTGTTCAAAGATTGAATTTTTTCGAAGTGTTTTTTGGCACAATTAATTTCTTAAGTCCATTCTGATGCTAGAAGTATCAAATCTTGAGGTTGGATCATAAATTCGGTGCTTTTCAAAAATATTGGATAGGATACCTACTGTTTTTCTGGATTTATGAGCGCCTGATGACTTTTTGTTCAAAGATTGAATTTTTTCTAAGTGTTTTTTGGCACAATTAATTTCTTAAGTCCATCCTGATGCTAAAAGTATCAAATCTTGAGGTTGGATCATAAATTCGGTGCTTTTCAAAAATATTGGATAGGATACCTACTGTTTTTCTGGATTTATGAGCGCCTGATGACTTTTTGTTCAAAGATTGAACTTTTTCTAAGTGTTTTTTGGCACAATTAATTTCTTAAGTCCACCCTGATGCTAGAAGTATCAAATCTTGAGGTTGGATCATAAATTCGGTGCTTTTCAAAAATATTGGATAGGATACCTACTGTTTTTCTGAATTTATGAGCGCCTGATGACTTTTTGTTCAAAGATTGAATTTTTTCTAAGTGTTTTTTGGCACAATTAATTTCTTAAGTCCATTCTGATGCTAGAAGTATCAAATCTTGAGGTTGGATCATAAATTCGGTGCTTTTCAAAAATATTGGATAGGATACCTACTGTTTTTCTGGATTTATGAGCGCCTGATGACTTTTTGTTCAAAGATTGAATTTTTTCTAAGTGTTTTTTGGCACAATTAATTTCTTAAGTCCATCCTGATGCTAGAAGTATCAAATCTTGAGGTTGGATCATAAATTCGGTGCTTTTCAAAAATATTGGATAGGATACCTACTGTTTTTCTGGATTTATGAGCGCCTGGTGACTTTTTGTTTAAAGATTGAATTTTTTTTAAGTGTTTTTTGGCACAATTAATTTCTTAAGTCCATCCTGATGCAAGAAATGTCAAATCTTGAGACTGGATCATAAATTCGGTGCTTTTCAAAAATATCGGATACCTACTGTTTTTCTGGGATTTATGAGCGCCTGGTGACTTTTTGTTTAAAGATTGAATTTTTTTTAAGTGTTTTTTGGCACAATTAATTTCTTAAGTCCATCCTGATGCTAGAAGTGTCAAATCTTTAGGCAGGATCATAAATTTAGTGCTTTTCAAAAATATCGGATACCTACTGTTTTTCTGGGATTTATGAGCGCCTGGTGTCATTTTGTTCAAAGATTGAATTTTTTCTAAGTGTTTTTTTGACACAATTAATTTCTTAAGTCCATCCTGATGCTAAAAGTATCAAATCATGATGCTGAATCATAAATTTGGTGCTTTTCAAAAATATCGGATACCTACTGTTTTTCTGGGATTTATGAGCGCCTGGTGACTTTTTTTTCAAAAATTGAATTTTTTCTAAGTGTTTTTTGGCACAATTAATTTTTTAAGTTCATCCTGATGCTAGAAGTGTCAAATCTTCAGGCTGGATCATAAATTCGGTGCTTTTCAAAAATATTGGATAGGATACCTACTGTTTTTCTGGATTTATGAGCGCCTGATGACTTTTTGTTCAAAGATTGAATTTTTTCTAAGTGTTTTTTGGCACAATTAATTTCTTAAGTCCATCCTGATGCTAGAAGTATCAAATCTTGAGGTTGGATCATAAATTCGGTGCTTTTCAAAAATATACCTACTGTTATTCTGGATTTATGAGCGCCTGATGACTTTTTGTTCAAAGATTGAATTTTTTTTAAGTGTTTTTTGGCACAATTAATTTCTTAAGTCCATCCTGATGCTAGAAGTATCAAATCTTGAGGTTGGATCATAAATTCGGTGCTTTAAAAATATTGGATAGGATACCTACTGTTTTTCTGGATTTATGAGCGCCTGATGACTTTTTGTTCAAAGATTGAATTTTTTCTAAGTGTTTTTTGGCACAATTAATTTCTTAAGTCCATCCTGATGCTAGAAGTATCAAATCTTGAGGTTGGATCATAAATTCGGTGCTTTTCAAAAATATACCTACTGTTATTCTGGATTTATGAGCGCCTGATGACTTTTTGTTCAAAGATTGAATTTTTTTTAAGTGTTTTTTGGCACAATTAATTTCTTAAGTCCATCCTGATGCTAGAAGTATCAAATCTTGAGGTTGGATCATAAATTCGGTGCTTTAAAAATATTGGATAGGATACCTACTGTTTTTCTGGATTTATGAGCGCCTGATGACTTTTTGTTCAAAGATTGAATTTTTTCTAAGTGTTTTTTGGCACAATTAATTTCTTAAGTCCATCCTGATGCTAGAAGTATCAAATCTTGAGGTTGGATCATAAATTCGGTGCTTTTCAAAAATATTGGATAGGATACCTACTGTTTTTCTGAATTTATGAGCGCCTGATGACTTTTTGTTCAAAGATTGAATTTTTTCTAAGTGTTTTTTGGCACAATTAATTTCTTAAGTCCATTCTGATGCTAGAAGTATCAAATCTTGAGGTTGGATCATAAATTCGGTGCTTTTCAAAAATATTGGATAGGATACCTACTGTTTTTCTGGATTTATGAGCGCCTGATGACTTTTTGTTCAAAGATTGAATTTTTTCTAAGTGTTTTTTGGCACAATTAATTTCTTAAGTCCATCCTGATGCTAGAAGTATCAAATCTTGAGGTTGGATCATAAATTCGGTGCTTTTCAAAAATATTGGATAGGATACCTACTGTTTTTCTGGATTTATGAGCGCCTGGTGACTTTTTGTTTAAAGATTGAATTTTTTTTAAGTGTTTTTTGGCACAATTAATTTCTTAAGTCCATCCTGATGCAAGAAATGTCAAATCTTGAGACTGGATCATAAATTCGGTGCTTTTCAAAAATATCGGATACCTACTGTTTTTCTGGGATTTATGAGCGCCTGGTGACTTTTTGTTTAAAGATTGAATTTTTTTTAAGTGTTTTTTGGCACAATTAATTTCTTAAGTCCATCCTGATGCTAGAAGTGTCAAATCTTTAGGCGGGATCATAAATTTAGTGCTTTTCAAAAATATCGGATACCTACTGTTTTTCTGGGATTTATGAGCGCCTGGTGTCATTTTGTTCAAAGATTGAATTTTTTCTAAGTGTTTTTTTGACACAATTAATTTCTTAAGTCCATCCTGATGCTAAAAGTATCAAATCATGATGCTGAATCATAAATTTGGTGCTTTTCAAAAATATCGGATACCTACTGTTTTTCTGGGATTTATGAGCGCCTGGTGACTTTTTTTTCAAAAATTGAATTTTTTCTAAGTGTTTTTTGGCACAATTAATTTTTTAAGTTCATCCTGATGCTAGAAGTGTCAAATCTTCAGGCTGGATCATAAATTCGGTGCTTTTCAAAAATATTGGATAGGATACCTACTGTTTTTCTGGATTTATGAGCGCCTGATGACTTTTTGTTCAAAGATTGAATTTTTTCGAAGTGTTTTTTGGCACAATTAATTTCTTAAGTCCATCCTGATGCTAGAAGTATCAAATCTTGAGGTTGGATCATAAATTCGGTGCTTTTCAAAAATATTGGATAGGATACCTACTGTTTTTCTGGATTTATGATCGCCTGATGACTTTTTGTTCAAAGATTGAATTTTTTCTAAGTGTTTTTTGGCACAATTAATTTCTTAAGTCTATCCTGATGCTAAAAGTATCAAATCATGATGCTGGATCATAAATTTGGTGCTTTTCAAAAATATCGGATACCTACTGTTTTTCTGGGATATATGAGCGCCTGGTGACTTTTTGTTCAAAGATTGAAATTTTTCTAAGTGTTTTTGGAACAATTAATTTCTTAAGTCCATCCTGATGCTACAAGTGTCAAATTTTGAGGCGGGATCATAAATTTGGTGCTTTTCAAAAAATTATCGGATACCTACTGTTTTTCTGGATTTATGAGCACCTGGTGACTTTTTGTTCAAAGATTGAAATTTTTCTAAGTGTTTTTTGGCACAATTAATTTCTTAAGTCCATCCTGATGCTAGAAGTATCAAATCTTGAGGTTGGATCATAAATTCGGTGCTTTTCAAAAATATTGGATAGGATACCTACTGTTTTTCTGGATTTATGAGCGCCTGATGACTTTTTGTTCAAAGATTGAATTTTTTCTAAGTGTTTTTTGGCACAATTAATTTCTTAAGTCCATCCTGATGCTAGAAGTATCAAATCTTGAGGTTGGATCATAAATTCGGTGCTTTTCAAAAATATTGGATAGGATACCTACTGTTTTTCTGGATTTATGAGCGCCTGATGACTTTTTGTTCAAAGATTGAATTTTTTCTAAGTGTTTTTTGGCACAATTAATTTCTTAAGTCCATCCTGATGCTAGAAGTATCAAATCTTGAGGTTGGATCATAAATTCGGTGCTTTTCAAAAATATTGGATAGGATACCTACTGTTTTTCTGGATTTATGAGCGCCTGGTGACTTTTTGTTTAAAGATTGAATTTTTTTTAAGTGTTTTTTGGCACAATTAATTTCTTAAGTCCATCCTGATGCTAGAAGTATCAAATCTTGAGGTTGGATCATAAATTCGGTGCTTTTCAAAAATATACCTACTGTTATTCTGGATTTATGAGCGCCTGATGACTTTTTGTTCAAAGATTGAATTTTTTTTAAGTGTTTTTTGGCACAATTAATTTCTTAAGTCCATTCTGATGCTAGAAGTATCAAATCTTGAGGTTGGATCATAAATTCGGTGCTTTAAAAATATTGGATAGGATACCTACTGTTTTTCTGGATTTATGAGCGCCTGATGACTTTTTGTTCAAAGATTGAACTTTTTCTAAGTGTTTTTTGGCACAATTAATTTCTTAAGTCCATCCTGATGCTAGAAGTATCAAATCTTGAGGTTGGTTCATAAATTCGGTGCTTTTCAAAAATATTGGATAGGATACCTACTGTTTTTCTGGATTTATGAGCGCCTGATGACTTTTTGTTCAAAGATTGAATTTTTTCTAAGTGTTTTTTGGCACAATTAATTTCTTAAGTCCATATTGATGCTAGAAGTATCAAATCTTGAGGTTGGATCATAAATTCGGTGCTTTTCAAAAATATTGGATAGGATACCTACTGTTTTTCTGGATTTATGAGCGCCTGATGACTTTTTGTTCAAAGATTGAATTTTTTCGAAGTGTTTTTTGGCACAATTAATTTCTTAAGTAAATTCTGATGCTATAAGTATCAAATCTTGAGGTTGGATCATAAATTCGGTGCTTTTCAAAAATATTGGATAGGATACCTACTGTTTTTCTGGATTTATGAGCGCCTGATGACTTTTTGTTCAAAGATTGAATTTTTTCTAAGTGTTTTTTGGCACAATTAATTTCTTAAGTCCATCCTGATGCTAGAAGTGTCAAATCTTTAGGCGGGATCATAAATTTGGTGCTTTTCAAAAATATCGGATACCTACTGTTTTTCTGGGATTTATGAGCGCCTGGTGTCATTTTGTTCAAAGATTGAATTTTTTCTAAGTGTTTTTTTGACACAATTAATTTCTTAAGTCCATCCTGATGCTAAAAGTATCAAATCATGATGCTGGATCATAAATTTGGTGCTTTTCAAAAATATCGGATACCTACTGTTTTTCTGGGATATATGAGCGCCTGGTGACTTTTTGTTCAAAGATTGAAATTTTTCTAAGTGTTTTTGGAACAATTAATTTCTTAAGTCCATCCTGATGCTAGAAGTGTCAAATTTTGAGGCGGGATCATAAATTTGGTGCTTTTCAAAAAATTATCGGATACCTATTGTTTTTCTGGATTTATGAGCACCTGGTGACTTTTTGTTCAAAGATTGAATTTTTTCTAAGTGTTTTTTGGCACAATTAATTTCTTAAGTCCATCCTGATGCTAGAAGTATCAAATCTTGAGGTTGGATCATAAATTCGGTGCTTTTCAAAAATATTGGATAGGATACCTACTGTTTTTCTGGATTTATGAGCGCCTGATGACTTTTTGTTCAAAGATTGAATTTTTTCTAAGTGTTTTTTGGCACAATTAATTTCTTAAGTCCATCCTGATGCTAGAAGTATCAAATCTTGAGGTTGGATCATAAATTCGGTGCTTTTCAAAAATATTGGATAGGATACCTACTGTTTTTCTGGATTTATGAGCGCCTGGTGACTTTTTGTTTAAAGATTGAATTTTTTTTAAGTGTTTTTTGGCACAATTAATTTCTTAAGTCCATCCTGATGCTAGAAGTATCAAATCTTGAGGTTGGATCATAAATTCGGTGCTTTTCAAAAATATACCTACTGTTATTCTGGATTTATGAGCGCCTGATGACTTTTTGTTCAAAGATTGAATTTTTTTTAAGTGTTTTTTGGCACAATTAATTTCTTAAGTCCATTCTGATGCTAGAAGTATCAAATCTTGAGGTTGGATCATAAATTCGGTGCTTTAAAAATATTGGATAGGATACCTACTGTTTTTCTGGATTTATGAGCGCCTGATGACTTTTTGTTCAAAGATTGAATTTTTTCTAAGTGTTTTTTGGCACAATTAATTTCTTAAGTCCATCCTGATGCTAGAAGTATCAAATCTTGAGGTTGGATCATAAATTCGGTGCTTTTCAAAAATATTGGATAGGATACCTACTGTTTTTCTGGATTTATGAGCGCCTGATGACTTTTTGTTCAAAGATTGAATTTTTTCTAAGTGTTTTTTGGCACAATTAATTTCTTAAGTCCATATTGATGCTAGAAGTATCAAATCTTGAGGTTGGATCATAAATTCGGTGCTTTTCAAAAATATTGGATAGGATACCTACTGTTTTTCTGGATTTATGAGCGCCTGATGACTTTTTGTTCAAAGATTGAATTTTTTCGAAGTGTTTTTTGGCACAATTAATTTCTTAAGTAAATTCTGATGCTATAAGTATCAAATCTTGAGGTTGGATCATAAATTCGGTGCTTTTCAAAAATATTGGATAGGATACCTACTGTTTTTCTGGATTTATGAGCGCCTGATGACTTTTTGTTCAAAGATTGAATTTTTTCTAAGTGTTTTTTGGCACAATTAATTTCTTAAGTCCATCCTGATGCTAGAAGTGTCAAATCTTTAGGCGGGATCATAAATTTGGTGCTTTTCAAAAATATCGGATACCTACTGTTTTTCTGGGATTTATGAGCGCCTGGTGTCATTTTGTTCAAAGATTGAATTTTTTCTAAGTGTTTTTTTGACACAATTAATTTCTTAAGTCCATCCTGATGCTAAAAGTATCAAATCATGATGCTGGATCATAAATTTGGTGCTTTTCAAAAATATCGGATACCTACTGTTTTTCTGGGATATATGAGCGCCTGGTGACTTTTTGTTCAAAGATTGAAATTTTTCTAAGTGTTTTTGGAACAATTAATTTCTTAAGTCCATCCTGATGCTAGAAGTGTCAAATCTTGAGGCGGGATCATAAATTTGGTGCTTTTCAAAAAATTATCGGATACCTATTGTTTTTCTGGATTTATGAGCACCTGGTGACTTTTTGTTCAAAGATTGAAATTTTTCTAAGTGTTTTTTGGCACAATTAATTTCTTAAGTCCATCCTGATGCTAGAAGTATCAAATCTTGAGGTTGGATCATAAATTCGGTGCTTTTCAAAAATATTGGATAGGATACCTACTGTTTTTCTGGATTTATGAGCGCCTGATGACTTTTTGTTCAAAGATTGAATTTTTTCTAAGTGTTTTTTGGCACAATTAATTTCTTAAGTCCATCCTGATGCTAGAAGTATCAAATCTTGAGGTTGGATCATAAATTCGGTGCTTTTCAAAAATATTGGATAGGATACCTACTGTTTTTCTGGATTTATGAGCGCCTGATGACTTTTTGTTCAAAGATTGAATTAATTCTAAGTGTTTTTTGGCACAATTAATTTCTTAAGTCCATTCTGATGCTAGAAGTATCAAATCTTGAGGTTGGATCATAAATTCGGTGCTTTTCAAAAATATTGGATAGGATACCTACTGTTTTTCTGGATTTATGAGCGCCTGATGACTTTTTGTTCAAAGATTGAATTTTTTCTAAGTGTTTTTTGGCACAATTAATTTCTTAAGTCCATCCTGATGCTAGAAGTATCAAATCTTGAGTTTGGATCATAAATTCGGTGCTTTTCAAAAATATTGGATAGGATACCTACTGTTTTTCTGGATTTATGAGCGCCTGATGACTTTTTGTTCAAAGATTGAATTTTTTCTAAGTGTTTTTTGGCACAATTAATTTCTTAAGTCCATCCTGATGCTAGAAGTATCAAATTTTGAGGTTGGATCATAAATTCGGTGCTTTTCAAAAATATTGGATAGGATACCTACTGTTTTTCTGAATTTATGAGCGCCTGATGACTTTTTGTTCAAAGATTGAATTTTTTCTAAGTGTTTTTTGGCACAATTAATTTCTTAAGTCCATCCTGATGCTAGAAGTATCAAATCTTGAGGTTGGATCATAAATTCGGTGCTTTTCAAAAATATTGGATAGGATACCTACTGTTTTTCTGGATTTATGAGCGCCTGATGACTTTTTGTTCAAAGATTGAATTTTTTCTAAGTGTTTTTGGAACAATTAATTTCTTAAGTCCATCCTGATGCTAGAAGTGTCAAATTTTGAGGCGGGATAATAAATTTGGTGCTTTTCAAAAAATTATCGGATACCTACTGTTTTTCTGGATTTATGAGCACCTGGTGACTTTTTGTTCAAAGATTGAAATTTTTCTAAGTGTTTTTTGGCACAATTAATTTCTTAAGTCCATCCTGATGCTAGAAGTATCAAATCTTGAGGTTGGATCATAAATTCGGTGCTTTTAAAAAATATTGGATAGGATACCTACTGTTTTTCTGGATTTATGAGCGCCTGATGACTTTTTGTTCAAAGATTGAATTTTTTCTAAGTGTTTTTTGGCACAATTAATTTCTTAAGTCCATCCTGATGCTAGGAGTATCAAATCTTGAGGTTGGATCATAAATTCGGTGCTTTTCAAAAATATTGGATAGGATACCTACTGTTTTTCTGGATTTATGAGCGCCTGATGACTTTTTGTTCAAAGATTGAATTTTTTCGAAGTGTTTTTTGGCACAATTAATTTCTTAAGTCCATTCTGATGCTAGAAGTATCAAATCTTGAGGTTGGATCATAAATTCAGTGCTTTTCAAAAATATTGGATAGGATACCTACTGTTTTTCTGGATTTATGAGCGCCTGATGACTTTTTGTTCAAAGATTGAATTTTGTCTAAGTGTTTTTTGGCACAATTAATTTCTTAAGTCCATCCTGATGCTAGAAGTATCAAATCTTGAGGTTGGATCATAAATTCGGTGCTTTTCAAAAATATTGGATAGGATACCTACTGTTTTTCTGGATTTATGAGCGCCTGATGACTTTTTGTTCAAAGATTGAATTTTTTCTAAGTGTTTTTTGGCACAATTAATTTCTTAAGTCCATTCTGATGCTAGAAGTATCAAATCTTGAGGTTGGATCATAAATTCGGTGCTTTTCAAAAATATTGGATAGGATACCTACTGTTTTTCTGGATTTATGAGCGCCTGATGACTTTTTGTTCAAAGATTGAATTTTTTCTAAGTGTTTTTTGGCACAATTAATTTCTTAAGTCCATCCTGATGCTAGAAGTATCAAATCTTGAGGTTGGATCATAAATTCGGTGCTTTTCAAAAATATACCTACTGTTTTTCTGGATTTATGAGCGCCTGATGACTTTTTGTTCAAAGATTGAATTTTTTCTAAGTGTTTTTTGGCACAATTAATTTCTTAAGTCCATCCTGATGCTAGAAGTATCAAATCTTGAGGTTGGATCATAAATTCGGTGCTTTTCAAAAATATTGGATAGGATACCTACTGTTTTTCTGGATTTATGAGCGCCTGATGACTTTTTGTTCAAAGATTGAATTTTTTCTAAGTGTTTTTTGGCACAATTAATTTCTTAAGTCCATTCTGATGCTAGAAGTATCAAATCTTGAGGTTGGATCATAAATTCGGTGCTTTTCAAAAATATTGGATAGGATACCTACTGTTTTTCTGGATTTATGAGCGCCTGATGACTTTTTGTTCAAAGATTGAATTTTTTCTAAGTGTTTTTTGGCACAATTAATTTCTTAAGTCCATATTGATGCTAGAAGTATCAAATCTTGAGGTTGGATCATAAATTCGGTGCTTTTCAAAAATATTGGGTAGGATACCTACTGTTTTTCTGGATTTATGAGCGCCTGATGACTTTTTGTTCAAAGATTGAATTTTTTCGAAGTGTTTTTTGGCACAATTAATTTCTTAAGTCCATTCTGATGCTAGAAGTATCAAATCTTGAGGTTGGATCATAAATTCGGTGCTTTTCAAAAATATTGGATAGGATACCTACTGTTTTTCTGGATTTATGAGCGCCTGATGACTTTTTGTTCAAAGATTGAATTTTTTCTAAGTGTTTTTTGGCACAATTAATTTCTTAAGTCCATCCTGATGCTAAAAGTATCAAATCATGATGCTGGATCATAAATTTGGTGCTTTTCAAAAATATCGGATACCTACTGTTTTTCTGGGATATATGAGCGCCTGGTGACTTTTTGTTCAAAGATTGAAATTTTTCTAAGTGTTTTTGGAACAATTAATTTCTTAAGTCCATCCTGATGCTAGAAGTGTCAAATTTTGAGGCGGGATCATAAATTTGGTGCTTTTCAAAAAATTATCGGATACCTACTGTTTTTCTGGATTTATGAGCACCTGGTGACTTTTTGTTCAAAGATTGAAATTTTTCTAAGTGTTTTTTGGCACAATTAATTTCTTAAGTCCATCCTGATGCTAGAAGTATCAAATCTTGAGGTTGGATCATAAATTCGGTGCTTTTCAAAAATATTGGATAGGATACCTACTGTTTTTCTGGATTTATGAGCGCCTGATGACTTTTTGTTCAAAGATTGAATTTTTTCTAAGTGTTTTTTGGCACAATTAATTTCTTAAGTCCATCCTGATGCTAGAAGTATCAAATCTTGAGGTTGGATCATAAATTCGGTGCTTTTCAAAAATATTGGATAGGATACCTACTGTTTTTCTGGATTTATGAGCGCCTGATGACTTTTTGTTCAAAGATTGAATTTTTTCTAAGTGTTTTTTGGCACAATTAATTTCTTAAGTCCATTCTGATGCTAGAAGTATCAAATCTTGAGGTTGGATCATAAATTCGGTGCTTTTCAAAAATATTGGATAGGATACCTACTGTTTTTCTGGATTTATGAGCGCCTGATGACTTTTTGTTCAAAGATTGGATTTTTTCTAAGTGTTTTTTGGCACAATTAATTTCTTAAGTCCATCCTGATGCTAGAAGTATCAAATCTTGAGGTTGGATCATAAATTCGGTGCTTTTCACAAATATTGGATAGGATACCTACTGTTTTTCTGGATTTATGAGCGCCTGATGACTTTTTGTTCAAAGATTGAATTTTTTCTAAGTGTTTTTTGGCACAATTAATTTCTTAAGTCCATCCTGATGCTAGAAGTATCAAATCTTGAGGTTGGATCATAAATTCGGTGCTTTTCAAAAATATTGGATAGGATACCTACTGTTTTTCTGAATTTATGAGCGCCTGATGACTTTTTGTTCAAAGATTGAATTTTTTCTAAGTGTTTTTTGGCACAATTAATTTCTTAAGTCCATCCTGATGCTAAAAGTATCAAATCTTGAGGTTGGATCATAAATTCGGTGCTTTTCAAAAATATTGGATAGGATACCTACTGTTTTTCTGGATTTATGAGCGCCTGATGACTTTTTGTTCAAAGATTGAATTTTTTCTAAGTGTTTTTGGAACAATTAATTTTTTAAGTCCATCCTGATGCTAAAAGTGTCAAATTTTGAGGCGGGATAATAAATTTGGTGCTTTTCAAAAAATTATCGGATACCTACTGTTTTTCTGGATTTATGAGCGCCTGATGACTTTTTGTTCAAAGATTGAATTTTTTCTAAGTATTTTTTGGCACAATTAATTTCTTAAGTCCATCCTGATGCTAGAAGTATCAAATCTTGAGGTTGGATCATAAATTCGGTGCTTTTCAAAAATATTGGATAGGATACCTACTGTTTTTCTGGATTTATGAGCGCCTGATGACTTTTTGTTCAAAGATTGAATTTTTTCGAAGTGTTTTTTGGCACAATTAATTTCTTAAGTCCATTCTGATGCTAGAAGTATCAAATCTTGAGGTTGGATCATAAATTCGGTGCTTTTCAAAAATATTGGATAGGATACCTACTGTTTTTCTGGATTTATGAGCGCCTGATGACTTTTTGTTCAAAGATTGAATTTTTTCTAAGTGTTTTTTGGCACAATTAATTTCTTAAGTCTATCCTGATGCTAAAAGTATCAAATCATGATGCTGGATCATAAATTTGGTGCTTTTCAAAAATATCGGATACCTACTGTTTTTCTGGGATATATGAGCGCCTGGTGACTTTTTGTTCAAAGATTGAAATTTTTCTAAGTGTTTTTGGAACAATTAATTTCTTAAGTCCATCCTGATGCTACAAGTGTCAAATTTTGAGGCGGGATCATAAATTTGGTGCTTTTCAAAAAATTATCGGATACCTACTGTTTTTCTGGATTTATGAGCACCTGGTGACTTTTTGTTCAAAGATTGAAATTTTTCTAAGTGTTTTTTGGCACAATTAATTTCTTAAGTCCATCCTGATGCTAGAAGTATCAAATCTTGAGGTTGGATCATAAATTCGGTGCTTTTCAAAAATATTGGATAGGATACCTACTGTTTTTCTGGATTTATGAGCGCCTGATGACTTTTTGTTCAAAGATTGAATTTTTTCTAAGTGTTTTTTGGCACAATTAATTTCTTAAGTCCATCCTGATGCTAGAAGTATCAAATCTTGAGGTTGGATCATAAATTCGGTGCTTTTCAAAAATATTGGATAGGATACCTACTGTTTTTCTGGATTTATGAGCGCCTGATGACTTTTTGTTCAAAGATTGAATTTTTTCTAAGTGTTTTTTGGCACAATTAATTTCTTAAGTCCATTCTGATGCTAGAAGTATCAAATCTTGAGGTTGGATCATAAATTCGGTGCTTTTCAAAAATATTGGATAGGATACCTACTGTTTTTCTGGATTTATGAGCGCCTGATGACTTTTTGTTCAAAGATTGGATTTTTTCTAAGTGTTTTTTGGCACAATTAATTTCTTAAGTCCATCCTGATGCTAGAAGTATCAAATCTTGAGGTTGGATCATAAATTCGGTGCTTTTCAAAAATATTGGATAGGATACCTACTGTTTTTCTGGATTTATGAGCGCCTGATGACTTTTTGTTCAAAGATTGAATTTTTTCTAAGTGTTTTTTGGCAAAATTAATTTCTTAAGTCCATCCTGATGCTAAAAGTATCAAATCATGATGCTGAATCATAAATTTGGTGCTTTTCAAAAATATCGGATACCTACTGTTTTTCTGGGATTTATGAGCGCCTGGTGACTTTTTGTTCAAAGATTGAATTTTTTCTAAGTGTTTTTGGAACAATTAATTTTTTAAGTCCATCCTGATGCTAAAAGTGTCAAATTTTGAGGCGGGATAATAAATTTGGTGCTTTTCAAAAAATTATCGGATACCTACTGTTTTTCTGGATTTATGAGCGCCTGATGACTTTTTGTTCAAAGATTGAATTTTTTCTAAGTGTTTTTTGGCACAATTAATTTCTTAAGTCCATCCTGATGCTAGAAGTATCAAATCTTGAGGTTGGATCATAAATTCGGTGCTTTTCAAAAATATTGGATAGGATACCTACTGTTTTTCTGGATTTATGAGCGCCTGATGACTTTTTGTTCAAAGATTGAATTTTTTCGAAGTGTTTTTTGGCACAATTAATTTCTTAAGTCCATTCTGATGCTAGAAGTATCAAATCTTGAGGTTGGATCATAAATTCGGTGCTTTTCAAAAATATTGGATAGGATACCTACTGTTTTTCTGGATTTATGAGCGCCTGATGACTTTTTGTTCAAAGATTGAATTTTTTCTAAGTGTTTTTTGGCACAATTAATTTCTTAAGTCTATCCTGATGCTAAAAGTATCAAATCATGATGCTGGATCATAAATTTGGTGCTTTTCAAAAATATCGGATACCTACTGTTTTTCTGGGATATATGAGCGCCTGGTGACTTTTTGTTCAAAGATTGAAATTTTTCTAAGTGTTTTTGGAACAATTAATTTCTTAAGTCCATCCTGATGCTACAAGTGTCAAATTTTGAGGCGGGATCATAAATTTGGTGCTTTTCAAAAAATTATCGGATACCTACTGTTTTTCTGGATTTATGAGCACCTGGTGACTTTTTGTTCAAAGATTGAAATTTTTCTAAGTGTTTTTTGGCACAATTAATTTCTTAAGTCCATCCTGATGCTAAAAGTATCAAATCATGATGCTGAATCATAAATTTGGTGCTTTTCAAAAATATCGGATACCTACTGTTTTTCTGGGATTTATGAGCGCCTGGTGACTTTTTGTTCAAAGATTGAATTTTTTCTAAGTGTTTTTGGAACAATTAATTTTTTAAGTCCATCCTGATGCTAAAAGTGTCAAATTTTGAGGCGGGATAATAAATTTGGTGCTTTTCAAAAAATTATCGGATACCTACTGTTTTTCTGGATTTATGAGCGCCTGATGACTTTTTGTTCAAAGATTGAATTTTTTCTAAGTGTTTTTTGGCACAATTAATTTCTTAAGTCCATCCTGATGCTAGAAGTATCAAATCTTGAGGTTGGATCATAAATTCGGTGCTTTTCAAAAATATTGGATAGGATACCTACTGTTTTTCTGGATTTATGAGCGCCTGATGACTTTTTGTTCAAAGATTGAATTTTTTCGAAGTGTTTTTTGGCACAATTAATTTCTTAAGTCCATTCTGATGCTAGAAGTATCAAATCTTGAGGTTGGATCATAAATTCGGTGCTTTTCAAAAATATTGGATAGGATACCTACTGTTTTTCTGGATTTATGAGCGCCTGATGACTTTTTGTTCAAAGATTGAATTTTTTCTAAGTGTTTTTTGGCACAATTAATTTCTTAAGTCTATCCTGATGCTAAAAGTATCAAATCATGATGCTGGATCATAAATTTGGTGCTTTTCAAAAATATCGGATACCTACTGTTTTTCTGGGATATATGAGCGCCTGGTGACTTTTTGTTCAAAGATTGAAATTTTTCTAAGTGTTTTTGGAACAATTAATTTCTTAAGTCCATCCTGATGCTACAAGTGTCAAATTTTGAGGCGGGATCATAAATTTGGTGCTTTTCAAAAAATTATCGGATACCTACTGTTTTTCTGGATTTATGAGCACCTGGTGACTTTTTGTTCAAAGATTGAAATTTTTCTAAGTGTTTTTTGGCACAATTAATTTCTTAAGTCCATCCTGATGCTAGAAGTATCAAATCTTGAGGTTGGATCATAAATTCGGTGCTTTTCAAAAATATTGGATAGGATACCTACTGTTTTTCTGGATTTATGAGCGCCTGATGACTTTTTGTTCAAAGATTGAATTTTTTCTAAGTGTTTTTTGGCACAATTAATTTCTTAAGTCCATCCTGATGCTAGAAGTATCAAATCTTGAGGTTGGATCATAAATTCGGTGCTTTTCAAAAATATTGGATAGGATACCTACTGTTTTTCTGGATTTATGAGCGCCTGATGACTTTTTGTTCAAAGATTGAATTTTTTCTAAGTGTTTTTTGGCACAATTAATTTCTTAAGTCCATTCTGATGCTAGAAGTATCAAATCTTGAGGTTGGATCATAAATTCGGTGCTTTTCAAAAATATTGGATAGGATACCTACTGTTTTTCTGGATTTATGAGCGCCTGATGACTTTTTGTTCAAAGATTGGATTTTTTCTAAGTGTTTTTTGGCACAATTAATTTCTTAAGTCCATCCTGATGCTAGAAGTATCAAATCTTGAGGTTGGATCATAAATTCGGTGCTTTTCAAAAATATTGGATAGGATACCTACTGTTTTTCTGGATTTATGAGCGCCTGATGACTTTTTGTTCAAAGATTGAATTTTTTCTAAGTGTTTTTTGGCACAATTAATTTCTTAAGTCCATCCTGATGCTAGAAGTATCAAATCTTGAGGTTGGATCATAAATTCGGTGCTTTTCAAAAATATTGGATAGGATACCTACTGTTTTTCTGAATTTATGAGCGCCTGATGACTTTTTGTTCAAAGATTGAATTTTTTCTAAGTGTTTTTTGGCACAATTAATTTCTTAAGTCCATCCTGATGCTAGAAGTATCAAATCTTGAGGTTGGATCATAAATTCGGTGCTTTTCAAAAATATTGGATAGGATACCTACTGTTTTTCTGGATTTATGAGCGCCTGATGACTTTTTGTTCAAAGATTGAATTTTTTCTAAGTGTTTTTGGAACAATTAATTTTTTAAGTCCATCCTGATGCTAGAAGTGTCAAATTTTGAGGCGGGATAATAAATTTGGTTCTTTTCAAAAAATTATCGGATACCTACTGTTTTTCTGGATTTATGAGCACCTGGTGACTTTTTGTTCAAAGATTGAAATTTTTCTAAGTGTTTTTTGGCACAATTAATTTCTTAAGTCCGTTCTGATGCTAGAAGTATCAAATCTTGAGGTTGGATCATAAATTCGGTGCTTTTCAAAAATATTGGATAGGATACCTACTGTTTTTCTGGATTTATGAGCGCCTGATGACTTTTTGTTCAAAGATTGAATTTTTTCTAAGTGTTTTTTGGCACAATTAATTTCTTAAGTCCATTCTGATGCTAGAAGTATCAAATCTTGAGGTTGGATCATAAATTCGGTGCTTTTCAAAAATATTGGATAGGATACCTACTGTTTTTCTGGATTTATGAGCGCCTGATGACTTTTTGTTCAAAGATTGGATTTTTTCTAAGTGTTTTTTGGCACAATTAATTTCTTAAGTCCATCCTGATGCTAGAAGTATCAAATCTTGAGGTTGGATCATAAATTCGGTGCTTTTCAAAAATATTGGATAGGATACCTACTGTTTTTCTGGATTTATGAGCGCCTGATGACTTTTTGTTCAAAGATTGAATTTTTTCTAAGTGTTTTTTGGCACAATTAATTTCTTAAGTCCATCCTGATGCTAGAAGTATCAAATCTTGAGGTTGGATCATAAATTCGGTGCTTTTCAAAAATATTGGATAGGATACCTACTGTTTTTCTGAATTTATGAGCGCCTGATGACTTTTTGTTCAAAGATTGAATTTTTTCTAAGTGTTTTTTGGCACAATTAATTTCTTAAGTCCATCCTGATGCTAGAAGTATCAAATCTTGAGGTTGGATCATAAATTCGGTGCTTTTCAAAAATATTGGATAGGATACCTACTGTTTTTCTGGATTTATGAGCGCCTGATGACTTTTTGTTCAAAGATTGAATTTTTTCTAAGTGTTTTTGGAACAATTAATTTTTTAAGTCCATCCTGATGCTAGAAGTGTCAAATTTTGAGGCGGGATAATAAATTTGGTTCTTTTCAAAAAATTATCGGATACCTACTGTTTTTCTGGATTTATGAGCACCTGGTGACTTTTTGTTCAAAGATTGAAATTTTTCTAAGTGTTTTTTGGCACAATTAATTTCTTAAGTCCGTTCTGATGCTAGAAGTATCAAATCTTGAGGTTGGATCATAAATTCGGTGCTTTTCAAAAATATTGGATAGGATACCTACTGTTTTTCTGGATTTATGAGCGCCTGATGACTTTTTGTTCAAAGATTGAATTTTTTCTAAGTGTTTTTTGGCACAATTAATTTCTTAAGTCCATCCTGATGCTAGAAGTATCAAATCTTGAGGTTGGATCATAAATTCGGTGCTTTTCAAAAATATTGGATAGGATACCTACTGTTTTTCTGGATTTATGAGCGCCTGATGACTTTTTGTTCAAAGATTGAATTTTTTCTAAGTGTTTTTTGGCACAATTAATTTCTTAAGTCCATCCTGATGCTAAAAGTATCAAATCTTGAGGTTGGATCATAAATTCGGTGCTTTTCAAAAATATTGGATAGGATACCTACTGTTTTTCTGGATTTATGAGCGCCTGATGACTTTTTGTTCAAAGATTGAATTTTTTCTATCTTTTAATTTCTTAAGTCCATCCTGATGCTAGAAGTATCAAATCTTGAGGTTGGATCATAAATTCGGTGCTTTTCAAAAATTCTGGATTTATGAGCGCCTGATGACTTTTTGTTCAAAGATTGAATTTTTTCTAAGTGTTTTTTGTCACAATTAATTTCTTAAGTCCATCCTGATGCTAGAAGTATCAAATCTTGAGGTTGGATAAAAAAAAACGACAGTGACATACGAGATAAATTCCCAGAAGCGCTTCAACATGCGTACTTCACGAAGTCGTACTAAGAAGAAATTCGTAAGGTCTACGAGGCCATGAAGCTGGACATTAAGAATCGGTTGGCCAATTTCCAAGGAAAAAATGTAGCAGACCAGATCCAGTTGCAGCCACCAGCAGCATCGCAATCAGGATCATCGGTCAACCCAGGATCTACAAGGAAAACTGATATAAGTCCAAAGGAAATAAAAGAAAGTATTCAGCTTAATCAGGGAAGTACTTTCTCTTTAAAGAAGAAATTTAAAGTACTCTCAAACTATTTTAAAATATCGTTGGATAATTGTTCACCAGAACTAAAACAGAGTCAGCCGCAGATGTTTAAGGTCAAAGTCAACAACATAAGAGAGATCTTTGACCAAATTAAGAACACATATAACCGTCTGGATGAAGAGCTGGAAGAGGAAGATATCGAGACATACTTTCATCTGCAACAGCAATACGAAGAATTGTTGCTTGGAGTAACAACAACTCCATCAACAAATGACTGCCCTTAAAAGGAACCATCCGCGGTAACTTCATTGAAATTACCTAAAATAGAGTTGCCCAAATTTGATGGGAATTACTTAAAGTGGCGTCAATTTTATGACTTATTTAAGCCAATGATACTTGAGCAACCTATATCATTGGCACAAAAATTTTATTTCTTACGCGCTAATCTGACAGGAGAAGCACTGAATTTAATTCAAGGATTTCCGGCCATAGAGTGCAATTTTATAATTTCGATGAGCTTCTTTGTGACACACGCAGATATAATACTACGTTCCCGTGGGAATAGCAAAATCGACGAAATACGAAAGATCGTATTTCGTCTGGTGAACCTTTTAAATCAATCGTTCACACAGAAGCTCTCGTTACAGAAAAACGAAATATTTGCAAATTAATTAAATAACGTACAAACGTTTATAAGTTTGTACAGTTATAGTTCCATGTCTTCCATCAGGAAAAAATATTCAAATTCATACTTTTTCTTATTTTGATGCATTTTCCTGAAAAAACTCAAATTCTAGATAGTTCCGACCGAAAAAACAACAGTTCCATGTTCGTTCTGGCTTTGGAACTGTTTTGCGGATCTCTGTTTTGAGTATTTTGCCTTGGATATAATAATAATAAAATCAAAATTGAAACTTTTTCGTATGATTTCTCTTTCCAGTTGATGAAACCGTAATGCCGACCTATAACGAGTTGATTTTCGTCGTGCGGCGAAGCTTTTTGGCGTCAGTCGAGTCGTGTGAACGTAAGCTGCACGCGACTTAAGTGACAATCCCCATACTAGAGTCCTAGTCGACTTAAGCCGTGAGACATATCAAGTGGTTAAAATCGACTCGTGAAAAGTCGGCATAGGTATGTATACCTACTTATACCTTTTGAATCTAAGATATTTTCTAATAACTTATCGTTAATAAAAATTATCTGTGAACCATCAAGTTGCTAAAATTTTTTTGTTGATATAATAATATCAATATAATAATAACAATATTTATTATAGTTATTTCAAAACTTTTAGTTTACATTTATAAAATGACATGATAAGACACCAGATTATATCCGATTAGTCTCTAGTAAGTTACCTGCACAAATTTCTAACCAAACTTAAAAATAGCTTATGATATTGAAAAAGCATCGGAAAAGGGCCCAAGAATTATTTTGCCTAGAGGCCCATGACATGGTTAATCCGGCACTGCTTTCACCATCAGCGCTAATTTAAAGTTCTTGGCAATCTTATATTGGTTTAAAAAAATAATTTGAACTTTTCCCAATTTAGAACCCTATAAGTCTAATTTTGTATTATCATATAAAAAACAACCACTTAATATTTAACAGTGAATTGTCTGAAAATAGTCATACTAGTTTGTTTGATTGGTCAGTACAGTATGTGAAGTATCGTTTTGAGTAGACAAAAAATATTACACATACGCTACAGTGACCCAATTTGCTAAAAAAAAACCTTTTTGATAAATACATTTTTACCATTTAATAACTTCAATTGCGTCAATGTTCGAAAGATTGAAAAATTATTTTTAAACGTTGATAAATTCACAATCGATGTGTGATGAGTTCATAATATATGTATAGGAATTTTTAATGGAATTTTAACTCACTTGGGTGGGTTGTAAGTCCATAATGCATTTGTGAACTAATATTTATCTACTTTGAACTTATGGAAATACATATTCTTTATAATTTAAAACAAATTTTTAGTTATTTAATTTTTTTTCAGCTAGATGGAAAAAAACACTATTTTTTAAGATCCTGAACTTTGCAGGCAATTTGTCTGCTGAGGTTTGGACAGCCACCGCAAAAGTTGCAAACCTCGTCTGATTTTGAAAAGTTAAACGCCAGTCGCTTCGTTTAATCAAAATCTAGGGGCGATATTTTGTATTTTTTTCTTATTTGACTAAACAAAAAAGCTATGACCAAAAAACGCAAAAAACATCAAAAAATTAATTTAAAATTTTTTGGCTCATATAGAAAAATTTTATTAAGATAAAAGTTATAGAAAATAAAATTTTCTACAAGTTTTACCCATATAATTTTTGGCAAAAATCAAAAATGGCCGAGCTATTCACTAAAACGTGTTTTACCTTCAATCCAAGATGGCGGCTTTGACTCAAGGTTGATTTTCCCGAAAAACTGGTTTTAAGCTCTCAGTGATGCCCCCTACCGTCCTAGGAAAAAAAACTGCACGATCTAATTTTTTCAGCTTAATATTTTGTACATCCCGACTGGGCTAAATATAGTTAATTTATAAGTAGAAAAGTTGCTTCCTTTTTAACCATAAAATAGAACTATTTTATTTTAAACCCTACAATAACTTTGAAGTACCAATATAATTGTTTTGGACTGTTTTTTTTTTATCATAGGCGCCAAATCTCTATTTAAGTACCTAAATATTATGACTATGCCATATTCTTAGCTGAATTAAATCCCTTAAAAATGTCAATTTACACAAAAACACAAAAAAAAACAACCAGAACTTTGCTCTGTCATTTAATCATTTTCCCTCGTATACAATAATGTTCTCATTTAAAGTTTGGTCTGCCGCTGTTTACAAAACCATTTCAACTATTTTTAAAACTGAATTGAATTTCACTCAGCAGGGGATCCTTATTATTGGAAAAACCTCTCAAAACCATTTCCACAAACAACAAACAAATCAATGACGCGATGATAGTTCACAACAAAGAAGTATACGAAGAACTATATAGTAAAGGGTCTCTGATAAACACTATATTGCCCTATCCTATATTATACAACAAAGAAAGTATACAATCCACCCATAGGATCCTTTTTTGTAGATTTTCAATTTTCTTTAATGTTTAACCGTTTTGTTAAGGATTTGACGCCTCCCATCAGGCAAACGACACCAAAACCCAATACCACACCCACAGAACGACAAACTTTAGCACTAAGTTTCCCTATCGTCCTAACGAATTAAGTTAAGAAGAGATATTGATTACAGAGCAGTGTCTGTGCCGTTATCGATCGCTGGTCGATAGGTATATTCTTATCTGCTGGTAAAAGACAAATAAAAAATGTCCTGGCCTGTTATTTTGTGAATTTATCATCTTTTGTCGATGTCGAAGCTGGTGGATAAGGCAATAATAAGGATGAGTTTTACAAAAGCATTTATCGTGTCGTTGTCGTCGTCGTAGGAAAACGATTTTATTTGCATTGAAATTCTGTTAAAACAGAAAATGTCCTTTTTTTATGCGTTCATTTTCTTTCATCACTATTTTATTCAATGTTTTTTTATTTAAGGATTCTCATGGACATTTTCCTCTTTTCTTCCAATTTAAATGCGATCTGCTTATAAAAATCGAAAAAGAATTAAATTTTATTCTCCAGAACCTAGTCCCTATAACCGGAAAGGAATTAGGTCATTGCTAAATTCCCAGACAAGACGACATTCAACTACAAACTTATCTTCTCAATAAGGACTATTCGACAAAAGACAAAAGAAACAAAAATCGATTTTCTATTTAAAAGGTCTGTTATTTTAAGTCTTTGTCCAAGGACCATTAATTCTAGATTGATTAATTCAGATAAATGAAAAGGAAGGAGTCAATTTCCTTAAAGAAAAGAAAAAACAAACAGATTTGTATGAACGGAAATGAGACAACAGTTTAATCTATATTCTCTTTTAGGCTTTGTACTTTAATAATGTTGTTAAATTGTAACTTTGAAAATGAATAACTTAAGTTTTGGGTCATTTTCATTTTCTTCGAAGAATAGAAGGGTGGAAGGATATTTGAATAACAAACAAAATGAGAAAGTTTGTTGCTTAATTTTAGAACCTTTTTTTTTGTTTCTTGGTAGGAAGTGGTTTTAAATTGCCTTAAAGGAATTTCAATACCCAATTATTTTGTCAATATAGAGGGATCAATCTTTATGGTGTTTATCACTATTGCTTTAACATTGTGCTTTGTGTTTAAATTGCCGTTTGTTTTTTTTTATTTAATCGCCAGGAGAACTTTTTTTTTTTGTATTATATTTTTTAACGTAATCATAGTTCCTTAAAATAATTATCATTATTATGAATACATAAATACATATACATTATAATAAAACGTCTTTAATGTATCGATGGGACACTGTGGTGTATGCGTAACTTTTTTTTCCAGAAAAACTTAAGGCAGCTATCCGTCCGTGAATCTGTTCGTCTGTGCGTCCATTTGAAGGGCCTAAACGGATAGATAAATGAACTTGAAACTCGGTACAGATGATTTTTTTTATTTTATTTATTTCAATATCTCCCATGTAACATTTTCAAAATTTCGGATAACGAATTAATTTAACATATTTTTTAGTTCGTCTCGTATATTTCGTATTCGTCGAATTCTGAAACAATTTCTTTCAAAATTTACAGAAAGATATTTGTTATCATTTCAAAATAAAATAAACTCTTCAAACAATGTTTCTAACATTGTTTGAAGAAAAACAGAATTCTCGTTAAAAAAGCAGAATTTTGAAAGCAGAATGACAAAAGAATTTTGACCCCGGCAGAATTTTGAACCCAACCCGAAAAAAATTTGTATGGTGTGACACTGGTTTATTATTTTGAAAACTTGCCGTGTTATTGTAGTTTTCAAAAATGTATACAAATTTCCATAGTTGAAATTAGAAGGAAAGATATTACAATTTGAATGCAAAAAAAAAACAGAGGTTTTCAGAGCAAAATAACAAACAAAAATCGAGGCTTTTATTCAAAAAGAAAAATAAACAAACAACAACGAAGAAAAAAATAACAAAAATAATAAAAAATTATTAAAATTAATTTTATTTTAAGTAAGTAAGGGTACGACAGATCTAACTGATGAGCCCACTGTCGTACCTGGGCGAAACGCTTTATAAAATTTTTGGAGTTGAGGTCACTTGAACTTATATTGAATTAAACAAACAACATTCGAGAAAATGTGTTTATTTTTCGTTGTTATTTTTCTCTGAAAAGCAGTGTTTTGTTGCTTTTAGTTCTAACTTCAACTTTGGAAACTTTTATACATTTTTGAAAACTGCAATAACACTGCAAGTTTTCAAAATAATTAACCAAAACAATTTGTTTTAGGGTGTTGCTTTGAAATAAAAGTAAGAAATTGAGTTTTAATAAAAAATGGCGTATGAAATAAAAAATATTTTGATTAATTATAAGCGGAGGAAGCAAAATACTGGCAAAGTCGGGATTTTTCGAAATTTCACAAAAACTGCATTAAATCAAAAACCGTAAGGACACAGAGAAAAATAGACCACATAAAATAGAACAAAAACAATAAGATTTCTCTATGGTTTTCATCCAAGAAGGAAACCTTATTAAAACAATCGGGTTTTCCTTTTTGTTTAAAAATCTGCACTTGTAAGGTTTTGGAAAGAAAAAAAAAACGACGACCAGGCCGGGAATCGGACTGGAGACTTCAAATCATTAGTCGCACACCTTACCACCTGAACCAACCTGCCATGAAAATATTGATCACGATTTTTGTCCTCCCGCCAAGTTGCATGAAAAAATGAATTTTTCACCCAAATTTTAATAAGATTTTCTCTATAAAAATAATAAGAAATCTCCTTAAAAAAACCTTATTAATCGTTGATTTTAATAAGATTTCCTTATAAAATGTATGGACAGTAAAACAATATGGCAAGCTGTTAGTTTTTAGGGGGTCATATTTTTCTCTGTGGATTTGGGACGAACAAGTTACTAAATTCTGAGAGCCCTAAAGTTGTCCTATCAGCATATTTCGTTTGATCCATTACTTTTGGGACACCCTGTATACATTGTGTACGAATGTAGGTATTTTTTTCCATCAATTTTTGTAAGAAAGGATACAAAACACAAGTTCTGACCTGTGGTTGTGACTAAGTTTTTCATATAGTTTTTGGGTATCTGAAACTGAATCCGAAGTCCGTTTTGCCCCATCACGTCAGGTTTTCGAGATAACCCCAAAAAATGTCAAAAAAACAAAATTTTTTTTCTCTGATCCGGATGTGCGAATATGTTAATCATATAGTTTTTGGATCGTTGAATCCAGATTCGAAGTCAATTTTGTACTATCACGTCAGGTTTCTGAGATATCCTCAAAAAAATGTAGGTTTTTCATATAGTTTTTGGGTTGCTTAAACCGAATCCGAACTCTATTTTGCCGTATCACGTCAGGTTTTTGAGATATCCTCAAAAAATGTCCGATAAGAACTTTTTTTTTTTGAGTTTAGACATTTTTTGAGGATATTTCAAAAACCTGACGTGATACGCCAAAATAGACTTCGGATTCGATTTAAGCGACCCAAAAACTATATGAAAAACTTATTCGCAACCCCAGATAAGAACTTTTGTTTTTTTGGTTTTGACATTTTTTTGAGGATATCTCAGAAACCTGACGTGATGTAAAAAAAACGGACTTCGGATTCAGTTTCAGCGACCCAAAAACTATATGAAAAACCTAGTCGCAACCCCAGGTCAGAACTTTTATATTTTTTTGTGTGGCTGTGAAATTAATTATCTAATGAAACCATATTATGATCTATTAACTTTAATTACAACATTATATTGCACAATAGCTATATGTGTAAATAAAGTGTTAATTTTTAAAGTAGAAAAACTCGTAATTGAAATCACTTTTTTAGTTCGAATGAATTAAATTTATTCGTATATATGTATTTTACAATTTAAAACTACTGCCCAATTGCAGTTAAAAAAATCGATCAAATTTTTATTTAAAAGAAGGAAACATTTAAATCCATTTCAATTGGTCAGAAAAAAACTGCTTAAATAAACAAAATGATAAATAAACTAAACGAAATTCTGCATTCCGAAATCCTGAAATACAAGTGGTCCTCAGTGTGAACATTGAAAAATCGACAGGATTTTCCATTTAAATCAATTCAATTGTTCATTTTTTAAATTGTAAACACACAAAAATAAAAAAAAAATCAAGTAAATAAAAACTCATTTGTTAGTCCTGTCGAGAGTCTTGTCATTTTGATACATGAAAAACAATTCCAGAAAAAAATAAAAAATAAAATAAAAACTCAAATGGAAAATGCAAACACCATTTATATTTACATTTTGTTCATTTGTATACTCGTTTGGATTTGGTCCTTATCGCTCACAGTTTACTTATCGGACCGACTCTATATTGACAACGTTTTCCATTAAAAAGAGATTGTATGGGTATTAATATACATATCTATTTTGAATGAGGACAAAAAAAACCTTTTTTTTTGTTTGTACACAAATTCACCTGTAGTACTCGAGAAAAAGGTTTATACAAAAACTTTGTTTATTTAAAAATAAAAAATAAATTGTTTTTTATAAAAAAGATAATCATTAAAAGTTGTGGAAAATATTTCGTCTTGATTGTATGTTTATTTTTAAATAAAAGGTCCTTTCCTTTAAAAAATGGTAGATTAAAATTTTTGTCGACTTGAATTGCTTCATTAAAAGTATTTTTTAATATGGAATTCATAAAAATAAGAACTTAAAATCTTAATCAAAACAAAATGGATTAAGCAATTTCAAAAGAGGTTCTGAGCTTATCTTTGTTCGAAAGGACTCAATATTATTATTTTTTTTTTTTTTTTCATATAAGTTAAAACGTTAATGACTCCCACGCATAAGACAGGGTAAATACCATATCCAACCACATTTTTTTTTTTTTTTTTTCATTTCAGAGATTATTTTTTTCATTCCAATCACTGCCATTCGATGACGCGTAGAACAAGCACTTAAATTCCCATAAAGTGCATTCACCTAAGGGCATCCACACAGAAGCCAATAATATCTTCCCCTCTTCTGCCATCAGGATAGTCTCTGTCGGAAGAAGCAATATTATATAACTTTCATTGCTGGGAGTTGGTTCACTTTAGTAGTTACACGCTTCGATTTTTGTGTAATACTCGTAAATCGAATCAACAACAACGACGACGCGCTGGTTTCCAGTCCATCTACCCGCTTACAACAGCAGCACAGAGAGCGATCCATTGATATGGGTTATTTCTCGAATATCGACGAGACATTAACTTCTTGTTGTAAACGGTATATAGCTTTTGGAATTAATTGTATACATCTTTGTTCTTCGTTTTAACGTTTAAAGAGATTAAAAAAGGGATGTACAAAAGCAACATAAATTGAATCGTATTTTGGCGATCTTATTGGTACATCAAGGCAAATATTATATTGAAGCTATGGAGAATATGGGCTTTTAATTAATTGCATAAAAGCTGTCAATAAAAATGCTGATGCCTCTGATGGACTTCTGGATCAACAGATGGAAGCATTTGAGGAAATTTAAAGGTTTAAGGCAGATATATCGTAGTAAGGATTTGAAGGGTTTTCTAAAAAAAAATTTGGTTTTCAGAAATGAGATCACAGTAAAAAGGCCTTAGCATTCAACTAAAAAAAATTACAAATCATTTTTTTAAAGATTTTCGAAAATCATCCAAGGGGTACCAATTGTCTTAAAATTCGAAATTTTCAAAAATTTTCTCCAAATCCATCGAATGAGACATCAAAAGAAAGGTCTCTTTAGACTTTATTCATATCTGAAAACCAAAAGTTTGTAGGAGTTCGGGTTGCTGAATTATTTGCAATCGAAAATATTTTTTTTTTCATTCGGAAGCAGATATTTTCGGATCAAAGTCCCGAAACAAGTTTTTGTTTACGGATATGAGATCACAGTGAAAAGGCCTATACTTTCAGCTAAAAAAAATAACAAATTTATTTTTTTAAGATTTTTGAAAATTATCCAAGGGGTACCCCTTGTCTAAAAATTCGGAATTTTCAAAAATGTTCTCCAAATCCATCGAATGAGACCTCAAAAGAAAGGTCTCTTTCGACTTTATTCATAACTGAAAACCAAAAGTTTGAAAGAGTTCGGGTTGCTGAATTATTTGCATTCGAAAATATTTTTTTTTTTCATTCGGAAGCAGATATTTTCGGATCAAAGTCCCGAAACAAGTTTTTGTTTACGGATATGAGATCACAGTGAAAAGGCCTATACTTTCAGCTAAAAAAAATAACAAATTTATTTTTTTAAGATTTTTGAAAATTATCCAAGGGGTACCCCTTGTCTAAAAATTCGGAATTTTCAAAAATGTTCTCCAAATCCATCGAATGAGACCTCAAAAGAAAGGTCTCTTTCGACTTTATTCATAACTGAAAACCAAAAGTTTGAAAGAGTTCGGGTTGCTGAATTATTTGCAATCGAAAATATTTTTTTTTTTTTTATTTATAAGCAGATATTTTCGGATCAAAGTCCCGAAACAAGTTTTTGTTTACGGATATGAGATCACAGTAAAAAGGCCTATACTTTCAGCTAAAAAAATTACAAATCATTTTTTTAAATATTTTCGAAAATTATCCAAGGGGTACCCCTTGTCTAAAAATTCGGAATTTAAAAAAAAAGTCTCTTTCGACTTTATTCATAACTGAAAACCAAAAAATTGTAGGAGTTCGGGTTGCTGAATTATTTGCATTCGAAAATATTTTTTTTTTTTCATTCGGAAGCAGATATTTTCGGATCAAAGTCCCGAAACAACTTTTTGTTTACGGATATGAGATCACAGTAGAAAGGCCTATACTTTCAGCTAAAAAAATTACAAATCATTTTTTTTAATATTATCGAAAATTATCCCAGGGGTACCTCTTGTCTAAAAATTCGGAATTTTCAAAAATGTTCTCAAAATCCATCGAATGAGACCTCAAAAGGAAGGTCTCTTTCGACTTTATTCATAACTGAAAACCAAAAGTTTGTAGGAGTTCGGGTTGCTGAATAATTTGCTATCGAAAACATTTTTTTTTCATTCGGAAGCAGATATTTTCGGAACAAAGTCCCGAAACAAGTTTTTGTTTACAGATATGAGATCACAGTGAAAAGGCCTATACTTTCAGCTAAAAAAAATAACAAATTTATTTTTTTAAGATTTTTGAAAATTATCCAAGGGGTACCCCTTGTCTAAAAATTCGGAATTTTCAAAAATGTTCTCAAAATCCATCGAATGAGACCTCAAAAGGAAGGTCTCTTTCGACTTTATTCATATCTGAAAACCAAAAGTTTGTAGGAGTTCGGGTTGCTGAATTATTTGCAATCGAAAATATTTTTTTTTTTTTTATTTATAAGCAGATATTTTCGGATCAAAGTCCCGAAACAAGTTTTTGTTTACGGATATGAGATCACAGTAAAAAGGCCTATACTTTCAGCTAAAAAAATTACAAATCATTTTTTTAAATATTTTCGAAAATTATCCAAGGGGTACCCCTTGTCTAAAAATTCGGAATTTAAAAAAAAAAAGTCTCTTTCGACTTTATTCATAACTGAAAACCAAAAAATTGTAGCAGTTCGGGATGCTGAATTATTTGCATTCGAAAATATTTTTTTCATTCGGAAGCAGATATTTTCGGATCAAAGTCCCGAAACAAGTTTTTGTTTACGGATATGAGATCATAGTAGAAAGGCCTATACTTTCAGCTAAAAAAATTACAAATCATTTTTTTTAATATTTTCGAAAATTATCCCAGGGGTACCCCTTGCCTAAAAATTCGGAATTTTCAAAAATGTTCTCCAAATCCATCGAATGAGACCTCAAAAGAAAGGTATCTTTAGACTTTATTCATATCTGAAAACCAAAAGTTTGTAGGAGTTCGGGTTGCTGAATTATTTGCAATCGAAAACATTTTTTTCTTTCATTCGGAAGCAGATATTTTCGGATCAAAGTCCCAAAACAAGTTTTTGTTTACGGATACGAGATCACAGTGAAAAGAGATATACTTTCAGCTAAAAAAAATTACAAATCATTTTTTAAAATATTTTCGAAAATTATCCAAGGGGTACCCCTTGTCTAAAAATTCGGAATTTAAAAAAAAAGTCTCTTTCGACTTTATTCATAACTGAAAACCAAAAAATTGTAGGAGTTCGGGATGCTGAATTATTTGCATTCGAAAATATTTTTTTTCGTTCGGAAGCAGATATTTTCGGAACAAAGTCCCGAAACAAGTTTTTGTTTACAGATATGAGATCACAGTAAACAGGCCAATGCATTCAGCTTAAAAAATAACAAATTTATTTTTTTAAGATTTTTGAAAATTATCCAAGGGGTACCACTTGTCTAAAAATTCGGAATTTTCAAAAATGTTCTCCAAATCCATCGAATGAGACCTCAAAAGAAAGGTCTCTTTCGACTTTATTCATAACTGAAAACCAAAAGTTTGTAGGAGTTCGGGTTGCTGAATAATTTGCTATTGAAAACATTTTTTTTTTTCATTCGGAAGCAGCTAAAAAAAATTACAAATCATTTTTTTAAAGATTTTCGAAAATTATCCAAGGGGTACCCCTTGTCTAAAAATTCAGAATTTTCAAAAATGTTCTCCAAATCCATCGAATGAGACCTCAAAAGAAAGGTCTCTTTCGACTTTATTCATAACTGAAAACCAAAAGTTTGTAGGAGTTCGGGTTGCTGAATTATTTGCAATCGAAAATATTTTTTTTTTTTTTTTTTTCATTTATAAGCAGATATTTTCGGAACAAAGTCCCGAAACAAGTTTTTGTTTACGGATATGAGATCACAGTGAAAAGGCCTATACTTTCAGCTAAAAAAAATTACAAATAATTTTTTTAATATTTTCGAAAATTATCCAAGGGGTACCCCTTGTCTAAAAATTCGGAATTTTTAAAAATGTTATATAAATCCATCGAACGAGACCTCAAAAGAAAGGTCTCTTTCGACTTTATTCATAACTGAAAATCAAAAGTTTGTAGGAGTTCGGGTTGCTGAAATTTTATTAAAATCAATGATAGCAATTGTCTTTTAAATTCTTTTCAAATGCATGTAAACCTCATTAAATAGATACCTATTTATAGCTATTCAATGGTTTCGCATATTAATGGTTTTAAAATTTCATTTATAGGGAGTTTATTGCCACGAAGATAAAATTTCCAATTTCCTTTTCCTTTCTTGTTAGTTTACGAACTTGTTGCATCGCAAATTTATTTACACAACTTCCAAACTGCATTAAGATAGGGTTTATCGATTTATCATTTTTTTTTAAGTTTCAAAGAAAATCCCGACCATATAAAAAGTTGTTAATTCAACTCTCAAACTATATAACGAACTTGAAAAAAAAAAATAAATATTGTTGTTTTGTCACCAAAGCCAAATAGGTTTTGTAATCCTCTTAACTAAACTTGGTCTACTTTATTATTCAATATGGGTGATAAAGTTAAAGGGTATTAATAGTTTCAGAGAGTACATTGTGGCGTGAGAAGTTATCAAAGTTTAAGCAAAAAATGTAACTATTAGAGAGGCTAAGGTGCTTACATAATTGGTTCTAGAATAGTTGCTTGTCATGTTGTACTATTTTTACCACTGGGGGAAAAGTTCTATTCAAACATTTGCATCTTCAACGTCGTTGGCGTTGGTCGAAGAAATAGGTGATATGGAAAAAGATATAAGATTTCCATTATAAGTAGTTTCAAGGCAATTGACGATTTATGTTATTACAGTTTTAAGAAAGTTACACTAAAGAATAGATTTTCTGTCGAAAAGACCAAGGATTCGAACGTTATTAATGGAGAAACGATATTATGTGGATTCTTCTTCACTGTATTGTACTAAGTAGAGACAGAGTAGCGGAACAGGAAAGTGCAACCGTTGCAGTAAATAACTTTATGTTGGGGACAACAAAGTTTTGTAAAATTCAGTTTTCAGAAACTTTCTCACGAAAACTCTGCATTCAACAGAATAAAACAAAATCACACAAAAACACACACACTGCCAAAGGGATAAAAAGATACCTGAATGGATCGTTGAGTGTTGCTTTCAAGTAGACAGCATTGGCAAGAACCAACAAAAGAGGAAGATGAAGTAAGTAGAGATTTTCAAACAAAATAAAGTTCACTGAAATCTTTTGAAATCATCCTCTCTGTGATTAAAAACACAAAATTTAATAATAAATCGCTAAAGGTATAGGTATGGAAAGTTAAATAAAGACAAAAAAAAATGTTTTAAATAAAAAAAACAACCAAAACAGGGTGATCCAGTTTACTCAAAGGAATTGCAAGTATAAAAGTTCAACAAATAGGAATCCGATTTTAATCGTTAGTTTTGTGTTGTTGTTTGTTTTGAGCAAGAACACAGAAAGTCCAAATACTGAAAAAGTCCATACAAATGTTAAAAAGAAAAGATATAATGAAAATGATGATTTTGAATCCGAAAAAAGTTGTGACGTCAGCAAAATTTGAATGCAGTATTGAAGAGGGGCTTATCCAAAGTATAAATCTCAGTTTGCGTATTGATTGGTCTTTAAGGGGCGTCCGCCATTTTGAAAAACGCGTTAGTTTCAATATCTCGAGAACGACTGGTCGGACAGAAAATTAGCAACAACTTTTTAGATTCTCTAGTACATTATTATTTTTCTCTAGGAGTTATACCCAAATGCATTAGGTTCGATAAGAAAATTTCTGGGAAATGTTAACAAACAGTTAAAATAAGCATAACTTTAAAATAAGCACGAAATTACCCCCAAAATGTGGAAAACTAAAATATTTCAGAAAATAGATACATTTTTCTGAAAAATTTTAATAAACACTCAAAATAAGGAAATCTTAAAAATTAGAATGAATATATTCCCAAATATGAAAAATTAAATATTTAAAAAACTAGAGCTGCTAGAAAGAAACCAATATTATTTTTGAGCTTACTGAATCCAAATCTATAAAATTTGATATAAATCATTCTGGAAAATTTTAAAAAGTTGAAAATTGTTGGCCAGTGTTATCGAGGCTCGATAGTTTTGAAACAATGTTGGGTTAAAAATTTAGGAGATTTAAACGGATTTTACAGCATCTAACTTATCAAAATTTATAATTTTTAAAACTAAATAACTATAAGGTCCAAAGCTTAGCATACATTATTTATTCCAGTGGACCCCAGTGTCTTACATAGGGCAATTTGATTTTGTAGTGGGGAGGGCGGAGTTTTGTTGTATTTAACTTCCCTTCAAAAAATAGAAATTCATGTGTTTCCACATTTGAAGACATAATAAAGCTTTTTAGAATTTTTTCTGATCCACACAGGCCTATTCCTGACATTCATTTGAATGGTGTAGTGCTTCCCAAGTGTGAAAAGTTTAAATATCTGGGGTCTATGATAAATAACGAAGGTACTTGTGATGACGATATCAATCATCGCGTAAGCGTAGGGTGGATGAAGTGGCGGGAAAATTCTGCCATCCAGGGCCGTCTTTAACTATCCTGGGGCCCTTGGGCACACAAGAATTTGGGGCCCTTTTGGTGAGTAAAATAAGTACAATGGTTGGCTTAAAGGCAATAGTTATGGTTAAAAAGGGGTGCCAATATATCGTTTCATATAAAGTAAAGGGGGTGCCAATAATACGTGCATCGAGACATCAATCGTTGCCACTACCAATAGTTGTACCCTGTATCCGTTATAAGTTTCAGTTTGAAGAATTGGAAAAAAGAGCTCAAACGGATTGATAGATTTGCTAAAAACTCGGTACAGACGATTTCTACGTAATTTTCAAGAGCCGTTTTTTTTATTTTTTGCCTTTTTATTTTAATGTCTCTTTTTCAACGGATATCTACAGTATAAAGTTTTCGAGATATTGCAATTTTCTCAAAAACGGATAACGATTTTGCTTTGAAAAAAAAATATGTTTTGCTGCAAATAAGGCCGCACTTTTGAAAGAAGAAAAATATTTTTTGGACCGTTATTAACGGTACCTACTTGCCATAGAACCGATTTCTTAATGAAAACGACACAACCGATTTTAATGAAAATTTTTACATAAAAAGGTTTATACTGACATTAACTAAGAAAACTTAAAAAAAAAATTATTTTGGATATTTTTTTTTGTGTGCCGGGGATGATAGCAACATGTCGCGACAGTGCCAGCACACAAAAAAAAAGTTGTATGTACTAGGAACCAGATCTATCTCTCTATATGTGTTTGGACCCGCTGAATCCGAATTTCAAGTCCGTTTTTCCCGGTCACCCTCCAGTTTTGAGAAAAATGCAACAATGACCCCAAAAAAGGTAAAAAAACTTCCTTTTTTTGAGTTTTTTGCATTTTATACAAAAGTGGAGGGTGACAGGGCCAAACAGACTTGAAATTCCAATTCAGCGGGTCCTAAAACATTTAGAAAGATAGGTCTGGTTCCTGGTACATAACATTTTTTTTTTGTGTGCCGGTGTTATTTTTGGATTTTTTTTTTTGAAAAACAATTTTTTTAAAAGTTATTTAATGAATTTTATGTGTCAATCTTTAAATACGAGAGCAATTCGCAATTCAAATTAAAACCAATGTACCATGGCGTTTTCCATTGAACCAAAACATTGATGTACCGTCGACGAGCCGGCAATAGTTTTTTCTCAAACGTTTTCCAACGGAAAAAGTATTGATGTTTTTTGCCGACGAATTGATTCTTTTTCGTCTTTTAATACGAATTACTCATATTTTTACACTGATTTTAGCACGCACTACAAATTTGACAGTTTTGCAAACTTCAAACGAAATTATTATTTAAGGAAAAAGATAATGGAAGAGAATTCGTTGTTTTTATTAATAAATAATAAATAATCTTACCTACAGTGGAAAAAAAGGTATTTTTCTTGTTTTTTGAAAATATTATTCTTATTTTTTTTTTGAAAATTGAATTTGGGTTTGGTGGTTTGGATTTAAAATTTTGTCCGCAAACAACGCCACACAGTTTGTTTTTTTTTTTTTGAAAACATATATTTTCCGTATAGCGTATAGGTGTAGAAAAAAATGTATTTGTATTTTGAGAATATAATATTCGTTTCTTCGGGGCCCCCCTGAGAATGGGGGCCCTGGGCACGGGCCCCGTGTGCCCTTATGGTAAAGACGGCATTGCTGCCATCTTCTGTGATCGAAAAATGCCCCCTAAGCTGAAAGGAAGACTCTACACCGCAGTTGTGCGTCCAGCACTCACATACGGTTCACAATGTTGGACAATGTACAAAAAGTATGAGAATAAGTTAACGGCAGCTGAGATGAAGATGCTTCGTATGACAGCAGGAGTAACAAAGCTTGATAGAATTAGAAGTACGAAGATCCGAGGAAGCCTTCATGTTAAAAACACCATCTCCCAAAAAATTGAACACGACCGACTCAGTTGGTATTGCCATGTTCAAAGGAGAGATCCTGAGAACCCCGTCAATAAAGCAATATCATACAACGTTCCAACACGAAATAGAAAGAAAGGTAGGCCTAAAAACTCCTGGTACAAGCAAATGCAAAACCACCAGCATTCAGTTGGCCTTAGAAATGGAACAATACAAAACCGGGAGGCTTGCCGCCGATTTCTGAGGTCAACCCGGCGAACCCCACAGGCGGATCACTAGTGTGAAGCAGTTACGTGGGATAGTTATGATCCCCTCGACATCGAGATCATAACAGCGCCGAGAAAAAGGAAGAAGAAGAATAAAGCTTTTTAGAAGCAAAATTGTTAGTCGGGAACACCTACAATATTTACAGACACGTTTTTAAAAAGCCAAAATCTCGTTTCTATCTGTAAAATTTAAATCCAAGAGTTTTTGAACGAATAGTCCTCAGCTCAAAATTTTGGAAAAAAAAAACGTTATTAAAAAATTTTAAATGGCTTTTTTCCAAACTTTTTCGTAGCAAAATATGAATTTTTTTTTTTTTAATTTTTGGCCATAAATAGTATCAGTTGAATTCCAAAGAGTAAAAGGTAATATACACTTCGCGTCACTTGAATAGAAACAACAATTTTTCTTTAGAAAATAGCGATTGGGCTTCGGTGAGGTAACTTAGTAGATTTTTGGTTTTGCATTTTCAAAAAGGAACTTATTTTTTTATTCAATCACTAGTTTACGATATTTTAAAAATATTCTCATACAAATTTGGCAAATTTTTCAATATCTTTCGCGATTTTGCACAGTGCAAGTGCATTTCCAATGTTAGCTGATATTTATGCATTTTCTGTGATGCCTAATGGTAGCTCGTAGCCCATAATTGGTTATAATGTGCAAATAATGTCAAAGTTTAATACTGCTTTACTAAAATTAGTGTTGTCCATGATTTTTCATCATTTTTATCTAATTTAAAAGCTTGTTTCTATTCAAGTGACGCAAAAAAAACACTGTTTTTTTTGTGAAGTAATGCGAAAAAACGCAACTAGTAGTAGCCATACGGTTTCTGTTTTGGGTTTTTGTTTTTACAACATTGTTTGTCAAAAGTTCCTTTTTGAAAATGCAAAACCAAAAATCTACTAAGTTACCTCACCGAAGCGCCAATCGCTATTTTCTAAAGAAAAATTGTTGTTTCTATTCAAGTGACGCGAAGTGTATATTACAGTTTTGAAAAAAATATAAAAATTACTTCAATTTCATCGGATTTTCTTGATAAAAACTGAATTTTTGCATTGAAATAATTGAATTTCTCAAAGACTTTGGCAAATAAGAACTTTAAACTTTTGCTATTTAACTTTCAACAAAAAGGGCTATTGAATAAATAAAAAATAACTTTATATTTTTAAATGTTGAACTTAAAAAAAAATATAAGTTAAATTTTTTTCAAAACTTCTATTAAAAAAAGTTCTTCGAAAATGAAATACTTTTTAATTTTTCTCATAAACCGTAATACATATTGACATTTCCTTTTATAATTTCAAATCATAATAAATGTGGCCAACAAATTTGAAAATAAATGCATTTTATATTACAAAAAAGTTTTAAAAACGACATGTTAAAATATTGTCAGTAATTTTTTTTTTTTCAAAAATCTGAGTTCAATTACCATTCTTTCAAAAGCCCTTCATTTAACTAACTTAATTTTTACAAATTTTACAAATATGACTAAACTTCTAGCTTTTTAAAAATGAATATTTAAATATTGTTGGTGTTGCCGTTGTGTTCAAATATTTTTTTTTTTTGTGTGTGAAGTCAATTAATAAGAAAATTGCATCTATCGCGATGGAAGATTGTCCCTCACTCCCATGTATTTTTTTTTCCTTGAATTTCCTATTCATTTGTCATCAATTAATTTATGAAATTTAAGAAAAATTTTTGAAAAATTTTTTTTTTTTTGTTCACAAAAATCTTCAATTAAATTTAGAAAATCAAAACGGCAACACCGGCAATTTTAAAGTATTTTTAATTACCGACCTTTGAAAAAAAGATCATCAAAATCTAAGCTATTCGGCGGGGTTCCCTAATATTGCCAATTTTTGAGCTTTAGTTACTCCACTATCAACCCATTTTCAAAAATGTATGTTTAAAAATAAAAAAAATTTTAAAATTATTTTAAAAATCCGAAACTGAAGGTTCCGATGAATTCGAATATTGTATTCAAAATTTAAAAAACATGTATTTTCACCCTTATAAAGACACTTTTTTATGACTTTTAATTTTTGTCCTGCCAAATTAGCACCCTTGTGCCAACAAAGGGTTAAAGGGTAATAGCTATTCCCAAAATATTAACAGCTATCAACCTAAAAATTCGAGCGAATTTTTATTTTCACATAGCAAAATTTATTCTCCCCTAGGCAATTTTTTTCCGCTTAGCGTTTCGACTTTAACATTGAATTGCTCGAATTTTTCACTTTGGGTTTAAAAAAATGCAATTAACTGAAAGATCAGTAAGACTATAAATAATTACAATTAGTTACAAAAGGTTCAAAGTTTCCATTTCATTTTTATGTCCCGTGCATTTTTTTCTCTGAATCTTTTCAAAAACATTTGCTTTGAAAATTCAATTCATAGATGAAAAATCTATGGACTGCTAAAAATTGTAGTGAACCAATCAAAATCAAGTGCCAATTTTTAAGCTGGGGTAAACTTTATTAGGCTTGTTTTTAAGATAACGATTAAAAAAATTAGTAATCATTTCAATAGCAATCAAAGGCAACGTATTAATCTTAAATCTTTATTTCTCCAAATTGACTTTTTGTGACACGGTTCAGTACATCTGTGAGCTCTCCATACTTTACTAATATATAAAGTTTTTACACTTTTTTTTAATCTTATAATTACTTTAAAAATGTATTTGGTTTTTTAAAAAATTGCATAAAACTTAATTTTTTTTCCACCGTCCTCAAATTTATTATATATTCTTCAAATCCAGTTGTAGGGGGAAAATATCTTAACACAATTTCTCGATGAACTTATTTCTCAACTTAAGTGGGACATAATTTCACCAGGAAAAAGTGAAATTATTTCCCACTAGAGGCGAAGAGGAGTTCTGTTATCAATAGTGCCCAAAAATAAGCATTTTTAGTTTCTTTGAACCACCCTGTGTTGTGTAACTTAAGAAGATACCAACAAAAGTAAACTCTTCAAAGCTCACTCAATTTGATTTCACTATTACCGCATTTACATTTTTTGTATATCTACCATTATACATAAATAAAAACCTAAATTTTTTTATTGACACAGAATTCATTTATTAAAAAAAAAAACGAAACAAACAAACAAAATAATAAAAAAACAAAACTTCTTCAGTAATATTCTGTGTTATTTGAATAACTCTGTGAATTTTCTATATAGCGGTTGTGGTTTGTTAGTTCTTCTGTTTTGAAATAATTTTTTTTTCCTACGAATCCATTAACCACAAAACTTTCAAAAATACCTCAGTAAAAGCTTTGAAAAAGTTTTTTTCTTAGCAATTTTATTAATAACAGTTGAAAATATTTTCCGTAACAAAGTCGAAGTAGCCTCATCTACTGCAAAAAAAAAAGAATTAACACAAGTTCCTTACAAAAACTAATGGATTTTAATTTTAAGTAAAAATAAAATTCTATTCCACGAGGAGAACTAATTAGCCGTTGAAGTGCGACTGCGATGAGAATATCAAAGATATTTAAATTTTCTTTTGAATTTTAGTAAAAATGTTTATTCATGAGAAATGGAAAATTTTAGGTACCTACTTGCTTTTTGATAATAGCTACCTTTTTAATATTTTATGTTTTCATATAAATCAATTTAATTCTTAGAAGAGTGCTGGAAGAATTAAAGAAGTTTCTTTGAGGCTACACGAAAAAAAAAAAACATAACGCCAGGGATATGTTTACATCTAGTATATTTAATCAGAATAAAGTTAAATATACCAGAAATATAGTTAAATATACCAGAAGTTTGTCTGTCAGCCTTTTAGGATGTTTGTCGGTCTGCATAAGGAGCTACAGCTTAAACGGATGAACCGAACCACTCCAAACTTGGTAAATAGTAGTGTTTGGATTCTGTACAGAGGGGTTTCTGGATTTTTTTTACCAAAAATAACGGTTGATACAAAAATTCAAATAATAGTTTTTTAAAAAGTTCTATCTTTAGGTAAATGAAAAAAATCATTTTCAAAAATTATTATTATCCCATAGAACCGTTTTTAAATTTTTTTACTTTCTCTGATATTACTGCTTCAATTTTAGTAGGTACAGGTAAAATAGTACATAAAATCAAAAAATAAAAAAAAAATTGTTACACTCGTGAAACTTGGCAAAAAGTTTGCTTTGGGGATAAGAACCAAGGATAAAAAAAAGTCTATAAAAAAAAGTTGTTGGAAGGGTGTTTTTTCGCTGACAAGAGGGAGGGGATGAAGGTCAAAAATATAGTGAACAAAACTGTTTGTGGGATATCATCACTTGACGCCTGTTTTCAAGATATTTTTTGATGCTGAATCTAATGACATAAAAATAAAGTCAATACGATTGCTCTAAGAAAAGTTATTGCCGATTAAAAACAAGGGTGCTTGTTTTTTTTAACCTCAACAGGTAAAATATAACCGAAACCCATGTGAAAAACATGCTACACTGATGAAATTCGGGATGAAGGTTTAAGATAAAGCAGGGTCAAAGGATTCAAAAAGTTCTTAAAAACTTTTTTTTTATGGGTAGAGTTATTTGTGAGAAAGGTATCATAACAGCTGACTTAAAATTTATGAATTTTTAAAACTTGGTGAAAAAGTTTTGGTTGGTATAAGAATTAAGAATCTATAAAGTGTACAAAATTATCTTGAGTGAAAGGGTGTTTTTTTTTTCTAAGAAATGATGAAATTCGGAATTAATACCACAAAAACTGCGAAAAAATTGTAAAACCAATGAAAATTGGTAAAAATGTTTTATTTATAACAGAAACCAAGAACCCAAACAGTTTATACAAATATTTTAGGTTAAAGGGTGTTTTTTTTTTTGGGAAATAGGGAAAATCCGTGGTAAGTCCGATAAAATCGATGGTATAAAAGGTACCCTTATGAAATTAATTAAATATGTTGTCCTTTCCATGGAAATTACGAATAAAAGTAGTTTATACATTTTTTGCATGTTAAAGGGTGTTTTTTTTTTGTAGGTGTAGAGAAAATATGGGTATATATTGCGAAAAGTGAGTAATAATAGTGTTATCCTATTGAAATTCAGCAATTAACTTTCTTTAATGAGATTGGAAACAAGAATCTAAAGAGTCTATAAAAATATCATGGTTAAAAGGGTGTTTTTTTTTTTAAACAAAAAGTACCGTTTTGAAATTCAGCAGTTAACTGTCTTTTGAGATTAGAAACAAGAATCTTAAATGTCTATAAAAATATCATGGTTAAAAGGGTGTTATTTTTTTTAGTGAAAACAACAATGATGGTTGATGGGCCATCCTAATGAAATTTGGTAAAAACATTGAATTTGGAATAGAAAGCAAGAATAAAGAGTTTTCATTAAAAAAAATTAGATGAAAGGGTGTTTTTTCGAAGAAGAAGAGAGCTGCTACTAATATGAATAAATAGGTCACGAAGATAGAAATAATTGCTTTATTTCATAGTTCAAATCATCATTTTGTGGTTCCCATAACTAGTTTTTATTTGTCATGCGAATTATCTCTGCTAATTGGGATTTTTAATTTTTTGCGTTTTTTGTTATTATTAAGTCAAGTATTTCTATTTACCTTTGCAGGTACTAAAAAAAAGTTCATTCTTCCCACATTCTGAAATAATTTTCCAAAATGATGGTGAAATCTCCGATGAACACTTAAATCTGTTTTCTTCAATTTGTTTCCTCTTCAATATGCTAGTGGACATTTTTTACGTTTGCTTCGATATAGTAACTCGTATCATGTATCGAAATTGTCATTGAGCTCAATTAATCTTGATTTCAATCTACTCACATAGGTATCGTATGGCAGAGTCACCCACTACCAATCGTTGTAATAAAACTCCTAAGAACAACACAAACGCTTAGGTTAAACCATAGCAAAACTTTTACCAAAACTTTTCCATTCATCCCCATTAGATTTGAATCCTGTGAAAACTGATAACTTACCTCTCATACTCCGCTTTACTCGGCATCAGAATAAATAATTAAGGATTAAAGGACATACACAAAAACTTCCACCAAAGTGAAAGCAGAGAGTTAGTAAAAAAAAAAAAAAAATGATTCCATGACATTCAACTTTATTTTGATGGTGTTTTTGGGCCAAACTTTATATTGAGCTTTACTATCCTGGAATTTTTCCCTTCTATTAAAGCCACATCCTTATGTATGATGGCTGCAGTGTAATATTGCAAAACCCATCACGTCCTGGCTTTTAATATGTCTTACTAATGAATAAGAGGGTCGTTTTACATGACATGGTGAGGTTTTTATTTCACCTTCCCCCCACTCTCCTTCTTAGTAAAACAGAGAGATCCCTCCATGAAGACTTCCATTAGCTGACCTAATTTCTGGCCAGCATCGCAGCAGGACTTCCGCCAGTTGGCACTTCATTTTAATTTTGCATTCAACAGTGCGAGGAGCCAAAAGTTAGAAGGATCATTATCATCACCCTGCTTTATAGTTGAATGAACACACACACATACACACTAACACACATTCGTGGAATAATTTGGAATCTCATTTGCATTTAAGTCTTTTGGATTTTTTTATTTTTGGTAAAACTCGCGGAGGAACTATAATTTATCTCACGCAGCCAGAGTCAATTGGCTGGAAGTAAAAGTAACAAGTAAAAGGTAAGACTACACACCGTGTAGTCAGTCGTCGTCGGCGGCTGGTAATCCTAGGTCATTAGAAAGGGACACGTTTTCCACAGCAATATAGACTTTGTTGTAGTATTTTAGGCATCCTCTTGTGGATTCTGCACCAAAATATACTCTATAAAGGTGTGGAGAACACAGTTAAACACGTTTACGACATTAGCATATTTTTACGACTTAATCGTGTCAGCACCGATGCAGGTGGAATTGAAATTTTTGAAAACTGTTTGGGGTTCATGTTGCTGGTGTATAAAAGTGTAAACTTGAACGTTTGTCAATTGGAAGGCAGTATTTTATCGGTGGCGGATCGGATGTCCTTTTTTTGGTAGGAGGAGTGTTGGATAAAGGTTATAGTCACGTTTCTATTTTAAAAGATTTTTACTGTAAATTAACTTCAGATTGTTAAATGGGATTTCATCATACATAAAGTTTACATTTTTAATTCAAGGATTGAAGAATTTAAAATGTCTTAATCGGAAAGTGAACTTTTAAAGGTGTTTAAGCTTTAAGGTATCAAGATTAACAATTCTGATCCGGGCACGGTTTTTAGCAAAAAGTAATAAAGAATTTATGTTAAAGTAAATTCAACACACTTTCCTTAATACAGTGGAGAAGCTTAAGATAACAACTTCTATGAGGCTTAGAGCTATGCGAAGAAGAACCTCCCATAGTCGAACGAAGCGGAATAAAATGTTGCTAATAAATAAATCCCTACCTCACTAGATGACATTACCGAAACACTTTTTTTTATTCCACTAAGGGACATAGAGCTACCAGGGCCCCTGCCGGCGCAAAACAACTTTTTTTTCTTAATCATATGAGACACCAAAATAAAGGTCTCTTTAAGCTCTGTTTATAACCCTTTCGAACCCAAGCTATGAAAATCAATATTAAAAAATGTTTTTTTCGGTATTATCGGGTCAAAAACATCACAACTAAGAATTATGAATAGCAAAAAGTTATTTTCCAAAATAATAGCAAAACTAGTGTGTTATTCTCATGTTACATGTAAGTAACATGCACAGCTTATGACCACCAAAAAAAGTCGGAGAATTGAGAAAATAACTTTTTATGAAACTATAATGTATGCTACTTCTTCTAAGCAAAAAAACAAAACACTTTCTGCATTAACATTTTTTATATCTTTTTTTAAAAATTTTTGCAAACAAAAAAAATGTGAATTTCAGTCTCTTTTTCGATAAAATAAAATTAAAGGTATGATATTTGACTAACTTTTTGTAATAATCCAGTAACTAGGCATTATTATCTTACAATTAAGCCATCGAAACCTTAAAAATTGTTTAATTTAATATTTTTTACGAATTTTTAAAAAAATGTTACATGAGAGTAACGCTGGGTCCTAAAGGGATAATTAAAATCCAAAAGATCCTTGGAGTTGTAGATCTGGTTCCTGACCTGGTCAAAAAGCTGAAAATTCAGCGGTTCAGATGGATAAGTCAGGCATATAAATAACAACGCACCAGCCTGTCGAGGTTTCGTACCCAATACAACCAGGGATCGAGCTTCCTGGAAGGGCTTGTTGATATAGATCCATTCTGGAGTGTGAGCAGTGAATCACGACACTTACGGAATTATAAAACCAATAAAAAAAAAGGGGTTGTCTGTAAAGCCGGTTTACGGACGATGATTTTACGTGATAACTTCGTAAAACAGGTTGTGTGCTTTTGTTTAAAATGAGTCATTTTAAGAGTTTATTTATTTCAAACAATCATAATTTACAAGAAAAAGTTAAAAAAAATTAAAAAGCCAAATATTTGTTCTAACGAATAAAACCATTTTTAAATTTTTACAATGAGCAAAAATAAAATAATTTATTAAAAACAATCATTTCTTAGGAAAAAACCACTTCTATTACCCAAAAATAAATTTTTTTTTATATAAGAACCTAAAGAGAGCTAGAATTTTTTGAACTCGATCAATTTTCATCAAAAAAAGCAAAAAAAAAAACATATAATTTTATTTTCTCCCGCTAATTTTTTTCAATGACAACCTAAAAAAATTTTTATATCATGTGAAAGCTCATTATATAACCTTTCAAATGACTTTTCATTCACATTCCTACGATGCTTAGAAAAAAAGTTAGAATTTTTTAAAGCTAACCATGTCAAAATTCCAAACTGAGATTAAGATACTTCCCACCACACTGGTGGCTGTTCATGATCAACAGGTGTTTTGAGGTATTTCGCAAGTTTTTGGCGTGATAACGTCAAAAGTGACGCCATTTTCTCTCGTTCCACTCTCGCACTTTCGCAGTGCAGCAAAAATTTCTATTAAAAATAAACTATTAGAGAAACAAAAATCTTCTATAGCTTATTTGAAAGACAATAATCTAAAATTGAACACATTTGAAGTATTTAAAAAAAATTACACCTTTTAATAGGGTAAATAGGGGTAAAACAAAATTGCAAAAAATTGACTATTTTCTAAACGCGACAATGTATGGAGTTGAATTTTTTTTTAATCGATAGATAGATACAAGACTGACAATGGATTTGAAAATAATTCTAATAAATTTCAAAATCAAGTAATAAATGGTTTTTTAAAACTAAAACATGAAGTAGACCTTTGACAAAGTAGTGATTATAGGTAGGGGAGTTTTTTTTGACAATTTTAAAAACGTCTTTCGAAAGATAATAAAAAAAGAGTTAGGGGTCTAATACGGATTTTTTTTTAAGTCTCCGCGTTTCAATATATGAATTTTTGAAAAACACCTATTTATTTTCTGGTATTTTTGTGTGATTTTTTTATTTTTTTAAATTTTTCGCAGCGTTCAAAAAATCTCAATCTTATAGAACATGTTTTCTATGACTGTGCGCATATATGTGCAAAAAATTGGTATTTTGAAATGATTTTTGACCGAATAACGGGAAAAACAAGTTTTTTTGTCCCAAGTTTTTTGACCGTTTTTGACCGTTTTTTATTTTTATCTTTTTTTCTTCAGCAAATAAATGAATGAAATTTATTTTGAGAATAGATAATAGATAAGACTATATCTTTGCAAAATTTCAATCAATTTTGTAGTCAGAATTTTGAGATAACGGTAAAATAAAGTTCTATTTTTCAACAAGTTATATCTTTTGATCTAGAGCAAATACAAACTTGATTTAACTTTATTAAGCATTCTGATAATATTACCTTTTAATTGATATATCACACATTACTGTACATTCACTATAAGCTACACAATGTAGCTTTAAAAAAGAAATATTTAAATGCATTCATTGCATTGCATTGATTTTTTTTTTATCAATGCAGAAAATTTTTTATTTGAAGTAAAATTTTTTTATTGCAAAATATTTTAATTTGCAATACCTACAAATTTTATTTTCAATGCAAATATTTTTCACTTGCAAGAACATTTTTTTTATGCAAAATATTTTTAGTTGCAATAAATATTTGTTTAAATACAATTTTTTTTTAATTGCAAATGCAAATGCATTAAAAAGAAAATGATTTTGTACAAACCTGCTGCTTAGTCGTTTGTCTTCTATGTTCATCTTCGCACTCTCAAAAGATAGGTTGAGAGAAGTTATTCACTAACCCTTGCTTGTGCCACAAATGTATTTATTTATTTATTAGTGGCGACGCAAGAATTTCTTTTAGTCATTTAATGTTTCATAATCGAATGTTGTAAAATTTTATTATTTTTATTTTTTTCTCCCAAATAATATTGTGATACATACTTTCACACAAACGTATATTCAAGGCTTACTATTTTTGTTTTGCCGAAGCCGCACAAAACAAAAACATAAATAATAATTTCAATTTCACAAACAAAAGTATAGAAGTCCTGTATCTATAGCACGAGCACCGACCACACCGCATATCCTGACAATTACATTTCTATTTTTGTTTTTTTTTCCTCTTTTTTCCTCCATTTTTGAAGATTCACTCATGAAAATCAAAATCACACACAGGCTTTACTGTACAAGTTATCAAACATAAAATGGTATACATTTTCATGACGACCTGCGGGGCCCAAACCGAAATCACAGCCAGATACAATTTTTGTGTTTTTGAATGAATCTATGAGCCATTCAGAATGAAATTGCCTTTATATTCTTCATATCATACAATTTTTTTTATCTACAACATATCTATCTTTGTACAGAGATGTGCAAATGAAAGATATTTTTTTAAGTAAAATAAATTATACCTATTTTTTAGAGAGAATCTAACATTACTAAATTGAGACTTAAGGTTTTGGAAATCTTTTCAATTTCTAATCCGAGTAAAAATAGAATTTGAATTAAAAAACAAAATTTTCTTCGCCGCCGCATAACAGCCGCACCACCGCCGTTTGCTTTAAAATTTCGCCGCCTGGCTCAGTAACACGCTTTCATTTTATATGCGGTGGTTCCGCAAAATAGTAATTTTTGAACTTGGTGCGGCTGTGATGAGGCGGTGATACGGCTCTCAAGAAGCCATGTGACGGCGGTGCTTCGGTAACAAACTTAAAATAAGCAACATTATGCTCCTACATTGTCAAACTGGTTTCCTGTTTTAAGTTCCTAAATTTCAAAAGTTTCAACAAATTAACAGATGACATTTTCGTCAATTCTCAAACATTCCCACATGATATTTTTGCTCTGACAGAAACCTGGTTAAACCCAAGTTTTTTGGACACGGAACTTTTTTGCCAAGAGTTCTTAGTTTATAGAAAGGATCGTCATGTTGGAAACTCAAAGGAATTGGGGGGAGGTGTCTTAATAGCTGTACATAATAAATTTGTTTCTTCTTCTATTTCATTCCCTTTTAAACTATCAATTGATTTAATTTGTGTAAAACTTACTGTAGAAAATAATTTTGTTTATATTCTAAACGCATACATTCCTCCAAAAAGTTCAGCATCCGTTTATGTCGAACTTTCCTTTGCTTTAGACTTCGTACTTGACCTGGTTTGCCCCAACAGCAATATATTACTTGTGGGAGATTTCAACTTACCACACATTCAATGGATTCCGTCGGAAGACGAAACTTACCAAGAACCTTCGTTGAATTCCTCTCAAAATGAACTGGCTTTTCTTGATAAAATTAGTTATTCTGACTTACAGCAAATAAGCTGTATTAAAAACTTTAAAAATCGAACTCTCGATTTGGTATTTTCCTCTGACGCTATTAGTACCCTTGTTCTAGAGTCTAGAATTGGAATTACTAATATAGATAATTACCATCCACCCTTGGAAATCTTTTTTGACTGTAGCAGTCATGTTACTGAAAACAGTAATGACATTGATTGCTCCTATTTTTTTGATTTCAGAAAAGCAAATTTTGAGTTGCTATCCGAAAACTTATATAGGTCTGGAATATCAGACGTATTGTCTTTGTCTAATATTGATGAAGCTGTTAACAGTTTCTATAGTATTCTAAACAATTGTCTTATTAATACTCTTTCCATGAAAAAAATGAAAAATACGAATTTAAATCAATCTTGGTACACAAGAGAACTGAAATCGTTGAGAAATAAACGAAATAAAGCATGGAAAACTTACCTAAAAACCTTATCTCTAACTGATTACGCCTCTTATAGCGCTCTGTTTGAAGAATTTAAATCTCTTTCGAAAACACTTTACACCAATTATTTATTTGAGAAAGGAAATAGCTTAAAAAAAGATCCTAAGTCTTTTTGGAAACTCGTTAACTCTAAGAAAAACTCAGATGGCTACCCTGCAAATTTTATTTATGAAAACGTCCCAATACAACAAACCTTTGACATTTGCAATGCTTTTGCGACAAATTTCCGTAAATCTTTTGTTGATGAGGCTTTTGAAATTGACGAAATATTTTTTAGAAATCTACAAAGCTATTCCCAAACGTGTTGTAACAATATCCCTGTACTAGAAAGTACTGTTTTAGAAATTCTTTCATCGTTGAATGATGATTGTTCGGTTGGACCAGATGGTGTTCCTCCAATATTATTGAAAAACTGTAGAAACTCGTTATCTAAGCCCCTAACGTATTTGTTTGAACTTTCCCTCAAATCTGGAAAATTTCCCATCATTTGGAAATCATCATTTCTAACTCCTATTTTCAAGAAGGGTGATAAGACAGATATAAAGAATTATAGACCTGTTTCAAAACTATCGTGCATTCCGAAGATTTTCGAAAAAGTTGTTTGTGAGAGTGTAGCATTTTTCAGCAAGAATCTAGTATGTGAACAACAGCATGGTTTTATGAGGAAAAAATCAACTATTACTAATCTCCTTACCTTTTTATATAAATGTTCAAATGCTTTAGAAAAAGGAAGTGAAGTTGATTGCATATACACTGATTTTTCTAAAGCGTTTGATCAATTAAATCATAAAATTATTTCTTTCAAGCTAAAAGCTTTTGGTTTTCCGCCTTTTTTTATAGCCTGGATAGAATCATACCTTGAGAATAGATCCTATCAAGTTAAATTCAGGAACTGTCTTTCTGACCCCTTTATTGCTCGCTCAGGTGTACCCCAGGGAAGCCATCTGGGTCCATTTCTTTTTATACTTGCTATAAATGATGTAACTTCATGCATTAATTCAAGTGAAATTCTTATATTCGCCGATGATATGAAGATTTTTAAGACAATAAAAAACAACCATGACCGGATTCTTCTACAAGCTGACATTGACAGTTTTAGTGTTTGGTGTGGGAAAAACGGTCTCTCTCTCAACCCAGTCAAATGTCAAACAATTACTTTCTCTCGAAAACGAGTCCCGAATGCCTTCGATTATTGTATATCGCAACACAAGCTCTGTCGAGTATTTAGTTTTAAGGACTTGGGTGTCCAATTCAGTTCAAACTTAGAATTCACCGAACACATTAATTTCATAGTAAACAAAGCGAGCTCAATGCTTGGATTTGTAAAACGCTGGGCAAAGGAGTTTGACGATCCATTTGTCACACTTTCTTTATACAACTGCTACGTTCGACCCCACCTCGAGTACGCTTCCCAAGTATGGAGTCCTTTTTATGAGGTTCATAAGAATCGTATAGAATCAATCCAACATAATTTCATACGCTTTGCTCTGAAGGGTCTACCTTGGACAGATCCTTACAACTTACCTCCTTACGATCAGCGGATTCAACTTTTAAACATGCAAACTTTGCAACAAAGGCGTGTCAATAACGATATTATATTCTTTCATCAATTAATTAATGGCCAACTTGACGCTCCTGACTTATTAGGTTGCCTTGGCTTTAACTATCCGGGAGGATCTCACCACCTACGAAGATTTGAACTCTTACATATTGACTTTCATAGAACAAACTATGGTATAAACGAGCCTCTTAACCGAATGAGCAAACTTTATAATTTAAACGATATTGACTTTAATATGAGCAAGATGAAATTAAAAACTATATTTCGAACCAGTGCTCCACAGACGTGATTGTCAGTTAATGTTTTAATTAGATTTTTAAATTGTAAATATGTTAGTATATCATTTTTAGCTAATATTAATTGTATATTGTGCATGTGGATAGTATTTAATTGTCTTTGTCCTACTAACTACTAACACATGCACTAATGATGAACCCTCTGATAGTAGTATACAGCTTGCTCTAAGCTGACTACATCAAAGAATCTGAAGTGAAAAAAAAAAAAAAAAAAAAAAAAAAAAAAAAAAAAGATTTTGCACAGTACTGTCAATTTATGCATAACAATAGGAGGTCCTTTTTTATTATCCTTGCATGTTGTTGGCGGGTTATAATGGCTTTGTTTGTAGTGAAATCTTGTGGTTCTTGTGTAGACAGTTGGATGCCAATAAAAGTGATTGTATCTATCCATTTTTGAAAGGCCCGTAATTTAGCGATAACGGCAAACAGATAAAAAGTTTGAACAATATCATTATGATGATGTTATTAGTTTTGTGGGTTGTTAAAAAAAATGTGAAATTGATGTTTAAAATTTGTAATTATGATTGGCATTTTTCGTTCGAGTGAGAGATAAAGAAGATAAATTGTTTAAAATATTTCTTTCCAAATAAATTTGTGAAAAAAAACGGTTTCAGTTAGTGCTGGTTTGTAAGAAAACTAAAAGCATTTAGAAACATTTGTTCATCATTTCTCATAACCTCAACTAATTATCTTTATGACCGAATAAAAAGTTTGAATCAAAACAACCATTAATATCATAAATTTTTGATTTCTGCATGCGCTTGCCGGAAACAAAAGATGCATGCAAAATTGCAAAATAATAGATATTCTATAATAATTCATTGCAGAAATGATTTAATACCTGTCCCCCGGTGTCGCATTCTTAGATGTTAACTCACAATTACCTTTTTACCCTTACGTAAACCCATTCAATAAGGACACAAAAGTACCCTGACTTCGTCTAAGTTACATAAATACTCAGGTATAAAATAAATTAAATTAAACCACAAACGCAACCAATTTTCCCTTGAAAGTTTATAATTCCTTTCAGGGTAGGTACGGTACACCTTTAGAATTAAAGTTAAATCATTGAAGAAATATATAAGGATGATAGATGATAGACGACGAGCATAAGACCTCATTAACAGAGGGACAAGAAGGATCAATCTATGGTTAAATGGTTAAAATAACTTTTCTTAGCTTTTCTGAGGTACTTACAATTTGAATGATAATTTTAAGAAAATAATTTACACTTTGAAACAAGATGGATATAAAATTATGCGAATATCTCGAAGGGATTGCGGCTATATTTTGACAGATAATGAGAAAACTATTTAAGGGACAATATTGACGGATTTATGTTGAAACTTATAGAGGATATCTTATTTAATAAGACTTCTCACAAAGTTAAAGACTTTGACAATATTTTACAACTCAATCTTAATAACTTAATATCCTGTGATATAACTTTTGAAAGGATTAAATAGAGAGATATTACCAAGGTTTGTTCCTGGCTGGTTTGGTTGTATTTACGAATAGAGAGACCATGAAAAGTTTAAGGGTTTTATGGTTAGGGTGATACGAAGAGAGTTAATGATATAATAATTGAGTTCAAGTATTTAAGTTGATGCAGGCTTTACTTTTAAAAAAGTAAGCTTTTAAATGATTCGCTTTTTTTTTTTAAATAAAATTCAATTTCATAACAAAAACATATTCTATTACTTTACTAAGCTAAAATAAGTGCAAAAAGCTACATTTAGCTCCGAATTAATTTGTTATCTTTGACATTTTAATTCATCACAAACATGATTACTTAAGTTATCTTTCTCGTTCATCTTCAATATGAAAAAAAGTTGGTTAAATATTCAAAAACCACAAAGAGTAGAAGAAAATTGGAAAATTCTAAAACTGAAACAATTATTTTGATCAAAAACTCAGAATCTCTTATTACATTAATCCTTAATCTCTATGAAAGCTTCCTAAAAATAATGGTCTCAGTTGTTCACATTGCAAACGTTCTTGTTGATGTTGGTAATCATTCTATAGTCATTTGTATGTATAGAATTCTACATAGAAGAGTATACATTTACTTTTGAGAGTTTTCTTCGTTCAATCCTTCTACTTTTTTTTTATTTTTGAAAAGACCAAGAGCTAAAGGTTTCTACAACTACAACAACTCTCTGAAAACTTTCGTAATTAAAATTTAAATAATTTATAAGATTTCCATTTCTCTGTGTGCCATCACACAATGTGGCAAGCCCCCATACATATATATAATATAGGTTAAGAGTTTAATTGTCAAAGTGCACCAAGTGGTCGAATGTTTTCACAAAAACTAAAAAGTCTTCTATACTTTTTTTTTATTCTTTGGCAATGACCTTTTCTACTAGAGAAGAAGGATATTTCGAAATCATCTCTGTGACATTTTCGACAGTCCAATAAAAATTATAAAAACAAAAAAAAGAAGAATTACAAAGATGCAATCTCATGCAATTAAAGTGCAAGTTGCTGCTTCGGCAAACATTGAATTGGACAATTATTTTGTTTTATTTTTTTTTGGTCTTTGGTTACATTTTGAATTCCAAGTTTTATTTGTTTGTGTTAATTGGCTTTATATATTTTGTGACGCATGTCGGTTCTGACTTACTACGACTTACGCTATTTAATAGCTTGAAAACAACAACTGAACCCAAAATAACATACCCATATCTAGAACATTTTGGTAGTAAAAGAACCATAAAATTCTCGAATATAATAGAATCAGTCATATCAAAAATCTCATTAATCATACATTATAAATTTTTAACAAAATTGATTCCAACATTTTTAAAACTCGTTTATTTAATGAAAGATTTATATTGTATGCCTTTTGATATTTTTTTTTTTTTGTTAGAAATTAATATTTTTGCTATTTAAATAGGTATGATTTATCTTAGAAAATAATCCAGGTTATGTATTCAAAATAAGCTCCGAAACATGAGTACCTCGGAAATTATATTTTTCTGCATACCTACTAAATTTTTAATATAATTACTAGACCCGGCCAAGCTCTACTGTATGTTATAGCGTATTCACCAACCTCGGCGATATAGGTTAGGTAAGGTAGAAATGGCTGTCAGGAAAACGACTGACACACTAAGACCACCTATTGGTCCGTTGTGATACCATGATTTTGCAAGGAAATTCCTCACTAATTAAACCAGTTGGAGCTTTAAATGAAGCGGTGAAGGTTGAAGATGTCAGTATTGATTAGTTCACTAGTATCTTCTAAGAAATATTTTTCCAAGTATTTTTTACGTCTACTGGAAAAGGGCAGGACATGAGCAGAGAAGATGTTGGATTGTTTCTTCTTCTTCCTCATCAAGGCAACTTCTACAGAAGTCGTTAGAGACTACGCCAAGTCTTATGGCGTGTCTACCTATGAGACATTGTCCTGTTAAGACACCTATTACAGAGCTGATATGCAATCTGCTTAGAAACAATAAATTTTTTGAACGTTTTGGATCTAGCCTAAGCCAGATCTGCTTGGTCGTTTGGCAAGTTATAATGTTTGAGGAAAAAAAAAAAAAAAGAAGTTACGAAAATGGAAATAAAACATTATTTCAAAATTTAATGCGATTGACAAATAACTATTCGAGATTTGCTATGAAACGCAAATAAACATAAGTTGACTTCAACTTAAGATTTCTCAAAGTAGAAAAAAGATATTGAAAAGATTTAAACGGGCTTTAAAAGAAAACATTTAGCTCTTTTAGAAACTGTCACAAATTTATTAAAAATAAATTAAAAATAAATCAAAACACCAAAAACCTTACTAAAAGTATTTGTTGGTTTATATAACAACAAAAAATTAATTTTCCTCATCAGTGTCTTTTTCAATAAATGTTAATGAAAAAAAACAAGTTAAAGGTTGTTCAATTTGTTAATTTGTAACTTTTTTTTCAATTCCTGCCATAAACACACACAAAAAAAATAATAAACCTCCAAAAACTTATGTAGCTGAAAGTATTGACAGATCAAGTTTTTATGGCTTTTAATTTGTTTGTTCATTGATATAAATAAAATAAGACGATATGATTCAGAATAATAGTGCAGCAAAGTTAGTAAAAAAACAGTCATTTTGTGGAACGAAATACAGGAAGGCTGATTTTTTCATATCTGAGAGAAGGGTATTCGAAAAGCTTAAGTTCTGGTTTACGGGACGCCACCCATTGTTGAAATCCGTCATTTTGAAAAAAGAGAATTGGTCTATAACTACCTATATCCCAAACTATTGGCTTTACCGAATATGTTACTTAACCAAAGTTGCAGGTAATATATGTACATTAGGGTGTCCGTTATTTCCCAAAGTGATGTTTTCGGGGGTGACACCCCCCAGATCGAAAGTTTAGGGCCTAAATAAGGGGAATTTAGCAAAAACAAATTTTTTGGAGGTCATTAACCCGTGCCTCTAAGGTCATACTTTCCCCATACAAATTTGTATGGGAAATTTTTAACTCATACATAAATTTTTTTTCTCTCGAGTTAAATCATCTATTTTTAAAATGTTTGTTGATTCTGGTTGGAAAATAGTTCCTTTAAAAGATTACATTCAAAATTTAACGTTAAAAATTCTTTTTATATTTTATTTCGGTTTTTGAAATTATTAGCTGTTTTCGTAGTTTTTGCTTTCACCTATCACATAATTTTAATTGCAGTTTTATTGGTTTTTAATTCTTTTAAATATTGCATTCAAAAATTTGTGTATAAATCAAAAATTTTAATTTTTTTAAATTTCTATTTGAAATTTTTGCCGTTTTTATATTAAATAAATATTATTAAATACTTTACCCTTTCTTGTTTGCAACTTTTTTTAGGTGAATAATTTTTAAACAAAATTCAATAAAAATATTGTAAACATATCTTTTGTAGTTCGAGAAAAATAAATTTAAACGTATAAAAACGGCAAAAATTTAAAAAAAAAAATTTAAAAAAATTAAAATTTTTGATTTATACACAAATTTTTGAATGCAATATTTGAAAAGAATTAAAAACCAATAAAACTGCATTTAAAATTATGTGATAGGTGAAAGCAAAAACTACGAAAACAGCTAATAATTTCAAAAACCGAAATAAAATATAAAAAAAATTTTTAACGGGAAATTTTGAATGTAATCTTTTAAAGGAACTTTAATGTACATATGCAAAAATCTTTTTTGTGCATTCACTGTTTTTCAGCGAGAACAACACTTTTGAGGTTATGTCGTTTTATGTTTTCGTTTTTTACTTGCTCTATAGGGCAAGTATTGGTTTCGTGTACAAATAAAAAAAAAAAAAAACAACATTACGATGATGGAGAAGATTAAAAAAGTGGTTTTCGTCATGCCGTCGGACAGTCTGTGCATCTGTGCATCCATCTGTACATCGAGCTAGGGCCTAAACGGATGGATGGTTTTGCTTGAAACTTGGTAGAGATGATCTCCCATATACAGTTTTCGAGGTATTGCAATTTTCTCGAAAACGGCTCTAACGATTTCGATTTGGTGTACGTAAGAGTCTTGTTGATTCTAACAAAGCTGCATTTTTAGTTTTTCTCAAGAAATTCGGAGAACGGAAATATGGCGTTGACGTTTTTGCAAAAATTGACATATTTTTTAGGTTCGTATATTTCATAAGCAATTTTAATCAAAATTTACAGACAGGTATTTCTTATCATTTTGAAGTGTAAAATGTAAAACAAAACTGTAAAAAAGGTTTTGAAAAAAACTTAAATTTATTTTTTTTAGGTTAACTTTATTAGGTATGTTTTTTTTTTGTGATTTTTTTTTATCGGAACTTAACAAAATCTTAAATTTCCAATAGATATTTAAAATAAAGATACTTTGAACTACAAGAGCAAAAACGTGCGACCCAGTCGTGCATTTAATTCAACTTTTTCTCAGTTTCTATGATAGTTACATAATTTTTTAGCATAATAGAAGTTGTTGAGTATCAAATTTCTATAGGTACTTTTGAAGATTATATGACTTTTCAAACCAAAGATACGGAACTTTAAGAAACAATGTTTTCAAAAAAAGCCTTAATCGTGTACGTTATGTAAAAACAAGAAAAATATGATATGAGATGGAGTATATTTCAAATAATTTAGGTGTGACAGGCAATTTCCTCCAAATATTACCTAATTTAAAAAAAAAAAAATTAATGGTAAAACTTACAGAATGTGGTATATTTAGTTTTAAGTCAAACATTTAACTTCACAAAAATTTTATAATTGCATAGATAAAAAGACACGGAATCATGAGATAGTCATATTAATCCCACCTTATTGATCCGGAATTATTATTTTAAGTCAAAAGTTAGTGTTGGTCGACTCAATTTAACAATTTAATTCAGCAATAAATGTTTATTTAGTAATACTTTCAGGGGGTCACTGTGGTGTATGTGTGACTTTTTTTTAATGAAAAGTTTAAGGAAATGATTTATGTAGGTATTTAAATTTTTTTAATTCTTGAGCTTAAATGAACTTTCAAATGGGTTAACTTTTCATGCAAGCTATACATTATGCTATGCAACACTTAAACATTGTTTATTTACAAAAAAAAAATGAAATCTTTCAAGGATCAACTGAAGAAAATTTCTTACCATAAGCTGATTAATTTGAAATCAGAAATATTAAGATGGGGGTTAATACAATTTAATTTATAATCCGTGATGAAGTACTATCTTCAATTCAAAGATCTTTTTGAAACACGAACTCTATGCCATGTGCATTGTATTTTTATCTCATTCCACACTCAACCAAGCTTATCATTACTGCAACAATACGAGTATAGTTTTATATGTATATTGTATAGAGAGTTTATCTGATGGGTAATTACATTGCAATCAAGGAACTTAATTATCCTTTTGTTTTAAAATGAGATTCAATGTTGAGTGCTCTTCAATGCTAAATGCACCTAATGGCATCCTGTTTTCAAAACCTCATTAGAACACAGTCAGGTTAAATCTCAAAAAAAGAAGAAAATTAAACACAAACACCCAAAATACACCACCACCATACCATAAGAATTTATTTCCGTTATTAAAATTTGAATTGTTAATTTCGAGGTAAGAGAGTTTCTTACCTATTCATATTGTGGTTTCTCCAAAATATTTGAGAGTGGTTACACGTTTAGTTTATTGGAATTCCTTTGCATAACAATTAGGTTGAAAGGATTTCAAATCAAAAGATTCTATAATAATATTTCTACAATGTTGGAAGCTTTCACTATACTTCCACATAAGTTATTTATGGAAATAAAATTCCAACTTAAAATATGTATATTATTTTATTCTCGCAAAAAAACAAAAACACTATGTTTTTGAATTTCTTAATACAAATTCCTACGCTTTTGTGTTTCTGATTAATAATTTAAAAGTGTTTCCTTCCAATATGTCCTTCAGTCAGGATAGGAAATAAAATAAATTCCCTCGAAAGAAAATATGGAAGAATTTTGTTGTAAAATGATATTTTCCCTTTTTCCTGACACTTTTCACAAAAGTGCTCCTAATTTGAGGTAGTTTATATATATCTAACAGCTCCACCCAACACTTCTGGGATATATCTCTGAACTTGGTAAGAGGGAATAGAGACAAAAAAAAAAAAAAAACAAAAGAACACAACTTTTTTGCGTCACACATTTATCTCCTGTGTCTCCCTTCAGAGGGATTAACCATCAGAGAGGACGCAGCAGTTGATGAGAACGAAGATGAATTAAAAGTTTTTTGTTAAGTGGCACACTCTGAAGGAAAAGAACATCCTTCTGAAGTTGTCTCGTCGGAGAGCAGAAGGTGTTGGTAAAGTAATTAGATGGGTTGATTGCATTCATAAGGATTACACACAAAAGAAGAGGTGTTCTAGAGCCCGTTTAATCATTTTCTTTGGAAAAACAAGCACACACAAAAAAGATTTACGAAGCGGGTAATCTTTTGCAAAATAAGTTTAAGTATAATGACTCTTATGAAAAAGGAGTTTTCAGAGAGTATTTTTTTTTTTTAAATTGGGGCTAATCCCAGGTTTTAAGGAACATCTGAGTTTATGAATGAATTTGGAGTGTAAATAAATTCAAAGAAGGGTGTTCTTTTTGGTTTTGATTTTGAAAATTGAAATGAATAGATACAAATACAGCATAAAGAAAGATTTTTAAGAAAGATAATTCTGATAGTTAAGAGTTCAAGCTTGAGGTTAAAAATCTTGTATAAGTCAAATTAAAACCAACCGTCAAGTGTTCCAGTTTTGATGTTTCTGAAGAAACATTTTCTTACACTTACACAAACAGAAAATGATTCTTTTTTGAGTCTTCGTAAACACCAAAACTATTAAACTTGACGGTTGGTTTTAATTTGAATTTATTATCCCGAGCTTTAACAATCCTTTAACTCGTAGAACATTTAAAAAAGTTTCGTCTTTCTTTGAACCTTCTTTTTATATGAAGACATTTTACAGGACGAAGTCTCATTCCTCTTTGAAACATCTTTCCTTAATACATTTCTTTTATATCGAGAAGTCTCACCTCTCTTTGAAGCCTCTTAAAGTAATGAAAATTTTTTGTTTCATGAAGTCTAATGGGTTTTGAAGCCTTTTTAATGCATAAAGACATCTTTATTCACAAATTCTCATTCCTCTTTGAAACATCTTTCCTTAATAAAGTCTTTTAATTTCGAGAAGTTTCACGCCTCTTAACTTCATAAAGGTTTGCTTTTTCACGAAGCCCCATTCCTCTTTGAAGTCTTTTAACTTCATTAGATCCTTTACTTTATGAATTATTATTTGTCTTTGAAGCCTCTTTATTTCATATTGTCTCATGCCTTTTTGAAGCCTTTTAACTTCATGAAGCCTTTTTTAAAATTATGCCCTTTTGAAGACTTTTAAAATTAAGTCATATGCCTCTTTATGAAAAATTTTTTATTTGATGAAGTCATATGCCTATTTAGAGCTTCTTAACTTCATAAAGAACTATTATTTCATGAAGTCTCATTCTTCTTTGAGGCTCAATAACTTCACAATTAAGCCACGTGCCTCTTTGAAGTCTATTAACTTCATGAAGATGTTGTATTACATCAAGTTTTAGGCCTCTTTCAAAGCCTTTTTTATTTTTTGAAGTTTGAAGTCACTTTGATATTCTTTGCTTAATGAAGAATTTTCTATTACACGAAGCCTCTTGCTTTCTTGAAGCTTTATTACAACATGAAGTAGTTTCACAGTATTTACCATTAGCATTTAAATTTGTGTGTATGGCTTAGCCTTTTAGTTTGAAAAATCTTTTATTATTTTGTTCAAAAAAGATTTTTTGTAGAATTTTTTTTTTAAATTTAAATAGGGTTGCCATTGCTATATTTGTAGACTTTCATCATCATTTAAAGGCTTTTGTTTGGTATTCAAATACTGTTCTTATATGATTAAACTACAGAGATAGGTATGACAAAATTATAGTTATTTGGCATTATTCCCTTTAAAAAAGGGATTTCACATAGAAGTTCAAATTTTTAAAGAACGGCAATCCTATTTTTTTCATTTTTGGTATTAACTTATTCCTTATTTGAAACGAATTTTAACCTTATGAGCTATTTTATTCAAAGGCCCAGCCTCTTAAACTATTTCCAAACCAAAATTTCGGTAAACATTTTTTTTTTTGAAAAAGGATTTTTATTTTCCTCCTACTTAAATTTAGAACTTATCTGATTAGATTTCCATAACTTTAACCAAATTACCATAACCTAAATATATCCTGAAAAAATAACTTTTGAATGATTTTTAAACAACGCAACAAAGTTTTGATCCCAAAATTGATTAAAAATTCATTGTCAAATTAAACTTTCTGCTGAATGCCATTATCCCCAAATGACCATCAATTCAAATTAACCATCGATAAAAAAAACCCCAAACCCCAAGTGAGAGAGTGAGAAAGAGAGAGGATTGGAATAAAATAGAAACAAGAAAATCATTGTCAAATAATGCAATACACAGCATTTCATCTAAATTCCCATTTGACCGACATCAATTAGAATACCAATTGCGGTGATGCAGCAGCTTACCATAAACATGGGCGAGAGCAAATTCCGTTAAATTGTTAACAATTTCTAGGCTGACAAACTGTGAATTAGTCACGACCGTGATGCTAATAATGTTGATCGATGGTTGTTTCTATATTTAGCTCTCCTTCATCACCAATATAAGTTTAAGGTCACCATGAAATTTTCCAATAAAAAAAAAAACTAAAACAAAACAAATTTTCGACCCAAACCTTAACCCACATCCGGTAACTAATATGAAAGCAATTTCTCCCAAATTAAAAAAAAAAAAAAAATAAAGGATATTTCGAGCCTCCTCTGCATAAAATGCAATTTTCACACACACTTACTCTCCTTCCCACTCTGGCTCCTGTGTGTTTAGGAATATTAATTGAAAATTGTTTACATAACTTTGCTAACTGTGCACTACAGCAATATGGCAAACTAATGGCGTGGGACTATAGGAGGTTAGGTTTTTTGAACATACATATAAACAAATATAAGCACCTGAACTGGATGTTGAATGAGTCCTTGGTTGCCTCTCTTCATTAACTAATGCGCTTTGGCTCTATATATGGTGCACTCTCGAGTGCAAGTTTATGACACCACAATCCGGCAAACGCTGGCTGCCGCCAGTAGCTATATAAGGACACTATCGCAACAACAACTATAAAATGATTATGGCGCTGCCATCGCGGTCGCGGCTGCCATCCAAATACATTCTAACAGTTATTGGGTTTTATTTGCGGTATAAGTGGGTTATGGACATTTGAGTACGCTTAACTGCGTTTTTTTTGGTGGAATATATTGGAATTGGCAAGTGGAGGGCTAGAATACAAACGAAAATGAAAAACTAATATCGGCAACAGTTTTACTGTTGTGGCCAGGAGCGGTGGAGAGAGGGTGTTTGGTATGGTAGTTGATTTACAAGCTTGACCACGCTTTCAATTTATGGTTTGGACCTGACCTACTCAATCTATCTATTGCTTTGCTAGGCCAAAAATATTTGTTGCAAATTGTTGAACACAAAATTGACAGTCAGCAGACTGTCAGGCAAGTTATCAACAAATTTTATGAGCAAAACAAATTATGTTTGACTTGCCATTAGACATATCAGATGGGTACAAAACTGGACAGTGTTTATTAGAGGAAATCACTGCAGGAAAAAGTATAAACTTTAATATTTTGTAAACACTTTAGCATTATTTATTATTGACCTTTAGAAGATTTGCATTGCAATGAAGAGAGAAGCGGCTCACGATGCGAAATGAAAAGCGATTTTGCAGAGGGACGTTTAGTACCTACAAACAATGCAATGCAACATAAAAATAGTGATGCGATGCAAAATTCAAAGTAGGATGCGGGATGGATTACGAGATATAATACGAGATGCTATGTATGTGAGATGCAATACGATATACAGTGCGAAATGTGGTGCAATTTAAAATCTGATACAAATACTTCATTCCAAACAAGGAAATTGCAATACGCGATACAACTAGGGTTGTAAAAATATCAATTAAAAAAATGCTTTTTAAATTTAAAAAAAAAAACTATTTATTGCAAATAAAATAAAATGCACGACTGGGTCGCACGTACTTATGTTAGTTTACTTGTAGATTTTAAGAGCTGCCTCTACAGGGTGTCCCACAGTCACCGCCCCAAATGAAAACCATGGATTCCTGGGGTCATTTTAAGTCGAAAAACTTAAGTGGTAATTTTCTCGTTTTCGTCCCGTTTTCGATTTACCACGGTTTTTATGATTTTTGCTCTCTTGTCCTTTAACTGGCCTTATCTTTGCCAAACTACTTATGAATTGAAAGATTTTTTTTACAACCAATCAAGAATTTATTACAGTTTAAGTTTGTCTCAAAACTTTTTTTTCTGCGGACAACCGTTTCTCCACAATTTCGCATCGAACACAATTTTCTTCGTTTTTTAAGTTGTTTTTTACACTTTCATATCATTTAAGTCAAAAAAACACGTTAATGAGTATTGTTTTTTTGTGCTTTTTATTAAAGCCCAGTTAATTTTCATAAAAAAAATAAGTTTCATTTCATAAAAAAGGCTACTGAAAGTAATTAAAAAAAAATAAACAAACTGAGTGAATTAAAAAAAAAAAAAATTTTTAAATACAAAATTAATTTAAATGAATTTAAACTCTTTCTAAGCTTTATCTATTTGTTCTTTTCTTAACCACAACAGCTCAGAAAAAGTTTTTAATTCATTTAAATTAATTTTTTATTTAAAAATTATTTTTTTTTTTAATTCACTCAGTTTGTTTATTTTTTTTAATTACTTTCAGTAGCCTTTTTTATGAAATGAAACTTATTTTTTTTATGAAAATTAACTGGGCTTTAGTAAAAAGCACAAAAAAACAATACTCATTAACGTGTTTTTTTGACTTAAATGATATGAAAGTGTAAAAAACAACTTAAAAAACGAAGAAAATTGTGTTCGATGCAAAATTGTGGATAAACGGTTGTCCGCAGAAAAAAAAGTTTTGAGACAAACTTAAACTGTAATAAATTCTTGATTGGTTGTAAAAAAAATCTTTCAAATCAAACGTAGTTTGGCAAAGATAAGGCCAGTTAAAGGACAAGAGAGCAAAAATCATAAAAACCGTGGTAACTCGAAAACGGGACGAAAACGAGAAAATTACCACTTAAGTTTTTCGACTTAAAATGACCCCAGGAATCCATGGTTTTCATTTGGGGCGGTGACTGTGGGACACCCTGTATATAAATTTTAAAGAAATTTTATTGAGGTTGGGGAATAGCCGACATTTAGGGCAATTTTTTTTATTTGAAAAAAAAAATGTATTTGACTTTTTTTGGAAAAAATAAAAATGCAATAGCTTTGAATATTACGTCTGCAAAGTTTAATCAAAATCGTTACAGCCGTTTTCGAGATATTTGGTTTAAATTGAAAAAAAAGTATGGGAGGTACACTTTTAAGCGAGATATATAAAAAAAAAACAAAAAAAAACAACAACTTTCCGAATTCCATAAAAATCTGCTCTATACCAAATTCGAAGAAAATCCGTCCACCCTTTTAGGCTGTGGAAATGTGCCTCGAAACCAATTTAGCAAGTAAAAATTGATATTGCAAATGAAAAATATTTATATTGAATACCTATAAAATTTTAATTGCAAGTAAAAATATTTTGCATTGAAAAAAAATATTGCGAATAAAAACTTTTTTGAAATGCAAAATAAATAAAATGCACGACTGGGTCGCACGAACTTGCTCTTAGAGTTAAAGTTGCTTAAATTTTTAAGACTTTTTATATAGAAATTTGTAAAAAAAATAAAATTCCTTCTTTAAAAAAATAAAATAAAATCTGAAATCAAATTGCCCTCCAAAACAAGTATGCAGTTTTGATTGATATATTAACATGCATTTTTGGAAAAAAATTTTCAAAATCGTTAGAGCCGTTTTTTAAAAAAGTAATTTTTTTATAAATAATTTTTTGGAAAAAAAGTTTTAAAATAAAATTGGTATGCCATTTTGTAGAAATCACTAATCAACATCTAAAAACAAAATTTCAAAACAAAATCAATTTCCCGTTTTCGAAAATTTTTTTAAAAATCCAAAAATTATTTTTTTGTAAATTTTATTTTTGGTTATAAACCAAAAATAAAATTTACAAAAAAATTGTATAAATGCTTCTTCACAAAAAGTTTCGTTGAAATCGAATAAGCAGTTTCGGAGATAATCGGATTTAAAAAAAAACGGTTCTATGGCAGGTACCGTTAATAATGATTTTCAAAAAAAAAATTTTCATTGAAAGATAGACCTTAGTTAAAACTAACATTTAAATTTTTTAAACAAAATCAGTAGAGCCGTTTTCGAGATATTTCAATATTACTAAAATCGGTATATGACAAGTACCGTTATTGTTGGTCCAAAAAAATTAATTCCAAAAACCCCTCTGGAGAGTCGTCAAATAACGCTACATACCAAATTTGACATTAATCGGTCCATCCGTTTAGGCTGTAGCTCCTTATACAGACAGACAGACTGACAGACAGACTGACAGACAGACTGACAGACAGACAGACGGACATCCAGGACCCACTTTTTTGCCATTGTCTACCATCGTAATGTCATGGAAAAATGTTATCTCAACTTTTTTTTTTGTACGAATGCATAACTTGATATATGTATAGTACCTATAACGCAAGTAAAAATTCAACGAAAAATGTGGGCATTAGATATTTTTTTTTTTAATATTCGTCGAACTTCTTACAATTTGGGGTATTTGACCATACCTACATAAGTTGTTTCAAATACGTATAAATATTGGCCAATTAGTTTAAATTTTGAGAAAATCGACAAATATTTTTAAAAAACCACTTAGTGTACACATTTTGTATTGAATTTTTTTTTTTTTTTTTTTCAATTCAGAAAAGTTTTTATTTGTAATGGTATTTTTTGTAATGCAAAATATTTTTACTTTAAATATAAATTTTGTTTTCAATGCAAATATTTTTAGTTACAAAAAAATTTTGTTAAAAATGAAAATTTTTTTTTTTTTTCAGTTGCAAAAAATATTTATTTTGTATGCAAATTGTTTTAATTCGTAATAAATATTTTTTTTAAATTTGTAAAACAAATGTATCAGAAAAAAAAAGATTTTTTACAGCCCTGAATGCAACATCTCCTGGGTAGGCTTTATAGAAAGGTTTTTTTTTAATTAAGTAAATGTTTTGGTATTATTAATCCAAGTCACTGACAGTTACTTTTTTTCGATTGAAATAATTTTACTAAAATATACAAACACGTTCACATTTGATTCTATAACATCGACAGAAAAAAAAAAAACTTAACAGCATTTTTCCATAAGACCATAAATTTCTTTTGATTAGAAAACAGAAAAAAAAAATTCAAGCCTTGAACATTATTTATTTTGGAATACTTTTACATCAATAATAATAATTTATCATTGAGAAAAGGGTTCCACAAATTTAATGAAGTCACGTTTTCCTATTATTTTTTTTTTAAGAAAATTCAAATTTTCTGCAAAGATGGAAAACCCAATCTTACATTAAATAGGTGAACCCACTTAAGGTTTTTAATCGTAATAAATTATAGGATGTATGCATTTCATAAGGCAATATGCCAAACTTTGTAATAGTTAGATTGATTAACATTCAATACGAAAAAAATATTTTTAATTCATTTAAGGTATATCAATTTATTAATGAAATCAATTTTATTTATTAAGTTGTATATAAATGGAAAAACCGACTAAAACGACCCGTAACGTATTAAATGTTGATGTTGTTGCTAGGAAATGTTCGACGATAAACTCGATTTTAAATTAAAACATCAATAAAAACACTAAAAGGAAGTAGATTTATTGTATTAGTGCAGTACTACGTACTCTGCTGGTAGATATAATAATTAAAATAACTTTGCATACATTTTTAAATAACATAATACAGTTTTTGGAATTTATTAAAAATATTAAAAATAAGTTAAGTTTTATTAATTATAAACTAAACCCAATAATTTCTTTTATTCTTTATCCTTATTTTCACTCTTTTTGTCATCCTTTTTTGGCTCATCCTTTGGTTCGTCTTTCTTAGGTTCATCGTCATGATCGTGTTTATGATCATGATCATGCTTATGATCATCTTTCTTATTGAATTTACACAATGGTGATCCAAAGAAACATAGTTTCATTTGGATAAACGGATTATTCAATATAGCTTCTTGCAGTTCATTATTTTGTGTACCAAATATATCGAAGAATGCACTTGCCGGTTGCAAAGTAAAAGTGACAATCAGAACAACGTAAACTATTTTACTAGATAACATTTTTGTTATATGTTTTTTTTTTTTTTTTCAAATAAACACTGAAATTTCGTCTTGAAACTAAAACTTTATTATACAATTTATTTCGAACGACTGTCAATACGAATTGAGGCATTTGCAAATTTTATAGGAAATCTTTCCTTGAAATCATATGGAAGACATTTGTTCAAACAAATTAAAATCGTTGAAATTTAAAAAGTAGTATAGAAAACAAATTAAAGAGAAGACAATTGTCACAAATTTTTATTTATCAGTAACAAACAAATTAAAAAAAAAATGTTTATTTGAGTTTGCAAAAAAAAAAAAACAACATTTCAGCGTGATTGGAAAAATTCTAACATAAACTAGCTATAAATAAATTAGTTAGTCAAGGCGGTATTATTTTTTGATTCATCACTATTTATTCATTTTAGAACAAATAAAAACAAATAAGATGGCTCAGAATGTCTTTGCTATTTTTTTCTATTTTGTTTGGAAAAAAATGTTGGAAAAAAAATTATAAATTTTTGCCCCTTCTAACGATTTTTTTTTTTAAATTTTCATCCAACCTACACTCTGTAGCTTTTATTGTGATATTTTATTAGAATCACCCTTACAATCAGCGAATTGTCAACGAAATTTAACAAAATTCAATAATAATTGTTTTATATAATTTTAACTTATGTGAACACTGTGGCGTATGAGTAACATTTTTTGTACTGAAAAATCTAAACGGTTATAATTTCCCTTGTTATTGATCTTGTCTTTAGCAATTAAATACACGAAACACCTTGAATGTATCTCAACATTTTATTATACATAAAATATGCCATACATCACCTAGAAAAGTATCACAATCAGACCCTTAGAAATCTCTATACACTATAAAATCATAAAAAATGTGTGTCAAATTTTATTGAAAATATTTCATTGATGTTGATAAATGGGATAACCTACTTAACGTCTTCAAAGCCACTATCAACACAAATTCTAGTCCTTTCACATTGACATAATATTACTATCGACCCTGTCCTATTGCCATATACGACCCACAACGACGCACGCCATTTAATAAAAAGTTTCTTTTCATAGACGATCCATGTCGTTTGCTTTTTCTTTCTCAAGTTTCTATAAGCCTTACACGAGCTAACTATCAATTCATCTAAAAGACGCCTTTGGCAGATCTTTAAACCATCAATTGCATGTTTTGAAATTCGACTCCACGGCCGGCATGGCAAGCTCTCTATCTTGTCCGTGCTCTGTGCCACCTATAGCTTTTGATTTGTTATTTATGTCCTACTCATAAATCCTTCCAAGGCTGATGTTCATCCACTTTAAGAAAGTCCTAAGGCGAGAGTAAACATATAAAATAGCAGTAGGTAAGGTAGTAGTCAGTGTCGTCCTGTCTGTTTACCCAAAGCTATACAGAGGATATAGACTAGGCTGTAAAATGAAAATAAAATCTTCATTTTTCTTGTTTCTTTTTCTTGTTTTTAGTTTTTTTTTTTTTGCTCCTCGGGGGAGCTATAAAAACCTCACCATGTTGAACTTGTCCAAAGCAACACTCAAAGGGGACACAACAAAAATGTCACTTGGTTGGTTTCAAGTTTCCAACCCTCATTGGCATTAACAATTACCTATTTATTTTTTTTTTTTGTTTCTTTTGTAAAACAGACTTACATTTTTTTTTAAATTTTATTGCTATTTTATTGTAAATTCAGAAGCCATGCTATAGAATTAACATTTTTGTTTGGCCAATTACCATTTGAATGTCTGAATGAAAGACCCAACGGAGCGATGTGAATAGGGAAAACTCCGATGTCTGTCGTGTCCAAAAATTAAAAAAAAAAAAAATACTCCGGATGGATAGATTTCATTTTTATGTTGATTTTGATTTGAATTTCTAAGAAAGTAATTTCAGAGCTGGTTTTGCAGAAAAATAAAAAACAATCCTTCAGGCTTATTCAAAAAGGCAATGGAGATAAATTCTGATTAAAAAGGCATTTAGTTATTTGAGTCTTCGGTACACCTTCTGAAATATTGATAATTTTAATTTATTAAAATGAAGACTTTGTGGAATTCCTATTTTTACTCGAGATAACAATCAGACATAACATTACGATAATAGAAAATGCGGGTAACGCAATTCTTTCTGTCTATCTGTTATCGTGTGTCTGTCTGTCTCTATCAAAGCTACAGCCCAAACCACTGAAGCGATTTAGTTCAAACTTAATAGTTGTATGTTTGAGGAGGGTCTATACAGAATAAATGGACCATAAAATTAACGGTTCATCCGATATGACCAAAACGTAAGACATGTTTTTTTCTCAAAAACGGGTCTACTGATTTTTATTAAAAAAAAAACACCTGTTTTTTTCCTTTGAAATAAAAACATTATTTTTTGGACCACTATTTACAGGATCTCTCTTAAAAGCGTTTTCTTGAATGTTTAACTTTCACTTAAATGACTACCGATTTATTAAAAATTTTTTTTTAATTTCAAAAACCTCATTATTGGGATTTTTAAAATTATATAATTTTTTTTTTTTTTTGGAAAACGATTTATAAATTTTTTAAGAAAAGTATTCCAACATTTTTACTTAAAAAAACTACATATTAAAAAAAAGAAAAAACACTACCTGCAAAAAATAATAAAATTAAATGGTTTAGTTTGTTTTGATATTAAGACCATTTAAAAAGAAATTTTCCTTATTCGGCCATTCCATTTTAACTTTTAGGACATTTTGACGGTTGTTATAAAGTATATTTTGTTGAGGAAGCAAACTTTTTTCTTGAAACATGCTGGGTCTCAAGGTCTTATGATAAAGTTGATGTTCCAGAAGTTTCACGAAAAACTAACTTAATGTAGCTTAATTATTCACAGACAAAGACGGTAACGGAGAAGACGAGTACACGTCCTCTCCGTTACCGTCTTTATCTGGGAATAATTCGGCAACGTTTTATTAATTTTTCGTGAAACTTCTAAGCCATTAACTGTATCATTTCAAGAGCCCTTGAGACCCACCAAGTTTCAAGAAAAACAGATTGCTTCTTCATTGAGATATACTGAAAACAATCGTCAATATGTCCTCTCCGTTACTTTGGAATGGCCCTATTTTAAAACAATTTTTAATGTTTTTTACGTTTCTTACAAAATTAATGATAAAATTAAAATTAAATTTTTATAATTTATTTTATTTTTATTTATAATTTATTTGTTTCATTTATTCTAAATAATTCAAAAGAGTAAGTACCTACGTGCATTATATTTTTAATGAAAATTGTTTGTTGTAATGGATTATTATAACGAGGTTAAAAACGTTTAAATAGGTGATTTTTTAAATTTAAAAACGAAATATAAAATTGTTTTTTCCATTTGTAGGTAATGAATTTAAATTTAAATAATTTTTTTCAGATTTTTTACAAAAAAGCCAATTATTGTTTTTTTTTTCTTACTTTCTAGAGCAGATTTTTTCTGATTTAAGTCTCGAAACAAATTTTGGTTTACAGATATGAGTTCACAGTGAACAGGCCTGTGCATTTAAATCTAATTTTTTGAAATTTTCGAAAAAAACCAATCTATTTTACTATACAGGTATTTTTTAAAAATTTCCTCCAAATCCATCGAGTTTTACATCAAAATAAAGGTCTCTCTAATTTTTATTTATCACTGAAAACCAAAAATTTTTTTTAATTCGAAAGTAGATTTTTTCGAATATTTTTTTTTTTTGAATTCAAGTTTGGAAAACAATTTTTTTTACCAGCTATCGGAGAAAAATCGGAAAATGAGATATGCATGTCATTTTAATTAAATTTTGTGTACTTAAGGCTTTTAGTAAATAATATTAAGAATCTGTGTTTTTAGTTTTTTTTTCAAAAATTTGGATAATGGAAATGGCGTTGTGGTTTATTGATAAAATTGACTTATTTTTTAGCTTATTTCGTACCTACCAATTTTTTTCAAAATATGCAGACTGTTATTTCTTATCATTTGAAAAAAAAAGAAATAGAGAGCTATTCAAATAACCAAAATAGACACGCATTTTAATTCAATTTCATTTATAAAAATGTATTTTAGTATCTTGTTATAAACTAAAATACTGATTTTGATAAAGGTTTATTTACAAAAAATAAAAAAAAAAATCGTGATTTTACCTGCAAAAGAAGATTTTTTTAATAGTTTTACTTCCAAAAGAAGACATAGTTCAATTATACTTCCAAAAGCAGATATACCGACTTTTTAACAAGGCATTTTCAATATAAAGACTTAATATATATTTATTTTTAATTTTATTAAAATTTCGTGAAGAATAAATTTGTAGAAGATTATTTCTGTATTACGAAGTAAAGGTTTTTGGCATTTTACTCAAAACTACCTTCAGATCAGATAGCTGGTTTTGGAAATCACCTCCTCAATTATAAATCAATTTTTTTTTTCAGATTTTCGAAAAAAAAAAAATCCCTTGCCTAAAATACAGGCAATAGGCATTTTAAAAAAATTTCCTCCAAAAAATTAAAAATCCATTTTTTCAGATTTTGGAAAAAAATGCAAGAGGTACCCCTTGCCTAAAAAATAGGTCATTTAAAAAAATTCCTCAAAATCCATTGAGTGATACATCAAGAAAGGTCTCTCTAATCTTTATTCATAAATGAAAACCAAAAGTTTTTTGAAGGTATGGTTGCTGAGTAATTTCAAAACAAAGATTGTTTTTTTCTTACATCCGGAATCAGATTTTTTTTTTGGTTTAAGTCTCAAAACAAGTTTTGGCTTTCAGATATTAAAAAAAAACTATTTTACAATCCACTGTGTTTGCACAAAAAACAAAACTTACATCAAAATGTATTTACTTAGGTGAAATATTCATTAATTGTATCTGACTCTTGATAGTTACATAACCCAAAAACAAGTAAAAAATATTATCATGTAATGCATATAACCTTCAAAAACATATATCTGTTGCATAAATTTCCACTCATTAACCTGATTATAAAACATCTGCTTATCTATCTTGAAGAACTAAGATCTGAACAGATAGATATAATAGTATTGTGTTTGCGATCATGCAATATGGGTTAAGAACATAATGTCGAAATAACACCAGGACTGTCAAGTTCGAGCAAACAAAAATTTTATTACATTGACATTACTTAAAACAAACAAACATTTTTCAATTTTTGGTATATAAATAAGACTCCAACTGATGATAGAAATTCAAAGTATTTTTGAAATTCGAAAGCTTCACAATGATGCCTAAGATAACACTCACAGTTTTAATAATAGTTTTATTGAATTTCGTTTATCACGAAACAAGTGCTGCTTCAATAATACGTTCGGGCAGAAAGACATTAGACCGACTTACCGAAGACACAAATGCACCAGTCAGGATATGCAGCAAAGGATCAGATTTATGTCTGAGAGTATTTTCAACACACGAATCAGAAGAAATGGAACATCAAATGCAGCCATTGGATATTAAGTTTGAAGATGTTGACAATTTTAGGAAAGAAACAACTGCTGAAATATCATTGGATGAATTCAAAGCGCTTGTTTATAGTTTTCCAGATGGTGAAGTAAGCAAAGATATTTTAGAGGAACTATTCAATGAGAATAATAGTAATTAAATTTAAAATATATAAAAAAAAAATTGATATTGTGTTTTTATGGATAAACTGAACAAAAATTCACTGAAAGTAATTGTAAGAATGCTCATGGTAAGCATTCTTGAAATCGGAGGTTATTTTTCAATAAAAGTTTCGTTTATATTCTGAGAGGCGACCGTCTAGTTACTTAGCTCATAAGCTTAAAGGTTGAAATTGGTGTCAAAATGAAAGATAAGTTGATATTGTAAATGAAAAAAGACGGTTACTGCTTCTAAAATGGAAACTTCTATGTGGCAACCCTATATAAAAGGTAAAATTGTCCCAAATTAATGTCATATCTTTGTTGTTGGTCAGATTAGAAAATTTTTGGAATGCCACAAGCAAAAGCTTATGAAGTGAACAAAATTAGTAAAATAATATAAAGAATGTAGGCCTACAAATGTGGCAACCCTATTCATATTAAAATATCACAGCAAAAAATTGTCTTTGAAAAAAAAAAAAACAGTAGGTACAACATTTATACACTTAAAGGCCAAACTATACACCAATCTTTAGATGGCACTCTCTTCTACATATCTTAAAAATTTCGGGTGCTACCTCTTAAATACGGCCAAGTACTCGGCAACCCTACGAAAATGCAAAAAATCACTAAAAGCACTCCCAACTAACAAATTTGCTCCTAAAGCTTTATAGGTGTTAATGTAGCTCCTGTAAAGCTTTATAATGTTTGTTGGGCTTGTTTTTCAGCCAAAGTGTATGAGATTTGATATATCAGATTTAGCTGAGACTCTCTTCTATCTTGAAAATGTCGGGTGTTTTTTAGTGGTTATTAGCATTTGCGTAGGGTTGCCGAGTAATTGGTCGTATTTTTTAGAAAGAAGAGAGTGTCAGCTAAAATTTAGTGTATAGTTTAGCCTTTTAGTGTATAAAAAGTTGTGTTATTTTTATTTGCATAGGGTTGCCACATTTGTAGGCTTTTTTTTTAATTATAATTTTATTCACTATACCTACATATAGGCTTTTGTTTATTATTTCAAAAATGTTCTTATGTGATCAACAACAAAGATATGACATTAATTTGGGACAATTTTACCTTTTATAAAGGGTTGCCACATAGAAGTTTCTATTTTAGAAGTGGCAACCCTTTTTTTTAATTTTCAATATCAACTTAAGTCTGGTACGCTGCTCGCGCTAAATTTTAGCGCCCATACAAATTATCGAAAAATTTTAGCCGAGCTAAAATGAGTCCCATACAAATTATCGATAACTTGTATGGGAATTTTATCTTGGCTAAAATTTAGCGCGAGCAGCGTACCAGGCCTTATATTTCATTTTACACCAATTTAAACCTCTAACCTTATGAGCTAAGTAACTCAACGGTCGCCGCTTGGACTATTAGATTTTTCTTTAGATAAAGAATTTGTTTAGGTACAGCAAAATTGTGATGTAATTTTTGTGAATTGTTGCTCTAATGACTCGAAATAAAATATTTCTTCTTCCTTCGGCATTCCTTTTCATACCTTACCTAGAGAAATGTACCTTAATAATGATGCTCATATTGATAAAGTGCTAATGCACATGATAAAGATCTTCCCTTAAAAAAAATAACCCTAACTACAAAATTGCCAACATTATAAATCTCAAGTATCCACAAGATGAAAAAAATATCAAAAGAAAAAAACCGAAGAAAAAAAAGAAGAAACATCTTTGCTTCTTTTCACGCTACAGTTGCAGAAAATTTATTTTGTATCCACAAAAAAAAAAATTGCATGCTTCTGGTCGACTTTACAATCCCTTTACGTTCGTGCTAAATGCAATTTTACTTCCAAGTAAAATGTCCGTACCACAACCGCGAAGAAATTTCTTCTTGTAAAGGAGCAAGAAATTCAAAAGGATAAATGCACAACAACAACATCAACAACAAAATTTTCCAAAAAAAAATAAGCCCTATTCAAGTAGTGAATATATGTATGTATGTATGAGTAGTTATAGGACCCGGATTGCAGCCCATATTTCCTTGAATATTTTAACAAGAACGATACCCGAAAGAGTTGCTGCATCTTTTTTGTATATTTATTTTTTTAGATTTCTGTATGCACGAATATGTACTTTTTCTGCAAGAATTTAGAAAATGTATCTATATCTCATATGAACATGCAACGCAAAGCCGACGGACGTGATTGTTAAGGATGTAGGATTTAGGTTGTGTTGTGTGCAACAAGTTCTGAATTCTCAACAAGCTTTTGATGTTTATTGACTTGTAGCAAAGAATAAATCTTATTTATCAAAGGCACTGTTGCTATTTGTCATATAATATGAGAGCCTACAATTTAAGTAATCTAATATTCCACTTGTTACTTTCAACAATATACATAAAGCATAGCCCAAATAACACTTTCGCTTCGGTAAAGGTATTACCGAAGCTACATTTAAGGTTCTGTTAAACTTAAGTAAGGTAATTGGGAATGTCAAAAAAAAAGGTTATACAAGTTAGAGCTTTTATACAAATTTCCATAAAAGAAGCTTTACCAAAGCTCTATCGAAGCTGTGAGATTTGGCAGATAACTTCGGAAGAGCTTTCATAGCTCTTTAATACAAGCTTTATCCAAATTATCAAAATTAACAACTAAAACGAACAAAATTCCTGGAGCTTCCGAAAGGTTTATGTAGCATTTTAATTTAAGCCTTATGGAAGTTATATTTTCCCAAAACAATTGATTTTCGAGCTGAATTATTCAATTTCAAATATCTAGAAGAAAGAAACAAATACAAAAATTTTTAATTTCTTTTTAGCTTCGTTAACAAGAGATTTTTAGATGCTTTTTAACCAAGACTTTTCGAAGATGAAATTTCTCTTAGCTTCTATAAGTTACTTAATCGAAGCTTACTCAACTTAAACAACTTATTAAAAGTTGTATAACAAGTTCGAACTTCTATATGCAATCCGTTTCTGAAAAAAGCTCTATACAAGCTCTTTACAAGCTATTACTTGCAAGGTTTCAATTTACATGATCATTGGTAAAATTCGCAATTTTTTATAGTCCTGTATTTTTTTAATATTATTCTTACAAAATTGTATCGTCTGCGAAATGAAAATATGACTCATCAGCCATCAACAATTTATGATCAATAACTTTACACAAAGGATTATGAGAGCAAGTTCCTTAAAATTATATTGCATCCTTCCAAGTACTCAAAATATATAAATAAAAAATCTGAAAAATTTCTATTAAAACTCAATAAAAATTATATTCAACGAACGTTAAAAGGATGTTGAAAAATTTCACACAATTTTAATTAAATTCAAGAAGAACTAATTTAATACCAACTTCCAACTTCAGGGATAGAAAATCAAAAATGAGTGTAGAAGAGAGATAAAAAAGATTTTTTTTAAGAGAATGCTTCTTAGAATACAAAAATTAAAAAATAAAATTAAAAAAAAAAAATACTTTAATTTCTTCCAAGAACGAGCCATCAACAAATTTGTCCAACAAGTTAAATAGCAACAGGAAAAAAAAACAATAACAAGGACGATGGTGACGACAACGACGACGTAGTACGATGGCAAATGGGGAAAAAGCAAACAAGGATCAGATGGACTTTAGTACTCTCCAGGAAATCCCCTATAACAAAGTTTTGTTTCATTTTTCTTTGGTATTTTTATTTTTTTGAAAGGAAGAAATGAGTTTTTGCGAATTTAATGTATGCGCGCGGAAAACGAAAATGGTCGTCCTGTTATTATTGCTATACAGGATTGCTGCTTCAACTCGTTTTTGTTTCTTTTTTTTGGTAATTTGAGAAAATAGAATTAATTTTATTGAGGACAAATGGATTTATTGCACTCTCTCTACTCTTGGATATTTTCATTTTGAAATGAAGCAGTTTCAAAAAGAAAGGAGGTGAAAATATATAAAATCAAGATTGTTGCAAAACTCCTGTTAGAAAGTAATAAAATTTGTTAACCACTTTTAAGTTCACAACTTTTTAAATGGTCATCAAGAGGCAATTACCAGTCCATAATAAAAAAATTAAATTTTATAGCGCATAACCTAAAAAATTATGCAAATTATTATTTGTTTTGAATGTTCTTGAAAAGCCGTAATATATCAGTTTTGTGGAATTTTAATCCTAGCCCTTTAAAAATAGGCACGGAGTGAAAATTTATTTGACTTTGTTTTCTGTTTTAAACGCGTTCTTTAAAAAACTAAAATTTGCTTGTTTTAACTTGCATTATGCTTCGAAAGAATGCTAAAAAGTTGGTTTCTCAATTTTGTCCAGCTATCTTTCTGTAAAAGTTTTTGCCCAAAAACTATACAGGATACATATTGATTAGATTTATATTAAAATAAAATGTACGATTGGGTAGCAACTTATTTTTTATGGTAAACTCTCTTATCTTAAAGCTTTCTATGAAAAATAAAATGCAAGACTGGGATCGCAAGTACCTACTTGCTCTTATGATAAAAGTAGATCTTATCTTAAAGCTTTTTATAAAAAAATGAGGCAAAATTATAATTAGATTTAATTAAACCATTTCCCATAATGTAAAAAAAGTACATAAAATCTGTTTTTATAATTAATAAAACACCGTTTTTAAAGGTTTTGATCACAAAACGAAGACTTTACCATCTGATTTCTTGTATGAAAAGAAATTTTGAGAAAAAAAATTTGAAAATCGTTATGAGCCGTTTTTTAAAAAAAATTAATTTTTATATATACAAATTTTCTAATGTTTAAAAAAAATTTGAAGAAATAATTAATTTGCACTTGAAAACAAAATTTCGAAACATTTCAAAAACATTTTTTCAAAAAATTGATTTTTGAAAAAAAAAAATTTGAAATATTTTTTAAAAATTCAAAAATGATTTTTTTTTGAAAATTTTCTAACATTTTATTATTACGCTTTTATGTAAAAATTTTCGTTGAAATGGGGTTAGTCTTGTAAGAGATATATTGAAACAAAAAAAAAAACGGTTCTATGGCAGGTACCGTTAGTAACTTTCCAAAAAATATTTTTTAAATCAAAAATTGGGTCTTGATTGTAAAATTATACACACAATTTTTTTACACTTTCTAAGTAAGATATAAAAAACAAAAAAAGCCAACTTTTTTCCAGATGATGGACCAAATTTGAAGAAAATCCGTCCACGCGTTTAGGCTGTGGAAGTTAGTACAGATGGAAACACAGACGCACGGACGGAATTGCGAAGCCCACTTTTTAGGAGTTCTCCATCATCGTAATGTTGGTTTTGATTAAAACCTCAAATTTGTTTTCGCCATGAAACCAATACTTTCCCTCAATAGAGCAAGTAAAAATTAGGGAAAATTACTATTTAATTTACTAAAGGAGTTTCACAACTAATGTAAAAAAAAAATACATAAAATCTGTTTTTCAAATTAACCCCGTTTTAAATGTTTTTGATCACAAAACAAAATGATTTCTGGTAAAAAGAGGAAAAACAAAATTAGAAAATCATTTGAGCCGTTTTTATTTTAAATATAATTTTTTATATTTAAAATTTTTCTGACATTTTTCACAATAAAGTTGGTATCCCATTTTAAAGAGATTTCAAATACACATAATTAACATTTAAAAACGAAATTTTAAAATATTTCACTGACGCGTTTTCAAGAAATTGATTTTTCAAAAAAAAAAAAAAATTTTAATACATTTTTTAAAAATCGAAAAATGTGTTTTTTGAAGATCTAGTTCTTCTACACCGAAAAAAAAAAACAATATCAATTTAACATTTTTTAATTATCAAATTAACATTTTTTAAATATCAGCCAAAAATGCTCTATAAAATGTGTTTTATGATATTTAAAATGTTGAAACAACATTTTTATTATCAGGATGATATTTAAATGTCACATTTTGGAAATTTTTTTTGATATTTTATTATCATTTTTTCATATCAATTTCTCATTCCAAATTATTGAAAAATATTAAATAAAAAATTCTTAATGTGTACTAATTTAAAGGCGCTTTGTGTTTTTTCGAAGTAAAATGTATGATTTACTGAGAAGATTTGATCGGCACTAAGATTTTACTTCACATAGTTTGGGAGAAAATAACAAAACAATTACATATATCACCTATAATAGAAAAAATAATATCACCATTTTTTGTAAAGAATATTCCCTATCAGTAATGTTTTGAAAAAAGAAAGAAAATTCTTAAAATAATAAAAATAATAAAAATGAAAAGGAAAGAAATAGGTTTCATTATAATAAACTAAAACGTAAAATCTAGTCAACATTGATATTTTAGTTGTCAAAGTGAAATTTTCACTATACACTTAAACTTAAAAAAATGTCAAAATGATATTTTAATTGTCAAAGTGAAATTTTCACTATCCCACCTGAAATTAAAAAATGTCAAAATGATAATGATAAAATATCGAAATTGATATTTTAATTGTTGGACGACTTTTGTCACTGAAAAATGTTAATTTGATAGCTGTTATTATCAAATTTTTTTTTCGGTGTACTGGTTATTTAGACCAGTTGAAGTTGTAGGCATCGAGCACTTGCTAAAAAAAAATATGCTTGACCCATGAACTTGTGCTTTCATGCGATTTTTTTTTCTGCATATGTTTTTAAGCAAATTTTTTTTAATGTGATTTCTCTGAGTGTACTCTACTCAAAAACAAAACTAAACTAGCTATAAACAAATCAAACCAAAACCTACACCATAAGCAGAAATCCAATTTGAAACTTTCCATAACGAGATGTGTTTCAAATACATATAAATAAGTCTTCATAGTCACAGTCTTCATAGCCAAGAAAACAACAATAAAGTAAAGAATCGTAAAACACATTTTCGTTTGTTTAGATTTTGTGTGGGAACGACGACGACGGAGGAGGAGACTTCTTTGCTTTCGATTTAATCTCGAAGCATAAAAGTTCGACACTACAAAATACAACTCAATGTGTCTTTCGAGTGGGATCAGAATTAAGTTCCATACACAAGAGTACGTGTTTCTCATAGTGAATTCCAGTAGCAAGCAAGTAAACTTTTGAATCAACAGTTCGACAAGTTACTATGTTGTTTGGTTGAGGAGTTACGATGAGGGGCGGTGGGGTATATGGTTACGGTCAATGTATAAAAGTCTAAGTCCGGAGAGAATATTGTTTATATATAGTTTGTCGTTCAGCAGTAAACCGTTGGATTACAGCAATATCACGTTACTGATGTATTGTATTTTTGTTATACAATAGATAAGTTTGCTATTTAGGAAACTAAGTTCTTGAGAAAGTTTCATATTTCTTAAAGACAAGAATCTTTAAGATGAAATATATTAAATGTAACAGAATGGTTTTAAGTGTGAAAATGTCTTAGAAATAGGTTTCACCTTAACCAAAAACTGTCAAATGCACTTTTACTGTCATTTCAAAACCAAAAACCATCTTCATCTTCAAAATTAAGAACTTAAAACCCCTTAAATGTCACCATATACCTACTCTGAATAGAATCTTCCTCAAATCCACTTTACGAAAATAGTCAATTTCTCGATGCATATAATATTTACTCCTTAAGATGCAATATAATGTCTCTAACAGTTACCGGAAACACCTGCATTCTATTAAAACATGAGGTCAGGATGTAAAGTGCAAAGGAGACAAGGACGATAAATACCTTCCCTACAAAACTCATCATCATGGATATAATAGTAATAGCAGCAGAGACAAGGCACAAGGACATCACATAAAATGCCTCATCTGTTATCTTGGTAACAGTTTTGTTAATACCTTTAAGGCCGGAAAACAGCCTTACCTGGATGGGTATTACATTGGAAAGACGACCAAACTTCGTTCAGTATGATGCAAAATTTCTTCGTGAGTGCACTTTAAGGAGTCAAAATTACAAACATAGAGCCATGCACCCAACGTTAATAACAATGTTGATAGATAAACCAGCCTACAATTTTGGAGAGTTTCCTTATAGCTTAGATATTATATAGGTAATGGCCGACAATTAAGATAAATCCAAGGATTTTGATATATAATTTCAAGACAATTACATTGTGTTATGTTTTGGTTCTAACTTTCTTTGGGGCCTTATATAGACCATGATACTTTAATGAGATTTTGGGGTTAATATAAATTTTGAAATTCCTGTAAAATAGTATGTTTTCGTATGCACCGCTAAGTATAGAAATTAAGGCAGAATATAATTTTGAATAGCTAATTTAGGGACAAGGTAAGGTATCAATTGTGAGTAAAAAACTTTTTTTTATAATAGAATGATCTAACTTACATATACATGGTTATGACAACGAAAATAATCCACTGCTCAACTTTGATCCTCAGGGTCAGTGCCGGTTTAAGCACTACTGCCGCCCCTGGGCAAGATTGTAAGTGGCGCCTCTAAACAAAAAACAAAAAAGAAAAACATTTTAAAACAATTTTTTAAAATCACGAAAAAAAAGCAATAGCAGACTATGTTTTACTAGGAGAAATTGTTTGACGTTTAATTATTTAATGTCGTTTTCAATTGGCTCTGCGGAAGCGTCCGGAATCTTTTAGAAGCCTTCTGAAAGTCTTTTATTCGCACGAATATGACAGACAGAACGCTACTCAGAATAAAAATCCTCTTCTTGAATTCAAAACAGAATTCACTTAAAACCACTATAGACCAGTGCCGATGCCTTCAAAAACATTAAAAAGTACAAAAAAAATCATAGTAGGATGAAACCCATTGGAAAAGGAGGGGAATATGATAAGAATGAAAGGAAAAATAAATTACGGGCGAGCCGAGTTCGGGAAGTGGGTGGGTTGAGTTTTTAATGGTTAAAAATGGTATATCTCGATTTCCGGCAAAACTACAAATCCTATAGAAAAAAGTTGTATATAGCAAAGTTGTAGGTAATAAAAAGATCTACAACTTTTGTATCAACAATTTTTCACATAACCTCAAAATTTATGTGAAAAATTCAAAAAACCGAGTTTTTGGTTTTTTATTTTTATCTTTTTCAAAAACAAAAATTTTTCTAAGAAATTTGGTGAAAATTTACCTTATTATGTCCCAAATACACTGTAATTTATTTGATTTAAAATATTAATTTGTTTACTTTATTTTGATTTAATACCGAAAAAACACCCTAATTTTCAATCGAAAATTCACGTGTCAAAATATCAGCTTTTTTCAAAAAGTCGGTGGGCATTTCGTTCGTTTAAATGTCTATTTTCTGATGGTGTAAAAAAAAATTTACATTAGAATACTATAGAACATGTTCTCGTAAAATTCAAAAAATGAAAAAAGCTTGAATTCGAAAATTTTTTTTATCATTGTTTACAATTTTGGCCTATTTATTCAAATTTACACTTTAATTACTCAAAAAACGTAAGATTTCATGTAACATTGATAACTTTTTGTTTTTGAAAAAGATAAAAATAAAAAACCAAAAACTCTGTTTTTTTAATTTTTCACATAAATTTTGAGGTTATGTGAAAAAATTGTTGATTCAAAAGTTGTAGATCTTTTTATTACCTACAACTTTGCGATACAACTTTTTTCTATAGGATTTGTAGTTTTGCCGGAAATCGAGATATACAATTTTTTATAATTAAAAACTTAACCCACCCACTTCCCGAACTCGGCTCGCCCGTAATTTATTTTTCCTTTAATTTTCATCATATTCACCTCCTTTTCCAATGGGTTTCATTCTACGATGATTTTTTTTTGGTTTCAAAAATTATCGACCCTGGTCTACTAATATTAGCTGCGTTCCTTTGGAAATATTTATCTACTTTTTAGTACTTAAAACTACTTTGAACTACTTTGCTATACTGAAAAAGTAGTTCAAAGCAGCTTTAAGTACTAAAAAGTAGATAAATATTTTCAAAGGAACGCAGCTATTTAAAAATAATAAAACGTCAAACCAAATTTCCTAGTAGAAAAGCAAAAAATATTTTTTTGATTATTCAACAATAGAGATATTTGTATAAAATTTCAGAATTGAGTGGAAGTGATTCAGACTGTTTTTTGGATTTAAGAATGAGTGAATCCTTGAGTGGAACCATGACATAGGTATGAGTGATTTTGAGTGAAATCTGTTTTCAAATCAGTACGTATGCCTTAGGTCGACCGCTGTTTATATAGTTAAATAAAAAATAACTGAGAAACCAGTTCTTGAAGAAACTTTTAGTTTTCAATTATGAATACAGATTGAAGAGACCTTTCTTTTGATGTCTCACTCGGTGAGTTTGGAAGGAATTTTTAATAATTCTTTTTTTTCGACAAGGGGTACCCCTTGTATTTTTTGTTGAAAATCTGAAAAAAATAAATTTGTAATTTTTGTACCTAAATCCATAGTGCTGTTTACTGTGAACTCATATCTTTAAGCCAAAACTTGTTTCGAGACTTTGGTTACAAGTTATTTTACCTCCGAATGGAAAACAAATATTTCTTTTGCTTTTCCAGGCCTTAGGCAAATAACGACTACCCGATCAGGCACGTCACAGGCCCTCGATTACAGAACTTACTTCACAGAATGCGGGCTTTCATGGGAGCAGAAGTATATTTTATAAAATTATATTCCAGAGAAAATGACCCAACAAACGAGGAAGTATGATTACGGTCCAAAGTACAACGTCAAGTTAATCCTTGGTGATTTTAACGCCAAGATCCAAAAAGAAGACATGTTTTATAAAAAAAGTACTGAAAATCTTTCTGTATTTGTTTGTGATTTTTTGCCTTGTAAGTCTGAAGTGGTGGAGATAACCTTTGTTTCTTGTTCGCTAAGGCAGTAAGCAGTCATCAAAGTTTCGAAACGCTAGAAACTTGGTGAAACCACGAAGCAACTATATAGTTGAAACAATAACTTTTACATAAGCTTAAAAAAATGTTACGTTTGGATTTCTTTAATTCTCTGTGAATTACTCATTTTATGTTGTTACTGTTTTTATTTTGAGTTATTAGCAATATTGCACGGTGAAGCATTTTTTTTTGTGTTCTCATGGGTTTAACAGGCCAGGCAGCGTTACCACTTGCAGAAAAAAAGTCGAAGTAGATTTGAAGAAAAAATGGAAGTAGATTGAGAAAAATCGAAGTAGATTTCAAAATATAATTTTTTAATAAAAATCCATCTTAAAAAAAAAATATTTTCTTAAATTTATTTAAGTTAAATAATTTAATTAGTAAAAACAACTAAAACCAAAAAATTGAATTCCTTCAAACTCTATATTTTCGGTATAAATATTATTTCAATACATTATTTTATAACAATTTTTAGTCAAATATTTGGTTTTCTGCAAAAAGAAGTAGAATTGGCTTATATTTTGATAATTTGAAGTAGATTGTAACAGAGATTTTAAATTGAAGTAGAATTCGTTATTTTCGTGATGTTGCGAAGTAGGAAGTAGATTTAATTTTTTTTGAAAAAAAGAAGTAGATCTACTTCAATTGAAGTAAATTGGTACCACTGAGGCCAGGTAGACCTATTCTCAAAATAAGATCATCTTCGATGCAATTCAACCAGAGGTTCATATGCCAATTCCTAAGAGGCCTTCTCTATTACGTTACAAAATTACATCTCATAAGAAAATTAGAAAATGCAAGTAAACTATGTGAAAACCTCAATCTTCCCTGTCCCGATTTAAGTGTCCTGGGGCATTATAAAGATTATAAAAACCTTCATTAAGTCGCCGATGGAGAGAGACAATGACGCAAAATGACGTCACATTTAACCTCAATGAACTATTAAAAGCTGAAAAAAAGTGTATGCAAATATTTAGTAGTATAAAGTTGCACCATCTATTGCCCAAACTTAAACATGCTAAAAAGCAAAAAACTAAAAAAAAAAGATAAAAGGTTTCTCCTCTCCCAACAAAGACAACCAAACAAATAAAAATGAAATTAAACAAATTAAACTCTGCTTTTGTCAAACACATTAATCACTTCCACTCTGTGCGAGACCTTTCTTCTTCTTCAAAACAAAATTTAATACTGTATAAACAGTCGTAAATCGTTCGACTTCAACAGGAGCATTAGCATAATTCTTCGAATCGAATCCAATGTCTTCTCTCATCTTAACAACATAGCACATTCGAACAATTTCCTTGGAAGCAATAAAAAATAAATTTTGAGCCTTTGCCGCATAAATCGATTAATCTAAGAATTTATCGATAAATCATCTACAAGCGGTGACATTTAGGGAGAAAAAAAAAGTATATTCATTCTCTTGTATTAAGAACGTGCCTTTTGAAATAAAAAAGGATACTTGGCAATAAAATATTATGAGATATGAATCGAAAAAAAAAATGAAATATAATTTAAACACCTACACAGGACGACGACCAAAAAAAAAAAAGAAAAAAAAAATCATATAAAGGTGTTATAACTATGAACTATGCATTGCTCCTGCCAAGATCCTTAAAATTCAAGCCCTATAAATGGCTATGGCTTTTGTGTTGTGTGCTAGCTGTTCGCACTCCCTCAATACTTCATTATTCATTTGGCAGTGATTTATGAATGCTCTTACTCCAGTTTAGTAGTTTTGAGTTCCCCAAAGGACCCACTTCAAAGCATGATGTGGCTCCAATAGGATTCGGAACATGCAGAGCGAGGGGATGGTGGTTTTTTTTTTTGTGTGGAAGCTCTACTAAATGCACTTGGGTATTTATTTTTTTTTTTTTTTTCGTTTTTCGTTTAGTTTTTTTTTTTTTTTATTTTCTCCATTTTTATACTGTGTGCCAAGAGTAATAATGGAGTTTGAAGTTGCCTTCCTCCTCCTCAACCCAGGCCATCAGGACTCTCGCCCTCACTCTATGATGTTGCCGAAGGACTTTATACCCAAAGTGCTCTTGGGAATATTTGAATCGAAATTTCATTTGGATGACGGAATGAGTGGCAGGACTCTGATTCTGAAAGGGACAAGTTGGTGCTGGCTATACATTTATATATCAAAATTGTGCTTTGTGCTTTATTCTGTTGGCAGACCAAAGAAAAAAATAGGGTTGAGGGGATATATTTAAGTATAGAAATCTGGAGGTGTACCAATTAATGTTTTGAGATTTATATATATGTATAATATGAAGAGCACTTTTGCACATTGATGACTGGGTGTGCGAATGAGCATGTCGTTGCTTATATAGAGAGGAATTTTGATTTCATATAAAATTTCATGAGTGTGTCGGTCTTTACACATTTTTGAAAAGCTTTTAAGGAGCATTGAAATTCAGTTTATTGGGGAATTTAGAAAGGTTAAAAAAAAAGTAAAATATTTTTTGGAGCAAAGGCAAAAATATTGAAATAATTACAGATACATACGTTTGAAGTAGTGCTTTGATATTTTAGATGAAAGTATAATGTTAGGCCAAATGGATTCAAAGTTAATCAAGTATTTCATTGCACTTACACAATATTGCTCAAAATTGTAATCATCAAAGTTTAAATGCCAGCTATGTTATCATTTCAGTTAAAAAACCTGTCATCGTCAATGTGACAATAAATACCAAATTAATGGGAAATAATAGTGCATATCATTTGTTTATTTACTCAGGTTTTTTTTTTTTTCCAAAAAAGTGTTTGTTTTTTTTAAGCTCGAAATACAGTTTATATAGGTAGAAGAATGAATTTTAACTTGAATTATTTCACTTGATATTGTAGTATTTGTACACTTGGAATTTAGGGTGAAAGAGAGTCTTATAATGTATGAACTGATTGATTTGTGTGTCGTTAGATAAATAAATAATGAAAACTTTATTACACTCCACACTATTTGACTTATTCCACCATTTTTTTTAAAACATTTTGGCGATAGTTCAGCTCTAGAGCTTTTATAAAACTTTTTTTTTTTACTTAATTATAACAAAGAAATTTAAAAATTTTTTTCGAAAATTTTAGGAACAGCTTTAAAAAAGTCGGTTAAGTTGTTTAGAAAAAAGTGGGTCATGTCTGATGAGACATGTCTCATGGGATATGTCTCATGGGACATGTCTTATGGGACATGTCTTTCTTTTGATGTCTCATTCGAGGGATTTGGAGAAAATTTTTGAAAATTCCGAATTTTTAGACAAGGGATAATTTTGGATAATTTTCGAAAATCTTGAAAAAATAAATTTGTAATTTTTTTAGCTGAATGCATAGGCGTTTTCACTGTGATCTCATATCTGTGAACAAAAACTTGTTTCGGGACTTTGATCCGAAAATATCTGCTTATAAATGAAAAAAAAATATTTTCGATTGCAAATAATTCAGCAACCCGAACTCCTACAAACTTTTGGTTTTCAGTTATGAATAAAGTCGAAAGAGACTTTTCTTTTGAGGTCGCATTCGATGGATTTGGAAATTTTTGAAAATATCGAAATTTAGACAGTAATTGGATAATTTTCGAAAATCTTAAAAAAATAAATTTTTAATTTTTTTAGCTGAATGCATAGGCCTGTCCACTAAGATCGCATATCCTTAGGCCAAAACTTATTTCGGGACTTTGATTCGAAAATATCTGCTTCCGAGCCGTTGTTGTGAAAATCAAGCTTATCCACTTGGTACATACCGTTAATTTTATTACCTTTGAAAAAGAAATCAGGAATTGAATTTATTTTAGAAAAGTAGTCTAGTACCAAAATAAGAAATTCTTATTATATGAAAACTTGGATTTGGAGGATTTCGAAGGAGAAAAATGAAAAAATATTGTGAAAGTACCTAGAGTTTAAAACAAAAATAAAAAAAGCCAATTTTTTTAAACTATTTCTTTTCAAAACAAAATTTGATATTTTAGTAGAGTAACTAAAGCAAATTATTAGGGAACCCGGCCGAACAGCTCTGATTTTGACGATTTTTTTTTCAAACGTAGGTAATTAAAAATACTTTAAAGTCTATAGATTAAAAATTGCCGGTGTTGCCGTATTGTTTTTTAAAATTAAAATTAATTTTTTTTTAACAAAACCATTTTTTTGCTTAAATTTCATAAAACAAATGATAGCAAAAGATTCTCTAGGTAATTTAAGGAAAATATATAAAAGGCAGTAAGGAACAATCTTCCATCGTCTAAGCAATAAATGCAATTTTCTAACATTCTGACCTCAAACACAAAAAAAATATTTTGAAAACAACGGCAACACCCACAATATTTTAAAATACATTTTTGAAAAGCCAGAAGCTCATTCTTATCTCTTAAATTTAAATCCACTAAATTTAATCAAGACTTTTTGAAAAAATGGTCCTCAAACTCAGAATTAAAAAAAAAATGTTATTAGAAAAATTTAAAATGACTTTTTTCCAAACTTTTTCTAATAAAATATGAATTTATTTAAAAAAAATGTTTGGCCATAAATATTATCAGTTGAATTTCGAAGCAAAAAATGTAAAATATATATAAAATATATACTTTTGAAAAAAAAAATGAAAAATTACTTCAATTTCAATGGTTTTTTTTATTAAAACTGAATTTTTGCATTGAAATAATTAATTTTCTCAAAAACTGTGGTAAATAGGAACTTTAAATTTTTGCTATTTAACTTTCAACAGTAAGGGTTACTAAATGAATAAAAAATAATTTTATGTTTAGATGTTGAACTTTAAAAAAAAATAAGTTACATTTTTTTTCAAAACTTTTATTAAAAAAAGTTCTTCGAAAATGAAATACTTTTTAATTTTTTTCATAAACCGTAATATATATTGACATTTCCTTTTATAATTTGAAATCATAATAAATGCGGCCAAAAAAATTTGAAAATAAATGCATTTTATATTACGACCAAGTTTAAAAAACGACATGTTCAAATTTTTTCAATAATTTTTTTTTTTTCAAAAATCTGAGTTCAATTACTATTCTTTCAAAAGCCGTTCATTTAATTAACTTAATTTTAATTTTACATATGTATATGACTAAGCTTTTAGCTTTTAAAAAATGTATATTTGAATATTGTAGGTGTTGCCGTTGTGTTCAAATATTTTTTTTTTGTGTTTGAAGTCAATTAATAAGAAAATTGCATCCATCGCTTGAACTATGGAAGATTATCCCTCACTCCCATATATTTTTTATCCTTGAATTTCCTAGACAATCTTTTGGCATCAATTAATTTATGAAATTTAAGAAAAATTTTTGAAAAAAATTTTTTTTGTTCACAAAAATCTTCAATTAAATTTAAAAAATCAAAACGGCAACACCGGCAATTTTTAATCTATAGACTTTAAAGTATTTTTAATTACCGACGTTTGAAAAAAAAATATCATCAAAATCTAAGCTGTTCGGCCGGGTTCCCTAATAATGCCAATTTTTGAGCTTTAGTTACTCCACTATTTGATATTTTTTTAAATTATTTATAAATCAACATCAAAAAACTAAATTTTTAAAGGATTAATTAATATCAGGGCCTGAAGGAGATAAATGTACCTTGGATTTCATTGCATTGTAATACATTTTTTTGTTGCTTGTATATTAATGACAATAATTGGTTCAAATCGAATAACCGAACTGTATCATCCAGCTGAAATCTAATCCCTTACTATAAAGCAAATCATTTTTAAATTCATGCATTTCAAGGTTTACGTGATTTTAATTTAGTAAAGTATTTCTATTAAATTTCTTGAATTAACCTTGAAGATTTTTTTAAATAATTAATATAGCTTTGATTAAATTTTATTTAGACAAGCAAACAACGATATCAATAAAAGTTTTCGAGACAATTGTTTAAATTTATTAACTTTAATAGATGCTTTCATTTAATTTTATAAGTCGCAGTTGGTATTTCTTAAAATGGTATTTTTATTTATTTCCTTCCCCTCTTTCTTAAAACAGTTTTACTCATTCTGCCATTTGTAATACCCTGGGGCCTAATGGTTATTGCAAAGGACGTGATAGTGATAGCCAGAGGAACTGGGTTCAAATCCAGTCTATTTTCTTCTTGATCAATCAGAAAATATTTATTTTTTCACAAAATTGCTAGGATGTTTTTGGTCAAGTTAATAAAAGATAAAAATTTTTCTACGTTAGTCTCAAAAAAAAAAAATCCAATTTTAATAAATGTTTAGTAATTATTTTTTTTTTTTTTCTTAACCAAAACCTTAAATACCTAATGGTTAACTAATATACATAAATTTCAAATTCCGACTTGTAACAAGTTCAACTTTGTATTTTTTAATTGAGCAATGTTATTCTGAGGTACTTATCCAGGTTTTACTGTAAATCAAAGAATTATTGATGACGAGGATAACTATTGTTTATTTTATTTTGGTCAAGCATTGAGTCAATAAGTTTATTTTATGGAAATGTATCTTTGTTAGAGATTTAAAATCTATCAGTTGGATATAACCCTTCCATCGTACAAGTTGATTTCCTGTATAAATAAAAAATTCAGTTTATTCTTATTTTATTAAAATGAATTACTTTGCACCATCAAATTTAATTAACTTTTCATCATACATTGCTGTTCAGATATTTGACTTCTTTTACAACAGTGATTTAGTAGAACCAATCGATGAAAACGAATTAACTGTAATGGCAATTCCTGATCCCAAACCAAGTGATCAATTGATTGAAGGAACGAATTTATATTCAGAAATTGATGAAAATGCTATCAAGAAAAATGTTGAGGATGTTGAAATGAATGCAAACAAGAGATCATGTTGTGGAAGTTTTTATGATTGTGTTTGTCTATGCATTTATGATTGTTTTATTTAATTTAATATTTTTTTTTTTTTTTTATTCCTATTTAATTATTTTTCTTTCCAAACTCAAAATTAATGTTAATTAAATATATTTTTTTTTAATTAATCTGAAATTCATAAATACTCATGTATTCTAAAAGATTTTGATATCAATTCAATATTTTTGTTCAAATAAATTATTATACCTATTTAAATAAATAAAAATAATGTTTATTTTGTTCTCTATGAAATATGTAATTCTAAATTGACTTCCTGATGCAAAATAAATGAAATCGATATGCTAATCAACACAAAACAAATATTGGATGCTGTTTTGCTTACAATTCAAAAAGATAGATAATTAGTTTTTTTATGCTGAAAGTTCAAATTGTATAATAAGATACGTGAATGTTTCGCACTTACTTGTTTTTTTAAGTTAGAGCTTTAATTAAAGGTCAAAAATGGAAGCGTAAAGAAAAAAATAAAAAAAATAAACTTTTTGATAATTTTAAACCTCATAAAATCAAAACTCACGCATCCAAAACTTATATTTTTGTACTCTGCTACTCCAATTCCAACAATCGGGACGAAACAAAATTTATATTAAAAATATGATATATTTCGGAACATATCAGTTTTTTAAGGTATACAAATTTGGTTTTTCCAAGAAACAGTAAATTCTGTAGAAGTACCAAAAAACCAAATGATTCGTAGGTAAATAACGTCTAAAAACTTAAGTACAGACACTCAATTTTTCATCGAAACAAAAAATGAAGTGAGCTTTTTGAGTAAAAGGTGTTTTTTTTTTGGTTGAAGAGAACAGTATTTATTATCAAAAATCATTTTTAAAAGTGGTACCCAATTGAAATCAAGTAATAATGTTACACGAAGATAGGAGTCAAGTATATTTATGGAGGTGGAGGCCATACAGATACTTTGGATGAAAGGGTGATTTTTTGAGCAAGGTAAACGTTCACATTTTTAATGGAAATTTTGGAGGTATTTTGATTTTCTTCACTAAAAACAACACCCTTTCATCAGAAGGCTACCAAATACTTAAGTTTTTAACGAATCGTTGTCTTTTTTCGACTTATTACAGAAATTAATATCTACTCGAAAAAAACACCCTCTGACAAAAAATCTTGCATTCTATCAAAAATGAAGAGTTTTTTCCAAATTTTATTAGGGTTGCCCATCATTTTTTTTTACTAAAAAACACCCTACCATGTTGTTCTTATAAACATTTTATATTCTTATACTTCCAATCTCAAAGTTTTTGCAACAAACACACATTTTCTCTAAACCTCAAAAAAACACCCTTTCACATGAAAAACATGTAGGGGAAGTGGGGATAAGACCGCCCCTTTAGTGTTTAACCGTCTTAATAACCAATAAAAAACAACTTTTAATTAAAATAAAGTGTTTATTCATTAATTTAATGTTTTCTGTAGGAAATCTCATCATTAAAAAAAAAAATCATGTGTGCAATTCACACGTTGTAGAAGTGAAACCTTAAAAAATCATTTTTCTTGAAAAAAATAGAAAAAATCTACCTATTTTTATTCTATCACCTTCAAATCCATGTTTTTTATATGACAACCTATATAAATTTTATAACATCTGTAAGCTTTTTGTCTTAGCTCAAAATATATATATCGATCAGGTCTATGAGACATCTACAAAAAGAGCTAGAATTTTTTGAACGCGATCAATTTCCATCAAAAAAAGCGAAAAAACAGTATTTTTATCTTCTCACGCTATTAAATGCATTTTTTACCTAAAAACCTATAAAAAATGTAATACCATCTAAAAGCTTATTGTCTTAGCTCAAAATAAATATATCGATCAGACCTATGAGACACCTAGAAAAAGAGCTAGAATTTTTTAAACTCGATGAAATTTCATAAAAAAAAGCAAAAAAAAATGTATTTTTATGTTCTCATGCTATTAAATCAATTTTTTTGTTTAACAACCTATAAAAAATTTTATACCATGTGAAAGCTTATTGTTTTATCTTGTATAATGATGAATAAATCTTACTTCAAAGATGTGTACAAGAGAAGTTAGAATTTTTTAAAGTCAACCATGTCGAATTTCCAGACTGAGATTACGGTACTTCCTACACTGGTAGCTGGTCATCGCCAACAGATCTCCACAGGTGTTTTGAGGTATTTTTTTCAATTTAAGATTGTGTAACTTGTAGAGCACGTAACGTTATGTGTGATATATCAAATAAAAGGTTATGTTATAGCATGCGTATTAAAGTTAAATCAAATTTGTATGTGCACTAGATCAAAAGATATAACGTGTGTTGTAAAAGAACATCTTTTTACCGTTATCTCCGAATTTTGTATATTAAATTAAATGAAATTTTGTACAATTATAATTTATTTAATTACCTATCTACAGTATAAATTTCATTCATCTATCTATTAAAACAAAAAAGTTATAACAAGTTGAAGTCGTGTCGCGTTTCCGTTTCATCTTGTTTCAAATCACTACGATACTAAAGAAGTTTTCACCTCAAATATTTTAATACTGAATAAAAGATAATATGTTTTGAAAAAACATCTAACAAAAAACCGTCTTGTCTTGCAAGTTCTGTTGATAATAAAACCGTTTCTATCTTAAAATTTGGATTCTTTTTGCAATAATTACAAACGTATCCTATATTTTCATCGGTTTCCAACTTTTATTACAAAAAAAAAAGAAAAAGTTAAGCCTTTTAAATATTTCATTTGAAAAAGGACAAATTTCTTTTCACACAAAACATGACGATTTGATGAAAAATCACAAAATTTAATATAATTTTTTGGGATTTCAACCAAACTTGCTCATACTTACAGACATAATCGATCTTACCAGAAGCCATTTATTTTATATTAAAAGTCCTGCCAATTTAATATTTTTCATACAACATAGTACAAAAACCGTCTTGCCCCCATAGGTGGTCTTGCCCCCACTTCCCCTATAGACTTATTTCATTTTTGTCAGAATTTTTGTGGTATCATCTCTTTAAAAAAAAAACACCCTTTTCACTCAAGATAATTTTGTAGACTTATAACAAATAAATCTTTTTCACCAAGTTTAAAAAAATGTAAAAATGTATGTTAGCTGTTATCATACATCATTCAAAACTCAACCGCTAAAGAAAACACCCTTTTACCAAAAATATTTTTAAGAACTTTATGGATCCTTTGTCTATGCTTTATCTAAAACTTTCATAACAAATTTCATAAGTGTATCATAATTTTCACTATACCTTGGCAATAACTTGTCTTAGAGCAATTTTATTGACCTAAAGTTCGTTTATGCCATTCGATTCTTCATGAAAAAACAACTTAGAAACATTGGTTTTTTTTTAAATGTCTATTTTTACCTACCTAAAGTAAAGTAAGTATATAGTCAAAAAACTACAAAACTTGTGCCAAATAAAAATGAAACAGAAAAGTCTTTCTATAAGTTCGAGGTTCACCAGCAGTCCCCAAATTGAAGTCCTAATAAAAGTCAGTAAATTGCTTAGTATTCAAATAAGTACCTACATTTCGCTTTTAAATAAATTACATCTGCACTTATTTTATAAAAGCCAATTTTTGTCAATCCACAGAGGTAACAAAAGCCAGTACACAATAGGAAACAGCTTTGCTTTTAAATAAAATTGTATTTAAAAAAAAAAATAATTTATATATAAAAAACCAGCAGCAAGGAGAAACAATTCTCACAGTAGTGTTGCCATAATTTCTCGTTTACTTTAAACTGGTATGAAGATAAAAGAAGATTCTAGTCCAATATTGAAATAAGGAAATTTCGACATAAAGAAAAAATCAAATAAAAGCTACAGGTAAGCAAATTTCTGTTGAAAAACATAGTTTGGTAACTCTGTTTTTACAAATGCAATTTGCCAGATATAAATGAATCTTTTATAAACATTCACTTTTAGGTGCTTCTTCTGGTTTTGTATTTTTATCCATTGCAAAAGGATTTCAACAAAACAATTGCATCACATCCCTCGAAGATAGTTTTCTTTCTTCAAAACTTATAGGTACCTTTCACAGAACACAGTTAAAAGCATGGTTTAGATATGAGAGATTCAAGGTATACAACACAGACAAAGCGCGCACTGCGAACCATTAGATAAAAATTTTCCTTAATCTAACCAACTGCAACACTCCAACGCACACATACACTTTTCTTCAAAAGGATATTGCAACAGAAACAGAAATGATACTGAGCGCAGAAAATTATATCCTTTTTCCTCTTCTCCTTGCATCATGTCATTTTCGTTCTTGTCAATATCATTGTTCTCTCTCTTGGTTGTGGATTTTTCAAAAAAAATTTAAGATTTTTTTCAAAAAAAAAAGTACAAAAAAAAAATCAATTTATCTGTTCTAACAAAGAACTGTGTGATATTCTACTGTAACAGTGAGCGCATTTTGGTTGCCATATTGTGGCAGTGTATTTTTGTTGCTTCTTCCCAAAATGTATTTTAACTCGAAGGAAACGGATGGGAGAAAATTGTTGCATCCTTATTTCCCATTGTCAATCGACTTTGTTAGAGGATTTACGGTAGTGTAATTTGTATAGAGAGCTACAACAAGTCCTTAAAAGTCATTTCAAAGAATATTTTCGTTTGAGATTTACCTCTACTCTGTGTTGCTAACGATTATGTAATTTTTTGGAGAACAAAGAAGATTTTGAGGTTGGTATTTGTTTTTTTTTTTTTTTGAAAGGAGAATTGAAATTGTATCAGTTATGAGAATTTATCAAATAATTGATTCCATAAAAAGGATACATTTGGTAATGCTTATGAAGAAAGCACATCGACTCAGAGAGCACAAATATGTATTTTTTATAAGATTAATAAGACACCTAGTTTTGATTTTAGAGGCTTTTGAGTTTTGAAACTTTAGGGGTCATAGATTTGCATTCTATTTGAAGGATATCGACTTAGAGAGCACAAATACATAATAGTATTTTTTTAGAGCCTTATGAATTTCATAACTTTGGGACCCACGTATTGATTTTTTTTAGTAGATTGTGTACCTAGATTTGTATCCTATTTGAAGGATATCGACTCAGAGAGCACAAGTATGTATTTTACATAAGTTTTGTACACGTATCTAGTTTTCTTTTTAGAGCCTTCTGAATTATAAAACTTTAGGGGTCATAGAAATCTTATGATGATATTTTTGTAATATGAATTTTTTTACCTAGATTTGAAAAATATCGAGGCACAGAGCAAAAATTTGTGTTTCGGACACATATTTTCGTTTTTAGACTCTTTTGATTCTTGCAACTTTGGGGGTCATAGAACCTCTGTATTGATTTTTTTTGTAATTATATGAATTTGTTTTTTTTTTTTTAATTTTTATATCGACTCAGAGAGCAAAAATACATAATGTATTTTGTATAAGATTTGGAAACGTAGTTTTTTTTTAGAGCCTTTTGAATTTTAAAACCTTAGGACCTCTATATTAATTTTTTTTCGATTTGTATCCTTTTTGAAATATATATAGGTAATCAATAAATGCAAATATATGTATTTTTACAAATTTTGGACACGTAGCTATTTCATTTAGAAGCTTTTGAATTTTGCAACTTTAGAGGTCATAGAACCTCTATAGTCCTATCCTATTACGTAGATTTGTATAATATTTAAAGAATATCCACTCAGAGAACATAAATATGTTTTTTTTTTTTATAAGTTGCGAAAAACTTAGTTAAAATATATAATTAAAATGGCTATTGAATTTTGCAACCTTAGGGTTCATAGGACCCCTATGGTTCTATTACATAGATTTGTATATTATTTGAAGAATGTCGATTTAGAGAGCACAAATAAGTATTTTTTTATAAATTTTGGGTACTCGAGTTTGTTTTGAGAGGCTTTTGAATTTGAAAAATTTAGGACCCTTACGCTGAAATTTTTGTAACACGAATTTTGTACCTTGTATTTTTATAAGTTTTTTTTAGGTTTGATTTTAGAGGCTTTTGAATTTTCTAACTTTAGGACCCTTGTGTTGATAATTTTGTAACCTGAATTCTTACTTTGATTTGTATCCTATAGGGTCAATTTTGAAGTAGGTATACCTACCATTTTGTTGCAATTGGGTTTTTATGAGCATTTAAAATCGTCTACAAAAAAAAAAACTTTTTCCGATAAATCAACATCCTTGGAACCCTTTTCTTGATATCAATTAACATGTTGTCACCTTTGTATGTGTTTTGGTTTTATTTCTGGCAAATATATTCAACCACCACCTTCATTCATGTATCCCTTATGTATTCCCACTATACTCTATAGAATTGATATATGGCATCATGGTCGCGTATAAGTTTCACAGCATAGCAAAATAGTTATAAGAACTTTGTTTTGGCGTCGAGCTAGTTTCTAAACTTTTCATTGTTTTCCCAGTCGAAGATGTATTTTCTCTCTTTGTTGTTTTATATGTAGTTTGAGTCTCTATTTTTTTGTATAAAAATACAATTACCGAAGTACCTAATTGTCGTATTCATAGAATTCATTCGTGATGTGTTTTTTTTTTGTATTCCTGGAATAGGAAGGAAAACAAAACAAAAAAAATAACACCCATAACAACATCGGAAACACAGCATCATCGCACCATCGAAACAGTTTCGGTGATAAAAGTCGAAATTGTTTTGTTTTTCTTTTTAACAAAAGATAAATGCTTCGGTAGCAAACTTGAGTGTACTAAAGGTTGGCGCCACCTCGAAAAAAATTCAAGGAATTGTTATTTCTCATCAGAAAGTATAAAGACAGTACAAATTGACTGGCAAAAAGCCAAAGTTTGTTTTAACTGATTGCCTATATTAGGGCTAAATGAATTTAAGCGGAACTTGTGAATAAATTGATTTAAATGCGAGAAACAAACAAACAAAAAAATGGAATTTTTCTGATTTCTTCAGAAAATTAGTTTTTGTTGCAATCTGAGCTTTTATTGGAAAAAAAAGAGGTTGTCTGTAAAGCCGGTTTACGGACGATTAATTATATTAATTTTTTTATTTTAAAAGCTAACAAAAAAAATTATGCAATTTAAAAGCCAAGTATTTCTAATTAAGAATAAAACCATTTTTGAATTTATAAAATGCGCAAAAAGTATTCAAATAATTTATTGAAAACAATCATTTTCATCAAAAAAAGCAAAAAAAAAACATGAATTTTCATCTTCTCACGTCATTAATTCCATTTTTTTCCCTAACAAATTTTATAATTTTATACCATCTGAAAGCTTATTGTCTTAGCTCAATATATATATACAGGGTGTCCCACAGTCACCGCCCCAAATGAAAACCATGGATTCCTGAGGTCATTTGAAGTCGAAAAACTTAAGAGGTAATTTTCTCGTTTTCGTCCCGTTTTCGAGTTACCACGGTTTTTATGATTTTTGCTCTCTTGTCCTTTAACTGGCCTTATCTTTGCCAAACTAAGTTTGATTTGAAAGATTTTTTTTACAACCAATCAAGAATTTATTACAGTTTAAGTTTGTCTCAAAACTTTTTTTTCTGCGGACAACCGTTTTTCCACAATTTTGCATCAAACACAATTTTCTTCGTTTTTTAAGTTGTTTTTTACACTTTCATATCATTTAAGTCAAAAAAACACGTTAATGAGTATTTATTTTTTGTCCTTTTTCTTAAAGCCCAGTTTATTTTCATAAAAAAAAAATAAGTTTTATTTCATAAAAAAGGCTACTGAAAGTAATTAAAAAAAAATAAACAAACTGAGTGAATTAAAAAAAAATAATTTTTAAATAAAAAATTGATTTAAATAAATTAAATTTTTTTCTGAGCTTTATCGATTTGTTCTTTTCTTAATCACAATAGCTCAGAAAAAGTTTTTAATTCATTTAAATCAATTTTTTATTTAAAAATTATTTTTTTTTTAATTCACTCAGTTCGTTTATTTTTTTTTAATTACTTTCAATAGCCTTTTTTTTGAAATAAAACTTATTTTTTTTATGAAAATAAACTTGGCTTTAAGAAAAAGGACAAAAAATTAATACTCATTAACGTGTTTTTTTGGCTTAAATGATATGAAAGTGTAAAAAACAACTTAAAAAACGAAGAACATTGTGTTTGATGCAAAATTGTGGAAAAACGGTTGTCCGCAGAAAAAAAAATTTGAGGCAAACTTAAACTGTAATAAATTCTTGATTGGTTGTAAAAAAAATCTTTCAAATCAAACTTAGTTTGGCAAAGATAAGGCCAGTTAAAGGACAAGAGAGCAAAAATCATAAAAACCGTGGTAACTCGAAAACGGGACGAAAACGAGAAAATTACCTCTTAAGTTTTTCGACTTCAAATGACCTCAGGAATCCATGGTTTTCATTTGGGGCGGTGACTGTGGGACACCCTGTATATATTAGGGTGGGTCAAAAAAATCGAAATTCTTTTTTTTGAATTGGTACTCCGAAAAATTTTAATTTTATATTTTTACATCAAGCTTCTACTAAAAAAAAATAATTTTTTTATTAATTGACTTTTTAGCAAATCTCTTTTCATATTCTTGTAGGAAATTGAACGCTCTACAAAAAAGGCCTTATACTCTTTTTTCGTTTATCTAACCGTTGAATAGATATTTGAGGTCCAAAAATTGAGAAAATCTTTAAAAATTCGTTTTTTGTTCTTAATTTTGTAACAAATTGAAAAATTATAATGATCGAACGCGCAAGACATATTCTTGCTGGAAATTGATTGTTCCACTAAAAAGGTCTTAATAACTTTTTTCATTAATCTAACCATTCTAAAGATATTCGAGGTCAAAGTTAAAAAAAATAATAAAAACATTTTATATTTTTAAAAATTTTTCAGCTCACTGAAAATTCATTATTTTCAATTTAACAAGACGTATTCTTGTAGGGGCTTAAACGTTCTACAAAAAATCCCTTGGCATCAAATTGATTGCTTAACCCGTTTAGAAGATATTCGTATCCAAATCGCAATGCATACGATTCATAAGAAAACTATTGAAATCAGTGAGCATTGGTTTGGATACGAATATTTTCTAAACGGTTAAAGCAATCAATTTGATTCCAAGGAATTTTTTGTAGAACGTTTAAGTCCCTACAAGAATATATCTTGCTAATTTGAAAATAATGAAGTTTCAGTGAATTAGAATTTTTTTAAAATATAAAATGTTTTTATATTTTTTTTTAACTTTGACCTCGAATATCTTTAGAATGGTTAGATTAATGAAAAAAGTTAACACGACCTTTTTTGTAGAGCAATCAGTTTCCAGCAAGAATATGTCTTGCGCGTTTGATCATTATAAATTTTCAATTTGTTACAAAATTAAGAACAAAAAACGAATTTTTAAAGATTTTCTCGATTTTTGGACCTCAAATATCTATTCAACGGTTAGATAAACGAAAAAAGAGTATAAGGCCTTTTTTGTAGAGCGTTCAATTTCCTACAAGAATATGAAAAGAAATTTGCTAAAAAGTCAATTAATAAAAAAATTATTTTTTTTTAGTAGAAGCTTGATGTAAAAATGGAAAATTGCAAAGCGGAGGACCTTCCCATTAAGATAAAGAGCTCATATTTGGTGTGTATATTCTAGAGGGGTCTAGCAATCGATTTTTCGGAGTACCAAATCAAAAAAAAAAATTTCGATTTTTTTGACCCACCCTAATATATATATATATATATATATATATATATATATATATATATATATATATATATATATATATATATATATATATATATATATCGATCATGAACTCCATCAAATTTCATTAAAAAAAGCAAAAAAAAACATTTATTTTTATGTTCTCACGATATGGAATCAATTTTTTTGTTTGACAATCTATAAAAAATTGTATACCATGTGAAAGCTTATTATTTCACTTTTCATATGACGTATCAATCTCATTTCAAAGATGCCTACAAGAGAAGTTAGAATTTTTTAAAGTCAACCATGTCGAATTTCCAGACTGAGATTACGGTACTTCCCACACTGGTGGCTTAGCCCGATCATCCTAGACGAAATTTCACTATATATCAAAGTTAATTTAAGTACAATATTTTTTGATGCAGTTAAGTTCCTTTGATGGAGTAGAATATGAAACCACAGTTTTACACCAAAATTTGATATGGCGTATCCCCGAAAATGACCCCTGAACCCTAGGAAGTTCAAAAAAAGTGATTTCAGTCGAATTTAACAGAAATTTTATCAAAGTTAATGGAAGTACACGATTTTTTGATGCAGTTATGTTCCTTTGATGGAGGAGAATATGAAATCACAGTTTTACACCAAAATTTGATATGGCGTGTTCCCCAAAATGACCTCTGAACCCTAGGAAGTTCGAAAAAAGTGATTTCAGTCGAATTTAACAGAAATTTTATCAAAGTTAATGGAAGTACAAGATTTTTTGATGCAGTTAGGTTCCTTTGATGGAGAAGAATATAAATTCACAGTTTTACACCAAAATTTGATATGGCGTGTTCCCCAAAATGACCTCTGAACCCTAGGCAGTTCGAAAAAAGTGATTTCAGTCGAATTTAATAAAATTTTAGTATGTTGAAGTTCACATCATGCTCATAAAAACTCTCTATGGGAGCAACCCCATTGCACCAACTATACTCCTTCTTAAACTCCCTTCTTTACCATTTTTTACCCCAATTTTACCCTTTAAACGGGGAGAGTACGATAAAGTTAGGTCCAAGAATTGATAATTTAGTTTTTTGTAGAGGGGTTGATTACAATAATTTTTTTTATTGGAGGGGGATCTATCTTCCCCCGTTTAGAGGAAAATTCCACAGCTTTTTCTGTTGTTCTGAAATGATGAGAATATTATTTTAATTGAAAAAGAACACATTTTTTTATTTTCATCACATGGGCCGGCCAGGAATCGATCCCACGTACCTCTGCATACCTAGCCAGCACCTTACCAGTAGACCATACTCGAATATTAAAGATGAGTGGAAAAAAGGGAGCTAGTTGAAACCTCACATAAAAATGCAATGTTTTTTTCTTAAGCGTTACAAACATTGCATATCTGCAGGATATAAGCTTTGCATACTTATTGGTGAACAACATTGCATACTTGAGAGATGAAAACATTGCATACTTACAAGAACCTCTTGAAACAGGTCTTATGAAAGACTTCGGCTGAAATCACTTTTTTCGAACTTCCTAGGGTGCAGAAGTCATATTGGAGAGCACGCCATATCAAATTTTGGTGTAAAACTGTGAATTTATATTCTTCTCCATCAAAGGAACCTAACTGCATCAAAAAATCGTGTACTTCCATTAACTTTGATAAAATTTCTGTTAAATTCGACTGAAATCACTTTTTTCGTACTACCTAGGGGTCAGGGGTCATTTTCGGGGATACGCCATATCAAATTTTGGTTTAAAACTGTGGTTTTATATTCTCCTCCATCAAAGGAACCTAACTGCATCAAAAAATCTTGTACTTAAATTAACTTTGATAAAATGTCTAGATTGATCGGGCTAGCTGGTCTTGAGGTTTTTCGCAAGTTTCTTGATTTAACATTGGGTAGCTTGTAGTAAGTCTACCATTATGTGTTATATACCAAATGAAAGGTAATTGTATCAGGATGCTTATTAAAGTAATAAATAAATAAAATTTCTATTTGCTCTTGGTCAAAAGTTATACCCTGTTGAATTATAAAATTTTATTTTACCGTTATCTCAAAATTGTGTTTACGAAAATGATTGAAACTACGCACACATTTAATCGTGGTCATGGTCTATCATTACTCCATATACTTTATTCCTGTATCTATTAAAGAAAAAAAAAATAAAAAGAAAAAACGATGAAAATCGGTTAAAAACGGTCAAAAAACGTATTTTTTAAAAACTTGTTTCTTCCGTTATTCAGTCAAAACTCACTAAATGATTTCAATTTTTTGCACATGTATGCATAAGGCCAAAACCTACATGTCCTATAAGTTTGAGATTTATTGAAAGCTCCAAAAAAAAGCTACCCAAAAATACCCCTAAAAACAAGGTGTTTTTCAAAAATTCATATTTCGAAACACAGAGTGTTGAAAAAAAAATCCGTATCAGACGCCTACTTTTTCTTCCCTCATCTTTCACCTGGCACCTTTGAACTGTCAAAAAAAATGTTCCCTACCCAAAATAATCGTTGACGGAATTTTTAAAAATCATTCATTTGGATTAAGCTTTAGGTTATTATCTTTCAAATAAGCTATAGAAGATTTTTGTATCTCTAAAAACTTATTTTTAATTGAAATTTTTGCCGCGAGAGTGGAACATTAGAAAATGGTGTCACTTCTTTGTGGTGGCTGCCGTGGTTCATCGATTTATAAGACGTTATCACGTCAAAAATCTATTCTTCAGAAAGAAAAAAGAAAGTCTTGCAAAAGAATCTTTGTTAATCTATCTTTTACACCTAAAGTAATATGACTCTTCGAATCAATTCTCTTTTAAAATTCATTGTACAGTACACTCTAGCCTAGCAAAGAAGAAAATACCCAATAACTGTTTAACCTTACAAAGTGTAGGCAATATCTGTCATCATTTTAATCCATGTTTTCACTTTATATATAGAACTTTCAAAACATGTTTTTAACTTTTCTTGTCGAGGTTCTACCTTATAGGTGTAGCCTATTCATTTGGAAAGGTTTAAAATTGTCTACCCCAAAATTGTCTCATTTAATATTTGTTCATAGTCAAAGGCACCCTTTATCTTGCAATCTTCTTTGTCTATAGAACAACAGCCATTAGACTTAATTTGCCTACACCGTTTCAAAAATTTAACTTTTAACCATAGTACACACTAGGCATAGGCACAACAACAAAAGATAAAGCTTGATGATAATAGCTTTGGAAATCTCTTTGGCACAGTTATTTTCTTTCATTCAACCCTCATAACCTTAAATACATTTAGATTTAGCCAACGATCTAACAATTGTTCACAATGTTGCTGAATTCGCATTTAAATTGTATTAGTATCATGAACCTATATGTATCGAGGGTTACACCTAATAATAACAGTGGTACAATATTGATTCAAATTTGGCAAAAAATAAAGTGAATAAATATAAACTTGGACTTCTTTTTTTCTATTGTTACCATTTTAATAAACTTGTATTTTTGTCCGAAAAAGGTCCATAGTACCAAAATTTTCTAACAAAATATATTATCCACCCCACAGTTTCCTTTGGGTTAAAAGGAAGTTTGTATTTCTTATGTTGACATTCAATCAAAAACCGCTAAATAAGCTTCCATACAAGGGATATATAAACACAAACATATGTATAATGGAATTCCCTTTCATCATTTGTGTTTGATTGTGGGAATTCATGCACTCCCACACCCAAAATTAAATCATTGAACCACTTCTCTTCATTAAAATTTGAACAAGGCCGAATTTTCTTTTTCTTATTTTTTCTTTCAGGATGTGAAATATGTATGTATCTCGACCCAATCCTATAGAATCCGTTTTTCTTTGCCATCACCACCCGCCATCTTGTGAAACATTTCAGAGAACAAACAAAAACACCCTCGCACCACCACCATTTGAGCTGGAGGAGCACAAAAAGAGGTCCACACGATCCTTTAAGTTGTTTGGGGAAAAGCAAATTATTTATCCTTTTGTGAAATTTGGTAAACACAATGTTCAAGTTTTTTCTTGTTTGTTGTTGTTGTTGTTTTTTCTATCCCCTTATTGTTCGTTCATGTTACTCAAAGAAGAACGTTGTGTAGAGTATAATCCTTTGGGGGCAAAAAACGACACAAACTGAAAGGTAATATTATATACATTTGGGTGTTGGGGGTGTTTTTTTTTTTTTTTTTAATACAACTTCCGCACCCAAAACCTCCCACTCTTCATCGAAAACTTCTCATTCCTTTATTACCTATGTATCCGTATCCTATTTGCATGTTTCAATTAATTTGAATGGTTCTTTTCATTTAAATGTTATTTATTTGTGATATTCTCTCCGAAAGGTCCCTTTGTGTTTAATAAGATACTTTATTTTTTGTTTTGCTGCATATTTAATTATGTGAATGGAGAGGATCTTCTTTAAATACAAATAAAAAGCGACATCCTTTTGTTTTTTTTTTTATTTTTTTTTTTTTTTATTTTACCAAGAAGAAAACAAAACAGGACAGATTGTAAAAGCCCACATGGGTTTGCAGAGAATTTGTTTATTGATTTTTATTTTCAAATTTTTTTTGCTTTGTTTTTTGGTTGGTTTTGAAATTTAATTTAAATACACCTTGTTTTTTTGTTAGACAAGAATGCAAAACCTTTTGTGTCAAGAAAGAAAGAAGAGAAGAAACTTATTAGGAATATTGATTTTGTGTTAAGCCATATGTTAACATAGAGATTGGCGTAAGCTTATATTATTTGTTAAAAAATTTCCCATCAAACGGGCCAGATTTCTTAGTTTGGAAATTTATTTTCTCTCAAATCTCAACTATCAAGAATCAGCAATCATAAAAAAAAGAGGTTATCTGTAAAGCCGGTTCACGGACGATGATTTTACGTGATAACTTCGCAAGAGCAGGTTTTGTGCTTTGGTTTAAAATGAGTCAATTGAAGCCTTTATTTATTTCAAACAATCATAATTTACAAGAAAAAGCTAAAAAAACAAAAAACCTTTTGTCTTTTCTCATTATATTAATTTTTTTTATTTTAAAAGCTTACAAAAAAAATTATACCATTAAAAAGCCAAATATTTCTTCTAAAGAATAAAACAATTTTTAAATTTTTGCAATGAGCAAAAAGTATTAAAATAATTTATTAAAAACAATCATTTCTTATGAAATAAGTGCAAAAATCACTTCCATTACCCAAAAATTCATTTTTTTGATATAACAACCTATAATAAATGTTATACCACCTGAAAGCTTATTGCTTCAGCTCATAATATATGTACAGATCATGTCTATTAGACATCTACAAAAAGAGCTAGAATTTTTTAAACTCGATCAATTTTCATCAAAAAAGGCAAAAAAATCTATAATTTTATCTTCTCACGCTATTGGATCAAAATTTTTTTATCACAACCTATAAAAAATTTTATATTATGTAAAAGCTCATTATTTCACCTTTCAAATGACGTTTCAATCTTATTTCTGCGATGCCTAGAAAAAAATTTAGAATTTTTTAAAGCCAACCATGTCGAAATTCCAAACTGAGATTCCGGTACTTCCCACACTGGTGGCTGTTCATGATCAACAGATCTCCACAGGTGTTTTGAGGTATTTCGCAAGGTTTTTTAATTTAACATTGTGCAGCTTGTAGTGAATGTACAGTTACATATGTGTGATATATCAAATGAAAGGTAATATCATCAGGATACTCAATAACGTTAAATCAAATTTGTATTTGCTCTGGATCAAAAGATATAATCTGTTAAAAGATAAAACTTTATTTTACCGTTATCTCAAAATTGTGTTTACGAAATTGCTTGAAATTTTAAACAAATATAGTCCTGTCTATTATCTACCTACAATTCTGTTGAAGAAAAAAGATAAAAATAAAAAACAGTTAAAAATGGTCAACAACTTGGGACAAAAAAACTTGTTTTTTCTGTTATTCGGTCAAAAATCATTTTAAAATACCAATTTTTTGCACATATATGCGCACAGTCATAGACTACATAGTCTATAAGTTTGAGATTTTTTGAACGCTACGAAAAATTAAAAAAAAAAATTAAAACTCACCCAAAAATATCCCAAAAGTAGGTGTTTTTCAAAAATTCATATTTCGAAACGCAGAGACTTAAAAAAAATCCGTATTAGACCCCAAATTTTTTTTGTTATCTTTCGAATGACGTTTTTAAAATTGTCGAAAAAAATTTCCCCTAACTATAATCACTTATTCGTCAAAGGTCTACTTCATGTTTTAGTTTTAGAAAACCATTTATAACTTGGTTTTGAAATTTTTGAGAATTTTTTTCAATAACATTGTCAGTCTGGTAGTAAATTTATCTATCGATTAAAAACAAATTCAACTCTTTACATTGTCGTGTTTAGAAAATAGCCAATTTTTGGCAATTTTGTTTTACCCCTATTTACCCTATTAAAAGACGGATTTTTTTAAAATCCTTCAAATGTATTCAACTCTAGGTTATTATCTTTCAAATAATAGTTTATTTTTAATTTTGAATTGAATTTTTTGCCGCACTGTAAAAGTGCGAGAGTGGAACGTTTGGTGGCTGCCATGGTTCATCGATTTATAAGACGTTATCACGTCAAAAATTAAGAAATCTTGATCTCAATTTTCTAACAAAAGTGTTTTTGGAAAATTTATTTTTGTGCCTTCGTTTTTAATAAAACTTGTATTTATTTGTTTTCATATAAATTTATAAGTATGTTTAATTTATAAATTTTAATTAGTACTATCTTGTACTCCCCAGTGCGTAACAATTCTAATACACATCATCTGATATTTCTTAATTCCATTACATTTATATTAATTGGCAATTAAAATCTAATGGTATTTTATTTTTTACACATACATACAAGTATACATATTTTAATATCACTCATGGGTTTAAAATAAAACCCTGTAGTGTACAGTACTCACACAGAAGTTATAAGGTTCAGCACTATGAGAGTGTTGCTTGACTAATTTGTAATAAAAACTAACATTACCGCACAACGAAAACTAATTTAACAATATTAATTGATCCATTTATGATTGCTAGCAAATATATATGTAACTAATTGGGTCATTTCCCATCGGACATTTTAAATATTATTTGATTATTTGTATCTTTATTGCTCTATATCAAAAATTGTTACATCAAAATGAAAATGTATATGAACACAAAAATAAAGCCAAAAAGAGAATTAGAAGTGGGTGTTTTTTTTTTTGTGAGAAAATTTCCTTCTTAATTTTAGAAAGAATTCCATTTCGCTGTCAGATAGTAAATTATAATTGGAAAAATTTAAAAACATCCCAAAAATAACCTACAAGACATATTTTTTTTAATAAATGTATAAATACAAGTGAATACACAAAATTGTCAGCAAAATTTCATTAATTTAAGAAATGGTAACGGAGTTACGAATAACAGAATTACGCGCGACAGAGTTACGGCCGTCAAAGTTACGCGAAACCAAAGTTACGAAAAACTAGAGTTACGAATTCTAAAGTTATGTTAAGCTATGACATGTGATTTTTGGGTTGGCAACAATTACAACAACAGTTCACCCCACCAAAATAATGTCTGTAAAAAAAAGGGGTGGTTTGGTTATTATTTTAATATAAATAATAACAAAGTGGGTATTACAAAATACGCTATGAATAATTATATTAATTAATAGAAAAAAAAAATACGTATTTGCAATATTAGTTGGACAAATAAAAAGTTAAATTCAATTATGTCCCCCAAACTTACATAAGTATACTCATGTTTTTTTTTTTCTATTTCAACGTTTTTGCAATCTTCTCACAAAAACAAAACCATATATGTATATCTATACCTATCCAATCAAAATTTTACAAGATTGAATAACACCCATTTTCGCTTTACTCATTTAGTTCTGACCAATGAGAAAAATGTTAATCTCTTGTTTGTATTTCCATAATTCCATGTCAATTGTTGCCAACCCAAAAATCACATGTCATAGCTTAACATAACTTTAGAATTCGTAACTCTAGTTTTTTGTAACTTCGGTTTCGCGTAACTTTGACGCTCGTAACTCTGGTATTTGTAACTTCGTCGGTTTCCCAAAAATAATTTTAATTCAAAAAAATAATTTTACTTAAATTTGAAAACCTATTTAAAACAAAAAGTAAAAAAAGTTTAAAATGTTTTTTTTTATTCAAAAAATTAGAAATAAATTTAAAAATATATTTTTCATATTTTATAGAAAAAGTTTCGTTAAGTCGTTTGCGAGAAATAAATTTTTTCATCTAAACAGTTCGACTTTATTTCAAATGAAAACTTAAATAAATTGCACGACTGGGGTCGCACGTACTTGCTCTTATGCTCAAAGTAACTATAATATTAAAGCTTTTTATTCAAGAAATTTAAAATGTGATATTTTGAAGAAATTTCATAAGTAGTTTAAAAAATTTTCTGTTTTTATAATTAATTAAACTCCGTTATAAATTATTTAAAAAAAAAAAAAATATGCCATTTTATTTCTTGTATAAAAAGGTATTTTTAGAAAAAAAATTTCGAAAATTGTAGGAGCCGTTTTTTAAAAAAATAATTTTTTATATATATAAATTTTTTAACATTTTTCAAAAAAAAAGTTGGTATGCCATTTTGAAGAAATAATTAATTTACACATAAAAACTAAATTTCAAAATTTTTCATTGATCCGTTTTCAAAAAAAATTTTGAAATATTTTTTAAAAAACCAAAAATGCGTTTTTTGAAAATTTTCTAAAATTTTAATATTATCTTTACTTACACACTTTTGTATAAAAATTTTCATTTAAATCGGGTTAATGTTGTACGAGATATTCAGAAACGAAAAAAACCATTCTATGACAGGTACCGTTAATAACGGTACAAAAAATATTTTTTTTATTTCAAAAGTTGGGTCTTATGTGTAATACTACACACAAAAATTTTAATCAAAATCGTTAGAGCCGTTTTTGAAAAAAATTAATTTTTCTATTTCCGTTATATGGCAGGTACCGTTAGTTTTGGTCATAAAAAAAAAATTTCAATTTCCCCTCTAGGGAATCACCAAAAACTGCTAACTACCAAGTTTGAAGAAAATCACTTCACTCGTTTAGGCTGCAGCTCCAGATAGAGACAGACACACAGACAGACAGACAGAATTGCCGGACCCACTTTTTTGGCATTCTCAACCATCGTAATGTCATGTAAAATTGTTATCTCGAGTTCGATTTTTTTTACGAATCCTAAACTTGCCCTATAGTACCTATATCGCAAGTAAAAATAGAGCCGTTTTAACTAAATTTATATTTTAATAAACATTTTTCTTAACATTAATTTTGCATGTTTGTCCAAGGTTATGATTAATCAATACTCAAAAATTTCAAAAGAACTCAACGTCCTGTTGAATTCGTCTAATCAAAAAAAAAAAATAAATAACAAAATGTATACACTTTGAAAACTTTGTTTTATATTTAATCTGGCTTTTAAAAGACAATCTAGACAATCCCAAAAATCACTCATAATGGTCTTTTGTAATTTAATGTACCTACATATTTTCAAAAAATTCACAAACATTTCTCACTGACTTTGCAAATTTTACTAAAAACGATGTTGAAAAAAATTCCATTTTAAAAAAGTTTACCACACTTGAAAAGCAAGTTCTTGGAAAAATTCTCCGCAAAAAAGGTAGTAAATATTTTTTTTTTTTTTTGTTAAAAAAAGGCTTTAAGAACCTAAATAACCAACAATACATACACAGGACTTAATTGTTTGAATTACGATTTATAAATTGACACATAGTACCTACCCACGACTATATTGCAAAAAGAAATAAAATAACAAACATTCAGTTACAAAAAATAACACGTATACGCCCCAGTGTACTATATGTTTTGTTTTTTATTTAGATTCGATTTTTAACCGTACGTCTTACAGTTTTGTTAAATTAAAAAAGGAAATAATGACAGTTTGAGAAATAAAACAAAAGTCAAGACTTGTCTTATGTCATTAGATCCATTTAATTGGCGTTTCTTATATTACACTTTGCAATCATTTATCTTCCTTTCATATTCTAAATTTAAACATAATTTCTTTACAAATAGGTAATAAAAACTAAAAAAAAAAACACCCTTTGTTTTGCACCGACAAAATTTTTGTATGTGAAGTAAAATGTTTCCATTAGAAAGGCGAATTATTTGAAATTATTTGCGTTCAGTGCACATACACATACAAACAGATCCTTTTTTATATGAAAAACACTCATTAGGGATGGATAAAAAGTTTTCCAAAAGTGTTTCTCCATCGTTTTCATCAGATAGGTATACAAAACTCTTGCACCATAACACATTTCGTAAAAAGGTAGGTAATGTTAGAAACTCCCACTTGAATGCAGAATGCACAACAACTATACAAAAAAAAAAACTAAAATCTGCAAAAAGGAAAATCCAATGATGATGGAATGGCATTCAAAAGGATAAACACAAACACATACTCACTTGATAGAAAAGTATATCCTATACATACACATGAAATAAAGGTACTTAATCGACTCATATCGTGTGCTGGTAAAAAAAAACTATAAAGCACCATGATGCAAACTGCAATTAGTATAACCTAAATGGATGAGAGTTTTGTGTTCATCTAGGTTTTTGCTTGAGTAGACATGAGGATTATAGTGAACGATGATGGAAAGAATTTGAATTTGTTAAATAAACTTTAGAAACTTGAATGGCAATTATTTAACAATTTAATTTTAATAAAGGATTTGTTTGTTTTATTTACTTTTTAACAGAAAAAGATAACACGTGTCAGGATAAAGATTTTTAAGAATTTTTCATATTTAAAATTGTTTCTTTAAAGATTCCTGCTCAAATACACTTTGAAATAATGAATAACTCTTTTTTCCTTTGTTATTTCTAAGGGAATTTTATGTATGTATGCAAAATCAAAACGCCTTGACATATTATTAAGTCCTTTCTGTCTTAAAGTGATTTTAAAAGCCTGTGTGTCAAATCACAGTGTAAGAGAGATATATAAAATATGCATTTGACTTTGTGTACGAAAGCAAAAAGGATTCGCGCCCTTCTTTCCTTAAAAAAATCCCTTATTCTCAACTCAATGCAGTGAGAGTAGTTGATCTCAATTTTTTTTGTTCGTTTTTTTCAACAAAGTCGGCAGTAAATGCCAAAAGATTCATAAGGATTCTTGTCTGACTATGCACAAAACCATGGCACTCACGAGACACCCAATAACACCACAGGAGTGCACCACATTTTAACATACATCATGTCAAGAACAGAGTGGTGAGAGTGAATGGGTGTGTGCAACAGAGTAGTGAAAGAAGGCTGCTATATAGAAGAAGCACAGAATTTAGTTAAAATGTCACAGAGCTTATAAAGAAGGATGGTTGGAAAAGTAGAAGGAAAACGTTAAATGTCTTCAACTTTAAATGAGGAAAATGAATTATTTTTGCAGTCAAAACAAAACAGAAACAAATCATTTTTGAGGGTTTTTTACTACCTTCTACTGTAATAAAATTGAAAACTTCTCACACAAATTTATTATTGCTCTTAAAAAATACAACGTTCTTCTAACTTTTTCTACTAAAAACCATTTTTAAGGACTTCTTCCATACGTATGGTAAACTTATGGAAGAGAAGTCCTTTTACCTATGAGGATGATGTGAGAAATTTTAATGTTTAATGTTAATTGAAAAAGTTTTTCAGGTGTTGTAAATCGTATGTGTGCTTGAAAGATAAAAAAAGTTAACGTTGTTATTTATGTATACATTGACTGTGTTGACAAATTGTTATTCTATGCATGAAGCATTTTATAGGAACAAAAAAAACAACAAAACAACAAAAAATAATTTATTGCTTTAATAATTCAGAAAGTTAAGTACCTTTATGACAAAGTTGTGTACATGTGGTTTTGCGTAACTCAAATATCTGGATCTAGTGGGCCCATGAAAAAATACATATTTGTTCAAAATAATTTTGAAATAAAAACATTCACCTTAAAAAAATTTCATATTTTTTCGGAAAAACGGTCATAACTCCGTCAAAACGCGTCTTTTTGGGGTCAAACTATGCATAATTCAAAATGCTCGGGACATGCTCAGGAGAACCTCGGGACAAGCTCGGGACACACTCGGGGCATTCTCGGGACATGCTCGGGACATGCTCGGTACATCCTCAGGACATCTTAAAGGCATCTTCGGGACATAATCGGGGTACGCTCACGTCGCGTCGTTTGACGTCGTAACAAGTCATGTCGCGTTGTGTAGCGTTGTGTCGCATTGTGTCGCATTGTGTCGCGTTGTGTCGCGTTGTGTCGCGTTGTGTCGCGTTGTGTCGCGTTGTGTCGCGTTGTATCGCGTTGTGTCGCATTGTGTCGCATTGTGTCGCATTGTGTCGCGTTGTGTCGCGTTGTGTCGCATTGTGTCGCATTGTGTCGCGTTGTGTCGCGTTGTGTCGCATTGTGTCGCATTGTGTCGCGTTAGGTCACCTTGTGTCGCATTGTGTCGCATTGTGTCACATTGTGTCGCGTTGTGTCGCGTTGTGTCGCGTTGTGTCGCATTGTGTCGCATTGTGTCGCATTGTGTCGCATTGTGTCGCATTGTGTCGCGTTGTGTCGCATTGTGTCGCATTGTGTTGCATTGTGTCGCATTGTGTCGCATTGTGTCGCGTTGTGTCGCGTTGTGTCGCATTGTGTCGCATTGTGTCGCATTGTGTCGCATTGTGTCGCGTTGTGTCGCATTGTGTCGCATTGTGTCGCATTGTGTTGCATTGTGTCGCATTGTGTCGCATTGTGTCGCATTGTGTCACATTGTGTCGCGTTGTGTCGCGTTGTGTCGCGTTGTGTCGCATTGTGTCGCATTGTGTCGCATTGTGTCGCATTGTGTCGCATTGTGTCGCATTGTGTCGCATTGTGTCGCATTGTGTCGCGTTGTGTCGCATCGCGTCTTTTTGGGCCAAACTATGCTAAATTCAAAATCCCATAAAATCAAAACTACGACTCCAAAACTTAAAAAAAAAATTCATTTTTGTACTCTGCTATGCAGTCCTTTTCGCATTGGAATAAAATTTTGGCATAAAACATTCACCTTAAAAAAATTTCATATTTTTCTGTATAACGGTCATAACTCCGTCAAATCGCGTCTTTTTGGGGTCAAACTATGACTGAGTCGATATCCTTTGAATAGGATACAAATCTATGTAAAAAAGTGCTCGTTTTATAAAAATCACCATTTGAAATCTTTAAATCTCTTTAATTCTTTACATCACCTTGTGTATATTTGTTTCACAGGTTAATAATCCAAAGTCCTTTTAAAATCCCTAAAATCCATAAACATTATCCCTTATTCCCGACATAAGCTTTACAAAAGAATGTCGCATGATAAACAAAAATATGTGTAAGTACCTATTCCCCTTACAGAAAAAATAAAAAAAAATATAAAAACTTTTTTGTCCTCCAAAGAATAAGGAGAGCGCACCCATTTAATTTCCATTTACATTCCCTGACGTCTATTACATTCCGTTTGAAATATTTTTATTGCTCATTTTGTTTGCTTGTAAGCCGTTAATAATACCAAAAAAAAAGTACCAACTTTATATAATTTTACTTTTTTTTTTGTTATTATTGCTGTGAGGTTTTATGAGACTTTGTGTAACCCCATCTTTTTCATCTTTTTTTTTGAGACAGACTTCCAGTATCTCTTCGTTCTGCTTAATCAACCATTTTTTGAATCCCTTCATAATATATAGTATCTACATTTTTTTTTGAATTTTTTTTTTTTTTCGTCTGCCTGTTTTCTAATTAGGGAACGGAAAAGAAAAGTTTCTCCATTGAAAAAGTTTAATGACTGCAAAATATTTTATGCTTCTTACAAAATATATTTTTTTTTATCTGTGTAGTCGTGTTTTCGAGCGGAAAATGAAAAAGTTGAACAAAAATGAACAAATTAAGTCACAACAAAAGAAGGATATTTTTTTTGTGTATTTTTTAAAGTTATCAACCATGAATTTTGATTTTTTTTTTTTTTTTTTCGTTTGGATAAAAATCAGCCACTGGGCACGATATAAAATTTACGATCTAGAAAAGGAAGCTAAAATATGTTTACTTTTTTTATGTGTGTCGTGAAGAATGAAGTCCGGAGGCTAAAAGCTCAATCGTAAATATTTTTTTTTGTCGATATTCATTGAATTTGAAAACTATCAATGCCATCGAGAAGCATTCACGCCTTCATTCACTCTGTTCACGCTTATTGAATTTTGGCAAAATGGAATTCGAGATTAGCGCACCCTGAAGAAGGATATTTTCAATATGTCATTTGGTTTAGAATTTATGGGACTTTTTTTTTTGTGTAATTTATTTCTTTATCGGTTGACACAAAGTTGGTGATTTCTTTTACAATATTTCGGTTTGATTTTGAAATCGATTTTATATTTTGGAAGGGAAAAGTGTCAAAAGTCTTGAATTGCTTATATGCCTTTTTAATTACAGCTTTATTCCTTCTTAATTAGGTATTATTTCTTAATTTCTTCTATCTCAAACAAAATATTTTGTCACATTGGTTAGATATCGATAAATTTTAACCTAACACCCTTAAAATTTTGTAAATTCAGGAATTTTTTTTTTTACTCAAAACCAAAAGTATGAAATCCTTGTGGAAAATAAATTTGTTCAAAATATGCTATGCATATTGAATGCAATTTATTTCTTTGAATAATATTGAGTGGAAAGTCCTTGAGGACTGGAGAAGAAAATTCCTTAAATTCGACACGAGATATATTATTTCCTCGAATCAAATATATCATCATTGTGAGTGTACTCTATACCGCACTTTTGTGTATAAGCAAAAGTATGCATCATAAGTCCATATTAAGGATGTGAGTACAATACACACAGGACACTGGAACACTGGGACTAGTTCCATGGTATGGAAATGAAAAAAACAACAAAAACAAACAAGAAAACTATAGAAAACGTTCAAGTTTTTGATACTCATGTGTGTATGAGAGCTGTTTATTGCTAAAGGATTTAGATATTACGGTACGGTGACAAAGTGCTATTGTGGTCATTTCTGAGAGAGTTAGAATGTACTTTGAATTTTCTGCTAGAGAAGAATTCTTCGATTTGTGAATTTATCATCGAAATTATTCATGATGAATTTGAAGTCATCTGGATTTTCAAGTTGTTTTTTGTGGTCTGAATCTGAATGATGATTCATCTAAGATTCCAGATGAAATTGAGTGATAGATAAGGATAGAATTGTCATCGTATAATGGTATTAGAGATAAATTGATGGATAAATTAAAAGGTGATGGTGTTTTTCGATGGAAATTTAAATTTAAGTTAAGTCTCATTTTCGTTTTGTATAATTAAAGGAATTTTTACATTATCAGTCAATATAAATTTTATAAATATATATAGACCATGTCAGCATAAAATCCAATAAACCGTAAACGTTAGAAAACTTTTTAAATATAATTTAAAATTTTGTAAAAATTTTTTTTGCTATTACATACTTTGTTTTGATTTTTGAACTCTCACTGAGTGAAAAAAATTTTACTAAAGAAACCTTCTTTTGGAAAATGTATACAAGTTTGTATTTGTACAGAAAAAAAAAGAATTCAAAAACGTTACCAGAGGCATTTGAGATATTAAGACTAAGAAACTAGATTACAAAAAATTAGTGTGCGTGAGAATAAGAAATATAATTTATCTTCTCTGGTTACAAAAGTAATTTTTTTAAATTAAAATAATCGTCCCCTGAATGCAAGAACCAGCTTACTCGATTTTTTTTTTCGATTTTGAGATTCCTGAGTTTTCTTTTTCGTTGAATAAGCAAAAGGTACGAATTCTGTGCTGTTTTGGAAAAAATTGAGAAAAAAATAAGTATCTGCTTTTTAAATTTGTTTTCATTTGAGACTGTCTTAAACATGTTCCTTACTTTGGCGGACACTTGGAGAAAAAGAACCGGAAGTGCACTTTTTTAACTTTAAAATGAAATAGATAATGACTGAGAGGAGCTACAAAATAAATTTTTGCGCAACAAATTTTGTTTTGCAAAGCTACAATTTCTAGAAAAGAAAAAAGTTTGAAAATTCAACTTTTTTGAAAATTTTGACTGTTACAATGTAAAAACTGACTTATGTTGTTTTTCCTTATTGCCACAGACATATGAAATTAAGTCTTATTTTACCGGAATATTGAATAACAAAAAAACTAATCGAGCTACAAAATCGAGGTTTTTGGATTTCGTCTTAGTCTAGGTTACTTCAAATTTGTGCAAAAAATAAATTTTTGAATTTCGCATTTTATTGGATTTTGAAAGGTCACTTTTGAGCTATCTTTTTAAAACAAAATCTTGAATATTTCAAAAACGGTTTGAGCTACAAAATTGAGGTTTATATCAAAAATAATTTAATCAAAAACTACAATTAATGGCAAAAGAAAAAACTAAAAAAGTTCTTTTTTTTTTAAATGTCTCCACAGGACTGGTCAAACCGGAATTGCACTTCTGAAACTTTAGGTTGAAATAAAAAATGACTGGGTTGAGCTAAAAAAATATAAATTTTTGCGCAGCAAATTAACATTTAAATTTTTCATTTGCGCAACATTTAGCATTTAATTAGCTACAATTAATCAGATAATTTTTTTTTGATTCTGCCACAAAGTGTCCAAAAATAAGGGACGTGTCTTAAACGAGCTTGGAAATACCTTTTTATGGCTTCATTAACGGGACTTGATTGAAGCTCTGATTTATTCTTTAAATTCTTTCAATCGACTTAACAGATATTGTTATACTTAACCTCTAGGGCCTCGCTCCACATGAGCATTTTTATTCCCCTCGGCGAAAAATATTCTGATATGAATTTAACAAAAAATAGCTTTGCTAACGCCACTGCGGGTTGGAAAATAAATTATCAAAAACTGCCAATAATAACACTGCCCAACACACAAACATTTTACATGATTCCGAAAACAACATTAGTTTTCTATAGCAGCTCTAGTTTTTAAAATGCTTAGATATTCATACATAAAAATACATAGAAATTCACACCAACAAAAATGTTTTCAATTTTGTTTTTATTTAAATTTTGTAAGCTATTGCATAGCTTTTAACGCAGGCCTGGCACTATTCCCACTATTTGTTTTTCAAGTCTCGAGTTTAAAAAACTTAAGTTGACAAATTTAAAAAAAATATATAAAAAATATGTATAGGTATCTAAACAAATATTCACGAATTTAATTTAAAAAGAAAGAAAATCTCAAATCTTTTCGGTAAGAGTATTTTCAAGTGATGTTCGAGGTGTCACGTTTCAAAACGTACTGTTCCGTCAAAATAATCCTTCTGATAAGTAAGACATTCTCAAAAAAGCGTCAAAAACGCTCTCTATGTTGCGATCCCTCTGATGCAGCCCTAACATAAAATAAACAGTACATTTTTCGAAAACAACATTTTTGAAACTATTCCAAAAACCCATTTTTTTAGTTTTTTTTAGAAAAATGCTTCACTTTCTTAGTTGAAAAAGGTATATTTCTTTCAAAAAATGATGAATATGAAGGTATAACTTTTTGTGAAAACCCTTATTCATCATTCAAACACCAACAATTTCAATAAATTTCAATCTAAATAGCACCAAATATGCCTGCATATAATTTTTGAATCTTCTCCCTTCCTTTCTCCCAAGAGGTCAATTTGATACACTAGCCCTTTTTAAGATGTTTTTTTATCTTTTCATTTTAATTTTCAATTCAAATTGTCAGGAACCTTTTCCTGCCCTCTTACACTTTAGTCTTCATAATTTTATCTACCAATTCAATCTTCTTACTCATAATACATTGTATAATACAATAATTCTCCATTACTTTTTTTTCTTCATATTAGTTTTCTACAATTTTATATGAGGGCCAGCATATAAAATATCTCAAAAAATAAACAATAATTTTCCAATCCATAATTCATAAGTTGTTCCCGCATTTCAATCTCTCTAACCTAACTTTTGACTTCCTTTAACTGATATGGGGGGGTCATAATAAAAGAGACCCAGATCATTGCAAGAATATTTTACACTACTCCAAATATAACCATTTCTTAGAGCCTTAATTCTTACCATCATAGCTAAGCTAGTTGAGCTACATCAAATTCAATCATCACTTTTTATCTAAATATTGAATTTTTGTAGTACATAAAGATGTGAAATTTTGTGAAGGTATTATCTCTATATCGGCAGACTGAAGAAATACAAAAACCCTCATTTAAAGGGTGCAAATAAATAACTTTGTTATAGATTTCAATAAATTGACCAAATCAACCTAAAAATGCTTTATATCCGGGTATGGTTGGATGGTCCGGCTGGTAAGTTGTTGCCAGAGTTGCCATATATCAGTTTTAAGAAATAATATCTGTTGGTTTAAAAAATTATCAAAAAAAAACCTATTTCTCAAAATGTTTTTTACTTGAGAAACAGTTTTTCATAAAATAAAAGCTTTTTTCTTGTTTTTTAGTTAGAATGTGTACATTTGGCAACTCTAATTTGGTCATACCCGACTGAGATGTGCACACTCGACCACTTTTAGGGTGTTTTCCAAAATTTCAAAAAAAAAAAAATTATTTTACCTCAAAAGAAAATTTTCAAAGCTTCCTCTATACAAGACCATCATCATCATCATGATTATTATTATTGCTAATAAAAAGGGCAGACTTTAAGCTTATTCAACCATCTCACGTGTCTGTGCGTTAAATGGAAGGATGAAGTTGAAGATGAAGATGCAGGAGACAAACAGTATAGGTATGATATAAGCTTAGAAAACGAACCTTCATAGTATTTTGAGTGTTTTTTTTTTCCTTTTTTTTGCTTACTTGTGTTTGAGAAAAATATTGATTCAATTTATTGAGGATACAATTTATAATCGAATTTATATTTCCTTTCGATTTGATTGATGATATCCGGGAGAAAAAAAAAAAGGTGCAGTAGTCTTCTTTTCTATAGAATACGTTTGTAGAAATATTTCAAAGAAAAAAAAAAAAACAACAACAAACATGTGCGGGTAGATAGCTATTTGTGAAGGCGAGAATATATTAATACAAATGATAAATTTAAGAGTTTTGTAGAAGAAATCTCTGTTTTTGGTCCTTCAGAAAAGAACATAAACAGTAAATCCGCAGAATTTAAAAGTATTTCACAAGAAAAAAATAAATTCAAAATCGTGATAAAGGAAATTTATAGCATATTTTTTGGAAAACGAAAAATAGGAATGTGTGAGGATTGTGTTTGAGGGAAAATTTGTTATTAATTTCAATATTCTTTCATTTTAGAAAAACTTATTCTAGAGAAATATTTTTAATATGCACAAAGTGTGGAAAGAAAAATTGCATGCTTTTTAAATCTTCTTATAATCATTTTGGAAAATATCTCTAGTTGAGAATTATAAAATAATAGATTATTATGTATATTCTAAAATTTCACAAATTTCAAATTTAATTAGGCAATATTTGTGTAGAAAACACATTTCTTATGCGCGGATATTTATCTTTATAGCCTGGCAAGTATATTTTTGGTAACAGGGTTGAAAGAAAAAATTTTTTAAAAGTATTTGTTTTTCATTACGAATTGAAAAAAAATTTAAAATAGAAAATTTTTGAATTAAAAAAAAAAATATTTATTGCATCTGAAAAAAATGTTTATTAAGACAAAATTTGTATTGCAAATAAGAAAAAAAAATTTTCAATGCAAATATTTTTTAGTTTCAATAACATTTTTAATGCAAATTTTTTTTATTTGCAAAAAATATTTTTAACGAAGAAAAAATAACAAAAATAATAAAAATTATTAAAATTATTTTTTTTTTTTGACGTGATAACGTCTTATAAATCGATGAAACATGGCAGCCACCACAAAAAAGTGACGCCATTTTCTCCCGTTCCACTCTCGCACTTTTGCAGTGCGGCCAAAAATTTCAATTAAAAATAAACTATTAGAGATACAAAAATCTCCTATAACTTATTTGAAAGATAATAACCTAATGCTTAATCCAAATGAAGGATTTTTAAAAATTACGTCATTTAATAGGGTAAACAGGGGTAAAACGGAAAGATGAAATTTGCGCTAAAATCTAAACGCGTGGTTGTAGAGAGTTGATTCTTTTTGCTATAGATAGAGGAGACTGATTTAAAAAAACTGGAACTCCGCTATAACGTTTTGTTTGAACGTTGATCAGGTGTTGTGGGTATGACAAAATGTTGATTATGGGTAGGGGAAATTTTTTTTGACAATTTTAAAGATTCCAGGTGAAAGATGAAGGATAAACAAATTAGGGAACTAATACGGATTTTTTTCCAACACTCTGCGTTTCGGAAAATGAATCTCAAGTTATATAGGACATGTAGGGCTGATCAATGCACATACATATGCAAAAAATTGGAATCGTTAAAAGAGTTTTGACTGAATACGGAGAAAAATAAATTTTTTAAAAACAGGTTTTTTGGCCGTTTTTAACCCATTTTCACCGTTTTTTATTTTTATCTTTTTTTCTTTAACCCTTTCGGACCCAGCGTTACTCTCATGTAACATATTTTCAAAAACTCGTAAAAAATATTCCATTGAATATTTTTTTGGGTTTCGAGGGCTTAATTGAAAGATAATGATGCCTAGTTACTGGATTATTAAAAAAAATTTAGTCAAATATATTACCTTTATTTTTTTGTATCGAAAAATTAACTGAATTTCACATTTTTCTTTTTTTTTTGCAAAAAATTTTTTTTATATATATGGTCATAATTTTGAAAAAAAGATATAAAAAAAGTTAATCCAGAAAGTGTTTTGCTTTTTGGCTTAGAAAAAGTAGCATACATTATTGTTCTATAAAAAGTTAATTTCTCAGTTGTCCGACTTTTTTTGGTGGTCATAAGCAGTGCATGTTACTTACATGTAACATAAGAGAAACACATTAGTTTTGCTATTTATTATTTTGGAAAATAACTTTTTGCTTTTCATATTTCTTAGTTGTGATGTTTTTGATACGATAATATTGGAAAAACATTTTTTAATATTGATTTTCATAGCTTGGGTTCGAAAGGGTTAATAGATAGAGGAATATTATATATGGAGTAATGATAGACCATGACCACGACTATATGTGAGATAACGGTAAAATAAAATTTTAGAATTCAACAGGTTATAACTTTTTACCAAAAGCAGATAGATAGCAGATGTTTAAACATTTATGAGCATTCTGATACAACTACCTTTCATTTGGTATATCACACATAACGCTAGACTAACTACAAGCCACACAATGTTAAATCAAGAAACTTGCGAAAAAACTCAAACCACCAGTGGAGATCTGTTGCGCCATGAACAGCCACCTGTGTGGGAAGTACCTTAATCTCAGTCTGGAAATTCCACATGATTGACTTTAAAAAATTCTAACTTCTCTTGTAGTCATCTTTGAAATGAGATTGATACGTCATTTGAAAGGCGAAACAATAAGCTTTCACATGGTATAATTATGTGGTATATTTTTATAGGTTTTTAGGGAAAAAATTCATTTAATAGAATGAGAACATAAAAAATAAATGTTTTTTTGCTTTTTTTGATGAAATTTCATCGAGTTTAAAAAATTCTAGCTCTTTTTGTAGATGTCTCATAGACTTCATCTATATATATATTTTTAGCTAAGACAATAAATTTGTAAAGATTGTTTGAAAAAAATGGATTTAATAGCGTGAGAAGATAAATTTACATGTTTTTTTTTGCTTTTTTTAATGAAATTTGATCGAGTTCAAAAAATTCTAGCTCTCTTTGTAGATGTCTAATAGGCATGATCTATATATATATGTGGGAGCTGAAGCAATAGGCTTTCAGGTGTTATAAAATTTATTATAGGTTGTTGTATCAAAAAAATGAGTTTTTGTGTGAAGTGATTTTTTCACTTTTTTCATAAGAAATTATTGTTTTCAATAAATTATTTTAATACTTTTTGCTCATTGTAAAAATTTTAAAATGGTTTTATTATTTAGAAGAAATATTTGGCTTTTTAATGGTATAATTTTTTTTGTGAGCTTTTAAAATAAAAAAATTAATATTATGAGAAAAGAAAAAAGGTATTTTTTTTAGCTTTTTCTTGTAAATTATGATTGTTTGAAATAAATAAACGCTTCAAATGGCTCATTTTAAAAGCACACAACCTGTTTTCCTACGACGTTATCACGTAAAATCATCGTCCTTAAACCAGCTTTACAGACACAACCACTTTTTTTAAGTTGAAGCGATTAAATATAATTGAATTTTAAAGTTCAAGTGACCTCAACTCCAAAGCTTTTCGTCCAGGTACGACAGTGGGCTCATCAGTTAGATCTGTTGTACCCTTACTAAGACGCCTTATTTCGGTCGATGTTTACCGACACTTGAACTTTAAAATTGAATTATATTCAATCGCTCCACTTAAAATAAAAATAATTTTTATAATTTTTTTTATTTTTTTCTTCGTTATTATATCAGCCTACATTTTCTAAGTGTCTGAACTTAAACAAATTCCCTTAGAATATTAAAATTCATGCTGTGAATTTTATATAGTGTCGGTAAACATCGACCAAAATAAGGCGTCTTAGTAATTGTACGACAGATCTAACTGATGAGCCCACTGTCGTACCTGGGCGAAACGCTTTGGAGTTGAAGTCACTTGAACTTTTAAATTGAAAAATATTTTTGTTTTAATTTCATACATTTTTATTTTTTTTTTTTTTTTTTTTCAATTAATATTTTTTACAACTCTGTTTGATAAGAAACATTGTTAAAATTTCAAGGCTTTGATTAAAAGATATCTTCTTTTGAATGTATTAGGGGAAAAAATGTTCGGTTGGAAATATTTGAGGAACCAGACATCCAAGAAAATTTTTTGTTTCAGTTAAAGACCTTTCATTTGATGCCTCACTTGATGGATTCGGAGAAAATTTTTAAAAATGTATTTTTTGTTTCGTGGCAAATCGAAAATCCAAAAAAAATTGCATTCTAAACACATACATATCGACGGTTAAACTTCATAACCTCGTAAGTTGTTTTTGCAAGTTTTTCAGAAATCAAAAAACAATAGGTATGTTGTGTTTCTTGTTTTTGTATGGGATCTATCAATACGAGCTTTTGAATTTCGTCATTCCTGAAAAATTTTCAAAACAACATTGTTGAACTGAATATACCAAAAGATACATAGCTCTGAATTTTCTGAATTGTTTGCATTAATAATATTTTTTCGATATCTTTGATTCAATACCATTTCCGAGATTTTGGTAAAAAAAAATATCGGTTGCGGAATGCTAGGAAAAAAAAAAACAAAAAATGTTTTAAGCAAAGGAAAAATATTGTTATCAAATCTATCAAAACAAAAAGGATCCATTGAAATAGAACCGCAAGAAGATTAAAGACGACTTACTCAAATTTTAAAAAACAAAGTAGCTGACATTTGAAATGTTTGGAAAACTATAGGTAAGTCAAAAGTTATTATTATTAATTTGGAAAGCAACAAGCCCAGATGGATTTGTTAGTTTGAAACATTAAATATAATTTTGAATTGGACTATTAAGATTTTTAATTATCCGCCGTTTCTAAAAATATAAAATTATTTTTTTAAGCCCACTGTCATACCTGGGCGAAACGCATATGGAGTTGAGGTCAATTGAACTTTTTTACACAATCAAAAAAGTTTTGTTGGAAATATCTCAGAAACCTGACATCCAAGAATCTTTTGGTTTTCAGTTATGAATAGAGCTTAAAGAGATCCATCTTTAGATGTCTCACTCGATGGATTAGGAGAACATTTTTAAAAATTTGGAAGTTTTTTCGTAAATCTGAAAAAAATAAATTAGTAATTTGTTTACCTTACTAAATAGGTCTGTTCACTGTGAACTTATATCAGTTAACAAAAACTTGTTTCGAAACTTTTGTCTGCATATATCGGCTACGAAATGTAAGAAAAAGAAGAACAAACAAAATGTTTGGTTGGAAATATCTCAGGAACTAGAAATACCCGGGACACGTTCGCGACATGTCTGACTGTTAAACAAAATTTAAAACCAATTTTCATAGTTACTTTTATTTTCATTGTGATTTTTCATTTTCATAGCCTTAGTGCTGATCCTGTTCTTCAGGGACATAAAACCCTCTTCAAAATTACATATTAATTTACCAAATTAACTTTGCAATCAACACCGATTATACATAAGAACATACTTCGCAACCCACTCTTATGTATACAACATACAAAATACATTCCATATTATCGCATATCCTTCAAGAAAACATTACTTCTTGCGGGAATTTTATCTTGTTGCATTCTTTCGCCCAAAAGCGAGAAAGTGCAACCTTATCCATTACACCATACATTTCCACCCTCATTTTGAGCTTGTTAGCTTTCATGGGAATTTCAGATGTGCAGCACGCTTAATTATCCTGTCATTAATCCTGTACCTTGCATAATAAATTCATGTGATTAATTATTTAAAGTTCCTCTGCCATCAAGGACGATAAAATAAAAAAAAAAGCGAAAACTGTGACTGCTGTCTTGGGAAACTTATCCCCAAGTCAAGTTTACCCGACCTACAGTTTATATAATCCAGAACCTTAATATATCCACACCTTAATGATGTTGCACAACCCTATTTTTGCGACGACAAAAAAAAGGAGTTAATCGTTTTATTTTTCAAAAAAAACAGGATGCACCGTCATAACGGTAAATTACCCAGGTACCAACATTGATGACATAACATAGACGCCAACAACGAAAACGACACGACTAAAGATATAGTGACGTTTAATAGGATCTCCTACCGCTATTTTGGCACTAAAGTGATTCCTTTCGTTCAATTTAATATCAAACCGCATCCATAAAAAGGGGTAATACATGTATCTATATATGTTTTTGTAGACTCTGTAAAGGAAATATAGACTTCCCACGATATCGTTGCAGGATACGAACACATAAAATTGATGCAATAGGATGTCAAAATTGTATATGTGCGAGCACAAGCACTGATTGACAGCCGCACATTTATGTTGTCAGCATGTTGTTTCCTTTCGAGTCATTTGATTTTCATCATCATCATTGAGCCATTTTCTATACATACTACAGACAGATTCCCGTCCCGTTCAGTTGTCGACCGCCTTTATGTAACAATGACATGAAAAGGGATATTTTAAACGATAGCATCAGACCACACCAAAACTCGCTTGGCAATGACAAACAATATTTTGTTCCGAATTTTTTTTTATAATTTTTTTTTTTTAACTCATAAAAAGGATCATAAAATTTTACAACACACGATAGAATGAGTGATAAAAGAAATTTGTGAGCTAATGGATTTTTTTGGTGTTTTCGGGATAAAGGGTGATACAAAAAAGTTTACACATTACTTTTTTGTGGACTTTAAAAGACAAATATCCAACAACATGTTCCTTAAAATCACTTTTAAAACTAATCACATTTCCTTATCTAAATTCAGTCCAATAACAGTCAAATGCACTTATCTCAAACAAGCAATGTTATCTTTCTTTCTGCAAAAATAGTCTTGATTTTGGTGCGTTCAAAATACCAGTAAAATTTTTGACTTACATTATGTTTGTCTTAAATACACCATTTTTAATAACCTTTTCTCTACGGTTGGCCTGATTTTAAGAATATTTATCAACTGAAATAAAATTCGTAGGCTCAAATCTAGATTGTTGCTGCAGAAAAAAAAATTAATTAAAACGATTCTTTTGACCAAAGATAATTTGCGTGACGCCCTTTACAGTGGTTTGACTGATACTTGTGAATGGATCGATATTGTGATAGCACACACTAAACCAAATTGCAAAATCGATTTCAGTTTTAAAGTAAAATAAATAAAAAAATTCTATAAAGAAATTAATAGATAGAAGCATATTAGACAAAAATTGAATTATTGTAAAAATTATAATCATCAAAGAAAACCTAACTGCAACAATATTATACTTTTAGGTTTGGACTTTGGATAAAAAGGAGTATTCAAAATTTATTGACTTTATTCAAGACCACGAATGATTACCTAGTCAAATCGTTCAAGTTACAAATCAAACAATGTATGGGTTACTGTGGTGTATACGCAACTTTTTATGGATCAAACTAAAAAGTTACTATATTGCTGATTAATGTATATTAGACTTACTCAAAAAAAAGTTATAAAATAATTATATTGTAAATATTGTTGGAAATGTTGTTTGGTCGCCATTTTGATTTTATCTGCTTCTGTTTATTGTTAAATGGATTTTTTTTGTCTTGTTTTGTAGAAAAACGCATTCTTTAACTTTTTTCATTAAACAATTTTATTTCCAGCTTGGGACATAACAAGAAATTGACAAGAAAATATTTCGTCGCTTTAAAAATTTTTACTTGCGATATATGTACATAGGTACTATATATCAAGTTATGCATTCGTACAAAAAAAAAAAAAAGTTGAGATAACATTTTTCCATGACATTACGATGATAGAGAATGCCAAAAAAGTGGGTCCCGGAATTTCGTCTGTCAGTAAACTGTCAATAAACGAAGCTACAGCCTAAACGGATGGACTGATTGATGTCAAACTTGGTATGTAGCGTTATTTGGCGACTCTCCAGAGGAGTTTTTGGAATTACTTTTTTTTGTACCAAAAATAACGGTACATGTCATATACCGATTTTGGTAAAGTTGAAATTGCTCAAAAACAGCTATTATGATTTTGTTAAAAAAATTCAATTGGAAGTTTTTAGACAAGGTCTATCTTCTAATGAAAAATTTTTTTTCTAAAAATCATTCTTAACGGTACCTGCCATAGAACCGTTTTTTTTTTTAAATCCGATTTGCTCCGAAAATGCTTATTAGATTTCAATGAAACTTTTTTCGAAAAAGCATTTATATAATTTTAATATAAGCCAAAAATAAAATTTCGAAAAAAATAATTTTTGGATTTTTGAAAAAATTTGGAAAATTTTTTTTTGAAAAATTAAATTTTCATTTCATTTTTTTTGAAATTTTGTTTTTAGATGATGATAAGTGATTTCTACAAAATGGCATACCAATTTTATTTTAAAACTTTTTTTCCAAAAAATTATTTATAAAAAAATTAGTTTTTTAAAAACGGCTCTAACGATTTTGAAAATTTTTTTTCTAAAAATGCATTTTAATATATCAATCAAAACTGCATACTTTTTTTGGGGGCAATTTGGTTTCAGATTTTATATTATTTTTTTTTTTTAACGAATTTTATTTTGTTTTTTTGTCTGTACCCATATAGTAGGTACCTACATTTTCCAAATTTCTATATAAAAAGTCTTAAAAATGTAAGCAACTTGAACTCTAAGAGCAAGTTCGTGCGACCCAGTCGTGCATTTTATTTCAAATTCATTCCTATTAAATTATTAAATTAAAACACATTGTACTTTTTACAATAATTTATAGGAACTGAAATAGAAAAACGAATCTTCTCTCTGCGAAGGAAAATAAAAATATTTTTTCAAGTTTTCATAAGATTTACAAAAATATATAAATCTTAAAAGATCCCCATCTATATGTCTCTAAGATTTAAAATTTTTGCAACGCCAATGCTCTGTGTGTCGTGCCGTCCTTATACCAGTCAGTGGTGGTAATGTTGGGCAGGAAGTGAAACGGTGATGCTGCAGCTGCATTCTGCATAACATGTAAATTATGCGCAACTGATTTAGTGTGCAAAAGTGCATTTCGTTATCATTTATTCAGTAAAATTTTGCATCTCCTAGATAAAGTTGAAGGTGGAATAATATTTTTTTCAAAATGCGTATCCAGGATTTTGCTCTGGATAAAAATGAGATAAGATAAAATGCAAAGATGAAGAGCGTGTTCAAGTAGACATTTTTTTTTTTTTTTTTGTTATGTTGGAGTACGATAATGTGCTCTGTATACTATGTCACTCCAACCTCTGACTGAAGTGACATGGTAATGAAATTTTCAAGAGACTTAAGTATACTTACTGGGATGAAGTATATAAGAATTTTACTTTAGAGATCATTTTATATGATTTTTCATAGAGCTCAAGTGTGTATTTTATTTGAAGTGAATTATAAGAGTACATTTATTAAAATTTAATTTTAAGTGAAAAAAAAAATGTTTGAAAAATTACATTGACATTTTATTATTGTTCTTTTAAGGGAGAAGGATACTCTTGATAAGTATTAAGATACTTTCAACATTATAAGTCTTCTGAGTTATTAGGCTCGACAAAAGGATATAAAATATAAAAATGTTGCTGCTTGAACATAAATCATGGTATTGAATTCAAGCGAGATAAATATGATGAAGCAAAGGTAAGTGCCTAATAAGCTTTTCATTACTTATTATTTTTTTCCATTTTGAATGTAATCTTCACCATGATGTAAGAAATTTAAGAAAAAATAAAAAGTCTAGAACCAATATAATTAGAAAAATTGAAATATAAATATTAATATGTGCACTTAAATATGAAAGTGAACTAAGTTCTTGTTAAGGAAACAATAAAAAATAGAATAAAAATAAATAACTGATACTTTAATAAGTAAACTGTTTGAGATAATAAGTTAGGTATTAAGAAAATTAAAAAAAAAAAAAATTATAAAATTGGAGCGGTTTTCTAAAGTAAAATTGTTTTTTAACAAAAATTTTAATCAACACTTAAAAAAAAAAGTTAAGAAAATTTAAAAAATTGATTTTTTTCGATAAAATTAAAATATAAAAATTATTTCTATTTTTGTGACCATTTTATAAATATTTTCCAATTTATAGAGTCCTGACGAAGAATGTAAACAAGTTTGAAACGTTGACAGTAATTTAAGAATATTCAATAACGACCTTAACCCAGCTTACGATTCAATATATTAAAAAATAAAATTAATTAAATGATTTGATTTTGAAAATTTTTCATTTTCATACTAAGGTCATTAAAACGTGGTTTTTTTTACAAAAAATTGCGTCCTAGATATGAAATCAAGAAAACTCTCCTATAAAAAAATGGTTAGTAATCTTTAAGAGTTTTTTTTTTTTTGTTATTAAAATGGAGGATCTTATTTGTTTTATAGGAAAAAATTCAATTTTTCCTTTTTTTCCAGGCAAATTAGTAAATCAAATCGCAAACTATTTTTTTTTTCGTCCATGAAAAAACAAACTCCCAGTCAGAGTTGGGTAATCGAATCGTTAATTACATTACATGTAATTACAGGGTAATTGCATTGTAATCGAATTACTTTCCCATTACAATGGAAATGTAATTCGAAATGCAATTACAATTTAATTACCTTGTAATTACATTATGAAATTACAAAAGTAATTGCATTGTAATTAAATATTTTGGAATTTGAAAGTAATTATATTGTAATTGAAACTCTGAAATTAATTTCTAAATTAAATTAAACATTTTATTTTATTCAAATGAAACAAAATCATTCAATAAATTAATTAAAAATATTAGCTGTGTTCTATTATTCCCGTGTTCCAGATCAGATCATTTTATTTGTTAGCTTTACAATAACAAAGCAAGATCCTACTTTTTTTGTAAGGGAAATGAAAACAATATGATTTGATCTGGATCACGAGAATAATAAAACACAGCTATTATCATATTACACGGAATGTTACAATAAAATTACTGGTAATTTATTATTGCTTTAAGCAAAACAAACTTTTCATAGTTTGTGTCCGATAACTTATTTCACCGTGGTGCATTTATTATGCCCGCAAATGAAAAAAGCCTTTCAATGGGAGCGACGATTGAAGTATTGTGTTGTACTCGAGGAACAATGGCTTTGCAACTTGCTAAATGCCACTTGCTACATGAAACTTGCCACATGCAACTTGCAACATGCAACTATTTGCCACATACGGCTATATCTCGGAATTTTGAAAAAAATTTTTGATGTCCAAAGGTAGCGGGGACTCTAACCTACATTTGGGTACAACTCCCATCCCTGTAGGTCCACGCGTTCTCAAACCAGGAGAACTTAAAAGTAAAAAAAAAAATAAGCCCGATTCTGAAAAAATGGGCATGATGTGGCGGTTTAACATGGAAGATGATTTTTTAAAAATCTGACAATGTGCAAAGCGTAGGCCCATGACACAAGCTATCATTTGGCTTCACTCCCAAAAATTGCTCTCAAGCGGTTTAGCTTCCAGAAGCGTTCAAAGTTTCGGGGATTTTTCGAAAAAAAAATTTACCCCAACTTTTAAACACAATTTTCTCGGAATTTTGAAAAAAATCCAAAAACCGGATTATACCAGTATCGGGTAGCTGAAAACATAACCTTTCATATGAACCCGCCCCTATGTCTCTAGGCCAAAGCGTTTAGCTCCCAGAAGCTTTGCCGCGCCCCCAACTTCCAACGGCTATATCTCGGAATTTTGAAAAAAAAAAATGAATACAAAATGTTTGATGCCCAAAGGTAGCGGGGACTCAAACCTACATTTGGGTACAACTCCCATCTCTGTAGGTCCACCCTTTACATGTGGCATGTGGCATAGTTTTTCTTTGAAATGTTGAAGGTTTAGATTTTGGTTTTATTTTGTTTTTAAAATATAATTACTTTAAAATTACAATTTTAATTACAATGTAATTACATTTGTAATTTCATCGTTTTAATTACAATAAAATTACACGGTAATTTAATTGTAATTGCATTTCGAATTACATTTCCTTTGTAATGGGAAAGTAATTCGATTACAATGCAATTACTAGTGGAGTAATTGCATTGTAATTAATTAGTAATTAATTACAAATGTAATGATTACTCCCCAACTCTGCTCCCAGTCAGATTTTTTATGTGGGCACGATTATTCATCTGAAACTTTTTAAATTTTGGAAACAAAAAACAAATTCCCTTTAACTGGGTCATTGACACCAAGTCTAACACAAACTTGGAAAACTCTAAGAACAACATTTCAAAATGAAGGTGGATGATTATCCTTTTTTTTTACCTTCTGCGGATTTCATTATTCTATTCAAAGGCTAAAACATAACATCTACGTTAATACTACTTGCTAATACCACGCTCCTGTTTTAACTTCCATTTAACTTCAAAGAGATTCACCATTAAGCTATTACTTCCAACCTCAGGGTACTTCTTCAAACGTCCATTAAATACTTACACTTAACTCCTATTCCCACGCAAGTCAATCTTAATACAAAATCCTTATTAAGCAGTGAGAGAAAGAGAGAATGCCTGCAACCGTAATTAACACTCCATAGCCACAAGCTTAAATTAAATTCCTAAAGAACAATGCGCGCTCATCAAGAGTGAATAAGTGAAAACAAAAATTTTACAATTTTACCCCCAAGGATATTTTTGCAATGAAAAAAATTAAAAAAAAAAACTTTATATTAAATTCAACAAAAAAAAACATGACGTTCCATTGGAGATTCTGTTACAAGTTCCCTCCTTCGAGCTTGAATTTTAAATTTAAAAAAATATTCCAAAATAAAAGTAAAAGAAACGAAACGAAAAGTCCTGTTTATGTTAATTTATCGCGCTAATAACCGACAAAAAAAAAACCGTCACTCAGCCATGGGCACAATTTTGTTCATCGTGTTGTCAGGAAAGAGTGTGAAAATAAAATGAAAAAAAAAAATAAAAAAACTGAAAACAAAAATGTCCTTCCAAATGTCCCTTTGGGTGTACAAAGTTATGCTAACTGTTTCTAAAATGAACTTTAAATTGTCATTAAAGTGTTTGTTATTCGATTTTAAAAAGTTGATTCTTTTTATTTGATTACTTTAAGGACGATTTTTATTTTACTGTATTTTCCAAAACAACAGGACATCGTTTTCTAAATGCATCCTTTTTTTCTGGCTAGGTGGTCAGAACCACCAACCACAAGCAATTACATTTAGCACTCATCACTCACAAAGTACTTTTGCATCACAAACTTGGCTCGAACGAGGGGTTAAAGGAGATTCGAGATGGTTTTCTATTGAATGCAGAGGAGAATGGCTGAGAATTTGCCTTAAAAAAAAAATCTCATCCTGACCGCAATTTCCATACACGAGAGGCAGCAATGTGAAAAGGATTCTATGTGTTTTTTTGTATCTTGTGTTTGCTTTTGAAGCTCGTGGTGCTTGAAGCAATTACATTTTATATATTCTAGGCTCAAGGCTCAAGGATGTGTGTGGTTGTGGCAAGAAGCAAAGTAGACGATGAAGTTGCAAATGGTTGTATCTTTTTACGTACTGTTGCCAAACAAAATTAAAAATAAAAAAACATCCGAATCCAAGGGATGTTTGCTTTTTTTTCCTCCATAAAATCATCCAAGGTGCGAGAATTGAGGTCTAACAGCAGACTAAAGCGACTGTGTAACCCAAATTTACTGGACACAATTGGATTTGGATGTTTCTTTTCGTCTTGTTTTTTGTTTTTTTTTTTGCCTTCAAACTGAGGCTGAATTTTAATACTTCAAAGTGCAGGGAAGACTCCTGGGTTCGGCAGCATTTTACCTATCTACTACGTTTTTTTGTTTTTTGTAAGAGTTTTCTACCTAAATTCATGGGCCTTGAGTTTTAAGAAGAAGAAGATAACATGACAGAGTGTGGGTAAGTGAATTGAGTGCTGGACGATTGAAGCCAAGAAGAAGAAGCTTCAAGGAGCAATTGGAAACTAATCACATTAAATATTCAGTAGATTTGTCGGTTTCATGCGATAGAAGTGAAAGAATTTTCGATCTGTTTTTTTTTTTTTTTTTTTATTAACTGCTGCAAGTCTTGAATCCTTTATATAGGAGATTGAGGAAGTTAAGTGTTTTTTTTTTTTTTTACTTCTTTGGTGAATTGATCTCAAATTCTAAGAAAGTCAGAAGAAGAAACGAAAGACTCTCTTGAAAAGTAAAAATAAATTTCATTTGTCTGAAAGTCGTATTTCAAGTGAAGTTAAGATGGCGGTCAGAAGATTGAAAATGCATTTTCTGAATTTGAATTTTCTTCTATCGAAAAAAAAAATAATTAAATGCAGAAGTAGGTTGCACGTAGGTATTTGCTGATCTTATAATTCAAGTTTTATTTATGAATTGCTTTTTAAATTGTACAGCAAGTTAAGCGTTATAAAAAAAACTTGATGAATAAATTCAAGAAATTGCAGGGAAGAATCGAAGAAGAAGTGCTCCCAACTAAGAAAAAAAAAACAAAGGGCCCGTACCTGGAATTGGAATGATTGTGCTATTAAATATGTCAAACACAACAGAAATAAGGGGAAATTATTTTTACAATTGTCTCTAAAAATAGTCAGGAGGTTGATCAAAAAAAGTCTTCAAGTTGTATGAGAAGCCGTTTTGTAAAAATAACAATTCAAAAAAATGCACTTGAAATTAAAAAAAAAATATTTATTGCATTAAAAAAAAAATCGCATTAGAAAAAAAAATATTGCAACTGAAAAAAATATTTACTGCAACTAAAAATGTTTTGAATTAAGAAAAAAATTTATTGCAACTTAAAAATATTTGCATTGAAAATAAAATTTGTAGGCATTAATTTTTTTTGTTTGTGCGCTTGCACAACACACTGTTGTTTACTTTAAATTGTCACATTCGGAGTAAATAGAAACCGAAACAACTTCTCCTCTTTTATCGTATGATCCTCCCGCTATTTTATATTTTATACATTTGTACCGTATTACTTAAATCTTTAAATACAGCTCTCGATTGCTGTTTTGTGCTTTTTGTTCAATAAACTTTCGATGTGTCAAGAATAAATCTAAGTCTTTTAATTCGAATTATCTGCTCGCCCATCCTACAAATTTCAGAAGAGGGATCTGATCTGATTTCTTAATTAAAGTTTGAACAAAAGTTTTATTTTTAACAAGTGTTTAATTAAAGACATTCGCAAAAATGTCACTAGATTTTAACCAGTTTCTAAATAAAGCTACTGTTGCTATTCTTAAAAATGTGTTGCGATCTCTTAATTTGAAAACTGATGGCACTAAAGCGGTGTTAAAACTTCGAGTGCAAGATGCAGTCAAAAGCTACTCGCAGGAGAATCTTCAAAAGCTTGTGCAAGATTTCATGCCCGAGCAAAGTGAATTTGCACCAGATGACGAGGAGTCTGAAGGAGAGCACGCCGAACAACCTGTTGTTGTTCATGATGATAACATCGATGAGGAGCTAAACAACCTTCGAGAATTGTGCCAAAAGAGGGAAGAGATAATTTTGCTGAAGCGAAGACTGAAGGAGCTGCAGATGGAGGAAACTCAAGAAAGCCCCAGTTCAAGGCCACATGTTTCACATAACCTCAGAGACATGGAGAACGTCCTGTGTCCTTTCAGTGGAGATGACAATTTTCCAATTGATCGTTGGGTAGAACAGTTTGAGGAGTACGCTGAAACTCTTCATTTGGATGATCGAACCAAGTTCATTTATGGAAAGAGGCTCCTTGAAGGCACTGCAAGACTGTTCGTCAGGTCTTTGAAAACTCGAACGTGGATTGAGCTGAGAGATGCACTTTTGGGTGAGTTTAAGCGTATTGTTACTAAAGCAGATATTTTTCGTGAGCTAGGTGCAAGAAAAAGGCGTCGAGAAGAAACCATACAGCAGTACGTGTTGTCCATGCAGGAAATAGCATCGCATAACCCAATCGAGGAAGAAGATTTGATCCAATTCATCATCAAGGGCATATCTGATTCCGAGATTAACAAAAGCATACTGTATAACGCGAACAATATGGACCAGCTTAAGAATGCACTACGAAAATACGAAAAGTTTAAGAACAATAGTCGCGACAACTTTCAATCGAAGCCCAGCACATCTCAGTCTCACAATCAAAGCAATCATCAAAATAGACATAGAAATGTTCCATTTAAGAAAGCAGAAAGCACTTCTAATCCAGCTGCTAGTGGTTCGTATGCAAAGAGGGAGTTTACTTGCTTCAAGTGTGGTGTTCGTGGACACTACGCAAAAAATTGTTCAAGCACAAAACCTGTTTTGACTCTCAAGGCCAACAACAAGAACAAAAGTAATGGCAGCAACAACAACGATGCAAATAATGTTCCATCAGAGAAAGTCAACAACATCTCAAGTCATGTACGCAGTCACATCAAGCCTCAGTGTAGTCCAGATCATAACGATTTTGAGAAAGAGATTAGCTATCGATTCACAAATGGTCATTCCGAGTGCTCATGCACTTTGATGTCACTTTTGGACTCTGGGAGTCCGATTAGCTTCGTACAAGAGAAGTTTTTGCCGTCGTCAATGATTTCACCGTTGGAGAATAATAGCCGTTCGTATTGTGGAGTAAACAACAGCCCCCTTCAAGTGTTGGGAAGTGTTAATTCTTTTATATTTTATGATAATATAGAAACTAATTTAATTTTATTTGTAGTAAGAAACAACTCAATGAGTTATCCGATTGTTCTTGGGAGAAATTTCATCGACAGTATTGGTATGGTGTTACAGAGAGCAGATAAGACAGCCGAAATAAATCAACAAATTGTAATTTTGCCAGAGTCGTCCAGCAGTGACAAGTGTAATCGTTTTTCAAGTGTATCATTGTCGTCATCACGTAATTGTCCAGAGCCGCATGTTTGTGTGAATAATAATTTGTCGTCATCGTCTTCAAGTCAGTTTCGTCGTCCGCATGTAAGTAACATTGAAGAAATAGATTTTATTAAACAAATTTTGAATATTGACGTGAGTGATGAAAAATCAGTGTTAGATTTAAATATAAATCAAGAGGTTCCATATGATGTTCAGGAAATGGTTAAAGATGTAGTAAGGCCAGCTTTTTGTGAAAGTTTAGGCAGAGTTATTCCCGAGGAGAATGAATTTAAGATGAAAATAGTTTTATCGAAAGATGTTCCATTTCATTGTGCACCACGAAGGTTGCCATATGCCCATAAATTGGAATTAGAAAAGATTTTAAGTGACTTATTAAGCAAAGGCATAATAAGAGAATCAAGTTCGCAGTATGCGTCACCGATCGTTCTGGTCGAAAAAAAGAATAGAGAGTTTAGGCTTTGTATAGATTTTAGAGAACTAAATAAAATAACTCTTCGTGATAACTATCCACTGCCTTTAATTGAAGATAACATAGACCGTCTCAAAAATAAGAAATACTACACAACGCTAAATTTAAAAAATGGTTTTTACCATGTGCCGCTTGAGGAGGAATCGATGAAATATACGTCATTTACCACCCCGATTGGTCAGTACGAATTTACCAAAATGCCTTTTGGGCTTAAGAATGCCCCCTCGGTTTTCGAGCGTTATATGAAGCATCTCTTTGGTAAATTAGTATTGCAATCGAAGATTTTAACTTATTTAGACGATATCCTAATCGCGACAGAGACCATCGAAGAGCATATAGATATTTTAAGAGAGGTCATGGACATAGTTGTCAATAAAGGTTTGAAGCTTAGGCAAGATAAATGTTCTTTTTTACAAAGCGAGATAACATATTTAGGTTACAAGATAACCGAAGCTGGTGTAAGTCCGAATGAAGTTAATCTCAAAGCGATCGAGAACTTTCCGTTGCCTACTTCTACCAAGGACGTCCATAGTTTTTTGGGACTTTGCTCCTATTTTAGGAAGTTTATTTTTCAATTTGCCAATATAGCTAAGCCTCTTTATGATTTGTTGAAAAAAGATTCAACTTTTATGTTTGGTCCTAAAGAAATAGCAGTGTTTAATTTGTTGAAAAACAAACTAGTTTCAGCCCCAGTGCTATCGATTTATAGTCCTCACAATACAACTGAGTTACACTGCGACGCCAGCTCGCATGGTTTTGGAGCAGTTTTGCTCCAGAAACAGAGCGATGCCAAATTTCATCCGGTGTTTTATTTCTCAAAGCGAGCTACCGATTCAGAAAGCAGGTTTCATAGCTATGAGCTTGAGACTTTATCAATTGTTAATGCTTTAAGGCGATTCCGGATATACTTGCTAGGTATACCCTTCAAGATCGTGACGGATTGTCAAGCGCTTGTATTGACCTTGAACAAAAAAACATTAAATCCGCGTATATCACGATGGGCGCTCGAGTTACAATCATACGACTATTCCGTTGAGCATAGAAAAAGTGATCGAATGTCACACGTCGATTCTTTAAGTAGATCTTTTAATATTTTGCATGTCGACGATGAATCGTTTGAGTTTGTACTCGCAGCAGCCCAAAGACATGATCCAAAAATAGTTTCCATCACTTCTGACCTGAGTAAGTCTGAGAGTCCTAATTATGAAATGGTCGACGGATTAATATACCGAAAAACAAAAGACAAGATTTTATTTTACGTTCCATCTCATATGGAAGAGTTAGTCATCAAGACTCATCATGAGTCACTTTGTCATCTAGGTGTTGACAAATGTTTTGAGCATTTGGCTGGAGTCTACTGGTTCCCGAATATGAAAGACAAGATCCGAGCAGTGATAAAAGGTTGCCTAAAGTGCCTTTATTTTACACCTGATTCTGGAAAAAAGGAAGGTATTCTCCACCCAATTCCAAAAGGAAAGTTGCCATTTGACACCCTTCATATAGACCATCTAGGTCCCTTTCCCACATCTCGATCTAACAAGAAACACATCCTTGTTTTGGTAGATGGTTTCACCAAATTTACAAAGCTTTATGCGACCAAAAGCACATCAAGTAAAGAATCTATAGAATGTTTAAAAACTTATTTCGCGAATTTTTCTAGACCTAACCGAGTAGTATCTGACCGTGGTACTTGTTTTACCTCGAAAGAGTTTGCCGATTTTATGAATGAGGTTAATATCCAGCATATCAAGGTAGCCACACATTCGCCGCAATCTAACGGTCAGGTGGAAAGGCTAAATCGCATAATAACACCTATGCTAGCCAAAGATTGCGAATCATTTACTACTAGTAATTGGGATAAGAATTTAGAAAAGGTTGAGTTTGCTATAAACAACAGCGTGAACCGAAGTACAGGTTTCACACCTAGTACTCTGCTTTTTGGTAGGGATCAAAAAGGTAGATTTTGTGATAAAGTTAAAGAGTATTTGTTAGACAATGTAGATTCTGAATGTTTAGATCTAGATGAGGTTAGAGAAGAAGCTAGTAGGAACATTGAAAGGGAACAAACGAAGAACAAAAAATATTACGATAGTCGTCATAAAAGTCCCAAAGAGTATAAAATTGGAGACTACGTCATGATAAAAAACGTTGATACAACGCCAGGTACTAACAAAAAACTTTTGGCCAAGTTTCGCGGGCCATACGAGGTCAAAAAAGTTTTGCCAAACGACAGGTATGCTATAGGAGATGTAGAGGGTCTACAATTAACAAGATTGCCCTATAAAGGTGTTAGTTCTCCTAATAATATGAGACTTTATGCGGTACCTGAGGTTGATTTGAAGTATGCTGATAACGACGATAAAGAAAATTTAATTGATGTAGAACGATAACTTTTACATTTGAACAACGATCATTTGAAATTAAATAAATTGAAGCTGATTAATAAAACGATTAATTAAATAAGATTTTGCACGCTTTTGAATACACCAATAATGTCGATGAATGTTTTCCTTGTCTTTTTAATATTTTATTTTTAAATTTCAGTTTAAAAACAAAAATTTTAAATCAATGTTTAAATGTTTGAAATAAACAAATCTTGTTTATATTTTCGAATATAAATCTTTGAATCAAATGTATAACTGTTTTATGTTTGAAAAATGAAATTGTATTTTGTATTTTCTATACAATAATGAAAAAATGTTTAACTTTTATTTTAATGTTTTGATTTTGTTATTTTTAATGTCTTTATCAAAATTTCATGTTATAAATTTTTAACATATTCAATGAAAAAAAAAGAAGAACCTCATTTTGTATTTTCAAGTACAATATTTAAAAAATGTTTTACTGTAATTTTAATGTTTTTATTTTATTATTCTTGTATATGCAAATTTATATTCAATATTCAATGAAAAAGAAAAATATTTTAAGTAATGTATAAGAAACAAAAATAATGTAATCAAAATGTAATCGGGACGATTATGCGGTCAGAATGGCCGAGTTGTAGGCATTAATTTTTTTTGTTTGTGCGCTTGCACAACACACTGTTGTTTACTTTAAATTGTCACATTCGGAGTAAATAGAAACCGAAACAACTTCTCCTCTTTTATCGTATGATCCTCCCGCTATTTTATATTTTATACATTTGTACCGTATTACTTAAATCTTTAAATACAGCTCTCGATTGCTGTTTTGTGCTTTTTGTTCAATAAACTTTCGATGTGTCAAGAATAAATCTAAGTCTTTTAATTCGAATTATCTGCTCGCCCATCCTACAAATTTTTATTGCAAATAAAAGTATTTTGAATTGAAAAAAAAAAAAATTCAATGCAAAATGTGTCCATTAAAATTTTTTTTTTAATATTCGTCAAATTTCCTACAATTTTGAGTATGTGACCATACATCAGCTATGTCAACTATAATATTCAACTTAATGTATAGTCAAATCGTCAAAATTGTAAAAAAAATCGATGAATATTAAAAAAAAAAATATTTATGCACACATTTTGCATTTTTTTTTTTTTTAATGCATAAATTTTTTTATTTACGTATAACAACATTTTTTTTCAATGCAAAATATTTTTATTTGCAGTAATAAATTTAATTTAAATGCAAGAGTTACAATAACATTTTTTTTATTCAAAATATTTTTAGTTGCAGCAAATATTTATTCTAATGCAAGTTTTTTCAGTTTCAATAAATATCTTTTTTAATGCAATTTTTTTTATTTGCAATAAAAATTTTTTTATTTGAAATGGATACAAATTGTATTAGAAAACGAAGTTGTAAAAACTGAGACAACCTAGGATACAAATCTTTCATTTAGGATGCGACTTTAAATAAAATGCACGGCTGGGGTCGCACGTACTTGCTCTTGCAGTTCAAAGCACTTTTATGTTAGTTTACTTGTAGATTTTACGAGCTGCCTCTAAAATAAATTTTAAAGAAATTTTGTTGAGGTTGGGGAAGAGCCGACATTTAGACTAAATTTTTTTTATATAAAATTTTTTTTTTGTATTTGACTTTTTTGAGAAAAAATAAAAATGCAATTTTATTGCCATTGCTTTAAATATTACGTATACAAAGTTTAATCAAAATCGTTAGAGCCGTTTTCGAGAAATTCGCAATATCGTATTTTTTTGTATGGAAGGTATACGTTTTAAACGAGATATAAAAAACAAAAAAAAACCAACTTTCAAAATTCCATAAAAATCATCTGTACCAAATTTGAAGAAAATCCATCCACGCGTTAAGGCTGTGGAAATGTGTACAGATGGACGTACAGACGCATAGACGCACAGACGCACGGACGGATTTGCGAGACCCACTTTTTTGGAATTCTCCATCATCGTAATGTTGGTTTTGATTAAAACCTCAAATTTTTTTTCTACACTTAACCAATACTTGCCCTATAGAGCAAGTAAAAATTTAAAGTCATCACGTTGTATAAGAACTTCATGAAGTAAAGCAGTCAGTTATAGTTGTTGTCACTTTTTAAAATTAAAATCTGGTCAAAAACATAAGTTCTTTTTGGAATATACCTTTTTACAGCTTATTAATTTATGAAATCGGAGTTTATATATAGTGTTAATTTTTTTATAAAAAGAAAGAAGCAGAAACTTAAGGTAAAATCCCGTTTAAAGTTCAGGAATAAAACAAAATTTAAGTTCAACAAAAAAAAAATACTCTTTGTGAAAAAGAACAAAATATGGTTTGTATTGTGTTTAGTAACAACTAACTTACTTACCAAGTTTCTAACTCGAAAAATGTCATGTCTTTCATTTTGTTCTTATCAAATTGCTTCAGGTACACTTAACTTAGTACAAAAGAGACAAACAAAAAATATAAACATTCCATGAAGTCTCCCAATCCCCTCTTTAGTCTTTTTTTCTGTTCTTTTTCATCTGCAAAATTGAATTGTAAAAGTGTAATAAACCAAAACAAAAATGTGTCCTGTCCAAGCAGGTGCAATGTCTATGGCAGGATTCTCCTTTTTAATTTTTTTTTTTTTTTTTTTATGAAAAAAAATTCCTTGAAGGAAAAACTTTATCGTAATAATGCACCTACCTTAAAAGAAGCACATACCATAACAATTTCTCCAATACCACACTACCGCTTGACAGGTGATATGATGCGGTTGTGAAGTTTTGTTTTCTTTCAAAGAACCAGAACCCAGAACCCGCACAACCTGATGGCAAAACAGGAGTAAAGAAGTAAAAGAAACAAATATTTTACCGTCTTATCTAGAGCACCTCACCGCTGCCGCTACTACTGCTACCGTTTTCTCTAAGAAAAATATCTTATTTAAGTTTTTCTCGTTAGATGTTGGTTTTCATTTTATAAATATGTAGCCTTATAAGTTATAACAAGGCTGTCACCTTGCATAGTTTGGAGAGTTTTCTTTCAAGTATGTGACATTTAATTTCAATCATATAAGTTGACAAAAGCACTCCTCTCTTGTGCCTTTGCCGCAACCATAAGCAACGTGACATCAGGTTACTTTAATCGGATCTCAGTTTGGAAGGTAGCTATATAAGTTGAGTTTTTTTTTTGCTTGTTTGGCAATTACTTAAGGGGAGTTAAAATTTTATTTCTTTATATTTTCATGAGCAGCAAAAAAAGCATTGTTGATAAAATGAGCCAAGATACCGCAGCAAAAACCTAAGGAAGGAGATTAAGTGTAGAAAAATAGGTGAATGCAAAAAAAAAATCTTTATAATTCATAAACGATAAATTTTAATTTAAAAAAAAAATTGATAAGAATTGTAAAGAAAAATATACCTAACTTTTTTTTCATTTTTGTTAATTTTTTAAATAACAAAGAATTCTTAGAAAGGAAAAATAAAAATTGTTAGCCATTACTTTTTAAAAAATTTTATAGCAATTATATTAAGAAACTGTTAATTGACACATAAAATCAAGCTGTAAAAATGCTCAATTGACCAGTTTCTAAAAAAATTGATAAAAAAAAATTTTTCCAAAAAAAATTCAAAAATTTCTTTCAGAAAATTTTGCCAAATTCTAATAAGTATTTCGTTTAATACATAAAATACTTTTTAAAAAATTTTGCTGGTCTCTGGGGCAAATTTTTTTCTCTTAATCAACGGCGTATACAAGGGGGGGGTCACGGGGTCATGAACCACACAAAATCCGGATAAGTATTATATTCAAAGCTTTTTAAAAGAAATTGAATCTAGTAATACTAATAATAATAATACCTTAAGGACAAGACACTGCTTACCATCAAATAAAAGAAGCAGCCATATCTTCTATTTTTTTATATGATGAAGTGAATAAAATATGTTTTAAATAGGGAAGCTTTCTGTGGCCTTGCTGTGTGGAGGTCAATTTGTAACAAATTGTCCATGGCTGGGTGTATCTTTACAACCATATGAGATACCTAGTGAATAAAAACAAAAAAAAATATAAATCTGATCGATGTTCGAATTATGTAACCGCTGGGCCGAATTCACTTTCAGCTGAGATTCAGAAAAGATCCCAAAAACAAACCCGATGATCATTCTTTCTTTTTTTTTCCTAAACTACAAGGTACCCCACCCTAACGACTCTTCCCTACCTTTAAGACCAATGCCTACAGATCCACTGGCCTGTCCAGGCAGGTGTCGAAAGGTGAGTTCGTCCGCGTAGGTAACGTAGGCCTGATAATTGCCATGCTCAGCTCGTCGATGGGGGGGTTCTTGTTACCTGCGGCGAACGGTGTTACTTTTTTTTCAGACCTAAGCCTTAGTTAACGTTTGGCTAAAAAAAAAATTTCCATCAATAAATGATGTAGGGCCCGAAATTTTGTTAACCCAGAAGATTTAATCCCCTTGTTATTAACTTAGAGTTGGACAGGACATAGGTGTTGGTGTCCTTGTAGCTCGTTCTAAACCCACCCTATAAAATATCTTATGATTGGTTACAATCTTAAAGATACTCCTACGCTATCGTTCGTCTCCATTCTGATCATCACGACAGCCCTTATCGAAAGGGGAAAGTCATTGACTTTCCCTTACGTCCTTCTTTCACTCTCCCATTCACTCACTTCCCAAATGTTTCCTTAGCACATAATTAAATTCATCTCAATAATTTTACGAAGAAAAATAATTCGCATTTTTTGTTCATTAAAAAAAAAAAACTTTTGCAACACCAGCAAAAAAAAATTCAAGAACTCATTTCCCAATAAAACTTATTGCTCAAATTAATAACTGTTATTTTGTAATTTTGACACAAATTCATCTTTTTATTTAACTTTTACTTTAAATTCGGTTTTTCGTTTAATCTTTGCTTAAAACTAACAACATTTGACTTTATTCATAAAAAAATGACATCTCCATTCATCTGTTTATAGTTTCATTTTCTCAAACAAAAAAATTTAATTATTATTTCCCTCTCCGCAATAAAAAAAATTAATTTGATACTTTAAGTACGTAATCAATTTTTTTTGTATTTATTTTTTTTTTTTTTTTTTTTTTTTACTGATTGCCAACTCAAAAATATTATAATTTCATAAAATTCGTATAATATAGTTAATTAAAGAAAAATGATTCACTTACCAGCGCTCCAAAATGGTGTGCACAGCATATTGATGCGTTGTGATGATTTGGTTGAGGTTTGATTGTTGATGGAAAAAAAAATATGAATAATAAAAAAAAATAATAACTTTGACGGCAAAAAAAAATTCCAACTGACTGGATAATTTCACTGAATTTCATTGAATTTCATACTATGCTTAGAGATGGATGGGATGGTTAACATTTATATTTTTTTTTTTTACTTATTTCTTATTTAAAAAAAAAACTACTAATTTCCTTTTTTTTTACGTTAAATTAAATTTTCTCTTTTTTTTTTTTTAACTTTAAAATTTTCTTAAAGCTTATTCACTTTGCTTTAAATTTAAAGAAATGGATAATGAAGTTAAAATTCCCGTTCAAAATTGTTCTCTTCTTTATTTTTTTATCTTAATCTCTTAGTTACGTTACTTATATTTCTGATTTTTTTTTTTTTGATATTAATACCTCTTTTTTTCTCTTTTAAAAATTTTTCTTTTAAACCGTATAGGTATCTATTTCTCGTATCTTTTTTTTTCTTTCCGCGTTAATTTCACTTCTCTTAAATATTTTAAACTCTCGTTTTAAGTTAAGTATTTTCGAAATTCGAATTATCTTCTTTTTCTCTTATTATTTCTCTACTTTTTTTTTTTTTATTTTTATCAATTTTTTTTTATGATTCCTTTTTTTATTATTAATTCACTCTTTTTCAAATTTTCTTTTTTTTTTATATCTTCGTTATTTTTCTTTTTTTTTTATGATATGTCTATTATATGTTGAACTAGGTGGCCTGAAGTCAAACTGCCAAAAATTCACTTTCGAGTCTCCCTGGAACCTTTCGATGACGTAGAAATCGCTGTCAGAGGTGATCTCGAAAGTTCTTTTAAAGATGTGACGACTACGACGACGCACCTAGGAGATAACAACAAAATATATTTCTACTGTATAAGGACGATTTTATGATTTTACGTTACCTACTATGTCTATACATATTCTGAACTTATGTCCTTTTTAATTTTTCTTCTCTCGCCTTTACTTAATTTCACTTTTGTTTTTTTTATGTTTTCTTTTTGGTTAACTAAACAAGTAGAAGCTTTAGTTTTTTTGTTTGTTTCTTTCTTTTGTGGTTTTCGTGTTCTTTTAACGCACATGTAGCTATGTACGAAGAACAAAGAAAGGGACTTGCGGTCCCTTCGAAAAATGGATTTTTCTTTCTTGATGTACTATCGCCTATATAATATAAATTTGTTATTCTATCGAATACTAATTTGATAATTCTTATTTCTTACCTTTTTTTTCTTTTTTTTTTCAATAAAAATTTTTGCAGGATATCAAAAATTAGGAAGATTAAAACCTTTATAAAGATGGTGTTTTAATCCAATAGCTTGGGAAGCTTATCTTTTTATTTTAGTTTCTTTCGCGTTTAAAATTTTTCTTTTCTTTTTTTGATCAAACTTCGATACTTTTTATTTCTCCTCTTTTTTTTGGTGAGGGAGAATGCGTTCCGACTCGGATGCAGGTTGGCCAAGAAAAGAAAGATCTAGCCAGACAAGATGGCGACTTGTGGATTGTGCAAACAATGGCGGGTGGAATGTAGCAAATTTGAAACGGAAATGTGGATGCGATTGACGTGAAAAATGGCGATTTTCGTTTCATTCTTATGTCATTTGAACTTTAATCCCTGAACAAAATGAAATTAGGTAGCTCTGTTCGTGTATAATTAAACGAATTTGACTAAAAGAAAAAATTATATTTTGCTTAAACTTTTTCTGTTTTTGTAAAGGTCATTTTTATTGGAGGAGGGCATATTTGCATTACTTTTCTATTATAAATGTTTTATTTATTTTTTTATTTAAAAAAAACTATTTCCTACAAATTCTGTTGATAAAATTCGTCATCGGCAATATGTTAAAGAAGGATATCATTTCTCAAATCTTTTTAGTTTTTTACAATGTTCCAGTTCAATACATTCGTCTGATAAAATTTTGTGAATTTTGTTTGCTTACAGAATATAACAGTATTTTGTACATACTAAATTTGCTAGATCTGTTGCATTTTTTGAAACAACTATCGATTTGTTAATCATCAATGGCCAGCCAATTATAGAAGCAATGTAAGCAACCTTATCTAAGACAATTTAAATATTATTATTAAATATCACTTAGGGCTAATTTTTTGAATAGTTATATAAACCTAAGTTAGAGCTTATTCCTAGGAATAAAAGTTTTTTTTATAGTGACATTTATTCTTCTTCTGACGATTGAAAAAGCAGGGCTTAATCTAATAAATACAACTGAATGTTTTTTATATTGTAAACCGCTGATTAATACCTGAAAACGGACGAATTCCAAAATATCGCCAAAATTATTTTTTTTGTCTTTACTATTTTAATAGAGGTATTTTAAATTCCCATACAATTTTAAAACAAAATTTAAAAAAAATTATATTTTCAATGCAATTTTTTTTACAAAACTTTGCGATTCGTTTGCCTGAGGTTAGGAAGACTTTTAATTCAAAAGTTAAAACTGTTATTAAGTAAAAACGATTTTTATTTTAACTTTCTGGGCTAGCGGAAAACAATGAACAGTTGTTTTAAGGCAAATTATTCAATCGAAGTACTCGTACAGTACATTTTATTTTTAGGAGAGGATAGCCTCAATTGGTCAAAATTAAAGCCTAGTGCGCTGCTGATAAGAAACGAAAAATCCCATACAAAAATGAAACAACGAAATGGTAAACCAAAAATTTCGTTCAACTTTTCGTTCTGTAGTACGCTGTTCGGCACAACGAAATTGAAAGTCTAAACTTCTTTTTCGCACACAAACAATTGCTGGGGAAATTAATTGTGTGTGGAAAAATGACATTTTGAGTTTTTTGTTTGTTTTTGTTGTTCATTTTGTCATTGCATGTCTTTCTGCGATGCGTGTTTGCTTTTTTTTCATTTATGTTTTGCAATTTTTGAGTATTTTTCGGTCCAGATTTCGCAAGCATTTCGTTGTCCTCGTATAGACCGACGAAAAATTTCGTTTCACATCAGCAGCGTTCTAGGCTTTAAGGCTTAACGCTAAACTTAAACGAATCTCATACCGTTTTTGTTTGGTTATTTTTAGAACTACATTCGGAACTTTTCGATTCGAAATGCAAGACGCACAAATTTTAATGTTTAATAATTCAAAAAGCCCATTTTCAGGTTTATGCCTGCTATCAAAACTTTTGAAAAAAAAAAAAAAAAAAAAAAAAATTGGCATTATCATCGAACTTGATTTTTTTGTCAATCAGCAAGAAAAAAAGAGTACAAAATTATATCCTGACGGAGATCTATAACGTTTTGTAGAGCTTGTTGCACTGATTAAAAAACTGTTCTGGACAGGAAGAAAAAAACTGTTTTTGGACCTTCATCCAAGCTATCGTTTTTGACTATTCCAAAAAATTTAATAACATTAATTTTTAATTACCTAATAATTAAATTAATAATAATCCATAGTTCAAAATTTTATGACATATTTTCCATTTTCCCATACATAAAACACTGATAAAAATAAAATGCATGAACGCACAAACTTTCTCAAAGAATTCAAATTATTATTAATTTAAAATTTTTAAGACTTTTTTATACTATTTGGTTATATGAAAATAAAACAATTAATAAAAAAACATAAAACTCGTTCTTTTAATAAAAAAAAAACAACTCTTTCAGTGAAATTGAGCTCCAAAAAAAGTATGCATTTAAATTTATTTTATAAAGACGCATTTTTAGAAAAATTCGTTATTTTTAATATAGATAGTAATTTTTAATAAATAATTTTTTGAAAGAAAAGTTTTAAAATAAAATTAGTATGCCGATTTATAGCAATTATAAGTCAATTTAATTAAGTATTTTTTTTTCGGACTTACCGCTATAAAAAAATACTTAATACCGCGAATAAGAAAGTTAAAAATTAATTTATTTATATCAAAACTATAAAAATAAATGCTTTTGTTCAAAAGTTTAGTTGAAAATAAGCAAATCGTTTGGAACAAAATCATATATAAAAAAGAGTTCTATGAGAGGTCCTACAGTTAAAAAAAAATCATGTGTGCAATTCACACGTGGTTCAAGTGAAACCTTAAAAACCATTTTTTAAAAAATCGAAAAAATATAACTTTTTTTTAAGCCATCACTTTTTTTATATGACAACCTACAATAAATTTTATACCATCTGAAAGCTTATTATTTCAGCTCAAAATATTTTTATCGACCATGTCTATACAACATCTACAAAAAGAGCTAGAACCCAATTAGTTTTCATAAAAAAAGCAAAACAACAATCTCTTTTCTCTTCTAACGCCATTAAATCCATTATTTAAAAGACAACTTATAATAAATTTTATATCATTATTATTTCACCTTTTATATGACGCTTCAATCATATTTCTACCATGCCTACAAAAAAAGTAAGCATTTTTTAAAGCCAACCATGTCGAAATTTCAAACTGAGATTACGATACTTCCTCTACTGCTGGCTGGTCATCGGCAACATCTTCACAGGTGTTTTGAGGTATTTTTCAAGTTTTTCAATCTAAGATTATATAACTTGTAGAGCACGTATCGTTATGTGTGATATATTAAATGAAAGGTAATATTATCAGCATGCGTATTAAAGTTAAATAAATTTGTTATGTGCTCTAGATCAAAAGATATAACGTGTTTAGAAAAAGAGCATCTTTTCACCGTTATCTCAGAATTTTTAATATGAAATTAATTGAAATTTTGCACAATCAAAATTTTATTTAATTACCTATCTACTGTATAAATTTCATTCATCTATCTATTAAAATAAAAAAAGTTATGATCAATTGATTTTTCATGTCGCTTTTTCGTTTCATCTTGTTTCAAATCACTATACGATACTAAAGAAGTTTTCACTTCAACAATTAAAAAAAAAATTTCTCATTAAAAGATGGACCTTGTCTAAAAATTAAGACTTGAATTTTTTTATCAAATTCGTACCGATAGCAGTTCAAATTCGTATTCGTAGCAGTTTTTCGAGAAAATTGAACCTTTCCAAAATTGATATAATATGACACTTTCCGTTATTTTTGATCCAAAAAAATTAGATCCAAAAACCCTTCTGTACAAGATTCAAAAATACACCAAGTTTGAAGTGGATTAGGCACAGGCGTTTAGGCTGTAGTTTCTCATACAGACAACATTTGTATATATCGCAAGTAAAAAATCATTAATTCTTGCAATTCTAAATCCTTTTTAAACAAAGCATATCGTTCAGCTATTTTTGAATTCATATACATTTATATATTTTTTTTTCACTTTCCACCTTTATCATGTTGTTTACTTTTATACAAAAAAAAAACAATAGTAGAAGAATTCTTCCAGTAAAAATAATAAACAAAACCATAAATAACTAAACCAACTCATCTAAAGAACACGTAAATTGCCCCCACTTTATTTGGCCTCATCTCACTCCTTTATACTCGTAGACAAAAAAAAAATACTAAACTTCACCCTATACCAGCAAGTGGAGTGCTACATTTTGTCACTTCCGGTCTCAACGATCTGAAACATAACACCAAGTCCACATAATTCAATTTAATGTGACAGAAGGTTCACATTGGTCAAAGGATATTGCATTATATCCTCTTTTTTTTTTTACCTCGAACAACTTTCATCGTCGTCGGTCTTCGAGCGAATTAAAGCACCTTTTTTTTCAAACACACGTAGTACCTATAGGTACTCGTATATGATGCCTTATCAACCTGATATCCTGATACCGTGTCCTGCAGTATGCCACAAAATAAGAAAAACAATTTCCTTCAAAAAATATTTCGTCCTGTTGGCGTGTATACGTAACTTGACAGGGTTCTGGTCGACCACCGCATCCCCAGACTCGATTCATGCTTCATAAGTGCGATATAAAATAGAAGTTGGTCCTCTGTGAGAGATAGTACAAAAACCCGCACACACTTCGAAGGAAGAGTTCTTTCATCCTTGTTATCACTTTTTTTAGGAAAACTTTTAAACTTATTTTTGTCTGAGTCTATATACTCTGTGTGTGTTGGTTGGTGTTTTGAGAAACTATACAAAAATTTTATCTTTGCGGTGCAAGGATATCCTTTTTATGGATCCTTTGCTAGGCACACTATAACATTAAACCCCACCGCATCTATATTGAGCAATTTTCAATTTCATGAAGCGCGCTATGTTTTGTCTGGGTGCTGCCAAATGTTCTTAAAGTCAAATGTATCTCATGGGCTGCATATCAGTTTTTTTGTTGTTTTTATAAAAGGATACTTTAGATATCCTTCTTTATGGTTTCTAGTGTGGATTCGTTGATAGTTGTAAAGGGACGAGTCTCTTTTTTTTTTGTGAGTAATTTGAAATTCCTGCCGTTTTGGTGGTTTGCCATTTTTCCACATCCTCCCCCCATCAAAAAAGAATACTTCTGTGGATTGCAGAATTACATCCGGAAGGAGAGGTCTTTTCTCAGCATCAGTCTGTACTCATGACAACGAAGTTAAACCGCATTAAATGTAGATACATGGGGTAAACTTTTTAACAATGCGGTCTAATGGTAATGGCATTGGGTTTGGGGTAGGAGTTTTTTTTTAAGCATGTGGAGATAAAAATACATCACTGATTTGTTTTGGTGAAATTATTCTGGCAAACTTGGAAGTGGTGCGGAGAGTTTTATGACAAACTGACAATTAAAAATGCATTTTATACTGCTATTTCTCTGTCTGCTGCTGCTGCTTGGGAATATCGTGCTCATAACTTTTTTGAATTGGACTGTTTCTAGGGTTTTACTTTTATAACTGCTACTACATATTTTTCGTTCACTTGCTTGTGGTGGTAGATATTTTCTGAGTATTACTTAATTTTTCGGTAGAATAAACAACGTGTGGGGGTGGAGGAGTAGAAGATTGTCGCACTACCAGCTTAAAGAAAATTTAGGTTCTCGTAATTTTAATTACCACCAGCAAAATTAAATAAGGGGTTATTAGTTTAGATAATGATGATATGGCTATAAAAACCAGTCATTATAGTTAAGTTTAATGTACCGTGAAAGAGACTATTTTTAATAAGGTTTTATGATTTTATTTGCGTCTGGGAAAGGTTTAAAAGGATTTATCAAAGGAATGTTTTTCTTTCGAAGAAAAGTTTTAAAGCACGTTTGCAAATATTGATAAAAGCTATTTAATTAAATTCTATAAGGACTATTAATAACAAATTATAAAAATTTACAAATATGTTTATTTTTCAAAAAATCAAAAAAAATGTTAGTTTTATAATATTGTTTAATATTTAATGTATTTATCGTTAGGAACCCATATCATTTTTCAAACTTAATTTCTTTAAAACGGGTTTAGTCGTTTAGAAGAAATTCAGATATGAATAGATCTTAAGATACCTTTGTACATATCTTTAAGATACGTAAAGGTTTAAATAATATTTTTTTATTTCATAAGAAAAAGTGAGAGTAAAAAAAAGAAATTAAAAACTAAAAACATTAGCAAAGGTTTGATTCTCTGTATAACTACTGCTTTAGACAATAGAAAAGAAGATCACTACAAAATCACATTGGTATTTTTTTATTTTTTTGTAAAAACTTAAATTTTTCACTTACCTAGTGTTCTTTTTTGGATGAAGTTAAGCTATGGAATTTTCAGAATTAAAGGGATAATAATCCGAACTTATCTACAAAAATGATTCCGTTTGTTTAAATTTGTCTGAAACTATACCTATTATGGTAATTTTAAAGTCAAAATTCTGAATTCAAAATTTTCGCTTTCAAAATATTGCTTTTTTTCATGGATTTTCTGATGCTTTTTTAAAAAATTCTGCTTTTTAAAACTCTGCCAGCTTAAGTACCTACATAAAAATTCTACTAATTTTGATTTTTTTTTTCATACCATGTGTGCTCATGCTCAATCATCGACAACCTCAAACAATACTACAGATGTTAAAAACATCAGCGAAAAAGGAACCAAGATCAATGAAGAGATCGACATCACAGATCAACAGAGTTCCATCGAAGAAAAAGAGAAAGACCAATCAAAAAACTACTTTGATGAATGGCAAATTGAAATAGCGGCAAGAAAACAACTTGAAGTTCTAGTTCAAAGTCTTCAGCTACAAGTGAAAAAACTCGAAGAGAAAGTTTCTTTGCTTAGCAAGAAAGATGCAGAGTCCACGCTTCAGTTAAGTCCAAGATATATGGAACCTGAATATCAAACTGATGAAGAAGAACTCTTGTTCGAAACTGAGAAAAAGAAAAATAAGCGTATCACAAAGAAAGGTAAAGCAACAGGTAGTCCCGAGATTTGTTTAAGAAATCAGAAAAGCTCTGAAGCTGTAAATAATAAAGAGTTGATTACAGAAACTAAAAAAGTGAATAATGCGGTAGCTGATGCTAAATCAAAATCTCACGCTAAAGGCAGCAAAAAAATTACACCACCACCAATTATGATCTCAGGATTTCCAATTTTTGGAGATCTCAAGAAAATAATAGAAAAATGTACTAAAAAAGCTTGCAAATACACATCGTACAACAAAGACAACTCGAAAGTCATAGTCGAAGAAGCCGACGAGTATAGATCTGTCACTGAAGAACTGAGCAAACACAAAATTCAATGGCACTCATACGAGAACAAAGCTACAAGGCCAATAAAAGTAATAGCCAGAGGTCTTCATTCCTCGTGCTCTCCCGAGGAAGTAGTGGAAGATCTTGTACAAAAAGGCTTCCAAGCCCTAGATGCAGTCAATCTATTTAAGAATGAGACAATAAAAAACTCCTCTGGAGAATCGACGACAAGTAAGAGGTTACTACCTTTATTCATGCTAACTTTTGATAGTAAACAAAGTGTCGAGGAGATTTATAAAGTAAGATCAATCTTGGGCATAGCTGTTAAAATTGAACCACTCCGAAAATCTAAAGTTGTTCCGCAGTGCAAACGTTGCCAAGCTTTTGGTCATACCCAAAAATACTGCAACCGCGAGTTTGCTTGTGTAAAGTGCGAAGGAAAACATGCAACTAAAAATTGTCCGATGAGCAAAGATCAGAAAGCAAAATGTGTGAACTGCCAGGGTAATCACCCGGCAAGCTATAGAGGCTGCCCAGTTGCCAACAAATTCCAAGAGTTCAGAAGCAAAAATACATCTGCTAGAGACAAACCCAGAAACACAGTAAATACCGTTTTAACTGCTGAAAACAATACTAAGAATGAACCGCCTAAAAAAGCTGTTCAAAGTAAAAGCGATGAAAATAAAGCCTATTCTCAGATTCTAAAAAATGTGCGGAAGAATGAAGAGACTTCCATAAAAGAAATACTACACCTCATTCTTCAAAGAATTGATAAACAGGATTTGAATATCAAACAGTTAAGCGAAAAAGTCGCTATTAAAAAACAATGATGGACAGAACACTTAAAATCGCTACATGGAATGCAAACGGTCTTTTACAACACTTATCCGAATTAAAAATCTTTTTAGATCTAGAACATATAGATATTTGCCTGGTGTCCGAAACTCACTTCTCCAATGGGCAAAGTCTAGATAATGTAATAGAAAACTATTCATGTTACCACGCTCCACATCCAGCTGACAAGGCAAGAGGTGGATCGGCGATTCTTATAAAAGAAAGCTTAAAACATTATGAAGAAACCAAGCTTACTAATGAAAATATGCAAGTAACAACTATTAGTATTGGTATGAAAAAGAAAGAGTTTAAGATAGCAGCTATATACTGCCCACCAAGGCGCTCCCCGACAGAAGATGACTATACAGATCTATTAAATCTTCTTGGGCATAACTTTCTTGTTGGTGGAGACTTCAATGCGAAACACACCCATTGGGGTTCAAGACTTATATCAACAAAAGGCAAAAGACTTTTCCAAGCAGGCCGTAAATACAATTGCGAATTCTATTCCTCCAGGTCGCCTACTTACTGGCCTTCCGATACTAACAAAATACCAGATCTTATTGTCTTTTTCGTAGCTAAAGGAATCAAACGAAATCACATTAGTGTCGAAGGTAATTATGACTTGTCATCAGATCATACTCCAGTGATTCTAACACTAAGTGATTTGGAAGTAATAGAAAAAAGTAATCCAAAGCTTGTAAATAAGAAAACAAACTGGAGTGATTTTAGAGAAAGGCTTTTAAGTTTTATAAATTTAAGATCTCCCATGGAGCAAATTGACCATGAAGTGGAACAATTTATTGCTGATGTGCAACAGGCCGCTGAAGAAAGTACTCCAACATTTTCTAATAGAAGACAAAATGAAATAAAATATCCTTTAGAGATAAGAGAGTTGATAATAGAGAAAAGAAGAGCTCGAAGAAAATGGCAAAATACTAGATTTCCAGATGATAAAACAACGTTTAACCGTATAAGCAACAATCTTAAAAAACAAATTTATAAATTCAAAAATGATTCACTCAGTACATTCCTAAAGAATTTAACGACTGATGCTTCAACCGATTTTTCGCTATGGAAAGCAGCCAAGCGCCTGAAAAGACCGCAGTTACTAAACTCTCCCTTGAAATCTCAAGATGGGAAATGGATCGGTAACCCAAAAGAAAAAGCTAACCTTTTCGCGGAGCATCTTGCGAATGTTTTTAAGCCATACCCAACAAACGCGGCTGAAAATAGCTTACAGTTAGTTGATAAGATAGGTGAAAGTGAAATACCAATTGTAAGATTAAAAGAAATAAAAAGTATGTGTTTACATCAACTATCAAATAAAAAATCACCAGGTTACGATCTAATTACTGCTCAGGTTATGAAAGAAATGCCTTTGAAAGCCTTCATAAAACTCCAATATATAATAAATGCATGCCTTAAGCAACGGTATGTCCCACACCATTGGAAAATTGCTGAAGTTATTGTCATACCCAAGCAAGGTAAGCCACCTACAGAAGTGACGTCTTACAGACCAATATCGCTTATACCAATTATGGCAAAAGTTTTTGAAAAACTGCTTCTGAAGAGACTTAGCAAAATTATAGAAGAAAGAAGGTTAATCCCAAATCATCAGTTTGGATTTAGAAATAAACATTCCACGATAGACCAAGTTCATAGAATAACGGATGTAATAGAAAAAGCATTAGAAGAAAAACAAGTATGTTCAGCTATTTTCTTAGATGTTGCTCAAGCCTTTGACAAGGTTTGGCATGAGGGACTTGAGTACAAACTGCAAAGGGATCTTCCCAGACAGTACTATGAAATATTAAAATCGTACATCTCAGACCGATTGTTTAGAGTAAGGTACGATCAAGAATATTCGGAATTGAAGAAAATAGAAGCCGGTGTACCACAAGGAAGTGTCCTAGGTCCTACCCTGTATTTACTATACACAAGGGATATCCCAGTTGGGAATCACACCATAATGGCTACTTTTGCAGATGATACCGCAATTTTGGTACCCGACAAATGTGTCTCTAGGGGAGCAGTAAAGCTGCAATATGCCGTCGACACAGTCAGAGATTGGACCGAAAAATGGCGTATCAAACTCAATGAAACAAAATCTTCACATATAAACTTTACAAATAAAAAGATAAACAATATTCCAATATTCATTAATAATCAAGCTGTACCTTACGCCAATACGGCCAAATACCTTGGAATGACTCTGGATGCAAAGCTAAAGTGGAAAGAGCACATCAAAAAGAAAAGAGAAGAACTAAACTTGAAATATAGAAAAATGTACTGGTTACTTGGTAACAACTCTGATTTATCAACCCAAAACAAAATAATGCTGTATAATCAAGTACTAAAGCCTGTTTGGACCTATGGTATCCAATTATGGGGCTGTACAAAGAAAACAAATACCGAAATCATCCAAAAATTCCAAAACAAAGTCCTTCGTGGAATAGTTAATGCACCTTGGTACATAAGAAATAGCGATCTACATCGTGACCTACAAATAGAAACGGTTACAGAAGTTGTTAAAAAATACGCTGTATCGCATAATCAGAGACTGCAAAGTCATACCAATTCTGAAATGGTGTCCGTCTTGAATACAAGAAACCATGTTCGGAGATTAAGAAGAACCAAGCCTCATGAGCTTATGGTCTAAAAAAACATGGGAAAGTATTAAAAGTTTAAACTTCCCCCAAAGTGATTTTACAAAGTTAAGAAAGAAAAATCTGATGTCGATCTCTCAAGATTGGTCCTGATAAAGAGGTGGTTTTAGTGGTTAAGAGTCCCACACTACTTGGTGTCGAATACTGCCAAGTGTCTTTTGAAGATTTCCTCCCGTCAAAAAAAAAAAAAAAAAAAAAAAATGTGTGCTCAGAAAAAAAAATAAAATATAAGTACCTACTTTCCAAACTGTTTGATATTTATTTTTTATTTGATAAATTAATAATTTTTTTTTTTATTTTGATAAATTAAAAAAAAAAATTTTATTTGACTTTTTGGAAAAAAAATAAAAATGCAGTTTTATTGCAATCGCTTTTAATATTACGTCTGCAAAGTTTAATCAAAATCGTTAGAGCCGCTTTCGAGATATTTGGTTTAAATTGAAAAATTTGTATGGGAAGTACACTTTCTAAGCGAGATATACATATACACAAAGCGCCTTCAAATTAGTACAAATTTACAGTTTTTGATTTAATTTTTTTTTTAGAAAAGGTACCTCAAACAATGGATTTTTTTCGTTTTTTAAAATTTAATATTCCTGTATTACAATTTAATACTATTTATATTAGTTTTTAATAAATTTGTATTACATTTAAATACAAATGGTCATACAATTATATTAAAATGTAATACAATTATATTAAAATGTAATACAAAAATATTAAAATCTAATACAGCGGTATTAAAATTCAATACAAGATTAGAATTTAGCCCACTGAGGTTATTTTCTAATAATTTTTTTATTACAAGTAGTAAACTTAATACTTAAATATTGAAATTTAATACAAAAAGATTACAAATAGTTTTAGTATTTTGGAAGTATTAAAATGTAATATTTTTTGTATTGAAAATTGCCTTAATACAAGAGCTGTATTAAAAAATACTCCAGAATTTTTAACCGTGTATAAAAAAAAAAAAAACAAAAATAAAAAAACAACTTTCCGAATTCCATAAAAATCAGCTGTACCAAATTTGAAGAAAATCCATTCTGTTTAGGCTGTGGGAATGTGTACAGATGGACTCACAACCGCACAGACGCACGGATGGAATTGCGAGACCCACTTTTTCTGACTCCTCCATCATCGTAATGTTGATTTTGACTTTAACCTCAAATATTTTTTTTCGACAAGACAAGAAAATTTAAATGCAGAATTATGCACGAGTGGGTCGCACGTACTTAATCTCGTTGTTTAAAGCACCTTTAAAACAAAATTTGAAATTTAAGCTTTTGGTTAAGTTGAAAATTTAATTGAATATAATATCTTTTAAGATGAAAAAGAAGTATGTTTCTATTTATTTTGAACACAATTAGTTGTGCAATTTATAAAATAAAAGAAAAATATGTCGTTTTTTGATAATTGCGGCAACGCCATATTACCGTTATTCGATAAAAACCCATAATTTTTCTAGAAACATTTAAATCATCACGTATACAAAATTAAATAGAAATCTTTGGGAGAATTTCGCAATACCTTACTTTTATATGGGAATTAAAGAACATACATTTTGGTTAAACCTCTACCAACTCCCAAAATAAAATGTTCGCTCATATATACATACATACTACACATAACAATAGAATTTTGTGTAAAAAAAATTGTCGAAATCCCTTGAGTACCGCTAAGTAGAAAGTCAGGTCACTGTGGTGTATACGTAACTTTTTTTTCAGTAGGCATTACCATAAAATTTATTTAACTGACAAATTACTTAATCAACAAATTGGTATTTTGAAATCATTTTGCGATTTCTTAAATAATGTTCATAACTGGTAGATCTTATATTTGCACCATCAGTTCACATTTCCTCAATAAAAGTAAGGAGGGCTGAATTTCACAACATTTCTTACATAGAAAAAATGTATTTCAACTTTTGGAAATTTTTGTCGAAAACCAGTTTTATTGAATTTTATTAAACTTTTTCGTGTAGTACTCAAGGAGCAAGGAAATGCCTTTTTACAGTTTAGTTATTCACAGAAATTCGGCTACAAATGAACACAAAGCCTAAAACCTTTAAACACACAATTATCAGCTTCAGAAGAGTGGTTCTATTTTTGCAAGAGCTCTTGAGATCTCTTGGAAATTTTATTGAACTTACTGTGTCAATGTTTTATCCAAACCAAATAATTTTTAACTAGCTATGCTATTGAACTTTGTTAGCTGCACTTTTTAATTCCTTTATGGACACTATTACGGCACACCAAAATTAATTTAGTATTAAATTGCTTTATTTTAATGGAATAACTACTTTACTTGAGATTAATACAATCAATCCACTTAGCTTGTAGTGCTGATATTCACTTGCATTTTTTCTAAGATCCTAGGATTAGTTATCAACTCAAATTTTTCATGTCAATATGTTAAGTGTTCATTTGAAAAATGATTTATCAGTAATATTCTATCAACAGCTGTTCTATTATCTTCTCGTAATGTTCTGCTTCCAAAATCCAGACATAAACCATCAATTTAATTCCTTTAATCATTATCTGTCAATCTACAAATAGACCTTTGAAACTACTTCACTCTCTAGCACCCATCACAAATCCAATAACTGAAAAATACTTCTCTCTCCATCTCCACATTGCAATGATTTATGCGTCCTCACGTTCCACCGCTTATTCAAGTAATGGTCAACATAATAGTACGTTTTCAAAATAACAAAGAAAAAAAAAATAAATGTCCTTGCCAAATATAAAACACACACATCCTTCCAAACGACGACTGATGGCAATGGGAACAACACACAAAAAAAAATAAAAGAAAAATCTCATGTTTTCCAAAAAGCACTTGCTCTTGCTGTATAAATGGAGCAGGAGTAGCTAGAGTCCACAAAACCATCACCAAATACTCGTATATATATATGGTGGAATTGTTCCTGACTCCATCATGGTTTGGTCTCTCTCTCTCTGCTTATTTGCCAGACCAAAATGAATATATGCCCAGCATTCGACATGACCTAGGTATTCCAGTGAAGTGGTCATGTCCACTAAATCGCCTTCAAACGATCAATAATTTATACGGATGGTCAGTCAGATGTGGTGTACATTGTAGATGATGGCCCCATTTTCATTGTTTGTCTCGAATACCATTATTGTGTGATGGTGGAATTCGTTAGTGGAAGGGGGCAAAACGTGTAACTAATAAAAATCCGATTATCCTTGAACAATATCACTGATGGAGTTTTGATGGTAAATAATGTGTTATTGCTAGTAGTTGTACGAGAGTAGGTATGGTTGATTTGACACGCCTTATGGTTTTTGAATATTCCATCGAATACAATTTATCCCAGAGATGTATGGTAGTTGCTGGTTGGCGTTTTTGGGTTCTAGATAGTTTGAGCCAAACGATGTGGTTTTCGAGGTTTTTTCAAGCATGAAAATTCTTGCAAAGCATTGAAGGAGAAACCAATATGGTTCTCTGGGTTTGATGTTGTTTCTTGTTAAAAACGACTTTGAGTTTACAAGTATAAAAATATATCTATAAAATTTAACTTGTGAAATAAATAAATCAAAGCGCAGTTGGAAGAAATCAGCAAGGATCATAATTCAAAGAAAACCAATGTACCAAAGGACTTGTTGAATAGTTTCAAGTTTTTAAGAAAAAAATTAGGATTGATAAGAACTATTATTTCTGTTTGAAATATAATGCTTAAACAATTATTATGTTTTTTTTTTATTATTTATTTATCTTGCAGTACATCGTCTATAGGTTTAAGTTTAAACTTTAAATTTTTTATTTCGATTTAATCCCATGTTGACTTCAGAAATATGTTTTATAGGTTGGTAAACTCGAATCCAAAGTCTATTACCGCATATCCGTTTTTTAAATACAAAGGTTATAAAATAAAAAACTTTCTTTATTTCAAGAACAGAGGCTAGTATAGAATTTGTCTGACTTCGGATTCGAGTTAACCAACCGTAAAACCTCGAGAAAAGTATATTGTGGTTTAATTTGGTTGACCAGTGCTGTTTTTCAGCTAAAAACTTAGGTAGGTACTTGAATTTAAAATTTCTCGGGCAGTAAAAAAGATATCGTACAGATTTAAAATTTTTTTGGAAGAATAAAACAAGTTCTTTCAGGCACCGTTATAAATTTACTATCTGACCCGGCAGACTTCGTTCCGCCATTTCTTGTATTTATTTCTTATTTTCGACTCTGTAATTACCTAAGTTAATTCTCAAATAATAAAGAGGATCAAAACTCGAAAAGTTCATAAAATGAGTTTAAAAATATTCACTTTTCAACTTTTAGCAAAAGTGGCATATGCCAAATACTCATTCATGCGCATGAACCTATATTTCCTATAACCTATATTTCCTATTACCTATATTTCCTATAACCTATATTTCCTATAACCTATATTTCCTATAAGTCTGAGATTTTTTGCAGACTTTTAAAATTCCAAGAAATTAAAAGACTACTCAAAAATGTCCCTAAAAATTAGTTGTTTTTCAAAAATTTGTATTTCAAAATACAGGGCCTATGAAAAAAATCCGTATTAGACCCCTAATTTTTTTTAATATTTATCTTTCTAATGGTGTAACTCAAATTTCTGTGCAAAATTTTGCGTACCTACCTGTAAAATTAGTCTTTTGTCGAAGGTTATAACTGCAAAAAAAACCTTCATAACTTGGTTTTGAAATTTTTTGAATTTTAACTATACAATAAATTTGTCTATCATTTAAAAAAATTCAACTCTTTACGACTTACCGTTTAGAAAATAGCCTCTTTTTTCAATATCGTGTTACCCCTATTTACCCTATAAAATCTTAAATTTTTTTTGCCTTAAACCTTCTCCTTTTATACCTCTCTGATTAAAAAAAAAAATAAAATGCACGACTAAGGTCGCACGTACTTGCTCTTATGCTTAAAGTTACTCTAATGTTAAAGCTTTTTATTCAAGAAAATTAAGAAAATTAAAAATTTGATATTTTCAAGAAATTAAAAAAATAAAATCTGTTTTTATAATTAATTAAATACCGTTTTAAATGACCTTTCACAAAAAACCAAGTATGCATGTTTACTTCTTGTATAAAAAGGAATTTTTAGAAAAAAATTTTCGAAAATCGTTTGAGCCGTTTTTTAAAAAAATAATTTTTTATATATAAACATTTTCTAACATTTTTCAAAAAAAAAGTTGGTATGTCATTTTGAAGAAATAATTTATTTACTCATAAAAACGAAATTTAAAAATTTTTCATAAACCCATTTTCAAAAAATTGATTTTTGAAAAAAAAATTTTGAAATATTTTTTAAAAATCCAAAAATGAGTTTTTTGAAATTTTTCTAAAATTTTAATATTACCTTTACCTAAACGCTTTTGTATAAAAATTTTCGTTGAAATCGGGGTGGTCTTGAACGAGATATTCATAAATCAAAAAAACCGTTCTATGACAGGTACCGTTAATAAAGGTAAAAAAAATATTTTTTTTATTTCGAAAGTTGGCTCTTATGTGTGTACATTAAAAAATTTTAATCAAAATCGTTAGAGCCGTTTTTGAAAAAAATTAACTTTTCTATTGCCGTTATATGACAGGTACCGTTAGTTTTGGTCCTAAAAAAAAAATTAGAATTTGTCCTCTAGGGAATCACCCAAAAGTGTTAACTACCAAGTTGGAACAAAATCACTCGAATAGTTTAGGCTGTAGCTCGAGGTACATACAGACAGACAGACAGACAGACAGACAGACAGACAGACGGACAGACAGACAGAATTGCCGGACCCACTTTTTTGGCATTCTCCATCATCGTAATGTCATGTAAAATTGTTATCTCGAGTTCGATTTTTTTTACGAATCCTAAACTTGCCCTATAGTACCTATATCGCAAGTAAAAATTAAGAAAATAAGTCAGCCGGTGTGGCCGGTTAGCGAACGTACACAAAACCAAACTTTAATATATATAATAGATTTAGACTTCACATAAAAACATAACCTCTAAAACAGCCAAAATGAGTTTTTTTGGCATTTTATAATGGTAATATACCAAAAACCGTAGGCCAATTAAAATGTTCTGTATATTTTTGTTCTTGTGGCAAAAATCTTATTGATTATAATTAGAACCAGAATTACATAAAAAATCAATGCCCCGTTTTCAAAAGTTTAGTTTTTCATCCAAAAATAATGTTTTTCAAATTTTTATATCTGGTTTATGTTACTTTTGTGTAGGAAATTTTGTTAAAATTGAATTAGTAGTTTGGGAAAAAATCAATTTTGTTCTATGGCAGGTACCGTTAATAATGATTTTCGAAAAAAAAATTTTCATTAGAAGATAGATCTTGTCTAAAAAACTAAGATTTAAATTTTTTTACCAAAATCGTTGGAGCCGTTTTTGAGAAATTTAACTTTTCCAGAATCGGTATACTATAGAAACCATTATTTTTGGTTCAAAAAATTCCCCCTGGAGAGTTTAAAAAATATGCAATATGTATACCAAGTTTGATGTTAATTGGTACATCCATACAGACAGACAGACTTGTATTATATTCAATCATGAATGAAAAAAATCAATTGAAAATTGTCCTTAAATTCGATCTTTTTCGTTTACAATTTTGTTATCGACTATAAAATCAAGTTCATACATCACAATGGCAAATATCAGTACACAATACCAAAACAGATATTTATCCATTCGTTAACTTTAAGTTTTCTTGAGCACCCTCTTTTCAATCGATTTCTGGATACTTCTATGTTTCAATTTTTTTCGCACTTCAAATTTCAAAATGTTCATTAAAAATTTCTGGATACTTTTTAGGTTTTAGTATGGTTTCCTCATGTATGACTCTGTCAAATAAATTATCTTTTTTGAAAATCAATCCTATTTTTTTTGCGATTAGAGCAAAAATACCTCAATTTTGAACTTTTTATTAAAAAGTTTTTACTGTAAAAGAGTTTTTTGATCTCAAAACTGGGTCGTTTGCTTTGAGGGTTGGTGTATTTTTTTGTGAATATTCATTAGAAAATTTTTAAATTAATTTTAGTTTTAATTTTAGAAATGTAAAAATTCGATTTCTTCTAGAACCAAGTAGCTTTGAATTTTTTTATTTTATTAAAAAAAAAATGTAAAATTTTTTAAAGTATTTCCAAAAAAAATATGCCTTCCTGAGGAAAGAATAAATCCACACATCCAGAAAAAAAAGGTTATGATATGGGATTCAGACACAGCTTAACCCCGATTGAAGAGAATCTATAACTTGTTTCCTTTTTTTCAACAAAATTCATTGAATAAGAACGTAAATATATTTCTATTTTTGCTTCCTAAACAATAAACTTCTCTTTAATTTCTGTATGATTTTTAAAATTTCCTTTAAAAACCCTGGAAGATAAATCTTTCTAAGGAATTTAACACCCTTATTGAACATCTTTCAAATGATAAGCTTTATTTTTGAAATATTTAAGTTTCAAAAGAACACAATCCCCACAATATACAAAATGTTTACAAAAATAACAATCATTCAACAAAAAAAAATGCTTCGTAAGACAACTTTAACAAAAATCTTAAAACCTCCTTTTATAACGCTACGCAAGCATCCTTAAATTTGAAACTTTTTTATTTACGTCTTTATATTTCATATTTTTTTTTTCCAAGCACTTTTGTATCTTTATATGTATTTCTCATAGTTGCTAGAAAAACGTATTTATAGCATCTGCGTAGTTAGCCATCAGTGAGACATGCTTACCTCCATAAATGGGGCTATTTCATTTCTTGTGTTATTTGTTGACAACAAAGCCAGTGGCTGCTATAGCTGGCTCTGGATGACTGCTATTAAAGGACCAACTTTTACCAAGCTCATAATTTAATGGCATCGCGATTAATTTTATGGGTAAAACTTTCAGTGCATGTCGTCGTCATTTAGCTTTAACCAAAAGCCATCCTACGCGCGCTTCCTTTATACCTACACTTCTTAGAACAGAAAAAAAAAAACAGGATATGTGGGTGATTGTGATTGTGGGTGGTTTGAATTTGAACTAGCCGACTGGAACACATGGAAACGTTTACTTCTATATGGCGGAAGTAATAGAAAATTTTGTCCTTATCTTTTCTCTTTACTCGAGAGACACAAAGTTTCCGCTGGTTTGAGTTCTTGTTTCTTTTTTTCCTTTTTTTTTTGTGAGTCATGTCTGAGGATGGGAACGAAGGGGGGATTATCATTATAGGCTACTTTTTCCAAGGGATTTTCATTTTCTTTTTATAGACTTTTTGCAAACTTCCTTTCCGATCGCACACACATTTGCAGTTTTCCTATATAGATGAATAGACACTTGGCTTTTCTGTTCTTCTATATATAAAAACCAAACAGGATGAGCAACAAAAAAGTGATAGGTAAAGTTTCGTCTATAAAGCCAGTGATTTGTTGTCTAAAGTTTGGGTGCTATATTCTATGTGTATACTGGTCGTCCGGTGTATTTCTCCCGTAAAAGCCAATTTGAATAAAAACGTTATTTTGTTGGTGTGTTTTCGATTTTGTGTGGATGTGTGTATTGAAGAGTAAATAGACAGAAAAGTGATTTGTATTCAGTTGATGTCCTTTTTTTTGTTTTGAAAAATCTTCCAAACAGAAATGAATTTGTTTTGAACTTCATCATCGCTGTGAAATCGAAGCCAAACTCTGTGTAAATATTTGTCCATCAATTGCTGTCCATCAAATATTCCCAATGTGTATTTGGAATTCAAATCAGGATTAGTCCTTTGAAAAATGTGTAAAACTTTTCAGACATAAACAATTTAACAAAGATGTTGAAATAATTTTTCAACAAATTTGTAGTTAAATTCAAGCAAATAAAAGTTATTGTGAGATCAAATGAAGTAGAAATATTGGAAGGAAATTATTAAAGAGGTTTTAATTTGAATCAGGGAAACCGGAAACAAGCAGTTTTTGGAGCTAAAAAGCACCATTGTATTCTTTCGTGATTTGGGGAAATTCTATTTATTTGTATTTTGATTTGTCATTCACCATTTAATTTCTGTATTATACATATAACGACGATGTACTGGGGTCCATTTAAGGATGACTCATTTTATAATGCAAATATGTACAGTAGGTACATTGTACGGATCTCAAATAATTTGTAATGGTTTGACTTTGTTCTAATCAATCGTTTGACTTGATTGCCTTTAAGCTTTAGTATTTTTTAAGGAACAAAATACAAAATTCTGGATTTAAAAATTCTGTAAATAATGGTAAAAGAAAAAAGTGTGCACTTTTGTTCATTATCAAAATAATCGAAATTACAATTTAAAAAAAAAATGCGCACAGATTTTATTTATCAAAATAATTTTTCTTTCATCATTTACAGAATTTTGTAGGACAAATTTTTGGTATTTGCAAAATTTTCAAAAAATTTATTTAAAAAAAAAATAGTTTTTTAAAAACGGATCTAACGATTTTGAAAATTTTTTTCTAAAAATGCAACTTTATTAAAAAAAAAATTACACTGCATGATTGTTTTGGTCCTGTGAATTTCATTTAAAGAGTTGTTTTTTCATTAAAAGATCGATTGTTTTTTTTTTAATTTTCATATACCTACAGTGGTGGCCAAAATAATAAGAGTGAATCAATAAATTTTCTTAATTTTAGGTACTTGTTCTTAAACACTTTCCAAAATAAAAAATTTTAATACACGAATTATGCTTGACGTTAACGTCAAATATTTTCGAAACACTGAACATTTTCAATTAGTATTTGCAAAACCACCGTCATTTTATTCAAGAAACTCATTTTTTAAGTGGACAAAATAATAAGAGTGTTTTGTTAAATTGCATTATTTGTTGGTAATTTTTATATTATCTTTATTGTTTATATGAAACCAACTTAAATAACAAATTTTAGTTTTGAAACTAAAAAAAAATGGGCCGCGCGAAGCATTGTTCAGAAGAAGAACGGCGATTGATCATCCAACTTAGGGATGATGGTAAGACCTACGATTACATTGCAAATGCGCTCCATCGTTCTCCTTGTGTTGTGGCGGGGGTATTAAAATCCAGGAACAAATCAAAACCGGTCGAAACAAGAGGACGTCCAAAGAAAACGTCACCCACTCTCGACAGAAAGATTGTTAGAGAGGCTCTAAAGGATCCCTTTTCAACATCCACCTTTATAAAAAGAAATCTGTCATTGGATATTAGTTCTCGAACCATTCGCCGTCGCTTGCAAGACAATAATTTACATGGAAGAATTGCAAGAAAAGTACCACTGCTTAGTAAAAAGAATATAAAACATCGTATTGACTTCGCAACTACTCATCAATCAACTGGTAACCCAAGGAATTGGCAAAATATACTTTATAGCGATGAAACAAAAATTAATTTGTTTGGATCTGATGGCCGAGTTTACGTCCGAAGGCAAAAAAATGCAGAACTGAACCCAAGGAACACAATAAAAACCATTAAGCACGGTGGTGGCAACATAAAAGTTTGGGGTTGTTTTTCACATGCTGGGGTAGGTCCTATCTTCTGGATAAAAAACATAATGACAAAAGAAGTTTATCTTAAAATATTGGAAGAAGTTATGCTTCCATATGCCGAAGATCACATGCCATTAGTGTGGACATTCCAGCAAGATAACGACCCCAAACATACCGCTAAAGTAGTTACAAGGTGGTTTGATGAAAAAAAAGTGTCAGTTTTGCGATGGCCATCACAGTCCCCCGACCTAAACCCCATCGAGAATCTGTGGAAAGACCTTAAACAAAGAGTATCATGTAAAAAAACCACAAATTCTGAGGCACTTTGGAAAGAAATCGAGCGTCAATGGTATGCGACACCCGTCGAAACATGTCAAAAACTTATTGCCTCTATGCCAAGAAGGTGTGAAGCTGTTCTTAAGAACAAAGGCCACGCAACCAAGTACTGAAGTCTTAAGGTGACTCATTTACTCTGACATTCCTGCTAATGATGAATTATAATAGGTATTTTCCTTTTTTCTTAGGAAACATCTGATTCACTCTTATTTTTTTGGCCAGGAAAAATGTACATCGAAATAGATTTTTCTCAATTTTCACTAGTTAAATATTTTTTTTGTTTGAGAAATTGGCATTACCACTCTGGTAATAAGACTAATTTTTGTTATTTATGGTAACTTAAATTTTATTGAAAAAATAAACTGCATAATAAGATAAAATCTTAAAAAAACGATTTCACTCTTATTATTTTGGCCACCACTGTACATTCATTTACCAATTTTAGTAATTTGTATTAGAAAAGCAAGTACGTGCGACCCAGTCGTGTATTTTATTTTTTTTTTTTTCTATCTGAATTTGTGACTTAATATGTTAGTTCAATACAATTTTTTAAAAGGTTAAAAACCTTTGGAATTACAGAATTTTCAAAAGCTGAAGAATGAAAAAAGAAAAGGAGAATAATGGAACAAGGAAATATGTTAGACATATTTTTTTTTTTTTTTCAGATACAGAATTTTGGTCTTGAAATACAGAAATAGACCCGTTCCCTAGAAAATCAATTTTTTTCAAAACTGGTTTATTAGAGGGACCGTTATATCTGGGCCTAAATAAAATCCAAAAAACTCTGGAGAGTCTAAAAAAAACCTAACATACCAAACATCCGCTTATGCCATATCTCCTCATTCGATAATTTTTTCAAAACTCAACAAAATTATTGTAGGTTTTGCAAAACTCAACAAAATGGCTCGTTTTTTAAAACTCCACAAAGTTTGCCTCTGGTTGGAATTCCATGAAATAATGAACAAGCCAATCAAAGGAACACTGGACATAGTATTCGACCTCCAACAGAATCAACCCTTACCGAAGCTTTCAGTCGGAGAAGTCTTTTATTCAAGACCACATGGAAAGCCAACATAAGGAAAACGTATAATTTTATAATTGGCTGGAAACGGATGGCTCAACAGGAGCAAACGAAGTAGCATCTATCGTTGTGGACTACTTAAAAAAGCTTGAAGGAAGCCTGAAGTCTCAATTTGGACCAAAGCCAAAAAAAAACTGCGTCTATTTTCTGACTCATGTGCTTCTCAAAATAAAAACACGATTTTGATGATTGCACTATGCTCTTTTTCGGAAAAAACAAAATGTTAAAAAATTAAACTCATTATTTTCCAATAAGAGGTCGCACGTACATGCCACCAGATCGTGTGTTTGGACGAGTGGAAAAGGAATATAGGAAGAAAGAAGTATAATTTCTCCTGAAGAATATTGCAACATTCTTCAAAAGCATGGAACCGTAAGAAAAATCGGAAAAGACTGGACCGTGTGCGACTACAAGCAGGATACAAAAAAACTTATTAAGTCAAAGTTGACTTTTAATATATATGTAACGGTTGCACCTCTAAAAAGCCAGTTTTCCAGCGTGTCCAAAAACTGCCAATTTAAAAAAGTTGCTCCAGAAAACAAAGTTTCGGAAAAAAAGATGGCTGACGTACAGAAGCTAATGAAATTTGAAATTTTGTACTACTTCGGATGATGCCAAGGACTTTTATGAAACTGTTCTCTTCGCAAACGCTAAAGAGTCCACACAGGAAATGGGAAAACACTATGGCGATTAAAGTGAAAGTTTTTTTTTGTTAATTCTATATTTATTGTATTTAATATTAATATAAGTTTCTTCAATAAATAAGCTTTTTAATACTAATTTATCTACTTATTTATTTCAAAGAAAAATAAACGTTTTTGCAAAACTCAACAAGAACCTGTATTTGTTACGTTTTAAAAAAAAAAAGGTGGTATTTTTCCAAATTCGGATGAATCTTTCCAAATATTGAAATAGCAATTCAGCCTATCGATTAGCTATTCAAGAAAGAACAACTTCTCACTTCTACTTTTTAAAAATTCGGCTTTGTATTCAAATGGGAAAGACAAAACCTTCTTCTGGAAAATTAAAGCATTTGTTGAGTTTTGAAAAAACGCTCCTCAATTGACTTCTCCTGGCCCCCAATTCGTAAACAAGGGTTAAAGGAACTTTGCAAAAACCCAGCCTTCACAGAAAGAGACGTGTAGTATTAAAACTTAGAAAGTTTTTTTTTCAAAACACAGCGATTAAATTTAAAATGTTTGTTTTCAAAAAAGTCACGACACTTTATTTAAGTAAAAATGCACTTATAAAAATGTCTTTAATTAACCTGTTTGAAGTCTAAAAATAAAATGATTTTCTTATAAAATTAAATAGATTCTTTTAAATTAAATCTGTCCAGAAATTAATAAGATTCGTCTTCTGGAAAAACAAACATCCAGAAATCCAGTTAATTTAATACATATTCCATTTGTTTTAGGCTTACCTTTTTTTCGTGTACCCACTAAAATAGTTAGTTCCATAAAATTTTCTATTTATACATAAAAAATCATCTTCACTCCTCTCAAGAAAAAAATATTTTGATTTGCTAATTATGAAAATTCATTTTCAATACTTAAAAAATTTTTATAGCCACTTTCTTTGATGACTATTCAATAGATGCTCTTAAGTAATTGAGTTTTATTTAAATAAATTCCATGGACTCAACAAAGTGACTATTTCTTATGAATGGTAATGGATAATGATACCTAAATCTTAAAACCCCTTTTTTCATCGAAACATTTAAAAAGGAACAAAATGAAAAAAAAAAAAATTATACTTATCAAGAAAAAAAGAAACAAATGGCTACTTATACAAAAGCCATTTCAAAGTAAAGCACCTGTTTTCATTGGCAACAACTAGATCCTACGTTCTTATATTTTCTTTATTTTTTTTTTTTTTTGTTCATCCTTTCGTCCTCACACTTTAAAGTGAAATAATAGTTTTTAAAAGGAGAAAGTGCAAATGAGGTGAAAAGTTGTGTGGGCGAAGAAGTGGAAGAATCATAGTAAAAAAAAAACACCTTACGTCATCCTCACTCACTCTCTGTCGCCGGCCGGGCATATCTTTCATTCTGTGTAACTGCAATAAAAAGGATACAAAACTACGACAAACGAAGGATAACAATTTTCCTTTTTATTCGGTTTTATAAGTTATACATTTTTTTTATATATATAAATTGTTTTTTTTTCTGTTTTTTTTTTTTTTTTTTTTTTTTGTATAGAGCCGCCATTTCGGTTCGGTTGCTTGGTTGCTGAAAGAGACGAAAAAGTCTCACAGGATGAATTGTCTCTTCCGGTTTAAATTGCTTTTGTTAGTGTTTCGTGTGCTTGGAACAGAAAGTAGGATATGAAGGAAGGTACTGACTATGTTGCGTCCCGGTGAAGGACGTCATTCATGCCAAGTACTTTGCTATGCAAAAGTATGACATTCGAGTGTAAATGTGAAATGTGACACTGTGGGTTGTGTCGGGCTCATTTCTTTGGCCACTTGAAGATGATGAGGTCAAAAGGCACACAAACTATGCCAACATGACTTTGTGTACAGTGGGGCAGTTTGTGTGTCATGAGTTCAAATATTAAAGTGTTTATTGTAGACTTCGGTTTTTTTTAGAAATTTGGGTTAAGATAAAAAAAAATTGAATATTTTGACCAAATTTTGAAAAACGTTGGCTATGGGTACTTTTAAGGACTTGGGACTTAGTAACTTTTTTTATAGATTATCTTCGTCATCGGACATTCAATGACCCCACTGTGCAATAGTACGACAGGATATGCATAGTTATTTTCATAATGTTCATGGGTCGGTTGACATTGTCATTCCTTTTTTTTCAAACTTGTTTATACGTTTTTTTTGTCCTCCTTGTCATCTTTCTTATTATAATGCGCTATGTTTTTTTTTTTTTCTTCTATTTCTATATTCTTTTGCATTCCATTCTATACTCTATGGCTGGCTCCTTAAGTGTTTTGTTCTCTTTTTCGAAGTGAAATTGCTTTGTGTGAAATGAAATGAGGAAAAAAAGAAGAAGAAGAAGAAGACGAAATATATATAAATAAATTGGATCGTTGTTTGTACTGTGGATTAAAGGTGGCGGTCTGTGGAGATTTGTGTTAGATGCGGTCTTTAAGGATTTTAGCTTTTTGTCGAATTTCTTTGATGACAAGGTGATTAGTTTTTTTTTATTTTGTGTTGGGTTTTTTTCTTTTGTGGGTTTAGCGATGTCAACAATTGAAAACATTTTTTTCTTTTTGTATTTCTTTGGATTTTTAATAAAATGAAAACAATTATTAAAATGTTTATTAAAACAATGGGTGTAGTATCTACCTTGTACCCAAAATCTTAATCTTTTGGCAAATAGTAACTCTTTCAATGCAATCTAAACCAAAAATTATTTCTTAAAATTAAATATGGTAAATATACAGGGGCGAGGCTTCCGCTGTATAAGGTGTATCCATGTGACAGGGCCTCCGAAATATAGGGACCCCCAAAAAATTGATCATTAGAAATATTTTGTACATATGTACGCAGGCCCGTAGCCAGGCTTGAATTTAAGGTAGGGCAACGGCCAACGGTCTTATCAGGTAGGGCATTGGTATACCTAATCGTTAAAATTTTTTTTTCTCAGTCAGTTTTCAACCCATTCTCATAAAAAGTACCTCATTATATTTGAAAATAATCATAGTTTACACCTAATATATAATATGGAAATAAAAAACTACATGTTCTTTTAATAGCGTATAACTTAAATCGATAACATGGTGGCAAAAATGTAGCTAAACACAGTATTTTTGAAATTCTTGATCTTACAAGGCCTATATGTTCCTGAATATGTTTTTGCAATTGCTGAACGAAGGTCAAAAAAAATTAGGGATAGGTATTCACGATCCGGTGCAACAAAAAAGTGTAAAATTGCTAAATTTTTTTTTCTGCTACTACTAATAGACAAATTTTGCACCATCGTATTTTTTTTTTGTATATAGCAAAAGTACAAAAGTGTAACAAAATTGTAATCTGTGTATTTGGTTGTTTTAGTGTAAGAAAATGTTATACTTTTGCAACGATACGAGACCATTTGCATCGAAACAGAAGTACCCCTATTGTTTATGTTTGCCCTAAATCCAGATTTTGGGGGAATATTGAAGAAAGAAGTAGGCCTATTTACTTTGTTCGACAAAATGTATTAAGTCTTGATTAAAGTAATCTTTAAATGTTAGTTTTTGTCACACAGCGTAATTTTTGACAAATAGTGAAATCTAATTTATGTCATTGTTTTTTTTTTTTTTCTTCTTGAAATCCAAATTGAGCACCAATTTAATTTTTTTTTTTTGTAAAAAATCTGGCGATAATTCCTTTTGCCCATTTTTGGAAAAATGAAATAAATCTATCTTTTATAATGACATTATTTTAGATAAATCGCGCAATTTTGTCAGCTATTCTGCTTTTCAATGTAATAACCTTGGTGCAAACCATCAGCGGTCCACAATAATCGGTACTTTGAGAATTCTGGGTCCTTGATAAGCGGAATTTCGCAAAAGTTTTTTGAAAGACAATTTAGTTTAGCATTTTCATGTAAATAATGAAAAATGAAATAAGGCCCCCCAAAATTAGTGTTGGGGTCTTTTTTATTTTGGGACCTTATTTCATAATGAAACTATACCTCAAAAACAAAATAAAATAATGCTCCGAAAAATATTGCAGCCTTATTTCCTGGGGCCGCTGAACTCGAATCCGGATTCAAAATATTAAGGTACTTTTTTCGCTTTTGAAATATTAACGCTGTGCTGGAAAATGCAAACATTTTTTTTTACTGTTTTTGAGGTTATGTTGTATGCTCTAGTGTACCGGTTCCTTTAAAAAACGTTGTCTTCTGTCAAAACTGTTTAAATCTTTCCGATATTTTTTTTATTGTCTGCGATTTCTTCAGTTGTTTGGCGTATTATAATATTATAATAGAGAAATATAACGCCTCTTTTATAAGTAGGATACTTTTAAAAGAAGGGCATTTTCAAAAGTAGGGCATTTTTGATTTTAAATTTTTGAATGTTTTCATAAATAGAGCATGTTTAAGGTAGTGCATTTTTGAAGCAGAGAATTTTTAAAGCTGGAGCAATTTTGAAGCTACGGCATCTTTATAAGTTGGCCATTTTTAAAGCTTGAGCTTTTTTGAAGGTAGGACATTTTCATAACTAGGGAATGTTTTAAGGTAGGGCATTTTTAAGGAAGGGAATAATTGAAGGTACGGCATTTTTATAAGAAGAGTATTTTTTAAGGTATGGCATTTTTGAAGGTAATCCCTTTCTGATGGTAGGGTATTTTTTAATGCAGGGCAATTCCATGGTAACTCACGTTACATTCACAAAAATTTCCTATACATAAATATTTTTTTTGTTTGTTGATTTTAATATAAATTGATACGAAATTACTATCCATGAATGCAGCATAACTATTACTTTCATAATTAACAAAAAAAAAATTCTTTATTTTTAGCATTTACTTGGGAGAAATAAAAGTATGATGGTAACTCACGTTACAAAAATCGGACAAGAGTTTTAAGAGTCCGACAGTATGAAGTTTTTCTGCGAAATTAAGAACCTTTATTTGTTTTTAATGAAGATTCCATACATACAAAATTACAAGCTTTTAATATTAGTGACAAAACCAAACATTTGTTCAATATTTCGAGGAAAAATTTTAAAATATTTAGGTAACTCACGCTACATTATTTTGGTAACTCATGTTACCTGGGATTTGTGGTTCCAAAAGTAAAGAAAAGATGCATTTTCACTCAAGTTTTTTTTTTTAATCGAATATTGTGTAACGAAGCTTGCTTAAATGTTAATTTATTTTAGCAATAACGAGGGGATATTGTCATCGTCACTATTAGATTCATCTAGTTTTCTGTGGGCTTGTTTTTCCGTCATTTTCATGTGAAATTCTTCTGTAGTTGACAGCTTATGCTTTAAAAATGCTTTAAGATTATTTATACTCCCTGAATTTAATTTCTATCCATAAGGGAACACAACAAAGAATCTTTTCTTGCAACTTGCATTAAGTGTTACCGTTTGTAAATAATAATTTGCTATTACAAAAAGTAAAAAAAACGGCATAATTTGTTCAAAATTCGTGTCCACTTTTTCATGGAATTACCCTGCAGGGCATTTTTCAAGGTAGGGCTATTTCAAGGTAGGGCATTTTAAATTTAAGGTAGGGCATTGCCCCTGGCTACGGGCCTGTATGTCTCTGCAAAAGTTTTTTGTGTCTGTGTATTTAGACCAACAAAACGAATATAAAAATGTAGTAAACATATTAGAGACCAACGATTTAATTGTTTGTAATTATAAATAAATTATTAAAGTGGGACATGTTTTTAAAAATGAAAGGGCTAACTAACTAAAAAAATGCTTTTTTGATGAGTTGACACATCTAAGTAAGAAATCCGGACGCGTTTTTTAAGCAATTTGGACGCGTTTTGGTCGCGTTTTGGACTCGTTTTGGACGCGTTTCGGAAGCGTTTTGGACACGTTTCGGACGCGTTTTTAATGCATTTTGAACGCGTTTTTATTTTTTTTATTATTAAACTTTAATTTGTAATTTGATACTTTCAAAACTCTTTTTTGATCGGCGTTTTTAACATGGTCCATGTTTAAAAAAAACTTATTTATTTCCGAGTTTTCATAGTCTCATTGTTGAGAAACCCAAAATCGACGTAAGGCAACGTTGTTTGTTTTTTGCAAAAACGTTTCATGTAAATAAAACAATTCAAAGCAAAACTTAATTGTAAGCTTTTGATGACATTTCAAAATCATGGTGTATTGCATTAAACAAAAAGTAATATAATCACCATTTCTATAAATGAACAAACAAATCACTTCACCAAAATGTCATTTCCTGGAATTTATTAAAAAAATTCACTTAAATTGATATTCAATTTTAAATACATTTTTTACTGGAAACTATCACTAAGGTATATGTATTTTTGTATGTACCTACTTAAACTGCAGATTTATGTATACCCATTAAACACAGGTAACCAAATTATCTGATTGTGGCTTAAAAAATATTCAGTTTACAAAAATCAACATGCAATTTAGTTGACATGTGTGAAACGAGTGATAAGTAAAACAAAACCCAGTAATTTTAACGACCATTTTTTCTGCTCGAAAAAATTACAAGAATTTATTATAAAATTTTACATCTGCATACCTGCAGTTAACATATTATAAAAATATAAATATGTAATATGTCAACAAAATATGGAAAAATAAACAACATATTAGTTTTTTTTATTTATCGCCTATCACACCTGCATCCTTCGGTAAAAAAAAAAATATAAACAACAAAAAAAATTATATTTTGCAGATTAAAGTGATTGTAATCAAAGCATCGTTGATTAATTGGAATTTTAAATTGGCTTAGGTTTGAGTTAAGTGGTGTTTGGTTACTTACACAAACACACCAAATATCAGTACTTTGTTTATCAACACATATTTTATTACAATGCGATAGGATTACACAGGGACATGAGCATTGACACGCAGTAAAAATATGTGCGTGTGTCCTTATAATACTTATTATACGTTGACATGAACAAAAAATTAATTACCTTTCTAAGGGAAGTTTTATTCAGGGGTGTTTTCTGTATATGAGCAGAAAAAAACAATAAATGAGGATATGGTATGAGTGTGATTTATACCTTTGTTCATTTTTCGTTAAAGAAATTAATTAATTTTCGCTTAATTAAAGCATAATTTGATTAAACATGTTTTTTTTTTTTTGTGTTTCACAAAATATTTTAATGAAATTTGATTTCAATTTTAATATTAAATTTTACAAATTGAATTATAAAAGAACAACGAAATTGTGTTTTACTTTGTTTATTAAAAGTCTACACTAAAATTGTATACATTAAAAATATGTTGATATTTAATCAAAAATTATATTACTAAATATTTATGAATTTTTCTACTAAGCATTTTTTTTTAATATTTAATGGAGTTTTTAACGTTTTAATAATCACATTTCATGGCAACTAAAATGCAGCTAATAAATTTGCAAAATGTGGCAGGAAGTTCAAAAATAATAATCAATCAATTTGTCAAAAATGTCTTTTATCATTTTAGCGGGGAACTTTTTTTTTACACTTGAATGACTTTTCAATATGGCTCAAGGGATTTATATGAGAATAAATAAAAAGTTTATCGTATATAAACTAAACTAGAAAGAGGGTGGTGGTGCAATGCATATCCTTTATTTAAACCATGGAAAGAGGTTTTTGCAGCAAAGTATAAAATCATTTCTTTATTCAAAAAAGGAGACAAAAAAAAAAAAACATTTTCATGGATCATTAAATAATTCAATAAAGTTTATTTTAAATAAAGAAAGCAGCATCAATAGACGTGACGTAGCAAATTATTATTATAACAAAACAAGATGGTTGATGGGTGAATTGAATGTATATATTTATATATTTTTTTGCTATTTTTTTGGTTGCGTTTAAAAAAACATAAAAGAAGCAGATTTCGCTTGAATTTATTGATAATAACATTTGAGCAATTTTGTGGTTTGGTTGACGTTTTATTCACAGTTTATTATTTATAGTTTGTGAAAAAGTGGTTTTAAGGCTTGAATATACTGCTTACATCGCTAAATTTCGAACAGTTCATTTCCTTTTATGGTATACCTTTGCTAATCGCCAAAAATTGTAATCATAACAAGATAAATAGCAAGAAAAACTGTGCTAGGATATGAAAGGAATTTGTTTAATTCTACAAATTTCGAACACACATAGAAATTTTGACAAAGTCACTCGATTGGGCATATCTTTATTTTAAGCACCTGTATTTATCAGATGTGTTTGAAAGGAGAATGCCCAAAAAACAACCAGCATCGATACGAATGCGACCTATATGGCTTGGAAGGGCATCAAGAGTAGATATCAAATATGAATTTTTTTTCAAAAAAACCATCCCCGGAACTTGCTATGAAGATTCTTATTTTTGAACTATAAAGTGTTTTTTTTTAACCAAAACTTCTTTCAGGGAAGTCCGATTGTCTTTGTTTTAGTTGCATGAGATGCAGAATCGAAAAATACCCTAAGATCATGTGCCATAAGCTAAGGTTGAATTTTAAAAAATGACGTTGTTATCTTGTTTTTAGTCCCGGGGGGTTTTTTTGAAAAAAAAAAATTTCATATTCGTTATCTTTTATTGATACCCTTTCATGTCATATAGGTTTCATTCGTATTAGAGCTCTTGATACCCGGATACCCGGATACCCGAGTACTCGCCCGAGTACCCGGGTACCCGAGTTTTCGGGTATTACTCGGGTAGCCGGGTACCCGGGTATTCGGGTATCAAAAGAAAAAAAGTATTTGTTAGGAAAATTGTTGATACTGAGCATTTTAAACGGTAAATAACACACCATAGGTATAAGATTGAAGGCAAAAATTAAATTCAAAGCAGTTCTCCAGTCAAAGCGAAGAATTGTCGTCAAAAAGAGTTTTAACTTGGTTAACTAGCAAAAATCAAAAGATGCAATATCCGCATCGTCTCCATTCCTCTGGGTGGCCGAACTATGCCCACCGGAAAAGGGTCCTTGCCTGTGCAAAGATACCTTTCATTTTGTTCATTTTGTTTTTTAAAATTTTCCAAAATATTAAGTAAAAAAAAAAGCGGAGAAAATGAGGTTTGAAAAAAGATCTCATAGAAAAAAATAATCAAAAATTAGTTTGAAATGTTAATATTTCGAGATATACGCAATGCATTTTTCAGATCAAAGTCTTAAATGGATCCTGATAAGATTGTTGAACAAATATATATATATAAAATTACCAAAGTTTTTTCGAAAACCTAGAAATAAAAATAAAAAAGTTTCCACTTTTGATTTTTTTAAAATCGAAAAAAAATCAATATGGCTACATTCATTAGCTTATAACACAAGAACGACGCAACTAATGTTAATGGTTATAGGCTTAAAATGTTGCTAAGAATATACCAATGATTTTTGGTTTTTTGTGAAAAAAAAAATTTTGAATCCAACATGGATGCCATGGCCTCCCCACTTCAGAGTAAAAAAAAAAAAAAACAACAGCAACATTTTTGACAGACAGCTGCCAAAGTGTATGTACAGTGGTGCCAAATGTTTGCATGGATTTCAAAAATCCCGATGTCGTTTTTTTGCACAAAATCTATATAGATAAACAAAAAAACACACCTAACGTTAGTGTTTACTGTTACTTTAAATTGTAGCTTAGATTATACCAATCATTTTTGGTTTTTGGTAAAAAAAAAATTTTCCACCCATCATAGATTCAATTGCCCTAATACTCTTAAATAAAACGCTTCCAAATAAAACAAACAAATGGCTTTATTGTACCCGGGTACCCGGGTACTCGGGTATTATAATACATGAAACTACCGGGTACCCGGGTACTCGAGTAATACCCGAAAACCCGGGTACCCGAGTACCCGGGTATTTGTGAGGACGGGTACTACCCGGTCGAAATCAAGAGCTCTAATTCGTATCGATGCTGGGTTTTTTCTTCAAGTGAAAATTCTCAAAAAAGCCAAAAAAAAAACAGACATGATTTTTTTTTTAAACGGGCTTATAAGTTTATTTTTTTGTTTTTGCGTGTATTAACTATTTCTTTTGGATCTTTTCAATAATGTTTGAAAATTTGTATAGGTATGATGGAGGTACATAATGAACCTATATAAAAAATAATTTTAAAAAAATCCGCTCTAACTACAACTGCAAAAAATGAGGAATTTCCTTGCAAAATCATGGTATCACAACGGACCAATAATTGGTGTAAGTGTGTCGTTTTCCTCACACCCATTTCTACCTTACCTGAAGTAAAAGTGCAAAACCTAACTTCTATGCGCTCAAAAGTAGGTTTTTCTAGCACAAATTAAAGGATCAAGTTTAATAGCAACATTTTAAATGTCCATATCTTTGTAAAAGGTTGTAGTCTTGTAGTATTTCCAATCGCTATTTAAATTAAATTTAATTGTTTTTATGACCAAAATTAATAGTACATGTCCTACAATAAAGATATGGAAAAAGTTGGTTTTGTCAAACACGGCTCAAACAATTTCAGTTATAAATAAAATGCAAAGTTGCTAAAATGTTAAATAGTTTTAAAACAGAAATTTAGAAAAAAAAAAACAAAAACATCGTTTTTTCAAAGGTAAAAACAACATTTGAAAATAAATTGAGCTCCAAAACAAGTATGCAATTTTGATTTCTTTTATAATGATGCATTTTTAGAAAAAAAAATTCAAAATCGTTAGAGCCGTTTTGTAAAGAAATTATTTTTTTTTTAATAATTTTTTCTAAAAAAAATTCAAAAATAAAATTGGCATGCCATTTTGTAGAAATTATTATCAACTACTAAAACTTAAATTTCAAAAAAATTTCTATGTCCCGTTATCGAAAATTTGATTTTTCAAAAAAAATTTTTTGTAAATGCAAAAATAAATTATATTCCTGATTTATGTATATTAAAATTATATAAATTCTTTTGAAATTGAATTAGTAGTTTGGCAGAAAATCAGATTTAAAAAATATACCTAGTTTCTATGGCATAACGATTTTCGAAAAAAAAATTTCATGAAAAGATGGACCTTCCCTAAAAACTAACATTTGATTTTTTTAAACAAAATCGTTGGAGTCGTTTTCTAGAAAATTAAACTTTTTTTATAAGAGTTCTTTCTTTTGCTTAATTTTAACAAGCATTTTTATATCACTGTTATTTATTTTTCCAACGATTGATGTTTCATTGTGATGCAATTTTTTCGAAAATCATCATTTTCGTATCATACAAAAATTAGTAAACCATTTAATGTACATCAACTTTGTATGTATAAAATTAATTGCATACGTACACGCATGTGAAAAATGTGGAATTTCTATCTATTTTCGAATTTAATTATATTTTTCCATCTCTTCAGAGAATTTTTGGTCAGTATACGATTCCAATTTCAATAAATTTTTGTCGAAACGATTCGAGAATGTTCATTTCGTCGTGCATTGTACAATTTACATGAAGTGCAAAAATAAAATCATTAAGGACTGATGTGACTAATTGATAAATAAATGATTGAATTATTTGTCCATTTGGTTGGAAATTTAATTCTTTATATTTATTTGACAGAAATTTTATTTATTAAAAAAAAAAAATTAAATAAAAACAAAAAAATACAGAATATAATGCTTAACTTAATGTATTTTCATATTAAGCGATTTCGGTTTTATTAGCGCTAGCAGTTTTTTTTTTTATTGAGTGTATTTTAATGGAAAATTTTAATTTAATTAAGAATATATGCAGTTAATTTGATTACAAAAAAAAAAGATTCTTTTGAATTAACCTTTTTTAAGCTTTTTGCAAATAATTACCGAATTAATTATAATATTTGCTTTTACATTATTTGCAGAAAAGCTCTCTAAGTGATTATATAGACTTGTTTGCTTAAATGAATTTACATTTTATATTAAATACAGGTTGGTATCCATAAAATAGTAAAATAGAAAAGTAAAGTAAATCAGTTAGGTGTGATTATAACACTTTTTAGCATACATTTTTTAATGGGTTCATATAGAAAAAATCTAGAAAATAAAATTGAAGACTGGAAACTTTTTGTCCAATAGAACAGGTATCAAAATAAAACTGGTAGATTGAAACAGGAAAGTTTTATTGGAACTCCTTTTTACTTGCGATATAGGTACTATATATCAAGTTATGCATTCGTACAAAAAAAAAAGTTGAGATAACATTTTTCCATGACATTACGATGGTAGACAATGCCAAAAAAGTGGGTCCCGGAAGTCCGTCTGTCTGTCTGTCTGTCTGTCTGTCTGTCTGTCTGTCAGTCTGTCTGTCTGTCTGTCTGTCTGTCTGTCTGTCTGTCTGTCTGTCTGTCTGTCTGTCTGTCTGTCTGTCTGTCTGTCTGTCTGTCTGTATAAGGAGCTACAGCCTGAACGGATGGACCGATTGATGTCAAACTTGGTATGTAACATTATTTGGCGACTCTCCAGAGGGGTTTTTGGAATTAATTTTTTTGGACCAAAAATAACGGTACTTGTCATATAACGATTTTAGTAAAATTGAAATATCTCAAAAACGGCTCCAACGATTTTGTTTAAAAAATTCAAGTGTTAATTTTAAGCTAAGGTCTATCTTTCAATGAAAAAATTTTTTTTGAAAACCATTATTAACGGTACCTGCCATAGAACCGTTTTTTTTCAAATCCGATTATCTTCATAAGTGCTTGTTCGATTTCAACGAAACTTTTTGTGAGGAAGCATTTATATAATTTAAATACAAACCAAAAAAATTTCCAAAAAAATGATTTTTGGATTTTTAAAAAAATTTTGAAAATTTTTTTTTGAAAAATCAAATTTTGGAAAACGGGACAATGAATTTTTTTGAAATTTAGTTTTTAAATGTTGATTAGTGATTTCTACAAAATGGCATACCAATTTTATTTTAAAACTTTTTTTCCAAAAAATTATTTATAAAAAATTACCTAGTTTAAAAAAAAACGGCTCTAACGATTTTGAAAATTTTTTTTCTTAAAATGCATGTTAACATAAAAATCAAAACTGCATACTTGTTTTGGAGGGCAATTTAATTTCAGATTTTATTTAATTTTTTTTTTTAAACGAATTTTATTTTTTTTTTTTCAAATTTCTATATAAAAAGTCTTAAAAATTTAAGCAACTTTAACTCTAAGAGCAAGTTCGTGCGACCCAGTCGTGCATTTTATTTTTCATCACATTTTAAATTTCAAAAACCTATTTAATCCTTTCAAAAGCAAAGCGAGTCAATTTGTTCAAATTTATTCACGTACCCATCTAATAGTTTGACGTTTTCTCATATCCAACTTCGTGCATCCCATTTTTCTATTAAACTGTTTTATTTTCCTTTCTTTTTCTAAAATGAATCAACTCAAAAGGAAAATTGTATAGTGAAAATCTATCAAACTTTTGATAAGCAAAATACCATCGTTATGCAAACTCCCCCGAAACTCAAAAGAGAAAAGCTTCAATGAAAATGATACATAAACAAAGCACACATTCCATCACTGTTATAGACAATAAGAGAAAATGCCTATATGTGGAAAACAATTGGAAATGTGAGGAAACTAGTAAATCTCAGTAAGTTTGGTACACACAAACATACCATTGCTATGAGTTAACATACAGCAAGCATGTCCTTATTGAAAAGGATGTGGAACACAGAGTATTCTCATTTAGTGTGGAAATTGAATACCTTCTATGTGTACTGACATTTTGTTACGTTGCTAACTAAACTATGTCTGTACCATTGGCAGTAACCTTAGCAATAGGATTCAAAGAAACATTTGATTTCATTTTGTTTGCAATATTTCTCTTTATAGTTTCTAGCTAAGCTGCATAGATTGCTTAACAGTACTTGACGTTATGTAAAGTCATCAGTATCTACATTTTTGAAATTGAATACATTTTCCAACTGACAAAAAGTAGCTTTATAGTTTTCTCCATCGAACAACTTATTGTTTCTTAAATTCTACTAATGTTTGATATTCAATATCAGTCAATTGATCAAATGAGGGTTTAAGAATAATGAGTCCTGTCGGCCTTGAATTAAAATTTTTTTCGAATCTTCAGTCCAAAAGTACCTACCTGTGTAATTATTATCAATATTTTTTACCATTGAAAAAATTATCCCTGTCGTTTCAGTCTTTTATGATGAAAACAAAATAAATGAAAAAGAAAGCTCACTCATTTTATTTTTAATAATTTATATAAAATTCTTTCATCAATTTTAATATGTATTCCATTTTGCATCATAAACAGTAACATAAAGCTGAATAAAAATTCTTTCAAAATTATTTCACTTCATAAACATAATTATGTGTACAATGTACATGGTTGAGGTACACTCTGGTGTATACGTAATATTTTTTTGTTTTGTTGTTTTCTTAGAAAGAACACACCTTTAGTGATAAACAAAGTAATTTCCTCTATTGTCTTAGAACCTTATAATGACGATAAATAAACAACGAAGGACATCAAATTCTTATTACCTGACAAGGATCTCTCTGGAAAACCCCTTTCTTTTGGGTGAATGACTTAATTAATTGCCACATATACATAAACCTACTCACCTACAACATACAACAACAGAGCACACACATAATAATGAATGACTATCCCCTAAGAAAATTATGGCAAACATTAATTCAAATATAACCTCTCACACTCATCACACATCTCTATTAGGGTGCTTCTTAAAAATCAATTTTCGAAATTTTAATGGGACACCCTTTCATTTTGTTCTTCCTGCCTTGAATATAAATTGGGTAAAATTTGGTCCAGTTAAAACACGTTCTAGGCGTCGCTACCACAATTCAAAGTTTTGACAAATACACCAAATTTTGTTTTTTTTTTCTCAGAAAATTTAAAAATTTGTGATCAGAATGAAGTTCTTTATATAAATCTTTAACTGTTTTGAAAGAAATTTTGATAAAAATACAGTGGAATAAAAATGAAGTTTAATTTTGAATATTTTTGAATTTATCATTTTTTTGTGTTATTCTGTAGAATAGCTAACTGAGTGATCTTTCTTAATTGAAAAATTCAATGATTTTATCTAATTGTTTATGAACCTAAAATCTTTATTCGACAAACAGTTAACTGACTGTTTATTAGAAGATTGAAAAATCGGGTCTTAAGCGTACTTTGTATTGTAACAAAAAATTTTTGTTGAAATTGATCTTTTTTTTTATTTTAATCTTTAGTGAATGGTAGCGACCCCTAAATTTTAATATTAAAATCGGAAAAAAATACCATATACTATGCTTATATGGTAGAACATAATGCAGGGGTGACCCATTAAAAAATCGAGAAAAAGATTTTTTCGACCATATAAGAAGCACCCTAATCTCTATGTAGGAAAGGTAGGTAGGTATATAACAAGATTTAACATAAATTATTCAAAAAGATTCACAGCTTCGTTCCATTGTTACACTTTTCTGCTTACGCACAATGCACAACACATAATAATAATAATTAATTAATATTACAATATAATTTGATTACATTTCACAGTTAAACACTATACACCACCACACACAAACAGACATACATACTCACCTCACAAATTCATATACACAAACACAATGTAATAATTATTATCTTTGTTGGAAATGTTAAGTCACATTGTCCTTGTTATAGAGAAAAGTGAAATTTTGGTATTTGCTAACATTTCTTATAGTTTGGTAGAAAAGGTTGAATTTTTAATAAATGTATGCATTTATAAATGATTTTTTATTGAAAATCTTTTAATGTAAAAATAGTTTAAGTTGCTAAAACTTTTAAGAATTTTTATATAGAAGAGAAAATGTATTTAAAATTAACATAAAATTCGTTCTCCAAAGAAAAACAACAACATCTTAAATCAAATAGAACTTGAAAATAAGTATGCAATTTCATTTCTTTTACCAAAAAACATTTTTAGAAAAAAAAAATTCAAAATCGTTTTTTATACCTAAATCATTTTTTGAAAAAAAAAAATGAATAAAATTGGTAAACTATTTAAAAGGATTTAATGATCATATTGATCTTAAACTAAAATTCAAAAAAAATTAATGTTCCGTTTTCGAAAATTTGATTTTTCATTATAAAATAAATTTTTTTTAAGAAGTCAAAAACTATTTTTTTTTTTTTCAAATTTTGTTATTTATATTGAAATAATACACATATGATAATGCTTTTTTTCAAATTGAATTAGAAGTTTGGCAGAAAAACAGATTTGAAAAAATCGAATGCCTTGTGCAATTTCACTAGTCAAAAAGTTTTTTTTTAATAGAAATCACAATATATTTTTCTAATGGTTTTTTGTGCGCTGAGCTAGAATCCGAAGTCAAAAAAATTCTATCACATCACGTTCTTGAGATATTACCATGCAAAACATCACAAAAATAGTGTTTTGGACTTTCAAAATTCAATATCTCAAAAAGTTTTCACGTTAGAGCTATTCTAATGCTAGATTCTAATTAAGAAGGTCAAAGGCCATTAGAAAAGTATAATTTAGTTTCTATGGAAAATTATTTCTCGCCAATATTACTGTCATTTACGGAAAAATCGATCTTAAAAATCGTTTTTTTGTGCTTTTCAATTTTTCTCAATACTTTCTAAAACAAAAGTATAGTTTTTCCACACAATAGTAAATAATAGGTTTTAATCTCAATAATTGCATTCCAAATTTTTCAAAAATCAAACATTTTTTCTGTAACTTTTTTGTTTGAAAAAATAGGCTATTTTTTCAAATTAATTTCGTCAAAAAACCAAAAACTAACTTTTTGCTCAAAAAAAAAATTAAATTGATACAAAATATAGGTAACAAAGTAATTTTTGTTAAAATCCAACCATTTTTGTAAATGATAAAAATAAAAAATAAAAAAATGATTTGGGTAAAAGTTGTAGACATTTTTACGATCTACAACTTTTGCTTTCATCTTTTTTCGATAGGAGGTCTACTTTTGACAGAAATCGTAAAAAACCACGATTTTTGACACCCACCCCACTTTTTCGCCCACCCACCCCCTTTCCCTCAATTTGTTTATGGGCAATTTATTTTTCCCCTTTCATACACCATTTTTGTCCTAAATTTTCCAATCACCCATATGCTGCTAATAATTTTTTTATTTTCAAAAATTATTGGCACTGGTCTACTAACTTAAAGGCGCTTTGTGGTTTTTCGAAGTAGAATGTATGAATTACTGCAAAAAAATGTGTCGGCAATGAGATTTTACTTCACATAATGTAGTTTAGGAGAAAACAATAAAACAATTATATCACGTATAATAGAGAAAATAATATCACAACAAAAACATACTGTTAAAAAAAGAGCCAAGTTCTCCTATGTTGAAATTATGCTGGCACAAAAAATACTGAGATGTAAAAGTGTACCAAGTTCTAAAGTTTGGGTTCAAATTCGTATCAATAAAATTTTAATTGTTCTCTTGACAATTTTTCTTTTAATAACCGATTTTTAAAGTTATTTCAAAAATTTGCCAAGTAAACAATCAAAATTTTATTGATACGAATTTGAACCCAAACTTTAGAACTTGGTACACTTTTACATCTCAGTAATTTTTGTGCCAGCATAATTTCAACATAGGAGAACTTGGCTCTTTTTTTAACAGTATGTTTTTGTTGTGATTTCACTACTTTTTGCAAGGTATGGCTGTAGAATTGAAAGTCTCTATATTTGATGAAAATTCAGTGAAAATGGGGGCGGTTGCCACGCCCCCTGGCTGAAATTCTCAAATTTTAAATTTTTTCCTTTGTATAAACTACCAGCTCTACCGTTCTATAAAATTTCAAGATACTACGATAATCAGAAGTGCTCTATAATATTTGATGAAAATTCAGCGGAAATGGGCGGATGCCACGCCCCTTGGCTGAAATTCTCAAATTTTAAATTGTTTTCTTTGTATAAACTACCAGCTCTACCGTTCTAATAAATTTCAACATTCTACGATAATCAGAAGTGCTCTATAATATTTTATGAAAATTCAGCGGAAATGGGCGGTTGCCACGCCCCTGGCTAAAATTCTCAAATTTTAAATTTTTTCCTTTGTATAAACTACCAGCTCTACCGTCTACCAAATTTCAAGATACTACGATAATCAGAAGTGCTCTATAATATTTGATGAAAATTCAGCGGAAATGGGCGGATGCCACGCCCCCTGAATTGAAAATCTTAAATTTTCGAAAATTTTTTTCCTTTGTATACACCATAAGTCCTATCACCGTGTAAAATTTCAAGTTTCTACGATATCGGGAAGTTCTCTATAATTTTGATGATCTGTCAGTGAGTCAGTGAGTCAGTGAGTCAGTGAATCAGTGAGTCAGTGAGTCAGTTACGGTTTTTGCTATTTATAGGAGGCTGAAATTTTTTGAGTTGTTGGTTTTGACCAGCTCAACAAATGTAGCGAGTTTGAAATTTCTATCATCTTTGGTGTGGAAGTTAGAGGGGGGTCGAAAATGGCCTGAGTTGTTTCCTGTAAATAAGGGTGTAGTGCCAAAGTTGCTAGAGAACTTGGCTGGGCACTACCGTGCCCCTTGATCACCATTATTATAAAAAGAATATTCACAATAGTAATGTTTTTTTTTTCCTTTTAAAGAAAAAAAGAAAGAAAATACCTACTTAAATTAATAAAAAAGAAAAAGAAAGAAATATTATTTTAAAGAAAGAAATTACTTAAATCAATAAACAAGAAAAAGAAAGAAATAAAAATCATTATAATAAACTGAAACGTAAAATCTAGTCATAATTGATATTTAAATTGTCAAAGTGAAATTTTCATTATCAAATTAAAATTAAAAAAAATTCATAATGATATGATTATCATATCGAAATTGATATTTTAATTGTTGGACGACTTTGATCACTCAAAAATGTTAATTTGATAGCTGTTATTAACAATTTTTTTTTTTTCGGTGTAGTTAAAAAATCATGAGCAACTTGGACTCTCTGTGCAAGTTTGTGCGACCCAGTCATGTATTTTATATTTATATTTATCATATACATATTCTGGATTTAATTTTAAAACTGTTTTAAGGAATAACCTCGCCATACTTCCATATTTCTTAGAAATAAAACGTTTATAATTTTTTTTTTTATTATTTTCAACTTTATTTCTAGGACTATAAATTTAATTTGTCTATCCTGAATAGGAAACAAACCTTAACCTCATCATTCTACTAATAGCTTTCCACATACAACGTGCTTCAAAAATATGCGCTTTCATGCGATAAATTCGCATAAGCAACTGTGACTGTAAACGTTATAGGATGTTTAAAAAAATAAAAAATATTTCCTTCAAATCATTTTTATCAAGTAATGGAACTGAACTGTTCCCCTGGCGTGTTTTATTTTGTCACATAGGCTGCATTAAGGTTAGATATGGGTTCATAAAATTAAATTGAATAATGCTTCATAATTAGAAAGCAACACTTTTTTTAACAAATTCATTGTTAAAATAAATAAAAACTTATAAATTCAATTTTTCTTTTTGAAACTAGAAACAAATTTTACAAAGTTTGAATTCAAAATCTAAATTTTGTAAATAATCAAAACATTTACTAAAATGAAATTTAAATTAAAATTAAACAAGAGTCTTAATTTGACTAGAATTATTTATATTTGTAAGAAAGTTTTTATTTTCTTTACCATATTTAGGGAAGAAGAAAATTAATTTTTTTTATTTTCATATTTTAGATGCAGATTCGTGCTTCACAGTTAGACACCCTTATTTCATGCTAATTGAGTCCTATAATAAATTTTAATGATTTTTATCCGCGCTAAGGATGTTGAGTGGTGGTACAAAAAAAATATTCCCATGAAATTACTTCCGCTGTTAGGTTAAAAAAAAAGTCTTTGATGTTTGTTTTATAGGCAATTTTAAGAAATAAATGGAACTCTTATGAATTTTATTTTTTAACATTTTGTCATGAAGTGAAGTTGTTTTTTTTTTTTACATCAAAGAAATTGAAGTAAGTAACAAGTTTTTTCGTACCCAAAATTTGTAAAAGTCTTTTATGGGGAGTTAATTATTTTAATTGAAGTAGTACAAGAGCATTAACTTTTTTAATAATTTAATATGTAAATGAAAAAAAGATCGATTTAATTTTAAGGAAGTTTTGAAACATTATATAAAATTATGCAAATCAAATACTTTTTTCTTAAAAAATATTAAATATGAACTTTTCGTTCGACTATTTGAATAAGTTTAAAAGAAGATATTAAATATTTTTTACTTGGTTTACTTTTGTTCAATAAACCTTAGTGTAAATTAAACTTGGGTAAATTATGACTTTAAAAAAAGAATAAACAATGTTATCAATTAAAAATTAACTAAAATTGTATTTAAAAGAAAAATTTAAACTATGTAGGTACATTTCCTCATTGAGTCTTATCACGTAAAGTCAGTCTCCCGAAATAAACAAATTTATCTCACGTAATCCTTGTGCCGACAAGAAAAGACCACAATCACCATCATTTATCATTCAACCTTAAATATAATTCCATGTACCCATCATGTTATATATATTCACAAAAGAAACATGACTTAATTCCCAAGGATCTAGTCAAACTGGCTGGAACAATCGCAAGGAAAATACAGGATTGAATTGAAAATGAATTGGTTAAGGTAATTTGTGTTTTTTTTTTTGTTTCACTTTGTCCGCATTTGATGATGAAGTCAAGAAATCTAAAATTAGAAAATGTATTCAAATGGTTTGGGTAATGACAAGAACGATAGGAAAAGGACTATAAAATCTGTGTATAGTAGGTTCTTCTGATTATCCATTAAAGCAAAACGTTTATAAAATTTATCAAAGCAGAATATTTGAGTTCATGGAATTTTCGTCATCTAACTGTGTAATAATTGCCCGATTTGTTGGAAGTTAAAATAAGAAAACCCACTGAACTGGTAAGAAGAAAAGGAAATTCAAAGCAAGACGAGTGTCAAATTAAGGCATTTTTCAATAATCACCAAATTTTGGGAAGTGTAATTAACCGTTCTCAAGCTTAAATAATAAATAGCCATAAAGTTTATTTCCTTTTGATGAATTTAACTTATGAATAACAAATGTTTGTATGTTTGTTAAAGGAGTCAGTAGATTTTTTAAGGACATATTTTGTAAGTGAAATTAATTTGGAGTTTAAGGTTAGTTAAGCGAAGAAGTTGTTAAAATTTTAGTGCTATATTTCCTCCATGTTTATTCCAGTAAAAGATACACTCTGTAATAAGTTGTTACTGTCCTAAAATATTTACAGACCGATAAATTTTGACACAGCAGGTGTTATTAATTATGTACTCAATCTGTGAGATCTTCTTAGGGGATGACAATAAGAATGACAAAAAAGTCGAAACTTCTTTAAACCACCATTGTAAAGGATTTTTATAGGTTTCAGTTAAAATAATCTAATTGAAAACGTTCCCGTCTTCTTAAGGACTTTAAATTATGGGTTAACAATCTGGAAACATTAAAGTGTGAATAAAGAGGTAGAGATGTATTGTATAAGTAACTTTTTCCTTTAGACCCTTGTTAAGTATAGCTATCAATTTTTTTGACATGATAACGTCTTATAAATCGATGAACCATGGCAGCACCCACAAAAAAGTGACGCCATTTTCTCCGGTTCCGCCTGAAATTTTTAACAGTTTGGCATTAATTCCAATTACAAATTAAAAATAAACTATCGGAGATAAAAAAAAACCTTCTTATTTGAAAGGTAATAACTAAAAAAATTGGAATTTTAAAATGCTTTTTGACTGGATAACGGGAAAAAGAAGTTTTTTTTACACAAGTTTTTTGGCCGTTTTTAACCGTTTTTTATTTTCATCTTTTTTGTAACAGATAGATAAATAAAATTTATACGTATATAGATAATAGACAGGACTATATTTGGATAGTTAGTCAATTTTGTATTCACAATTTTGAGATAACGGTAAAATTAAGTTCTTTTTTTAACACGTTATATCTTTTGATCTAGAGCAAATACAATTTTGATCTAACTTTATTGAGCATGCTGGTAATATTACCTTTCATTTGATTTACTACAAGCTACAATTTTTTTCTACTTTTTTGTGGGCATATCGTTCAGATATGGTTGAAGCATCATAACAAGTTTTAGATGATATAAAGTTTATTATTTATGTTGTCTCATAAATAAATCGACTTTAAGTTAATGGAAGAAAAAAAATGATTTTCTTGCTTTTTTTGATGAAAATTGATTGGGTTCAAAAAATTCTAGCTCTTTTTGTAGATGTTGTACAGGCACGATTGATGTGAATATTTTTAGTTGAAACAATACGCTTTCTGATGGTATAAAATTTATTATAGGTTGTCATATAAAAAAATGAATTTTTGGTTGATGGAAGTGATTTTTTCATTAAAAAAATAATTGTATTCAATGAGTTATTTTTATATCTTTTGCGCATTGTAAAAATTTTAGTATGGTTTTATCTTTAAGAAGAAATATTAAGCTTTTAAATGGTATTTTTTTAGCTTTTCATATACCTAAAAATATTGATATACATACCTAATGAGAAAAGAAAAATAAAGGTATTTTTTTTAGCTTTTTCTTGTATAATATGATTGTACTCAAAAAGTTATTCCGTCTTTCTACAAAGCATACAGATATGAATATGTAAGGTTTCAATCTTGAGCTTAAGTACTTTCCTATAGGATTTATTATCTCATAATTTTTTTAACAGGAAAGATGACAAAAAAATAATCATTTTGTTTAACAAAAGCACACAACCCGTTTTCTTATGACGTTATCATGTAAAATTATCGTCCGTAAACAAACTTTACAGACAACCACTTTTAATTTCCTTGAGTTTTCATCTTAATTTAGCTTTTTAGCTTTACCTAGCATTTTTTACTGGCTCTACTAGAAATTTCAAACAATAAATAATAATAATCCAAAAACAAATTTGTCCCATTAATCCTCTATCATATCCTAATCTCTTATTTCAAAAAACCCTTTTTTTAAATTCCATATCGTTTTTCGTATCGTTTTCCAAGCTTTTTTGTATATCATGTCTCCTTATTCAAGCATTAAAATAGAAACCACAATGATCCTAATAAATAATCCAATGTTTTTTTTTTTTGCAAACTTCACTCTTTTCCACATTATAAAAACAGCATAAGCATGTATGTACAGTTACATATACTACATACAAACCTCGAGGCAAGAAACTGGATAATAAAGTAAATTAAGTCCTTTAACTTCCTCCCTTTTTTTCCATTTTAAGTTTTTAAAAATGCTGAACTTGCTGTTGCCTGCTGTTTCAATGTCGGAGTCAACGTCTTCGTCGATGTCTTCTTTGTCGTTCTCACATGAGATCCTTAAATTTTCAGTTGTATAGTATTGTAATTCAGGAAAACATATATCACTTGTTATAGTTTTTTTTTTTTTTTTCTTCCTTTTTTTGGGTTCCTTCCTCGTTTTAACGACTGAAATACATACGATTGAAGTTTTTTTTTACATTTTTATGTCTGTATAAAGTAGATTCGGTCATTGAAAATAAATTCAAAGATTCAATCCACAAAACCACAATTCTAAAGACGTGTGGAAAAATGGAATGCAGCATGTGTATATAGATTTTCTTTCAATTTGAAATCGATAAAGATGTTTAATTGGTGCGAAAACTTTTGGAAATTGTGCATTAAGTGCTTCTTTTTCCGGACTGAGTATTGAGAATTTAATAAAATTGAAATTCTTTGCCAAATAAATCTTGAAATTCTTGATATTTATTTTACATTCTATGTGAAAGTGTGGTTTGAGTATGAGAAATTTCGAAACAGTGAGTAACCAGTCAGGTGAATATTAATAAGAAAAGAGTTATGAGATTTACATAAATTGATTAAAATTATGTTCATATTCAAATAATAACAAATAGATATATAAGAAATACTACTGAAGAAAATCCAGATAGTTGATTGTAAGATTCAAAATAAGAGTTCTAAATATAAGAGTTCTCCAAATCCATCGACTGAGACATCAAGAAAAAGGACTCTTTAGACTCTATTCATAACTACTGAAAACCAAAAGTTTGTAGAAGTTCGGGTTGCTGAATTATATGCAATCGAGCAAAAAACCTTGAAAAATTGAAAAATTCTAGCTTCGTAAAATTTTTACCCATTTTTGATTTTTTCAAAGTTTCTAATGGAAGATCATTATACCTTTTCAAAAATGTATAAAACATTTGATTCAGTTAAACCACCTAGAATTTATAAGCTGTCAAAGTTCAAAAACTCCATTTTTTTTGTCATTTTCCCAACTTCGACATCAATTTAAAGTTTTAAAAATATATTCTTAAATAATATTCATTTCCAAATGAAACGAGGTATTTTTTATGAAAATCAGTTCAAAATTGGATTAGAAAAAAAAATTTACGATTTCAACTTCAACCCAGGCACAGAAATTCGAACGTTTGGGCACCGAACAAAAATGTTATTTTGGTACGTACTACGATAACTTGGGCGCCAGGATTTGATAACGGTTTTTTGTAGAGCAGTTCAATGCAATCATTTTTTACTATGCCTTTTTTTCCAAAAAAAAATTATTAAAATAAAAAAAAATATTAAAAACAACGGCAACAAAAGTAATACCATTTCCGAAAGGCAGAATTGTACATTTAATTCTAATTTTTAAATAAATATATTTCAACTAATTGTTTTTGAAATAATCGATTTCTAAGTTAAAATTAGACGAACATTTTTTTTTTAAACTCATTCATTACTATTTTCGTCCAGACTGTGAATTTGAAAAAAAAAAAATTTTTTTCTTTGCCCCTAACTCCAGATTTTGGGAATTTTAGGGACTTTTTAAATACCGTTTCGTAATCAAAGACCCGAAACAAGTTTTGGTTTACAGATATGAGATCACAGTAAAAAGGCCTATGCATTCAACCAGAAAAAAATAAAAATTTATTTTTTTAAGATTTTCGAAAATTATCAAAATTACCCCTTGTCTAAAAATTCGGAATTTTCAAAAAATGTCTCTAAATCCATCGAATGTGACATCGAAAGAAAGGACTCTTTAGACTCTACTCATAACTGTTAACCAAAAGTTTGTAGGAGTGTGGGTTGCTAAATTATTTGCAATCGAAAATAATAAACCTTAAGTTTTTAGGACATCCTTTTTTAACATGGTTATTATGAAGTTTTGGTTTGATTTTTTGATACAGCTTAAAAAAAAAATTACATACATTTTCAAAGTCTAATTTAAAGCGGTCACTAAGGCGTATTTGTAACTTTCTTAACATAATTTTCTGTTGCTAAACAAAACATAAAACCAGTTGATCTTTGCTAACTATTTTCAGATAATTAATATTTTGTGGAAATTTACATATGAAGTGCTGAATATTATTGAACGTTAATGGTTATGGTCCACATTAATAGATGTCGCAAATCATTAGTAAAGGGTTTTCTTTTTAGTTTTATTTTATTATTTTTTACCCAAAATATCTGTTTCTTTTTGTTATCTTTTTATTTGGAAGATTCATTATTCAGTAAGTCCGTTTTTATTGAAAAGAATTTTTATACACCCAGAAATTTCATAAATAAAGAATACAGCTCTTCAAAAGTTTGGCTTCAAATAAGTCTCCCAAGAAAAAGAATTACCAAAATAAAAAACTTAATATACATTTATCTTCAACGCATAAAATTTCCCATCCACTTAACCCTCTTTAAGCGAAACATTCTACACATTCTTGATAACAAGTTCAAAGTTTTCATAAAACAGAAGAAAAAGGAGTAGGTATACGCTATAGCAAACGCCATAGGGAGAATTTCTTCAAATTTACTCTCTCTCTTGGCACAATACTGAGTGCTCTTATTTGTCGTCTTTGGCCAAAACTATTTCTTTAACTTAAACTTTAACTCCCCTTTTGCCAACTCCCATTTACATTCATTCACCATTCTTGTGCACAAGTTCGTTCTATTTTTTTTTTTTTTATTTTTGAAAAGGTGTAGCATACCAAAAGACTCAACAGTTTCAACACATTCCATCTTCATCAACATCACAACCTTTATAACACAAAAAGCAAAAAAGAGGTGCAAGCAAAGTATTTTGCTTTAGGATAAAATATTTTGTAAAATTGTTAAGATTTTCAACGTTGGTTATGAATATTTATACCAGTGTACATACATTGTACATACTACTATTTTGGAATAATGTTCAGTTGAACACTCCAGTTGAGTTTAAGAAATGCCATTTTTGCTTTTGCACCTTTTCATTTAACTCAACACGAAAAGAAGATTACGTTCTAATTTTTTTGTTTGCATTCTTCTTTTGTATAAGAAATTTTATTTGCACACTTATTTTCGTTTTTAAATTTCTCATATATAAATTGTTTAAGGACGATGCACTTTTGGTTCTTTAGAATGTTTTTAGAAAGATACCAAACTATTTTTTAATGAAAAAATTATTTTTTTTAAGTCAATTTTGTTAAGGGATTAAGCCTTATAAAAGGAAACCACATTTGCATACTAAGTTTCGTGAACTTTTTTTTATTAAAACCTTTGATTATGCTCCAGTTGAAATATAGAAATCCTTCAAATTGCTACACCAACTGTTCATCAAATAAAACTAAATAAAAATACAAAATAGCATTTCAAAGTCCTTTTTGAGTCATTCTTACAAGTTTTTTTTTCTATTAAAACTTTTTCTACGTATCCGCAATTATTGTTTTCAGACAAACTTAAAAGAATAGTTTCATTTATATGCGTTAAGATTCAAATTCACTAACATATAGAAAGAAAGCCAGTAAGTAACTCATATTGATGCATTGACATAAATGCTAATTTTACTGAAAATTAAAATTTAATCAAACTTCAGGCTCTTTAGGTGAGTAAATTGAGTTTACATTAAGTTCAATCATGTGTAAGTAGAATTTTTGTTTGAACGATTTTATAGAACGTGTAATATAACTCAATTGACTCTTGTCAAATATGAAACTTTTTTATGCAATTTGAATGTCAAACACACTTCCATTGACCTTTTCTTAAGTAAAAACCATAACATTCATGGGGGAAAGTTTCAATTTTACTTTACATTTCCAATTCCAATTTTGTTTTTTTAAGTTCAAAGTTGAGTTTTGAATATAATAATAACAGTTTTTTAAGTGAAGAAAAACATTTGAGCATTCGTCGTGAATGCAACGAAAATGTTTTGTAAGACAAGTGCCTGTGTTTTTAAAATACCTGCTTCATTTAAGAAGTTTCAAGTTAAGGTTCCTCTATTTGGATGTCAAGATTTTTTAGAAACTCTTTATCTTCTTGAATTGAATTAAGTCTGCCGCAATTGCCTATTCGTAAGTATGGGGTGATGGAGCCGTTAAGGAAAAAAACAAAAAAAACACAATTAGGTAAGTTAACTTTTGTTGAAATAAGTTAAGTTAATAAAAAATATAATGCACGTTCTTGTTATGGTAAAAGTTTCTAAGAATATTTTAATGTTAAAAATGATACATAATTAATATTAATTAAATGTTATAAAAAATGAGAAAAAATATAACATTTGTTTTAAAATTAATCACTATATCTCAATGATTTTAATATTCAAACAAAAAATAGTTCCACCTAATTACTTGTACACAAAGATTTCTTTGATATTAATTCAATTTTTTTCTTTGAGATTCAAGTTTGTCAGTAAAATCGGTTAACGGACGATAACTTAAAATTTTGGAAGCTCAATACTAATATTTAAAAAAAGCGAAAAAAATGTATTAAAATTAATTCAATTAAAAAAAGGAACATTTCACATTATGTCATTTTTACTTGCTCTATAGGGCAAGTATTGGTTTCGTGTAGAAAAAAAAATTTGAGGTTTTAATCAAAACCAACATTACGATGATGGAGAAGATCAAAAAAGTAGTTTTCCTCATGCCGTCCGTCGGTCTGTGCGTCTGTGCGTCCATCTGTACATCGAGCTAGGGCCTAAACGGGTGGATGGATTTGCTTGAAACTTGGTACAGATGATTTTTACGTAATTCCCTAGGTAAGTTTTTTTTATTTTTTTAATATCTCCAATTTAACGCATATCTCCCATATAACGTTTTCGAGGTATTTCAAATTTCTCGAAAACGGCTCTAACGATTTCGTTTAAATTTGGTGTGCGCAGTACTCTTATTGATTCCAACAAAACTGCGTTTTTAGTTTTTCTCAAAAAATGCCAAGAGCGGAAATATGGCGTTGCCGTTTTTCAAAAATTGACATGTTTTTTAAGTCCATATATTTCCTCAAAGCATAAGTCAATTTTTTCAAAATTTACAGACATCATAGGTATTGAAGTGAAAAATGTAAAAAAAAATTAAAAAAAAAAGTTTTTCAAAAATTTTTTAAAAAATTGAATTTTTTTAACTTTCGATTTTTTTTTTTTTGTTTTTATTTTTTTTTCTTCACAAAATCTTAAATTTCCAATAGATATTTAAGATAAAGATGCTTTGAACTACAAGAGCAAGTACGTGCGACCCAGTCGTGCATTTTATTTTATATGCAAAAGTATACAAAAAAATATCCCTTCAATAACCCTTATATTTCTTCTGAAGAATTAAACCATAAAGCCTATATATGTTAGGGTGCTTCTTATATGGTCGAAAAAATCTTTTTTTCGATTTTTTAATGGGACACCTCTGCATTATGTTCTACCATATAAGCATAGTGTATGGTATTTTTTTCCGATTTTAATACATATTAAAATTTAGGGATCGCTACCATTCACTAAAGATTTAAGTAAAAAAAAAAAGATCAATTTCAACAAAATTTTTTTTGTTACAATACAAAGTACGTTTAAGACCCGATTTTTCAATCTTCTAATAAACAGTCAGTTAACTGTCTGTCAAATAAAGATATTGAATTTTTCAATTAAGCTATTCTACAGAATAACACAAAAAAATGTCAAATTCAAAAATATTCAAAATTAAACTTCATTTTTATTCCGCTGTATTTTTATCAAAACTTCTTTCAAAACAGTTAAAGATTTAATATAAAGTACTTAATTCTGATTACAAATTTTTAAATTTTCTGAGAAAAAAAAAAACAAAATTTGGTGTATTTTTCAAAACTTTGAGTTGTGGTAGCGACCCCTAGAACGTGTTTAACCCTCCACCGCATACTAACCCATATATGGTTTATCGACTTCATATCGATTTATTCCCGTTATATTGCACCAAATGTCAAAAAGAAAAAACTTTAATAAAACTATGTCTATTTTTTTATAATTAACCGGTTTTTATTATCAATAAGAGAGTCGTGATTCTGAAATAAACTCATTGTTTCAAGAGCATGTCTAAAGTGCAAATCAGTGAATAAAAGTGTGAATTTTTCAAGTGTTTTTTTATAATAAATAAGTAAGTTGCATCTAATTAAAAATAAGTTTCGTATGAATTTATTATACTTTTATATGTTTACGAAGTTTGTTTTTTGTTTTTTTAATAATTTTTGTCTTTTTTTGCGTTTTTTCCAAAACACCATATATGGGTTATCATGCGTTGGCGACTTACATTACTGATTTTTGTGGGAATTTTTTTTTTTTGTAAAATGAATTTGAAGACTTTCTATGGCAAAAATGAGTGTGATAATGCTAAAACTGGTGATGGCTTTCGAAGTGATGACGATCTAGCTTCATATTCTGACCCTTTTTAACATCAAACAAGCCATCTCCGAGCATTTTTGCAAATCTGCAACACCTACAATGTCACGAAAAAGGGGATGCCCTTCAGCTTTGGCAAGTGATCAAAGCAGAGATGGAACAAAACAAAGCTGGGGGAGTTATATACAAGTCACGGAAGTCCAGCCCCATCTAATCCCGAAATTTCAATTCACTCACAACAAACAAGGGCAAAAGCCGTTGAATTCAATGCTAACTGAAAACATGGACCATATCCCTGAATGGCAAACAAAAACACCAATATGTCAAATTTGCGGACTGAAAACGTTTTGTGTGCGTGTAGAAAATGGAAGGTGTTCTTCTGCAACAATGATAAAAGAAAGAGTTTGAATAAATTCCATGAATAAGGAAAGTCCAATGTAATAAAAACATACTTTACAAAACATACCTTGAATGCATACTAAACCATATATGGGTTATTAATTGTTTGCTGGAAATCGACTTGCTGCATACTAACCCATATTATATGGTTTATGTTTCTAAAAATTTATATACATATATGTAAAAAAATAAAAAAATGTATGTAATACCTTTTTAACCCCTAATAAACCTAAAAAGTTGTTCGAAAAATTTGTATTTCATTTCGTTCATAATTCATGCAGTAGAGGGTTAAATTGGACCAAATTTTACCCAATTTATATTTAAGGCAGGAAGAACAAAATGAAAGGGTGTCCCATTAAAATTTCGAAAATTGATTTTTAAGAAGCACCCTAATATATGTGTTGTAAAAAGTATAAAAATCATTTCTTGCAATCACACATTTTTCATGAAAAAAAGAAAAAGAAATTAACTTTTTTTTCTTTACAAATCGTATTGCCAATATTTTTACATGACAACCCATAGTAAATTTTAAATCATCTGAAAGCGTATTATTTTAGCTTTCAATATTTACCTCAATCATGTTTCTACGTCATCTATAAAAAAAAGCTGGAATTTTTGTATGCAATCAATTTTCATAAAAAAAAAAAAATTAAAAACAAAGACATTTTTGTTTTTCTTCCATTTTGATTTGGTCCATTTATCATTTATTTATTTGACAACTTTATATCATTGGAAAGCTTTTCATTTCACCTATGCAATAGCTTTGCAAATAAAAATTGTTTATATAAAGATAGACTATAGTCACAAGTGGCTTTTGAGTTCTTCTTACTTTTGCAACTTTCTCATTTTTTATCTTTTTCTCATTTTTTCTTCTATTCTTAGTTACAATAGTATAGGTACGAACTACGAACATTGCATAAATAAATAGTCATTTTTTAAACGGTTTTAATTCTTGTTTGCCAGCAAAGGTTTTCATTTCAAGCTCATAATTTTATCTGAGTTGAATCTAAAGAGTCGTCTTTAAAGATTTAACCACTTTTTAATATAATTTTTTTTTTTTTGCTCAAACCTTTCAAAAGTTCCAAGACTGAATTTTGATTTCACTTCAAACTACCTTTTCCTAAATACGGAAATGTTCGCCTAGTTTGCTTAAGACCTTTATTTTCTAACAACTTTTAAGTGAAATAGTTTTTCTTTATTTTTCCCTACTACATCACCCACTTTAAATCCCATTCAGATCACGTGCATCCTTTTAACTCTCGTCCCAGCACTAATTCTATTTCAGAATAATAATAAGGACTTTGAGGAGAGCAAAATAAAAAAAAAAAATTCATACCCGGAAATATAATTTCTAAATCTTCTTCGATAACTTCTTGTGCGAAGGAAGAAACCGTTTCAAAAAGCCATAATGCATCAAAATTTCTCAATATGAAATTCCTTACAACGAACACGTAAAAATTTACAAGAGTAGGTTTGTATGAAGTCCATCATCAGAGGGAAAAGGGATGTTAAATTCCTCTAACGCGCTCGATCAAATGGAATGTAGAGCTAAGGTACGTGACATGACATACGCTAAGGATTCAACATGTTCAAAAGTCATTATACGATAAGGATTCACCTCTATTCAAAGTGTCTTCAATTCCCCCTTCTCTTCCAACAACCATCAACCGTATCGGCCACCACCATCAAGCATCACAACGTGCTGTTTTCATGGATGCACCATCAAACCTACATTCTACACAGATACTATGATGATGGTGGATAAAACTTCAATAGATTTGTACGCATCAGTGTCTCGCGTAGTTTGGCTTTCACATAGAATGAATGAGCGAATCCTTAAAGTTTTATCCCACAGCAGAACATTGCACGAGGATATAGAATTCCTGGATTCTCTCCTTTTGTTAATCTCGAAGGAGGTGCTCTAGAAATGTAGTAGTTCCAAAGACGTTCGTTTGCTTGTTGGGATTCGAAGAATAATCAACGAAGCATGAGAATCAAAAAAAAAACCTCAACTGCGTGCACAAATCCTTGATATAAAAGGACATTTCTATCGGATATATCATTCGTTAAAGTCTTAAAGACACAAAAAATTAAGAAAGAAAACCAAATAACTGATGCTACCAAACGGAAGGAACTTCTTTGCCATAGGCTAACCTCACTTTGAACTTTTACCACAACGACATGGCGGCGGATGGCTCACAAAACAACAAGGAGTAAGAAATGATTCGCACTTTCTTCGTACGTTATAATGTGTGTTATCTTCTTGTTCCGCTGCTTTAAAATCCATAGAAACCCAAAAAGAGTTTCACGAGGTTTCTTGTCTTTGGTATAAAAGTTTTCTCAAGAATCTCTTCTTTCGTTTCACCTGAAGACTCACATTAAACATAGAACGGAAGTTGTGAAAAGCTTTTATGGAGTTTAAATGTCTTCCTCCTCGGCTCGGGTTCAAAGGCTTAACTGCTTTGCTTTCTGCTGATGGCTTTCAAGGAGGAAAGATGAAGAGGATATCTTTTGGTGTAGTTTAGATGCGTAATGTGTGAAAACATTTCTCTCTCATTTTAAAATCCATATAAGATGGTGCGGTGGTGCAGCGTTGTCTCGAGAAAAAGGATGAGAAGGATATACTCGTAAGAACAAAGTACTTTTTTTTTTTGTTAAATAATAATTATTTGAAAGGAGTTTTGAATAAAATGCGTGTTTCTTCGGTGAGTGTGTGGTAGCTCTTGAAGATAGAAGTTTGCATTTAATGGAGGAAAGTTTTCTGGAAATTATTTCACTACACAAGTGGTATCCTTTTTTGATGAGATCTAGAGGAAAGTTTTTTATGTTAGGTTCTTGGAGATTTTTTGACAAAGTTACAAAAAAGAGTGTTTTGAAATGTTTTCAAGTGTATTTATGCTATGAACTAAAAGAATCTGTGGATTAAAGCGGAGCCCTGAGGCACACCAGTATTAGATTTTTTATTTTAAAGCTGAATTTAAAAATAATCGGGTCAGAGCTATACGGATTCCGGGGGCTAGCAAAGTAATGCACGAGGTTAGAAGAAAATTGAGAGTCGCGAGTTGGAACGTGGGTAGTATGAACGGCCGAAGCTGTGAATTAGAAGAGATGATGAAGAGGAGGCGAGTGGACATCTTGTGCGTCCAAGAAACCAAGTGGCGAAACACTGGAAACAGAGCCCGTTTCTTAGACGTCAAGACAAAACAATACAAGATGTTCTACTACGGAACAGAGCAAGGTAGAAACGGAATCGGTGTCATCCTTGCGGAAAAGCTTCTTGGAAGCGTTTTGGCCATTTCGAAGTCCAGTGACCGATTGATGTCTCTTAAACTGGTGATGGAAGGAAAGGTGTGGAATATAGTCAGTGCATATGCTCCCCAAATTGGATGTGAGCAGGTGGAAAAAGATGCATTCTGGCTAGACTTCCACAACCTCATTAAAGACATCCCAAAGGAAGAGCTTTTGTTTGTGGGTGGAGATTTAAATGGACATGTAGGGAACGGCAACGAAGACTATGAGGACTGCCATGGTGGCCTTGGATTCGGAGCTAGAAACCCTCCTGGCGAAGAAATTCTAAGCATGTGCAGGTCACATGGTCTTATAGTGTTGAATACCATGTTCATTAAACAAAGCCGACACCTTATCACTTATAGCAGCGGTGGAAATGAAACACAGATCGACTACCATCTGGTATCTAGTTTCATGAAGCCGCTAGTGAAAGACTGCAAAGTGATATTAGGAGAAGCGATCGCCCAGCAACACCGTCTCCTACTGACAGAATTTTTTATGGAGACGAAGGCGGCAAACAAACAAAGAGAGGCTACCGGAGGTATCAAGTGGTACAACCTGGAGAAGGAAAAAGGCGATGCATTCATCTCTGTTATGAGAAATTATCTGTGCGAGACCACCAGCAGATTACAAAACGAAGAGTGCAGAGTACAAAATATGTGGGACTCTCTGCAAAGAACTTGCTTGGTGAAGGCGAGGTCACTGCTAGGAACATCTAAAGGAAACTACCAACGGGAAAAAGAAACATGGTGGTGGAGCGATGAAGTCAAAGCAGTGATATCAAGGAAAAAGACCGCTTTCCAAGCTTGGTCCAAATGCCCCTCTCATAATAGAGATGAAAAAGCACGACTCGAAGTGGACTACAAGCGCTACAAGAAGGAAGCAAAGAAGAAATGCGCCCAGCATAAGGCAGAGAGTACGGAAAGCATGTATCGCGAGCTTGGGGAAATATCTGATCCAGCTGCTGATGCAAACCAGGCTCTCCAGGAACTGCGACATGCCAAGATGAACAAGGGTGCAGCTATCTTCAAAATTGCCGCTCAAAGGAGAAGGAATGCTCAGGAAATACGTTCACCAAAGTTCATTAACGATGCTCAAGGCCTATTACTTGTGAATGACGACAAAATTCTCCACAGGTGGCGACAGTATTGTGACGAACTCCTAAATGAGCAATTTCCCAGGATTTACTTTCCAACAGCCGAACCTAATTTAGAAGAAGTACCCGACCTTACAGTCGAAGAAGTTAGCGTGGCGGTGAAAAACTCCAAGAAAGGAAAGGCGATTGGTCCAGACGAAATACCCTCTGAGTTCTGGAAGAAGATATGAGACATTGGGTGTAAATGGCTCACGATTCTCATCTCCAAACTCATTAGCGGTGACCAAATGCCAAATCAGTGGAGAGAAAGTTTCCTTCTCCCAATCTACAAAGGAAAGGGGGACACACGAAACTGTGATAACTACCGATCGATTAAGCTGATGTCACACACCATGAAGATCGTTGAGCGGATTTTGGACGGCCGACTACGAAAAATAATACGGCTGTCTGATGACCAGTGCGGGTTTGTCTCGGGTAAATCAACCACAGATGCCATACAGAGTTTAAGAATCCGAATGGAAAAACACCGTGATTCCTCGAGGGATTTGCATATTGTGCTGGTTGATTTCGAAAAGGCATTCGATAGACAACCACGAGATCTGATATGGGTGTCCCTGAGACAGCGAGGGGTTCCGGAAATCTACGTACGGATGATCAAGGACATGTACGATGAAGTAAAAACGAAGGTAAAATGCCCCGCAGGAGTCACCGAAGAGTTCCCAATCAAAGTCGGTGTGCACCAGGGAAGCGTCCTGAGTCCTTTGCTCTTTATTACCGTCCTTGACTTTCTGCTTGAAGAAAAAGTGACGGATCCGAAAGTGAGTCAGTTATTCTTTGCTAATGATGGCGCCATCATAAGTGAAGATCCAACATCCCTGCAACGAGCACTTGATGTATGGGTGGATGTTCTGGAGGGAAGTGGGTACCGGATAAGCGCGAAAAAGACAGAATATCTCTGCTGTCCATTTTCTGACCCAGACGGCCCTATTCCGGACATTTACCTGAATGGCACAATACTTCCCAAGTGCGAAAAGTTCAAATACCTTGGATCTATGATCAACAACCAAGCTTCTTGTGATGACGACATCAACCACCGAATAAGTGTAGGGTGGATGAAGTGGCGCGAAAACTCTGCCATCTTCTGTGACCGAAAAATGCCCCCTAAACTAAAAGGAAAGCTCTATACTGCAGTTGTTCGCCCAGCACTTACATACGGTTCACAATGTTGGACAATGTACAAAACGTATGAGAGTAAACTGACAGCAGCAGAGATGAAGATGCTTCGTATGACAGCAGGAGTAACAAAGCTTGATCGAATAAGAAGCAAGAAAATCCGAGGAAGTCTTCACGTCAAAAATACCGTCTTGGATAAAATACAGCATGACCGTTTAAGCTGGTACTGTCATGTACAAAGAAGAAACCCTGAGAACCCAGTTCAAAAGGCGATCGCATACGACGTTCCAACGCAATCGCGAAGAAGAGGCAGGCCTAAGAACTCATGGAGAAGACAAATGCAACGACAACTGCATTCAGTTGGCCTTAGACATGGAACAATTCAAAATCGAGAAGCCTGCCGACGTTTCCTGAGGTCAACCCGGCGAACCCCACATGCGGAGCCGTAGTGTGAAGCAGTAGAGTGGGAGAGTTGTGACCCCATCCGAGATCATGACTATCGTCGATAATGGAGAAGAAGAAGAAGAAGAATTCTGTCTCTTATGACCTATAATTAAATTAACTTGATAAAAATAAAAGCGTAAACATCATATGCAAATTACCTTTACAACGAATTGTAAATCAAATTAAAAGAAATTAATTTGTCATTCCGCATTTTCAAAACAATTGAAATGATATAAATTCTGTTTTATTTCAATAATTCAACACTTACAATGTAGATAGTTGCATCGATGGAATGTTTCCCCTGCAGAGAGCGGTCATTATTATGTTTCTCCTCTTGAAATACATTCACTACACATTGGAATTGTTAAAAAATGCATTTCAATTCATTCGCACATTGTATCCAAAAAAAACCATGGTATTTGTCATTCCCAAAGTCCTTAAGTAGATTTTGACTGAAAATAGAACATTGTTGTTAAAAGCATTGTTGAATTCCTCAGAGAGTACCTACTCTTACATGCATATAAAATTGAATGGTTATGTTGATAAATAAACAATAATAATAAATAAATTTTGAAAATGACAAATTTTGAAAGAGAAAATAATGTTCGCACAAGTTGGGGAGATAAAAGTGAAGTGTATATTTTGCAGTCAGAATTCTCGCATCTACATTATGTTAGTTAACCAAAAATTATAGTTTACGCTTGTTGCACCATGCAAACAGAAGTGCAAACATTGCTTTGTTTTAGCTTAAAATTTTGTCAAGTTGGTCTAGTCATCAGACACTATAACATGGTGCATATTATGTATGCACTGTAAACTGCACAAGTAGACTACTTAACTTTATTGTTTACACAAAATATAAACCATAATTGTGTATATACATTTATGTTTTTCGTAATGATTTTAGGTGGCTCTATTATTATGAAAGGAACAATTTTAAACAAAGCCTTGAAGAGCGTGGGTCTTTGTTTTAAATACGCAGTCCACAAGAGTGTTTACAACATAATTGAACAGCTTGTCTGCAAATTTTGTCATGCATTGAATGAAATCTAAAACATTTTTTTCAAATTAATTTCAATTTTTTCGTTTAGCTGAATAAATCATTAAAAAGCTGCAATGGGAACTATGAAATCTAGACTAGGGTCAACCTCAAGCTAAATAGTATAGTAAGTGAATGAAAATATTTGAAACGTTGTTACTTCTTCTGTCAGTTTTCAATTTTTACAAAAAGTTAAATTAAAAACTAACGACTACAAATTAGTACTGGTAAAATAGTATATAAAATCAAGAAAAAAAAAATTGTTACACTCATGAAACTTGGCAAAAAGTTTACTTTTGGGATAAGAACCAAGTACAAAAAAAGTCTATAAAAAAAAGGTGGGTGGAAATGTTTTTTTTCGCTGACAAGAGGGAGGGGATGAAGGTCAAAAATATAGTGAACAAAACTGTTTGTAAGATATCATCCTGTTTTCAAGATATTTTTTAATGCTGAATCTAATGACATAAAAATAAAGTCAATACGATTGCTCTAAGAGAAGTTATTTCCGATTAAAAACCAGGGTGCTTGTTTTTTGACCTCAACAAGTAAAATATAACCGAAACCCATGTGAAAAACATGCTACACTAATAAAATTTGGGAAGAAGGTTAAAGATAAAACAGGGACAAGGGATTGATAAAGTTTTTAAAAATATTTTGGGTGAAAGGGTGTTTTTTTGATAGGTTAAGTTGTGTGTGAGAAAGGTATCATAACAGCTAACTTATATTTTATTAATTTTTAAAACTTGGTATAAAACCAAATAGTTTTGGTTGGTATAAGAATTAAGAATTTATAAAAAGTAAGTAAAAGGCTTTTTGGGACCAATTGCAGATTTTACTGTCTCTTCGAAAAAAGCACCCTTTCACCAAAATTTTTTTAATGAAAACTCTTTATTCTTGCTTTCTATCCCAAAATCAATATTTTTACCAAATTTCATTAGGGTGACCCATCATTTTTGTTTTCACTCAAAAAAACACCCTAATAACCATGATATTTTTATAGACACTTTATATTCTTGTTTCTTATCTTAAAAGTAACATAATCGCTAAATTTCAATAGGGTACCACTAATATTACTCTAGTAATACACACTTTTTCAAATACACCCATATTTGCTTTACTTCTAAAAAAAACACCCTTTCACATTAACAAAATTTATAGACTTACATTATTCGTAATTCCCATGGGAAAGAGAACATATTTAATGAATTTCTTAAGGGTACCATTTATACCATTGATTTTATCTGACTTATCGCGGATTTTTCCCTATTTCCAAAAAAAAAACACCCTTTAACCTAAAATATTTGTATAGACTTTTTGAGTTCTTGCTTTCTGTTATAATTGAAACATTTTTACCAATTTTCATTGGTGTAACAATTTTTTCCCAGTTTTTGTGGTACTAATTCCGAATTTCATCATTTCTTAAAAAAAAACACCCTTTTTTACTTTTTATAGATTCTTAATTCTTATACCAACCATAACTATTTCACCAAGTTTTAAAAATTAATAAAATATAAGTTAGCTGTTATGATACCTTTCTCACACACAACTTAATTTATCAAAAAAACACCCTTTCACCAAAAATAATTTTAAGAACTTTATGAATCCTTTGTCCCTGCTTTATCTAAAACTTTCATCCCGAATTTTATTAGTGTAGCATGTTTTTCACATGGGTTTCGGTTATATTTTACTTGTTGAAGTCAAAAAACAAGCATCCTTGTTTTTAATCGGCAAAAACTTTTCTTAGAGCAATCGTATTGACTTTATTTTTATGTCATTGGATTCAGCATCAAAAAATACGTTGGAAACATGTGTCATATGATGATATTTTACAAACAATTTTTTTTCATTATGTTTTTGACGAAAAAACACCCTTCCACCCAACTTTTTTTGTACTTGGTTCTTATCCCAAAAGCAAACTTTTTGCCAAGTTTCATGAGTGTAACAATTTTTTTTTATAAATGCCTATTTTACCTGTACTTTATGTATGTAATAATTGAAAATTGAAAAATCAATTTTGATTGAACATTAAAAAAATAAAAATTGGAAAATTGCAACTTGATTGGAAATTTGAAACTTGAAAACTGGAAATTGGATACAGAAAAATTGAAATTGAAATCTGAAAATTGAAAGTTGACGGTTGAAATGTGAAATTCGAAATTTGAAAACTAAAAAGTGAAAATTGAAATTTGAAATTTAAAAATTCAAAATTGAATTTGAAGAGTGAAAATTGAAATGTGAGAAGTAAAATGTGAAATTTGAATCTTAAAAATTGAAAGTTGAAAATTGCAAACAAAAAATTGAAAGTTCAAATTGAAACTCACAGTTGGAAATTGAAAACCGAAAATTTATAATTGAAAATTTAAATTTGAAAATTGATAAGTAAAAATTGAAAAGTGAAAATTAAGATTTGAAATAAAAATTGAAATTTGAAAAGTGAGTGTTGAAAATTAAGAATTGAAAACTGATATAATCCAGTCAAATAAGGGTTTAACCTCGGAATGAATGTTAGTAGAAATTTTTTTTGCTCAATATCTTCCTTTTGCCATTCTATAACATATCTCAAAAGTCTAGAAAAATCTCATGTCCGCTTGTCGCGATTTCAAGGTCAAATCGCGAAATGGAGATTTTCAAAATTAGCAAAAATAGGCTATGGTATTATATACACATATGATACATGATTTCAAGGTATTTTTTAATGCTGATTCCAAAAAATCTAAAATCAAGACAATCTGACGTCTCTGGAAAAAGTTATACCTGTTTTTCATCTGTCAACTCATATTATTATAACAGTTGCAAACTTACTGCCGAAAAACCCTTAAAAGTTATGGTAGATGAACCAAATTTTGCATGAAGATTTTAGAATCCATCATTATTAAAAATCAAAACAATCCATTACAAAAAATATATATACCTACGAAATAATGGTATTTTTTTATGGAGGGGCAAATTTTAGGATATGCACTAAAGAAGCTTCTTGTTCATCTTAGGGATAAGTGGTAATAGGCTAATTTTTTCATTTTAATCTTTGTTTGGATATTCTTTAACTACCCTCAAAAATCTAAAAAAATCTCATGTCCGCAAGTCCTAATTTTGGAGGTTAAACTAAGTTAGGTGCAGACTTAAAAAAATTAGCAAGAAAAGTTTAAATTTGTATATGTATACCAACATAAGCGACATGATTTAAGTATATTTTTTAACACTTATTCCAAAAAAACTCACAATAAGTCAACCTGACCATCCCTGAAAAGTAATGCACCTTATTCATGTTGATCTGACACAAATATCTGAAGTGTTGTTTTTCAATTTTTTAAAATCTACACCTTATCTTCAAACCAGGAAAATTAGGACTTGCGGACATGAGATTTTTTTAGATTTTTGAGGGTAGTTAAAGAATATCCAAACAAAGATTAAAATGAAAAAATTAGCCTATTACCACTTATCCCTAAGATGAACAAGAAGCTTCTTTAGTGCATATCCTAAAATTTGCCCCTCCATAAAAAAATACCATTATTTCGTAGGTATATATATTTTTTGTAATGGATTGTTTTGATTTTTAATAATGATGGATTCTAAAATCTTCATGCAAAATTTGGTTCATCTACCATAACTTTTAAGGGTTTTTCGGCAGTAAGTTTGCAACTGTTATAATAATATGAGTTGACAGATGAAAAACAGGTATAACTTTTTTCAGAGACGTCAGATTGTCTTGATTTTAGATTTTTTGGAATCAGCATTAAAAAATACCTTGAAATCATGTATCATATGTGTATATAATACCATAGCCTATTTTTGCTAATTTTGAAAATCTCCATTTCGCGATTTGACCTTGAAATCGCGACAAGCGGACATGAGATTTTTCTAGACTTTTGAGATATGTTATAGAATGGCAAAAGGAAGGTATTGAGCAAAAAAAATTTCAACTAACATTCATTCCGAGATTTACCCCTTTTTTCTCCTTATTTGACTGTATTAATAGTGAAAAATAAAAAATTCAAATTGAATAAAATAAAAAATGGAAATTAAAAAGTGAGAAATAAAAAGCGATTGTTTAAAATTAAAAAATTGAGTAGGTATGGAAAATTAAAAATTGAAAAAATTAAAAACTGAAAATTGAAAATCAAAAATTAAGTACCTAATCAAACTAGAAAAAAGAGAGTTGAAAATGAAAACAGTAATTAAAATTGAAAATTAACAATTTAAAAAAGTGAAAAATTGTAAAATGGAAATTGCAAATTTCCAAATGCAAAACGCAAAACGCAAACTGAAAATTGAAACTTTTAAATTGAAACTTAAAATATTGACACTGAAAATAGAGAATTGATAACTTTAAACTGATTATGTAAATTGAAAACTGAAATTTGAAAATTGACAATTTAAACAGATGTTTCGGCTGAGAATTGACAATTATTGTAAGTTGATAATTCATATTTGAAAATATCATTTCGAAATTATACTATACAATGTATAGGGTTACATTTTTCGATTCGGAGAGCTATTTTTTGTAATTAAAAAAAAAAAAAAAAAAACTACTTATTATGGTACTAATTTAAAGTATTAAATTTGTTTTGCTTTCTGAAATCCTTGAAAATATCAACATAACATCTATTTGGAGAACAAACTGTAAGTTTGTGTTACGCTGGTTTGATTCATCCAAATTACTTTGTGAAGTTTAAAAAAATATCAACAGAATTCCGATTACCATAAGTAATCTGTAAAATTGGTGTCCACAATTTGAATAAAAAAAATACACATTTCAATGCATCAATTAAAACTCTACCAATAAAAAATTTACAGCAAAAATTCTCAAAACCAGAGACCTCCATCAAATTTAAAATAAAAATATTTATAGATTCTTATGGTGCAGCTACAACACGCAAAGCAGTGGTAGATATTTCATGATATTTTTTTTTTTTTTTTTTTGAGAATCCAATTTGTCACATCAACCTTCACGTAAAAGCTCAAAGCATTGCATCACTTGACTTATCAATTGACATCATCAATGTCGATACAACATTTTCCTGTTTTTTTTGTTTTTTTTTAGTAAACAAAAAAAAAATAAATCGTGAAAGTGGAAATCCTCGAGCGTCAAATATTCAGCTGAAGCTTTTTGGCTGTTTCATATACATTTTTGCACTTTTCCGCCGTGATATGTAATCCGTCTAAAATCAATCTGCTGTGCAACACACATTTTGATTTCCCACAATCCTTGTTTGCAACAACTGTACTTTCACCCATAAATGCATTTTGCCTTATATCCCCATATAGCCATCAACATTGACATAGCGAGATGTCAATGCCAAGCCATCTGACAGGATTGGGACACTTTTGACGCTTGAAATTAAATTTTCACCGAAAAAGACATGAACATGAACACACATACGGGTATAGGAGGAAAATACACGAGTGTATCCACGACTACACAAAGGAAAGATTTCAAAACACGAAAGTTGTTTTGAGAAACGGCTTAGAGTATAGAATGGCAGAGTAGTGAAACGACAACGGACGCGACGGGCGAACAAATGAATGGTTGTGCAGTTAAACGTGCTGAGATTCTCTCTACGAGATCTTATACCTCTGATAGAGCTCTTCCCGATAACCAATTCCATTGCACTGTCAAATTGATGCAACAGAAACGACAACGACGACGATAGGAGTCTTGAGCCACAAATATGTACATACACAAGCAAGCATGGATGGTACTCTTAGCTCTTTCTATAGTTCAATCATTCATTCACTTATCTGTTTGGTGCACCACTATATACGTTTGCATTGTGTATCTATTTGTTATTTCAATCTAAGGGATTGGAATCGGAATTGGGTTCGATGGAAAATTCATTGCATTTCACTTTAGTATATACTCGTAGAAAAAGCGATACAATTGAGATGCTTTTTTTTTAAAGCATGAGTGGCTGCTGGCTTGTCATGAGTTTTGCAATCCTCTTGCACTCAGACGGATATGGAATCACTTTTATGAAAAGTGAATTTGAAATTATGATCAGATTGTTTGAGTAGGTTTTTTTTTGGTGAAATTTGTTTATATAGAATCTTGAGAATCTTGAAAACTCAAAAGCAAGGATTTTGTAAGATTCAGCTTGGGCGCCATTTGAAACACATGTTGGAAAGTTAAATCTTGAGTGTGTGTTGCATGGCGTCAACCCACCCTAAGCGCGGTTTTTAAAATGCACCTTATATTTGTTCCAAATAGTGTTCCCCTTCGTTGGGCGCCACTTCTTAAATTTAGGGAAATCAACCCTCTGCTCTCGTTTGAAGTCGACAAAATTCCGGGTCTAAGCTTTGTTGTCCTGGCAATCCACATGGACACTTAAATTGCTCGAAAGTAGACTTTATTAGTTGATTACTTTCTGAAATCAAAGAAGAGTAATTCTTTGTTTGATTTTAGTGCTAGAAGAGTCTAGGTAGAAAAAAACCTTCACTTAACCGAAATTATGGATTTCTATGATCTAATATACGAAGCAATATATATTCTGCTTTTAAGTAAGGTAAGGGTCAGAGGTACCTAATGTTAGCTCCTCGGAATGTTCGAAAGTCCATAATATTGAAAGAATGTTTAGCGTCGCGCGTCGATAGCAATTATATTGCCAAGATTTTGTTAATTACTGTTGAGTGAATAAGCCTTAAAATGGTGAAAATTAAACTCTACTGCATAGTCATCTATGGTTACAAATTGAATTATACTTTGAAAGTTTGGCAACGAGTAACAATAATCCCGCGTTGGGCGCCATATTGAAAAAATAAGAACTTTAGAAAAAAACACTGATTTTTTATTCGGTGTTATTATGATTTGGATATCGTAACTGCTTCACACTAGTTATCCGCCTGTAGGTTTCGCCGCCCGAGTTGTTCTGACGAATTCAGAACTACTTTAATTTAACTTAAAATCCTTAAATACTCTTATTCTTTAAATATGAACCCTTTCAATTAATAAACAGGAAGAATATGCATGTAAAAACAACAGAATGCAATTTCTATAGAAAACACAACTCACTAAAGGGCACATTTTTCATTCAATTCAAACTTTTTATTGCACAAAGGACATACATATTTACAACAGACCCCCTTTTGGTGATACAACATTCATTCTGAATTCAGTGCCAATATGATTTTTATGACATCAGACGTGCGTAAGAGAAACCTACACTCATATTGAAAATAACTCTAAAGAAAGAAAAAAAAATATTCGATTTAATTAAAAATACAAAAAAGTTGTTTTCAATGAAAAACAAAAAAGTTTTTTTTTTAAGAAAAACTCACAAAAGCCTGCAGCATGTGAATGAATAAAAATAAATTATTAAGAATCTATATAGACGCCACTTTTGAATATGACTTTTGAACCAGTTTTTGATTGAAAAAAATATATATAAAAATACTTCTAACAACTAGCACCATCACATCACAACCTTTAAAAGTGTTGAAGGTAAATTTTTTTTACCGAAGTTACATGGTTGCATGAAGCCTTTGAAAAAAGAGGGGCTTTTTTAACCCTGAAAGTTATGTGTGCCAATCAATGTTTACGTATGATTTTTATGAATTTTTTTTTAATGCAGAAATACTTTTACATACATATAAACAGATAGTTGTGAATTCTTTTTGAAGCTTAATTTATAAAATAACGGTCAAAAGCTTTTACAGATTCTGTGGGTAGCTAAGCTACCAAAATGTCACCAGTGATTCACACTTGTAAATACAAATATTGGAAATATCTATATGTAAAAAAAAATAAAATGCACGACTGGGGTCGCACGTACTTGCTCTTATACTTAAAGTTATTCTAATGTTAAAGCTTTTTATTCAAGAAAATTAGGAAAATTTAAAATTTGAAAGAAAAAAATCTGTTTTTATAATTAATTAAATACCGTTTTAAATGATCTTTCACAAAAAACCAAGTATGCCAGTTTACTTCTTGTATAAAAAGGAATTTTTAGAAAAAAATTTTCGTAAATCGTTAGAGCCGTTTTTAAAAAAAATAATTTTTTATATATAAAAATTTTCTAATATTTTTCAAAAAAAAAATTGGTATGCCAGTTTGAAAAAATAATTTATTTACACATAAAAACGAAATTTCAAAATTTTTCATAAAGCCGTTTTCAAAAAATTGATTTTTCAAAAAAAAATTTTGAAATATTTTTTAAAAATCCAAAAATGAGTTTTTTGAAAATTTTCTAAAATTTTAATATTACCTTTACCTGAACGCTTTTGTATAAAAATTTTCGTTGAAATCGGGGTATTCTTGAAAGAGATATTCATAAATCAAAAAAACCGTTCTATGACCGGTACCGTAAATAACGGCACAAAAAATATTTTTTTTATTTCCAAAGGAAGCTCTTATCTATAAAACTAAACAGAAAAATTTTAATCAAAATCGTTAGAGCCGTTTTTGAAATAAATCAACTTTTCTGTTTCCGTTATATGACAGGTACCGTTAATTTTGGTCCTAAAAAAAAAATTTCAATTTCTCCTCTAGGGAATCACCCAAAACTGTTAACTACCAAGTTTGAAGAAAATCGCTTCAGTAGTTTAGGCTGTAGCTCGAGGTTCTTACAGACAGACAGACGGACAGACAGACAGACAGACAGACAAACAGACAGACAGAATTGCCGGACCCACTTTTTTGGCATTCTCCATCATCGTAATGTCATGTAAAATTGTTATCTCGAGTTCGATTTTTTTTACGAATCCTAAACTTGCCCTATAGTACCTATATCGCAAGTAAAAATAATTGGGATTGGGAATCAGAAGGATTTCAGGTTTTTGTAAGAGGTAAGAATAAAAAATCGAAATAGACACCAATTAATAGATGTGTGAAAATGTAACAGAATTGAGAAAATATTAAAAAAAAAAATATTTTTTATTTAAGTTTTCGGTTCACTATGGCGTATGAGTGACCTATACAAAAATCAAATATTGGCTACTATACAGGGTGTCCCAAAAGTAATGGATCAAACGAAATATGCTGATAGGCCAACTTAAGGGCTCTCAGAATTTGGAAACTTGTTCATCCCAAATCCTTACGGTTTTCGATTTAATGCGGTTTTTGTGAAATTTTGAAAAATCCCGACTTTGCAACAGTATTTTGCTTCCTCCACTCATAATTGATTTTTGTTTTTTACAATTCTTTCACTAAAACATTGTTTAATAATATATATGGTTATATGGTTGCGTTATATGGGCGCCATATTATGCGGTTCATATAAATAGATTGGAGTCCGTTCAAAGAAGTTTTATGAGATTTTGCTTAAGATTTCTACCATGGTCAAATCGAATTAACTTGCCACCTTACGCTCAACGTATTAATCTAATAAATCTTCCATTTCTTACCAGTCACAGAGCGTATCTACAATTTTGTTTTATTGTCGGGATAATAAATGGATCGATTTCAGCTCCATCGATCCTCTGTCGATTAAATTTCATTGCTAGTCAGTATAGCTTGAGAAGGCAGTTGCCAATTTCTAACATTTTCAGTAGATCAAACTACGGTGCTAATAGCCCTTTAAATCTTTTAATCAATATTTACAATAAAAATTCAAATATAAATAACTCCAGCATTGAAAATATAAAATCACTTAACTTTAAAAAAATATTCTTTATTCAAAATAACCCATAATGTACATTATTATGTAAGTTTTTCTTTTAGTTTTGTAATAATATAATACCTATATATGTAATTTTAATTTTAAGAAAATGTACTTATGTATATCGTTAGTATTTAACGAATAAACTTTGATTTGAAAAAAAAAAAGAAATACTTTTTATTTCATACGCCATTTTGCTGCAAATTAATTAATAGTTGAATGTTTTATAAAAACTCAATTTCTTACTTTTATTTCAGAGCAACACCTTGAAAAAAATTTATATAGTAACGATTAAGATGCGAACACAAGTTTTTTTTTGGTTTTAAATAGTTTATTTAATTGTAATTCTTAAGGTTTAAACATAATTATTCTTAGGTTTTAATAGTTGCAATAGTTTTAAGTTTTAACAATAGTTATAAGTACAATAATACAAATTTAAGACGAGATGTAGACAAGTAGCGAGATGAAGCTAGAGTGACTAAATACAAAGTTAAGTGAACAACAAGACAGTAAAACAACTGTAGAGAAAGCTTCTCTCTAATCTTTAGGCGTCATTTGTTTGCATTGCTGTTAATGATCATTGCTCTCCAACTTTATCTTCACAGAAGATGAAGTTGGAGCAAAAACGTATTTTTATTAAATAGGCCACACTGGAGCATTTGTGATCAAACCCCAAGTGTGGTAAAAAGCTATTTTTAGGTGGGTGCATTGGGGAGAGCGTAGAAGCACATTTCATTATATAACAATATGGTGTGACACTGGTTTATTATTTTGAAAACTTGCCGTGTTATTGCAGTTTTCAAAAATGTATTCAAGTTTCCAAAGTTGAAGTAAGAACAAAAGATATTACAATTTAAAAGCAACAAAACAGGGCTTTTCAGAGAAAAATTACAAAGAAAAATAAACACATTTTCTCGACTGTTGTTTGTTTATTTCTTTTTGAATAAAATCCTCGATTTTTGTTTGTTATTTTGCTCTGAAAACCTCTGTGTTTTTGCATTCAAATTGAGAGCCCTTAAGTTCGCCTATCAGCATATTTCATTTGATTAATTACTTTTGGGATACCCTGTATACTACTACTTGATATAACAATCGAACAAGTATAAAAAGTGTGAACAAAATTGAGTCCACCAATCCCCCCTTTTGTAAGTAAGTTTCTAATTAGCTTTTATTAACCACACCGAAACCCCAAAAAATACACAAAGAAGGACTGATATAATTTTCAAAATAAAAAATTCCAACACTGATTTCAGAGAGTTTTACTTAATTTTAACAAATTTAAATTCTTCAGAAACTGTATTAATAATGAAAATTCCATTTATTTGCATAAAGTATACGTTATTTGGGGGAGAATGACCAAGTCATATGAATATTGTAATCCAGTTTCGTATAGCTGCAATCAATCCGAAATTTAATTAGTTGTTCTCATTATACTCTCTTTTAGGTTCAATAAATTACTTACAAAAGGGTGTATTATATTGTGTCAGGCCACAGATAGAATGGAATCTCTTTGGTGAATTTATTGTTCATTTCAGCGAATGCGTTATGCAATGCTAAAGGTTTACACTCTATGACATTTAATTTGGTTCGCAGTAAAATTTATTTAACAAAATTTCGAGGTTTTTATTAAAACAAACATTACGATGATAGAGAAATCCCAAAAAGTGGTTTTCGTCATGCCATCTGTCGTGTCCGCCGGTTTGGTCTGTTTATCTGTTTGTCTGTGCGTCCATTTGTACACATTTCGGATATTCTTCATATTAAGATAGTTATAGAATTCTGAACATTTTTTTTAATATCTCGCCTAGATCGCGTAACGCATATACCTTTTGTAAACATTTTTGTATTATTGCAATTTTTAGTTTTTCATCAAACAAAATTTTTAAACATTTTAAATTAAAAACAAAATTTTTAGTAACGGTACACAAACTTTTAAAGGGTTTTTAGTAGTAAGTTTGCAATTTGCAAATGTAATGATAATACGCGAAGACACATTACTTTTTTCAGAGACGTCAATGTATCATTTGTTTAATAATACCATAGTCTACAGATATTTGTTAATGTTGTAAATCTTCATTTAGCAGTTTGACCTTGATATCTATCTATCTACTCTACTTTTCGTCCTATTTGACTGAACTGTAGTAAGTTTCTGGAAAGTAGGTACATACAAATTATTTCCAAAAAGTAAAGATAACCCTTTTAAGGCACAACCCTTTTTTGTGATGTGAAAGGCACATGGGTGTGAATTTGGTTTTTACTTTTTCATGTCGTTATAACTTTTTTCAGTTTCAATATTTTATAGGGAATATGCATATGAAATTGATGTAGAATTTTCTGAAGAATCCAAATATTCTATTCACAATTCCTTAAAAATATATTGTCATCATTAGAATGAGACTGTTTTGCGAATACCTTTTTTGAAAAATCATTAATTTTAAAAATTTGCACCCATGTGCCGACAGAGGGTTCATTCTGCAAGACTTCATCATTACATTAATTTTGACAAAAATTGGACTTAAGCCATTTTTTACTAGGACTCTTCAATTTATTGATTTTATTGGAAAAGATTTCGTCGAAAAAAAAATTCCACTCTTTCAACTATTGCTCACATCCTTTTTTGTCTAAAAAAGTCTTTAACTGGCATGTAATTGATATTGTTTCTTTGTTCATTCTAGGAGTATTGCTTGCTACGTAGGAGAAAATTTTTCTTTAACAAAATGAGAACATTATGTAGTGGTTCTCGGAAAAATCATAAAATATTATCCTTTTTATTTTAATTTTCATCTAAAAGAACGCAATATTTTCCACGAATTTTTTATTATTACAAATTGTCAACCAAATCCTTTAAAGCACAAATTCTGTTTAATTTTGTTTAACAATCCCTCCTTATTTTAGACTTCCAATAAAGCAAGACCTATCCCACTCATGGCATTGCACTCCATCTTCGAAACTCCAGCCAGTAAATTTTCTGAAATTTTAAATTTATTCCATTTGGTTGTTGTGTTCATGTCATATACTCATTTAATGGGCAGTTTTAATTATTTAAATTTGTAAACAAGCAAAAAAGGATGTTTTTTCTTGCATATGTATATCCATCGCATCGATTCAAGTCGCACTTCGCTAATTGGTTGTTGAATATCATTGGAATTCGGCACGATTGCAACCTCAGATAATTACGGCATACATTCTTCGAATATATGTATTTTTTTGGGAACCCAGGAATGTGAATAAAATTTTTGTGGCAGTCTTTATTAAAGGATATAAAAATATATGAACTTAAATAAGTACATATAAAATGTGCAACAAGGAATATACACAAAGTACTGCAGGGATGTGTATATTATATCTGCTCGGTGTATTTGCAAGAGATGTGCCAGAGAACACCAGCAGTGTTGCACGGGATAATTAAATATTTATTGCAGTTTGCAGGTGTGATACATATGGACTCTGGGAATGGCAGCACACACAGTGGTGGTCCTCTTGGACCCAGTAATACTTTATGAAGAGTTTTATATATTTTCATTTTTTATGGCGCTTCATGAGGCAGTAAAACAAAGTAAACAGCTTGCTGAGACAAAAACCGATTCCTCGGGGAAAGCTTATATGAGAGTTTGCTACTGTATGCAGGTGTGATGTGTGAATGCAGATGTAGGCTGTAGTTTTGTGTATTTGCAGTGGAAAATGGTAGATACTCAGTTTGGAAATATAGCCTTTTTGTAAATGAACTTGTAAGAGGTTTTTTTCTTTTTGAATAGAAGCCTTTAAGCCTGTACTAGTGTTCAAAAAAAAATGACAAGCTAAGCACCCTAATGCGCCAAAAGGTCCTTAAAAAAACTTGTGGTTTAAAATTAGATCATAATAGTTCTCTAAAATGAGTTCGAAATCCACAAACTTAAACTAGGGCTCAGAATATCAACACTCAGCTGCTGAAGAAGCCAATTCCTTAGCCAACACATAAAAAGAAGTAAAAAATTCCCTTTGAATTCCTCAAAAACACCAAACAAAATCTGTTATTTAATAAATTTGATGAGAAAATACATCATCGCTGCCCCATAAAACTTTCCTTAATTTTAAAATGAGCAAATAAGAGTCCTTGAAAAGTTGATTTCACTCAAAAAAAATTCCAAATATTCTCAACTTTCTATCAAACTTCGAACCAATACCTTGCATACAAAAAAAAAAAAAAAACTTCAATTCTTCAATCAACACGACCTAAATGAAAAGTGTATCTTTTTACTTATCAAAACCACTTGTCAATGCAAGCTTATGCCAATAGAATTTGCCCCTGTCCAACCTCAAAAATGTTTCACTAAAGGCTCACACAATCTTATAACCAAAAACCCCATCGATGCTAAAGGTTTACTTTTCATTTTAAAACTTTATGACGAATAACTTTTTTAATATCGAAAACTCTAACAGAAACCTGAGGAACAAAAAAAAATAACAAGGAAATGTCCTTACGGACGAACTCTGAAAGTATTATAGCTCTTCCTCCCAAGACACCATCAACGTTAGAAGTGTTCAAAAAGTAAAAAAAAAAGCCTCCAACTTAGCAATAACCAACACCAAACAAAAAAATTTTAACAACAACAACTGCATAAAGAAAAAATTTGAAGAAAGCCAGAAAATACACAAGAAAATTCTAAAGGCATTTCCCAATAATGGTATTTTCCCACCACACCCTTTACAAAACCCCATATAAACAAAAAAGAGGAAAAAAAAGTACCTTATAAACTCGTAAACTTTTCAAACTTTTCAATTCCAAGCCAACGCTCTCAACCACATCGACCGATGGACAGCAACAAAAAATATATAAAAAAAAAAAATAAAGAAAAACAGAAGCAAACTTCAAAATATCCAAACAATAAGAACTCGGACCGGCAGCAGCACAGCAGCAAAGAAAAAAGTGAACCAAACCGCGCGTTCGTTACACTGATATTTTGCAAAAAACCCCAGGAGATAAAAAAGAAGAAAAGAGTACAAACTGTAAAGTTTCGAATCTCTATGCCGGAAGCCAGATATTGACCTCTTGGGAAAAGTAAAAAAGCCCATTTTCAAATATCCTTTCAAAAAGAGAGTTTAAAAAAAAAAAACCTTCTTTATAAGGTTTGCCTTGAATTATCCTGGCTGAATAAAGCGCGACTCATCATCCTTCAAGGTTCCTGGACAGCTTAACTAGAAAACAATATTGTAAGCCTTACCATTTTTATTCGCGACCAAAAAAATTGATGGTTTTTACTCTCACTCATCATCAACATCATCATGTTTTCTAGCTGAGTGTGTAAAAAAACTTTTCTAAAGGATCAAGCAGGATGCTTAACAATCCATTTGTGTATGAACAACAACTTTGGAAAATAATAAAAAAAAAAAAAAAAAACCTATACGTATTTGAATGTTGTCTGGTTGGGAAATATAAGACCTTTTGCATTTGTCCGGGGTACTAAAGCGTTATCTGTCTAAATAATGACATCCGCTCTAGGTACCTATAGTAGATACCTTCTACATGGAAAGTGTTGTGCTCTGTTGAGCATTACCGGTATAGTATACGATGGAAGCATCAGAGAGCCCACGACAACATAACTAGGATGACGATGATGTAGGAACTATAGCCTGAATAATGCTTTGTAAATGTGCACACACCGATGGATGATGTATTCTATGCAGCGTTACCGCTGAAAATTTTTGAAAGGTCGCTAAAAAAGTCGCTTTTAGAAAAAAAAGGTCGCTAACCTGAAAAATTGAAAAAAAGTCGCTTTTTTGTCGAAAAAGTCGCTATTAAAAAAAAAAAAGTCGCTAAATCGTTTTCATATGTTTTTACATAGAAAAATAAACATAAGTTGTCTTGAAACAAAGTTTTTATTAACAATAACCAAATTAGAAACTAAAAAAAAACAGTCTTCATTTTAGGATTTTAATAGGCTATTGATTATGTAGTTTAGAAAGGAACTAAGACGTTCACGGGTTTTTATTGCAGAAATCGTTGAATGGGTTATAAAAGAAGATAAAATCGCGGAGTGCTATTAAATGAGAGGGTGGAAACTGAAGATAGGGGTGCAAAAGCCCCCTTTTTGTTTTTTTCAATATACCTCGTAAACCAAGCAAAATTTTGATATATTGCATGTGAAACTTTTTATAGAGAATTAAATTTCCTATTGGAATAATGTTTTTTAAAAATTGAAAAAAAAATTTCCATACGACAATAGTCGAAACAATCATAAAAAAAAATATCAAAAAAATCGATTTTTTGAGTTTTTTTGTTTTTTAGTTATACATTTTTTTTTGGGTTGAGATAGACATAAACATTGCTCCAAAGAAAAAAAGAAGATTAAATTGCCTTCAAAATGCTGTGCTCACTAAATTTTTTCATTGAAAATTAACATTTTTTTTTCATTGCATTAACATTTTCTATATCTTTTTTTCAAAACTATGACCATATATAAAAAAAATGTTTGCAAAAAAAAGAAAAAAATGTGAATATCAGTCCCTTTTTCGATTAACAAAAATTAAAGGTATGATATTTGACTAAATTTTTGTAATAATCCAGTAAGCATTTAACATATTAAATAAATAAATAGGCATTATTATCTTTCAATTAAGCCATCGAAACCTAAAAAAATATTTAATGGAATATTTTTTACGAATTTTTAAAAATATGTTACATGAGAGTAACGCTGGGTCCAAAAGGGTTAAATAAAAATAAAAAGCTAGAACGACTACTGCATTCTTGCGCCATTATTTTATTTGTTTGAAATTTTTTTCAATTTCACTTGCTAAATGCTTGTGTTCAGCCTTCAGCATTCAACTCGGTCTGCTCAGTTATTTTATTCTGAGTCCATCGATGGTGCTCTGAACTAGCTCAGAATACGTTCAGAACGAAAAAAGAAACACAAATTTGAAGCTCTAAATGTTCAGAATTAAAAAAGAAATACAATTTTTAGAAAGAAAAAAAAAGTCGCTATTATGAAATTAGTGAAAAGGTCGCTTTAAATAAAAAGTCGTCGCTTGGTCGCTAAGGCTTCAAAAAGGTCGCTAATAGCGACTAAAGTCGCTTAACGGTAACGCTGATTCTATGCAAAGTGTCCTTGTGGAAATATAATGTGTGTATTAAGTGAGTAGGTATGTTAGTCGATGCATGTTTAAGGCGCACGAGGATGTGCATTAACCACATAATAGCCTGGGATAACTAGACAAACATAAAAAAAAAAAAATAATAATGTAAATATGGGGAAAAATCAGCGAGAAGAGGGATTTTTTGGTATCAACGTTGATGTTGTGATTTTAAGGAAATTATGAAATTTCGAGTTTGTGTATGGATCTGATATTTTGACTGAATATTGTGGATTAATTTTCAGTTTGTTTAAAAATTCAAAAATTGGTTACTTCATTAGAATATCAAAAATTCTTAAATGAACAGTTAAAGAGCATTAAAGATACAATTTTCAAAATCTATAAGCGAGTTGAAAAAATTTATAAAAGCTTTCTATATTGGCGTCGAATGAAAGAAATTTTTTATAAATCTTTTTTAGCGAATTGATAGAAAAATAATAAAAAAAAAATTAGAAAACAATTATGAAAGAAGATGTTCAAGACGAAGACATATCTTCAACGCAATTGATGTCTTACAATTTTAAAGTAAAATTATCTACATAGAAAATTATGTAGGTACATTTAATTACTCAAACAACACAAGAAAACTTTGAACAAATTTTTTCCTAGGAAAAAAAAAAACAAAGAGATTACGTATACGCCCACGTGAACACCTTGTATATCGGCCTTAAACGTTTTGCTCCTTAATTTTTGAATTTTTTCTAGGCTAAAAATAAACCTTGTCGTTTCTCTCATAAACCATACTACTAGCATATGACCTACCATTCCATGGGTACAGTAAATGGTATCCGACATAAGAAATTAAACACTTTTCTTACACTACATCGCGGAGAATTACAAGGTCCTATCTCGAAAAACACGATTAAATAATAAATGCTTCTATGATCTAAAAAATTTTTTTTAATATTTTAAATGTGTTTTTCCACATACGATATTGTAATGTTTGAACTACGAACTTGTTACAATTTGGCAAAGAAAGAGTCAATATTTTTTGAAAATTTTTGAACCTTTTTTTTCGGCATTTAACGACACTAAGGAAATTTTATGATGTTTTCATTCAGTTTGAAACACAAATGCTATACCAATCGATTTATAAATGACTGAATTTTATTGTTAGGAAAATTTTCAATGGAACTATTATTTCTTTTTTTCGAAAAAGTGAGTAGAGCAAAATTTTCATAAAATAAAAAAAATTTTCCAAAATTATGGAAGTGAATCACTTCTTTTTTGTGCAATTTTGGAATTTATTTACGACGAATTTGACAAGCGGAGTGATTTGACGTTTGCATTGCATGTGTTTGTAATACTACATAATAAATAAAATAGTAACACAATCTTTTAAATTCACTTTTATTGATTTTTTTCTATTCTTTATTGATTTTTTTTTATAAATAAATATAATTTGCTTAACAAAAATTTGACAAGTAGTCCATTTTTGTTTACATTGATAACCAAACCAAGTATATTTTATAAAGGAAAGTTTGGAAATATCAAATTACCAAATCTGAGAATTCTTTTTGAGCTTAATAATAATACTGTAGAAAAATGACTTATCGTTTTCTGTCTTCCTCTTGACTTGTGACCTTTGTACAGCACAATTTGAAATCATTTCTAACGGAAGGAGACACGCTAGAGCTATGGCGATAGGACCAAACGAAAGAGAAAAAAAAACTGACTGAATCGATTTTTTGACTTACCTAACCCTTTTGTACCGGGCAGCAAAGATTTCTTGCTAAAAGAGAATGCTCAAAAAAAAAACCAGCATCGATACGAATGAGACCTATATGCCTTGAAAGGGCATAAATAGTAGATCTCAGGGTATTTTTCGATGCTGAATCGCATGGAACTAAAAGCAAAACAATCGGACTTCCCTGAAAAAAAAGTTTTGGCTGAAAAAACACTTTATAGCTTGAAAAGAAGAATCGTCATAACAAGTTCCGGGGATGGTTTTATGAAAAAAAATTTCATACATATTTGTTATCTACTATTGATGCCCTTTCAAGCCATATACATAGGTCTCATTTGTATCGATGCTGGGTTTTTTCTCCATTAATTTTTGGGCATTCTCCTTTGTTTTCAGCTCTGATGGCGAAGATTATATTTATTAATATTTTGAATGAATGATGAACATTTTTTGGGGGTATGAGTTTCACTGTGACACACTGATCTATTGTGCATCCCTTATGAACTGACTTAAATAGTTCCTCTTACTTTTATTCTTGATGATAAAATAATTAGGTAGGTATATTTTTTATTTTTTATTGCTGAACTGTATTATTTATATTGAACTATAAAGAAAGTAATACAACTATAAAATATAAAATAATTACTATTTTTTGTTATTTTATAAAGCTATAGTGTTTTCTTTTTGTTTGATGTTTCTACGATTTTTTAAGACTGTTCTTTAAGTTATGAAACCAAAAGCCGTACTTTTGACCAGCATCAATTTTCAGAATAACTCTTGAGTTTTTTTTTTTGTTTGGTGACTCTTTTGATACGATACTTTTAGATTAGATATCGTTTAAATTTCAGAAAACTAATGAAAACCAAAAATTTTTAGAAAATGAAAAAAAAAATATCAAAAATTTTTTTTATCTTTTTTTTTAATTTAGAGCCAATTTTTCAATCTTCTAATCAACAGTCAGCTAACTGTTCGACGAATAAAGTTATTAGGCTCATAAACAATTAGATAAAAACATTAAATTTTTCAATCAAGAATAATTTATTCTACAGAATAACAAAAAAAAATTGTCAAATTCAAAAATATTTAAAATTAAACGTCGTTTTTATTCATGACTGGGCAGGTTCAGAAACGTTAGGCACTAAATATTTAGGTAATTTCTCGGTCTCTGATTGGTCAGCTGTCAAAAAAAATCTTTCCAATTTAGGTAATTTTATTGGAAAGCTAACTGGAAAGTTAGGCAAGAAAATTTTCCCTAAAAATTTAGGAAAGTTTTTCTTGTCAACATGAAAGCAGATTGTTTTTAATTAAAGAATTAATTTAGCAAAATTTAATTTATTTGTGTGAAAAACGAGTAAAAAGTGCATTATCGGTTATAATTAATATTATTTATTCATTAAAGTTAACTTAAATTTGGTGTCTTCCCCATGCGATCCGTAAAATACTTAAGTAAATTTCGAAATTTGACAAAAGCATCATATCCAAACTAATTTAGGCAATTTACTCAAATTTCCGTTCAGAAAATGACGTTGCCTAAATATCTAGCCCCTAATATTTCCTGAACGTGCCCATTGTTTTTGTTTTCTTGTGTTCCACTGTATTTTTTTTTTTCAAAATTTTTTCAAAACAGCTTTGACAACTGACACAATATTTTTGTTGAGATTATTCCTTAGAATAATTTTTATTCGTCTCTGAAAGAAGCAGATAGTTTTATTCTTAGGAATAAGCTATATCTGCCTGTTGAAAAATTGATTTTTTCTCTATCCTTAGGAATAAATACTAACTGACTGTTTAACTGACTATTGAAAAATTGGCCCTTAATGAAGAAAAATTTTAGCTTTTTGTTGGTTTCTTAAATCTCTTCTCCCATTAAAAAATTGAATTTTTTCCATACAATGGTAACAGACGTTTTTTCATCCCTGCTTCATACTCCGTGCTATACCAACAGACACACTTATTTTCATCTGCTTAAAACTAATAAAATAATTTTCTAGCTATTTTTTTCTATGATCCAATCTAATTTTCAAACAAAACATAACAATGGTTACACTGTAAGCTATATTTTAGCATTAAAAACATGTGTCGTCAAACCCGCATATGTCTCTAAGCATAAAACATTTGTCCTTTTCTTGTTGCTAGATGGATAATGTTTCTTATAATAACCTTTATAAGCATTATAATATCTACATATTGCTAATAATAACAAAGTTTTACTATCAAAAATAGCCAACGTAGGTTACCTCTACTTCTTGTACATTGTAACAACAAATAGAATAGCTCAGACATTCTTTGGTTTAATTAATTAGGAAGCTTAATGTATAAGTGAAACTTATATTAAGAAAAGTAAAATGGTGATTTTTTTTCAAGATGTCTTGGCTAAGAGCTGAGACGTTAAAAATAATAAAAGCAAAAAAGGAAACAAAAAAAAAAACAAATAATAAAAAAGAAAGGAAGCATCCTTAAGGGTAAATCGAAAAACAAAGCAATAAACTGATATCCATTTATTATGGAAGAAAAAAGAAACAAAACGTACATACATAAATAACAAGAGTAATTGTTATGGTACAACACAGTAACCATTTATATAAGCAGGGTTACCATATTGTTCTTTTTTGTGATAAAACCAAATTCTGTTCTTGTTTTTGCCTCTTTCCTTATAGCTTTTTCTGAGTGCAATAAGTTCAAATTCCATAGACTTTTCCAACACCCCGATCTCCACTAAGTCTTCACTAATTTCAAACTCTAGTCACTGAAGATGAACTTCAGAGTGATTGTCTTTTACTCGTACCCCTTTTTAAATGGTTTTATTAGCTCGACCGTTATGTAGCTATGTCCCAACGGATTGCGACATTTGGTTTTAAAAAATAATATTGAAAATAATCTTTGTACAAAATATGGTAACCCTACAAACGCTGAAAGAAGCCGTATAATGTTGTTTTTAGTATATTACAGAAGAAAAAAATAATGTATGATGCGAAACTTTTTTTTTTTTTTCTTCACATTAATCTATCGGGCTGTTGTAAGAGCTGATGCAATTAGGGGTTATTTAGGATGGTTTATGTGGCATTAAATGATGTGAGTCTGTCAAGAGATACTAATAAAATTAATCCAGAGCTGCTCTTTGGATATTCTTTACATAAAATCCTGTTGATATAAGGATATTCTTGTATTATCCTTGTTGTTGTATGGTGGAGAGAGTTCTATTTTAGAAATGAAGAAATTCTTGAAACTCCTAAAACAAAAGATTAAATGGTCGCCCGAGAGAATCTCTTAATTTACAAATCAGAGATTTATTAGTCTCGATTTCTCTCACATACTTTTATTAACATTCTTAAAACTTAACTAAACATGTATCTCGTAGCTTAAATGTAAATGTATAAGTATCTATGCATAATTTGAATGCCGTATTAATTAAGAAAAACTAAAATTTGTTGCAATATGTTGATGGTGATGAGATGACCTTTGCAATAATTTTATGTTGTAAAACGGGCCTCAGTTAATAATAGGAAAGATAAACTTTGTCGTGGAACGAAATATAGGACGGAATAACCGGAAAAAAAAATTTTAAACAACATAACCTCAAAACTATTGCACGTCTTGAAAAATAATGTATTACAAAGAAAAAGATAATTAAATTTCCAAGTACATTGGTCTGATAACCATTTCTTTAGGACAAATAGTTTTGGAGATATAGAGCGATTCGGATTTCGCCAGGGGGGTGGCGTCCCGGAAACCAGGACTTAAGCTTTTCTGATACCCCTCTTTCAGATTTGAAAAATTCAGCTATAATTCCTATATTTCGTTCCACAATATGCCTGTTTTTTTACTAACTTTCATGTACAACAAATAAATTTTTGTCACATAAACATAAACTTTGTCGCGTTATTGCTTATATAAACCCCGCAATTTCAATGAATTATTTTAATAATAGTGATGGCTGTTTAAATATGACTATTGACTCCATTTAGCTGCCAGTTGTTGCTATCATTGAATTTTATCATTGAAACAAATAAGTGCAGTGGTTTTTGACAAGTCAATTAAAGCATTTTTGGAAAAAATTCTGCCAGTGAAATAAACTACTTTATAAGAAAAGTAAACAGAAAACCAACTAAACTACTTTAGTTAGAAATTTGAGGTAAGACATGATTAATGAAACCAAAACTGAGAGATGATAACAGCAAAAGAATAGAACACCTACTTTGGGGTTGGGGTCGAAATTCTGTATGTTGCAAAATTCTGTATTCAAAATACTGTATGCCAAAATACTGTATATCAAAATTCTGTAAGTGCAAAATGCTGTACGAGCAAAATTCTGAAAGTCAAAATTCTGTATAGCAAAATTCTGGTTGGTCAAAATACTGTAGGTATTTCAAATTTCTATGCATCAAAATTCTGTACATCAAAATTCTGTAAAAATTATGTAAAAAATTTCGTTTTGATAATTTAAAAAAGTACGCGCGCAGTTTTTTACATTATCAAAACGATATTTTTTACATCATTTTTATAGAATTATTATTATAAAAAAGCAGAGTTTTGACAAAAAGGATTAATTTTTAAAAAACAATATTTTGAAAAATTAAATTTGAAGTCAAAATTTTAACCCTTTCTTTTTAAATTATTTATTTTATCATTTTAAATTTTGATTTTTTTTCAAAAATGTAATTAATACATTAAGAGCCAGTACGTGGTACCCTGTTATTTTATGATATTTCATTAGAAAATGCTTTTTAATACCTAATTATTTTAATTTTCTTTTAAATTTCAGTTTCCAAAACATAAATTAAATACAATGGGGCATATTTATAGTCGTTTTTAGACCCCAGTTTATCCTGGGCTGGGGTTTATCCAATGTAATTTGAATACTGTAGCAGCTTAGACAGTGTCTATGAATATAGCCCAATATATTTTGATATGGATCTTTCACAAAATTATGAATTTTATTCATTCAATATTTTTTTAGGTATGTATTCAATACACAAAACAATTAGATTTCAAATCAGCTTAATATTTAATTCGTAATAAAAAAAAATAGAAAAAAAAAATCTAATAAAGCATTCAATTTAATTGTATTGAAATTATATGCCGGCTTTACTATGGTATTTCATCAAATTACCCATACCTTCAAAATCTTTCTTATATCAGAGAAAAATAGAGAGAAAAAACAAAAAAGAAGAAATCAAATCAAAATGAGAACCAGAAAAGTAGACACAAAACTTTGGCCTAATTCTGGATAGACAAAGTCTACAAAGACAACACCAAAATACAAAGCAGAGAACTTCAATCAAAGGGCCAGGTGAATTTGAGTTGAGTTTTGATTAAATACAACAAGAGAATAAAAATCTCTCCACTACAGCTTGTACCGTTCTCATTCTTTTTACAAAAAAATAACAAGCTAAGTATAAAAAGCTTTCTCAAGGAGGAGAAAATTTCCCAGTATTTACGAAATTTTTAAGCTTAATTTCCGATATAATTTTGAATTCAATTTTTGAATCAGAAGTTTAAAAATGGTTGATTTAAGGTATACGGTTGATTTTCTTTTTTTTTAAAGAATATCTTGAAATATTTGTTTGAGAACTTTTAGGGGTTAAAACATTTGTAGCCTATCACAAAATTATAAAATTTTCTATGGAATTTCATTAAATAAGTAGGTACTTATGATTATCTTTTATATGTATGTCCCAGGCTTCTTTTTAAAGATATCAATAGAATGAAAATTAAATAAAAACAATTTTCTTAGTAGGTACATTATGTATGTAATTTAATGGCAAAATTAAATTAAAAAAAAAAAACAATAGGTATACGTCGTAGTGACCCCTAATATATGCCAAAGATATATTTTAACGATTGGTATCATTGCGTGATTTTTTTAATATTTAACATTTTAACCGTCAATATTTTTACTTGCGATATAGGTACTATATATCAAGTTATGCATTCGTACAAAAAAAAAAAAGTTGAGATAACATTTTTCCATGACATTACGATGGTAGACAATGCCAAAAAAGTGGGTCCCGGAAGTCCGTCTGTCTGTCTGTCTGTCAGTCTGTCTGTCTGTCAGTCTGTCTGTCTGTCAGTCTGTCTGTCTGTCTGTCTGTATAAGGACCTACAGCCTAAACGGATGGACCGATTAATGTCAAACTTGGTATGTAGCGTTATTTGGCGACTCTCCAGAGGAGTTTTTGGAATTAATTTTTTTGGACCAAAAATAACGGTACTTGTCATATACCGATTTTAGTAAAATTGAAATATCTCGAAAACGGCTCCAACGATTTTGTTTAAAAAATTAAAACGTTAGTTTTAAGCTAAGGTCTACCTTTTAATGAAAAATTTTTTTTTGGAAAATCATTATTAACGGTACCTGCCATAGAACCGTTTTTTTCAAATCGGATTATCTCCGAAACCGCTTATTTGATTTCAACGAAACTTTTTGTGAAGAAGCATTTATATAATTTAAATATAAGCCAAAAATAAAATTTTGAAAAAAATAATTTTTGGATTTTTAAAAAAATTTTGAAAATTTTTTTTTGAAAAATCAAATTTTCGAAAACGGGACATTGAATTTTTTTGAAATTTTGTTTTTAGATGCTGATTAAAGATTTCTACAAAATGGCATACCAATTTTATTTTAGAACTTTTTTTCTAAAAAATTATTTATAAAAAATTAGTTTTTTAAAAAACGGCTCTAACGATTTTGAAAATTTTTTTTCTAAAAATGCATGTTAATATATCAATCAAAACTGCATACTTGTTTTGGAGGGCAATTTGATTTCAGATTTTATTTAATTTTTTTAAAAAACGAATTTTTTTTTTCCAAATTTCTATATAAAAAGTCTTAAAAATTTAAGCAACTTTAACTCTAAGAGCAAGTTCGTGCGACCCAGTCGTGCATTTTATTTTATATATTTTCAAAATTATCTACTAGTAACCAGTAACAACTCGAATCAAGGAGATTTAACTTAATATTCATTACACAGTACCTTGCCATATTATAAGGCCCAAGCGAAAAAAAACACATCTTTTGGGTTTATGTTGCTCATTTTTTTAAATTTTTGTCGAAGTATTGTTTTTTGTCTCATTTACTAGTACTTCGAGTAGATACTTAAAAAAAAAGTACCAAAATGATACTTCTCCCCGAATTTTATTATTCAGCCTAAACGGATTTTCTTCAGATTTGGTACAGATAATTTTTATAAAATTCTGAGTTGTTTTTTTGTTTTTTTTTTTTATATCTCGCTTAGAAAGACACAAATTTTTCAAGTTATAGCAAATTACTTGAAAACAGCTTTAACCCTTTCGGTACCAGCGTTACTCTCATGTAACATATCTTTAAAAATTCGTAAAAAATATTCCATCAAATAATTTTTTTGGTTTCGATGGCTTAATTGAAAGATAATAATGCCTAGTTACTGGATTAGTACAAAAAGTTAGTCAAATATCATACTTTTATTTTTTTTTTTGCAAACATTTTTTTTTATATATATGGTCATAATTTTGAAAAAAAGATATAAAAAATGTTAATCCAGAAAGTGTTTTATGTTTTGGCTTAGAAGAAGTAGCATACATTATTGTTCTATTAAGTTATTTTCTCAGTTGTGCGACTTTTTTTTGGTGGTCATAGGCAGTGTATGTTACTTACATGAATAACACATTAGTTTAGCTATTTATTATTTTGGAACATAACTTTTTGCTATTCATATTTCTTAGTTGTGATGTTTTTGACACGATAATACTGAAAAAAACATTTTTTAATATTGATTTTTATAGCTTGGGTTCGAAAGGGTTAATGATTTGAAAAAACTTTGCAAACGTTATAATTCAAAGCAATTGCAATAAAACTGCATTTTTAGTTTTTCTCAAAAAAGTCAAGTAACAAAAAAAATTTAACAACATTTTTCACTAAATGTCGGCTGTTCCTCATCAACAATTCTTTTTTAATTTAGTTATATAGATGCAGCTTTTAAAATCTACAAATAAACTAACGTTAAAGTGTTTTGAGCTGGAAGAGCAAGTACATTGCCCGTGCATTTATTTCCTCTAAAATCAAATAAAACTATTACTTTTTTGTTCGGTGTTTTTATTTATTAATAACATTATGTGAAACATGTAAGAAAACAACATAAATCTGTAGAAAAACTTAGACAAAAAAAAACATAAAATGATACTTCATGGCAGTTTAATAAAACAAAACGATAATGGAATGCAAAGAAAAAAAAAACACTTAAATAAATAACTCAGTTAACTCTATGTTTAGCAATCACTGATTTGCCATACATATTCCTTGAAACACGATGATAAGTTTTGACTCGTCCCAACCTAGAGATAAATCCTTCATCGTGAGTAATAATGATGAGCATAAAATTACTCTGCGTTTGTCTTTCCTCTACAATTCTATTGAGAGCCTCACAAAGCGACAAAATATTTGTCTGATCCAAATTAGTTGTAGGTTCATCCAATGCCAAAACACCACAATTACAACTAAACGTTTCAGCCAATGCCATTCGAATAATCAAACAAGCTAAAACTCTCTGGCCAGCACTACAACGACCACGCATTTCAATTTCTGAATTATTCTTCGACTGAATAACTCGATAATTATAACTCCTCTTTCGATCAGCTGACGTCTCAGAAACCTTATTTTCATCGGTTTGAATTTGAATATAATCGATATCATTACCACGATAGATTTGACGCCAATACTCTCGTATCAAACTATTAATTTTCTGCATTTTCTCCGAATGGAATTTCATTAGAGCCCATTCTAAGGCAAGCCTGTACTGGCCAAGATCTGCAATAACCTTCTTGAGGACCACCACTTCATAGAGACTACGTCGATGTTTCTGAACCGAATCTTTCAAATTCGGCTCTTCAATTTCACGCTTCAGCTTATTGATCTGATTGTTAACCTCACCCATTTGACCAAGAAGTTCACCTTTGCGAACAGTTGCTTGATCACGTTTTTTTATTAGTTCTTCTTTTTCCTTCGAAACACGTCGGAAATCTAAATCACCTAGAATTTTCATTAAATCTTTTTGCTCGTCATCGAGCTTGGCAGCTTTCTGTTGGAGTTCCTTAAGTTCACGATTGTCATTGAGATCACGTTCCAAAGCGTCTTGATTGTGGACTTCAATTTTAGCCGCTTCTAGAGCTTGTGATGTCTTGGAAATTTCTTTGGTCTATTGGAATGAAAGAAAAAAGTTATTAGGAAATGAATCAAGAAATATAGTTTTTTTTTCTGTGTAAGTACCTTTGCAGCAGACTCGTCTTGATAACGTTTTCTAGAGTTTTTAAGACGCTCAATTTCTTCGGCTAGATTAAGTTTACCAAGTTCAATTAAATCACGATTAAGTCTGCAAAGCATGAATATTATGTATTTTGGAAATTTTTTTTAAATAAAATAACTTGCCTCTGAATATCATGATCCAAATTTTTCATCGAGTCCAATTTTCCTTGCAATTGTAGCACCATTTTCCGATTAGAATCCTTCAAACGTTGTTTTTCTTCAATGGAAACAGCGAGTTTCTGTCTCAGTGGTTGCAATTGCTGTTGGAGTTTTGTCATCTCGAGGGCATTTGCATCAATTTGTTTTCGTAATTCAACTTGCCGCTCTTTTAGTTGTGGAAGTGACTGAACACCTTCTTGTAATTTGATTTGCTTGTCTTTCAACCTAAAATAATAGCATTCAAATAATTTTAAAATTTTTAAAATTTTTAAGAAGCTCAAAGGAAAGTTTTACTTACTTATTTCGTTCTTCCCGTAGAGCATTTAAAGTATCGTTTCCTTTTTCATAATCGATTTGATTCTTTTCTAAGATACTTCGTTCATTTTCAAGCTCCGCGGAGACAGTTGTCTTCTCCAATTGAACGTCTTCAATTGAACCATTTGGTCCACCTTCAGGAAGTTTAGCCTTAAATTTTATTTTATTGAAAAAGAACTTTTTACATTTCATTTTTCCATCAAACCTTAAGCTTTGTCAATTCACTTTGAAGACGTGTAACTTCCTTGATAGCTTCATCTAAAAGACTCATATCACCCATCATCGAATTAGCAAGATCCAAATTAGAGTTTGGTTCAATTTGAAGCATTTGACTAGATTCAGACTCCTCTGCGACTCGGCCAAGATTCTCTTCAAGCTTCCTGAGATCAGCTTTTCGTGTTGGTATATCTTTTTCAAGGCGTTCTACTTTTTCGATTACTGGCCGCAATGCGATAAGAGATTCATACTTTTTCTGCTCAACTTTTAAAAGCTTTTCTGTTCGATCAATGTTGTCTGGGAGACGTTGAATCTCATCAGTAAGCTCTGAAGTTAGAGTTGATGCCTAAGAATTAAACAATAGAGTTCCGTCTTATTTGGTTGTGACTACAAATTTTACCTCATTTTCAGACATTCCATTGTGACATAGTGGGCAGTGCGGATCTTCTTCAATTTTTTTGATATATCTAAGAGAAAGACAAATAATTTAAAACAAAATAGTTCTTTCGACTTTAAATTTGTACCTACTTTTTGTACATAGCCTCAGATGACTTAAGAGCTCCATGATCAAGCTGTAATTTGGCAATAGTTTCCTTACACTTGGCTAGCAACTCTTCATAAGGCGTAGAATGGCATTTCTCATAAATTGTATCCTTCGAATCTGCTAACTCTTTCTCCCATCGAGTAAGCTCATCTTTTTGTGTCTTTCGTTTGATCTCCAAACCTTGTTCTTGTAATTTTAATTTGTTAATTTTTTCAGTCAACTGTTTAACCTCTCGCTGTAGTTTTTCATACGTTTGTTGAAGTTTTCGTTTGTAATTGGAATCTACTGGTTGGTCGAAGAGCTTTTTAAAATTATCACTATGCTTACTTCGTACACGCCGAACTTCTTGTTCTTTCTTTTCCAATTCTTTCTCTTTTAAATTTATTTCGGCAGTTAGTTTTGAAATTGAGTTAAGGAACGTAAGTTGACTATCGAGGGTGCGAAAACGCTCTTGTAGACGAGCTACATTTGTTTTTCGATCGGCTATGTTCTTTTTTAAGTCTTCTTGATTCATTTTTTCTGATGCTTTATTATAGCATTCTGTGGCTTGTGCAATCATTTCGGTAACCTTTTTTAGCATGTTTGTTGAGGCTTCAACATCGCTAACTTCTTTTTCAATTTTACGAATGTCTCTTTCGTTTTGGTCTTTCTGGAATTTTTTTTTTTACATATTGCATTTCAATTGGTACATTTTAGAACAAATTAAAATTGTGAAATTTAAATAGATTCAATACCAAGTAAGCAAAACAAATACACCGAGAGATTCGTTGGAGGATGTAATACTATACCAAAAACTTAAAAGGAAATTGATGAGTGGCAATCACAAATTTAGTTGTACAGCAACGCAAATTTGTATACCTTTCAGAATTAATAAAGAAAGTTTTTTTATTCAAAGTACCAAATATCAAAGAACTTTTTAGAATTGTTATTATTTTATTTTAATATGTTGATTTTTTTGGAATATATTTCTCACGGAATTTATTTTGCGATGGGAAATATTCCTCGGAAAAAATCGTATGAGATGACGGCTTACTTCCCTTGAAAAATTTATTGCGAATACCAACATATTTCGATGGAAACTTTTTATGATCAATTTCGTTTCCATGTTTGAAACAAGGGAAATATTCTCAGGGAAATTTTTTACTCATGAAAAAAAAGCACAAAGTATTTTTTTTTTTGTCGAGAGAGGAGGTCATGGGAAAATGTTATAATTTCGCTTTCGATTTATTATTAAAGAAAAGGAAATGAAATTAAAGCGAAAAAAGAACGAGCTATTTTCATTTCCCTGAGAGATGTCATTCAGAATTGGACTGAAAACGTGGTCAAAATTAACAAAGTAGAAAAAACCATTGCAAAATGCAAAATGAGTTTGAAAACTTTTATTTTCGCACTTTTTGCAAAGGGGGTCTGTGTTTCCCAACTTGGCGCCCACGCCCCACAGGGGGGCAAATTGATTTTATAGGCGGGAATTCAAAATCATGCACAGCATATTTATTGGTGTTTAATGAACCTGTCAGGAACAATTTGGAACAAGATTTTCCATACTTGATTTTTAGTCAATAATGGTTTAGAACAGATTTGTGAAAACTGTGAAATGTGTTTGCTATTTTTGGAAGTTGAGCAAAACAGAAGTTGACCAACTCGAGAGTTGAGAATCAAAAGTTGAAACTGTCAACTTTGAGTGAAGAAAAACAAAATCACAAGTTGAGAATAAAAATCCTCAAGTTGAGTTCAACTTTTAGTGAAGAAAACGACTTTTAGAACTTAGCCCCCTCCCAAGTTTTGAAACGGCCATTTGTGTTTTTTAGTTAGACTCTAGCTGACGTTTTTTCGGATTTCTTTTATTTATCGATCGATTTTTCAGTCAAACCATACAATATGATACCTTTATTGTTGAATATCCATTAAATTAATAATAATAATTTATTGTTAAGTGTCTTAAAGAAAAAATTAATGAAAAATTTTACATGAACCCCCCAAAAGCAATAAATGTAAAGTTTTCAGTAGTTTACTTAAAAGAAAATCAGATAATATGAAACAGCTTCTAAATATTGTAAACAAAATTAAATAAAGCTCTTTTCTTACTCCACGTATTCGATTTTCACCCAAGCTTGCTTCAAAATTATGATATTTGGTCTTATCACAAATTCCATTCGTATCGGAAATTTGCTACGGTTCCCGAAAAAACAATCACGAAATCCGATTGTAATGGAAAATTTCATACAAATCATCACTACGATCGAATTTTGTGATTGTTTTTTCAGGAATCGTAGAAAATTTTCGATACGAATGGAATTCGTGATAAGGCCGTTTGTCTCAAGTTTTCTAACGAGAAAAACTGAACAAAACCACAATACATACAATTTACAAATTTGATAAACAATGTATGTACATGAAACAAAGCTCACCCGTTTTCTTGAAAAACAAACAAACAAAAACCCACCTGTTTCCGCTTAGCCTCAATATCACTTTCAATTTTCGCCTTTGTCACGCGCAATTCATCAATCTGCTGTTGCTTCTCATGATCAGCCTTATCATGACCGATTTGCAAATCTTTGATTTTCTTCTCTTCACTTTGCAATGCCGCTTTTATTCGATTCAATGTTTCCGGAACTCTTTCAACAGATTCCTCTAGATCGAAATCCAACTGAATATTCACATTCTCACAGAGTTTGCGCATCTTATCAGCTCTTTCTGCAGTGTTTTCTTGTTCTTTTTGTCGCTGCTGAATCAAAGAACAGCCCTTGCGATCTAGCTCTGCCAAAGTTACTTGGATTTTCTTTTCTTGACCAACTAACGAGGCTAGTTTATCTTCTAGTTCTTGCTTCTCTAATCTTTTTTCAGACATTTTTTCACAAAACAATCGAATTTCTCGATCTAATTCATGAATACTCCCTTGGAATGGTTTTTTGATCTTTTTTGTCAGTCCTGTAATTTGATCGTGACAGTTTTTTTGTCTAATCGTAAAAAAAGGAGATAGAATTTTCGAATATGATACAGGGAAATATCTCAAGGAACTTACTTAGTTTCTAGTTCAACTTTTAAAGCTTGTTGTTTACCAACTTCATATTCAACTTTTCTAATTTCCAACAATCGCTCGTCAATGGGTTTCATCTCTTCGTCGAATTTGTTGCATTTGTCTTTGATGGCGTTGTATTTTTCATGGGCATTTTGAAGATCAATGTTTTTATCTTCCAATTGCTTCTTCAAATGACTGAGGTACTTTAAATTGGTTTCTAGAAAATAAAGGATTAGTAGAATTTCGTTCTTCTCTTATGGGGTTTTCCATGGGTAATTCAGATTTAGATTAAAAAATTGATTTTTTTTTGTCGCATATGGAACACGATTTGAATTGATTTTTTTTTTAGTCCCTTTATTAGTGTAACGTGTTTTATTATGAATCTGCCAAATTGTTTTAAATTGTTTACATGTTTTTAAAATTTATTTGTTTGATATCTATTTAATAGCATAAATAGAAGGAAACTCTTTCCGACCGAAATATATCAAAATAAATAACAAACAAAAAGTTAAGTTGCAGCTGAAAGTTATGTTAGTATTGGTGCAAAGAGGGGTAAATGTGCCAAAAAAATCAAGATCATACATAAATCAAAAATAAATCAATTTATTTTGCACCATGACACAGTGGGGTATTTTGTTCTAAAACCTGGCCAAACATATTTGGGAACATTTTTCACCAAATTACTTAAAAGTAAAGTTATTTGGAAGGAAAAATTTTCATTTTTTTGGTACAGTAAAACCCACTTAAGTGCTTACCCACTTACTTTTTTTTTGTTTCATTAAAAGCTTGACCGAGGGGTATATGCGGTAGCGGTACGGGTAATTGTATGAAAAAAATTCCAAACTGCAACTACAACCTTTAGATGTGGAATATTTTTCATACAATTACCCGTACCCTTCGGTGTGGTCAAGCCTTAAATAGTTTTTGAGAAATTTATACCCGATTCTCCCCCACAGTCACAACATGTGAGAGTCACAATTCTTCACAACTTTGAACATTTTTGTGCATAAGTTGTGTCTGAGAGGAAGAATAGGGGTGTAGGTTTGAAAGATGAAATTTATAAACCTCTTTATTTTTTGTTTTTACGTGGCTAGACTTTTTGATAAATTAGTTTATGAAACATTAACCATTCGTCTATTATTTTTTAAACATACAGACTTAAATGGGGATACAACAAAGTGACACAGTATTGGATAAACCCTGAATTGATCAACTTACAGCAAGAATAGTAAGAACAATTCTCAGGTATGTTTTCAGATGTTAACAATGAAAAAAGTTGATCAATTCAGGGTTAATCCAATACTGTGTCACTTTGTTGTATCCTCATTTAAGTATAGAACTTTTTGAAAAAATAAGCACTTTGAAAATGAATTTGAAGTTCGATTCGAAACCTAGCTTCGTCAGTTATCAGTTTTGCCTTTTTTGGTAAAAGATTCCACATACGAATAGCATAGATGAAAAAAAGTATCCCTGGAGAAATTATCTCATTAAATAATAAATTCAATGGAATAATATAATAATCTATTAGTAAGAGTCCTTTTTTCAAAGCTTCTTTTTTTCAGTGATGCAAACTCGGGCAAACTCTTGAAATGCAAGATTGTTCTACACATCCAGCAGTTTAATAATGCGTGTTGCGCATATTTAAAAACACCAATGTTAAGAAAAAAAGAAACAAATTGCAAGTGTTTACTACTTCGTAGTCAAAATGCGTAACAAACATATCGTTTAACGGTTTTTCATAAATGTAACAATAATTAAAACATAAGTTTGTAGAAATCAATAAACTGTAAAGTATTTAAGAAAACCGGCTGCAGGTAAAGTTCAAAAAATTTATCATTGGCAAGAATAATGGAAACACCTAAATATTGCAGGTATCTAAGGATTGAAACTAGATAGCGGCATAAATTAAATTACATAAAGGCTAGCATTTTATCTCAAAATTAAGTCATAAACGAAGTTTTTAAGTGTTGTATTAGAATTGCTATTTCTGTTGAAATGGGTCAAGTTATGTCAAAGTAACGACGTCATTTTTACAGAAAAGTCCTCCGTAAGGGTTCTTCATGGCCCTTAAGTTTCTAACATGTTCTACCCAAGTAACAATTTTACTTGCATAAGGTCCATTTTGTTCGATTCGATAAGCTATATATACGTTTAGTTTAAGGCTTACTTACGTAAGTCATCCATTTTGGAAAGAAAGGAGGTCTCCTTAAGGGTATCTAGAAGTGTTAAGAAGAAGCCTTGTAAATATCAGTTAAAGAAGACCTTTATAAGACCTGTTTAAACCGTTCTAAAGAAGCTTTGTATTTTCAAGTGACAGAAGGCCTCTATAAGACCTGTTCCAAGAGGAACAGGTAAGTATGCAAAGTTTTTATCCTGCAGATATGCAATGTTTGTAACGCAATGTGAGGTTTCAATTAGCTCCCAATTTTCCACTCATCTTTAATATTCGAGCATGGTCTACTGGTAAGGTGCTGGCTTGGAATGAAAATAAAAAAATGTGTTCTTTTTCAATTAAAATAACATTCTCATCATTTCAGAATAACAGAAAAAGCAGTGGAATTTCCAAAAAAGGAAAAGAAACAAAATAGGAAAAAATTAAAATAAATAAAATAATATGCAGAAAATGCAAAACAGAAAAAATCAAAAGAAAATAAAAAAAATGAAATAAAATTCAATAAATTCTCTTTTTTTATGCATAAGTTCAACATTTTCTACAACTCCTTCAACAACTTCTATAAGGCCTTATTATAACATCCTACGTAAGTAATCCGGTTTGTGCATTAGATAAACCCTCTGCAGGAAGACCTCCGAAAGGCCATTTTAAGCTGTTTGTCACAAGCTATTAGCTTGTAAAATGCGCCAAAATGATTTGCATAAGACCTGTCCTTCTTGTTATGAAAGCCAAAAAAATAGCTTGCATTGAACCTTATCAAAGCTAAATTGTTACTTGGGTAATAAACATAGCAAATACTAAATAGATTGTAAAAGAAAGTTGTTCTAGGCGGGATTTTATACTATTTAAAAAATCTTTATTTTTGCGAAAATGTGCATTTTCCGAAGGATTACAGATTTCGTTTGTTTTCCCCATTGACGACTCAAAATAGGAAATCAGATTTGGTCCCAGAGACTACTGAGCACAAGTTCTGAGCAGTACGCAGTGAATTGAAAAAGAAAAAGTCAATTCAGATGGGTTTTAAAAACTTTAAAAAAATGTCGATTCCCGTAAATAACAAGCATTCTTCAGAACCTTTCCGATTTTTATTTTTCATAATAGTGATCTGAAAGAAAAGTCCAAAAACGCTCCACTCTACTGGTTATCTCTACCTGTTATGGGACATGGGAGGCAAAGTTGAGAAAACTGATTTTTAACCACGTTTTAGGTCAAATTAAATCACTGTGCATGGGATACAAAACCAGGGGAAATTTGTGATTATTTGTCAGATTTAGATCAAAAATCAGTTGATTTCATTTTACCCGTGGAAAACCCCATTAATTTCTCTTAACTACCTTTGACTTTAAGCTCGACCATTTGATCCTTTCTCATTTTCATGTACTTTTCAATGGCTTTATTATATTCTGTGATTCCGAATATAGCATCGAACTTTTCTTTAAGTTTTTTGGCTTCATCCAGAGGCCAACTGGATTCTTCTTGATGGCAAAAGATAACATTGTTGATAATTGCCTTGGAAACACCTGCAAAAGTGTACAAATTCAAAAATCCCTACAAAAAAAGGACAATCTTGAGTAACTCACCCATAAAATTACACATTGCAATATCAACATCGATACACCGTCTGCTAATGGATCCATCTCCAAAGCTTATGGTTCCATCTAAAGTTTCAAAAGAAAGTTTACCTCGTTTATAACACAACTTCATGGCACGGGTCACAGATTGTTCCTCTCCGCGAATATTTTGAACCTAAAATTCATGAAAACATATTTTCAAGATATTCTTAAGAGCTTTGAATCCTTACTTCCAAAACAATCTTCGCTAAACTTTCAGAAAAATCAAAAATTGTTGGATCGTGGACAAAGTGTTGGCCGCGGCCACTGCCCGGTGGAGCTTCACCGGTCAAGGCATATTTTAAGCATTCAATGATTGTTGTTTTGCCACAACCATTTTCACCCAGAATTAAAGTGACTGGTGAAGAGAATTTTATTTGCTTTAAGAAATAAATGGTCTTTTTGTTAGTTCATTGCCAATTCCGGCGGGATTATATCAATTTACTTGAACATCTTCAGCTTTTGTGCCAAAACTACGGATTCCTTGAATTTGTAATAGTTTTATTGTTGACATTTTTTTTACATTTGATTACGAAAATAAACAAAATTACAACAAAAATTAGTGATTAAACAAAAGTGCGTAATTATTTTGGCGAAATTCAAGTTGCAAGTTGCAACTTGCGAATTTTGAAATTTTTTGTTGTTTAGATGAATCATTAGCCGCAAGCTGGTGCCGGCAAAATTGAAAGATGTCAATGTCAGCTGTCGGCTAAAAAATGCATATTCACAATAATAAAATCCAGAAATCGATTTGAACCCATTCACAATAGTTTGATTTTTATTTTATTCTTTAAAGGCTTGGCCACACCGGAGGGTACGCGGTAGAGGTACAGGTAACGGTACGGGTATTTGTATGGAAAAAATTCCAAACTGACACATCAACGTTCGGGTGTGGAATTTTTTTAATACAAATATCGTTGCCGCTACCCGTACCGCTACCGCGTACCCTCCGGTGTGGCCAAGCCGTAAAGCCTGGTACGCTGCTCGCGCTAAATTTTAGACGAGATAAAATTCCCATACAAGTTATCGATAACTTGTATGGGATCCATTTTATCTCGGCTAAAAATTTTCGATAATTTGTATGGGAGCTAAAATTTAGCGCGAGCAGCGTACCAGGCTCAAGCCTGGTATGGGTCACACTTAGCAAATTGCCAAAGCGGGGTACCTATAAAAGTCGTTGCAGTTTCTTATTACCTGATTTACGGTTTCTGCTTCAGTTTTCGTTATACAAAACTCAAAAAGTTTTACTGGAAAACGATATCATCACTCAAAAATAATTGGCAAAATTGAAAAACAGCCAGTTTCGGCTTTGACATAATACTCGGTGGAATTTTGCATTAATAAATTCGCTGTTGACTTTGGAGACTTAAAAATTTTTCGCTTCACTTCAACTGCGTACTATATGCTCAACCCAAGTAAGTCTAGTACGCAGCTGAAGCGAAACGAAAAATTTTCAAGTCGACAACGAAAATGCTAACGAAAAAATATCATCGAGTATTCTGTCAAGTCAAATAAAAAAATTCCAAATTATTTTAAAATCAAGTAAAAGCAACAGAAAATAATTGTTAACACAAGAAATAAATGAATTACGGCTGGTACGCAGATCGAACTAAATTTAAGCCGAGATAATAGTCCCATACAAGTTATCGATAATTTGTATGGGATCCATTTTAGCTCGGCTAAAATTTTTCGATAATTTGTATGGGAGCTAAAATTTATCTTGAGCTGCGATCCAGTCTTTAAAAGTGAAGAAACCGTCAACACTGCTCTTGAAGTCAAGAAAAATGCACAGGACAGTTAAAAGTAAGTGACAAATGATTGAAAACTCTCCAATTTTTCCCTAGAGCTGCGTATACTGAAAAACGAAATTTTTCGTTTAAGACTTTCTTTATGCTATTTTTGTATGGAAAATTTCGCTTTGTTTCAGCAGCATAGTAGGCTTTAAGACGGAAGAAACTAGCGCCACCTAGCCTTCAGAGTTTGAAAATAGTTTTGTTCACTCCATTGTATATATATTTCTATAGTACTATCAATCCATGAAAATACTTTAGCGACATCTTTTGGTAGATCTGCACTTCAATTTTCTGCATAAGGTTCAAACATGAAATAAACTAGCGATCCCAGCGGTGGCGACGCAAAACAGAAAATTTTACTTCATGAGAATATATATACAATGCTTTGTACTTCTAAAAGTGGAATCTGAGTTAGAATATTCGTTCCGCATCAGTTCTGACCTACGTAGTCTGGAAAATCAAACAAAAAGAAACAAAATGTCGTACGTCTGTGCGTGTACATCTCTGCTCAGCCGTTGGGAATAGGCGATATACTGGAGGTGCCCATGGTATAAGAAGAGAAGGTGTATGATCATTAGAGTCGTCATTTTACAAAATGGAATAATAAGTTTTTGACGTTTAATTTGGCAACGTCAAAAGCAACAACAATTTCTAAGACAAATTTGTTAACTGTCAAAAACTTAGGAAGCCATCTTTTTTTTCTTTTATCGGACAGTTCTCGATATAGACATTCTTCCCGTAATCATACCTTCTTTTCTTATACCATGCTAAGTGCCTTCCATTCTTCTAAATTAATTGCATGTAGACAAGAATAATGGAGATTTGTCTTGCTCCTTCATGGGGTGTATTTTTAAGGCAGTGAAAGTTCATATGTTATTAAGGTATTTTAGTTTTTTGAAAAATCAAAAATTGATAACTTCTCTCCAGTTTTTACTGATATTTGCACAAAGTTGTGCTCTCCTACTAAGCAGATCACAACTCAACAGTTTAACGAAGAATAAATTCTTTTTGTGACTCACAAGTTGTGACTGTGGGGGAGAATCGGTGTGTTAGTCGTATTAAAAACTGCAACCAAGCCTACGGAAAATTTTAATTCAATTCTGCGCAAACTCGCAATAGATTTTAATATTCGGGGTGAACAAAAATATTTCGGGTGGAAACATTTCCACGTGAAACTAACTCATAAGGCTGATCAGGTTTTGAAAGATAAAATTGCATCACCCCTAAGTATCACGACGTAAGTCGTTTGTACTAAAACGACAAGAAAACGACTTGCTCTAGGAAAATTAGAAATTTGACTTCGCAGTCCCCTCCGTTTTTCGTTCTTCTTCCCTATGACACGATAATTTCTTTACACATGGCTCAATTTTGGCGTCCAGAGCGATTCGTTTTTGTATCGTTTTAGTACAAATGACTTACGTAATAGGGGTGGATTTTGTTTAATCAGTTTTTCAAAACTCTGAATGAAAATAGTTAAATGAAATGAGGAAATTTCTAACTGACAAAAACTGTAACTAAAATACCGGCGGAAATTGGTTGTGTCCTTTAGCACTAGTTGTACAAATATTTAATTTTTTGCTCAGAAAATTGTATTTTCTAAAATCGACGGTATAGCTGAGGTTTAGTTCCGGTTTAGATACATAGGAAAAAAGCCAAGTACATACGTGCTTGAACCACAGCTCATCGACCTAAATTGTTGAATTCAGGGCTTAAATCAAGTCTGAAATAGGTTTTAAAACTGGCTCTTACAATTTTTATCCTGTTAAAAACTAGGTTTCATTTCAATTACGCACAACAAAATAACAACATTTTTTTATCATTTCTGATTGTATAGATCTTTTTTTTATTTCATTTTATTTTACAATTAATAATTCTTTTTTTTTTATAATATTTAGTGGGTTAATTTATTTTTGTATTAGTTTTTACCATCTTGAGATTTACCTTCTTTTCTGTCCTCTCTTTATTTTTTTTTTTTTTGTTTCCTTGCCATAATGTTGCTTTATTACATAAAAATGTTTTTTGGTTTTTGTTGTTGTAAAACTAATAAAATAAAATTGCACAAAAACTTACCTCTTTGAAGGCTGGGACGTTTCTTATCGTTTGCTTTCCTTTTTATATATCTAACATAATGGAAGAATGATGATTCTTCCCTTTACTTCCCATGTCCATTGCATCATTCCATACGTTCCAATATTTAGTATTGATTCTCATATACGTTATGTACGTCTATTGTTCGGATTGTAATTTCTCGAGTTGGCTATAAATGTAAGAAAAACGTTAGTGGATAAAAGGGTTTGAAACCTGGAAGAAAATGAATCCTCTTCATCGAAGTTTTAATATAAATATTTAGGTGCATAACAATCTACATTTTAATGTTTATTTACATAAATGTTTTAAATCTAATGGATTACAAGCTCTTATTATTTTATAATATGTTCGATATTAATAATAAAAACAAAATTCTTGCAACACTATGGTTTACTCTCTTCAAATGTTTTTTTTTTTTAATTTTATTTCGGATCTCTTTTCATAATACCTCCACTCTCCGCCTCCGCCCTAGCGAGGTATCCGTCGGAACGAAAATACTCCGATTTTATACGAATCATGCTTTCAGGTGCCCTTCCGACAGGTAAAAACTCTTGGATTCGTATGAAATCGGACATTCCGCTCCGACTGGTAGGTCACCAAGTGAAAAATAAAGTGAAATGATAACACTGGTTTGCAAGGGTTTTGTTGCCGAAACAAGACTATACTTTTCTCAAGGTTTTTGGTATGCTGAACTCGAATCCGAAGTCAGAAACAACTAATCAGCTCCCGTTTTTGAAATATTACCGTTAAAAAATGCAGGTAAAAAATAAAGTACTTCGGACCTTATTCTTTTAAATAATTAAAATTGTTTTAGAATATTTAGTAGCGGTTTCTAAAAAAAACTGTTTTCCATCTTTCAAAACATGCTTTTCTATGGTAGATATTAAATGCCAAACAACTGAGGATATCTCGGGGAGTAAATCGGAAAGATTTAAACAGGTCTTGAAAGAAAGATAATAGTTCTTATAGAAACCGTTACTAGAAATGCTCAAACAATTTTTCTTACATACAAAAATAAGGTCCGAAGTACAGCATTTCCTAACGGTAATATTTAAAAAAAACGGGAGCTGATTAATTTTTTTTTACTTCGGATTCGAGTTCAGCACACCGAAATACTTCAGAAAAGTATATTTTTGTTTCGCCAACAAAAAAAAAGTTTAATTTTGTTAGCCAGTGTAATTAGAACAATCAACGTACCGCAGATAACCTACATATTTGGCTGGTTGGCTGTATGACTGTTGTAAGTTTTTAAAAATGTGTTTACTCAGCTCTAAATCTTGTGAGCTGAATTTTGGTATACAGCTTAATAACGGCGTTGTAATAAAGATGTGAAAAATAGACATTGATATCACGCCGATGTATTTTTTCGTAAGTGAGTGCTTTCTCCGAAAACGGTTACATTTAAAGAAAAATGTTATAAACATATTTTGTAGCTAATTCCACGACAAAAAAAAAAAATTAATGCCCTCTATTGACCTCCAATTAAAAAGTTCAAGTGACGTCAACTCCTTATGCGTTTCGCCCAGGTATGACAGTTAGTTAGCTCATCAGTTAGATGCTGTCATACCCTTACTAAGACGTACAAAATTTGGTCCATGAATCACAACCTTAATAGACTGTGAATTTTAATATTTTAGGGGAATATAACCATACATTCTTGCATCTAAAAACAAATGGCCGTAATCAGGCTATTAAATAAACAAAGGAAAAAAATAATGAAAATTATTATTTACAGCATTTAACTGATGAGCCCACTGAGGTTGAGGTCACTTGAACTTTTTACCTAATTGAATTATATTCAATCACTTCGCTTAAATATAATAAGAATTTCCATTATTTTTTTTCCTTTGTCTGTTGACCTCCGAACAATAGTTCGCGAGATATTCGTAAAAAATTGATTTTCTTGACCTTTTGACCTCTATAACTTTTTTAGCCGGCACGATATCAAAGTCGATTTTTCACATCTTCATTGCAACGCCGTTATTAAGCTGTAAATTTAGCTCACTATTAAAATCTCTCTGATCTTACTAAATATCGTTTTTCTTAGAAAAGTATACTCCGGATACGAGTAGGTTTTGATTGTAAACTATTTAAAAAAACCTTGGCAGAATAGATAACAAACTATAACATCGAATACATTTTGCAATAAAGAATTTTGGAAACCGAATTTCGACACTTGAAAATGACCCATTCTCAAAATGTATGAGTCTGAATTTTGACATGACATCCTCCTGATAAAAGTTGCTTGTATATCCCAAAAAATATGTATTTGAAAGATTTTTCGCGTTTTTCTTCTGAATCTGACAAAATGACCATTATCTAGAACTTGGTAGAATTGATGTGACGCCGGAGGTAGAGTAATTCACCCCGAAAACACGAGGCGGAATTTATTTTCAAATTTTCGACCGAAAAATGGCGTATGAAACTCAATGAAACAAAATCTTCACATATAAACTTTACAAATAAAAAGATAAACAATATTCCAATATTCATTAATAATCAAGCTGTACCTTACGCCAATACGGCCAAATACCTTGGAATGACTTTGGATGCAAAGCTAAAGTGGAAAGAGCACATCAAAAAAGAGAAGAACTAAGCTTGCAATTGGATTTATCAACCCAAAACAAAATAATGCTGTATAATCAAGTACTAAAGCCTGTTTGGACCTATGGTATTCAATTATGGGGCTGTACAAATAAAACAAATACCGAAATCATCCAAAAATTCCAAAAACAAAGTCCTTCGTGGAATAGTTAATGCACCTTGGTACATAAGAAATAGCGATCTACATCGTGACTTACAAATAGAAACGGTTACAGAAGTTGTTAAAAAATACGCTGTATCGCATAATCAGAGACTGCAAAGAAATACCAATTCTGAAATGGTGTCCGCCTTGAATACAAGACGGAGATTAAGAGATTAAGGAGAACCAAGCCTCATGAGCTTATGGTCTAAAAAAACATGGGAAAGTATTAAAAGTTTAAACTTCCCCGAAAGTGATTTTACAAAGTTAAGAAAGAAAAATCTGATGTCGATCTCTCAAGATTGGTCCTGATAAAGAGGTGGTTTTAGTGGTTAAGAGTCCCACACTACTTGGTGTCGAATACTGCCAAGTGTCTTTTGAAGATTTTCTCCTGTCAAACAAAAAAAAAATTCGACATTATTTTCTCAATGACCTTTAAATATTGGGAGTAAAACTTAATTCCCATCGTTTTAAGCCTTAATAACGGTGTTGTAAAGGGTATTATTTACATTGTCGTAAAGGGTATTATTTACATTGAAATTAAATTTCCAATAGATTTATATCAATGTACTGTCAAAGGGCTATACGAATCAGTATGTTTCATTTGGTTAAATTGAAAACAACACCGATTTTTAATGCGTAGAGTTTATCAAAGAAAAAAATTCATTGGCGGGAAGCTTTAATCTTCTGATTCAATTTAAAGAAAACTGCTGTCGAAAGTCATCGTTTATTGCACATCTTTCAAGGCCGTTTAAAAACTATTTGTAAAACAGCGGATGGGAAGTTTTGGCTCACCCGCCTTATAGCCCAGACCTTTATCCGTCTGACTTACATTTGTTTCGTTGATGCAAGACGTACTCACTGGATTACGCTTCACTTCATATCAGGGGGTATCCGAAATTGGATTAATTCATTCTTTGTGTAAAAAACGAGCGGTTCTTTTGGGATGGACATGAACAAATTTGATCCATACATTTGGTGCGGAGTCATTTATGATTGTTCATTTTTTGCCTAAAATTATTTAGAAAAATCAGTAGTTTTGATGAGAGTTTGCGGAGAAACTGATCTTTTTTTCGTTGTAAATTTAATCTTGCATTTTAAAATAAATTCTTTTATAATTTTTTTTTTCTATTATTTCATAAATATTTCTTTTGGTTTTAAATAAAAATAAATCATTGTTTTTTTGTTTTATATATTTTTTTTTTAATTTTATTATAATCCGATTTTGTTTAATATTATTATAGAAAGTTTGTTTCAATTTATTGAATTACATGATGCTTGTTATATTTTTAATTGTTGGTTATTTAAGGTTTAATTTTGGTTTTTGATAATAATTATTCTTGTATTATATTAGAATAGTACATTTATGTATTATTTAATGTATTTCGGTTAGTATTATAATAGGTATTATTATTTTGACTTTTCTTTTGTCTGTTATTCAATTTCTTTCTTTTTTTTCAAAAATATTTAATAATTTTTTAGTCCCTTCTCTATTTTGGGTAAAACATGATTTGTTTTCTTTTCCTCTGGTCAGACAACTTTTGTTCATACAAATTAAAACAAGATATAAATTGATGAGAAATAGAGAAGGTGTGGGTTCTTTGTTTTTTTAAAAGAATTGCTAAAATAAATTTATTTGGTTCTGGTGGAGAATTGATACGGAGTTGTACGTTGGCGTACACCCCCGCCACGACCACTGTAATTGTATGTAGTTGATTGGTGTGATGGTGCATGCTGGTAAGCTATAATGATTTGCATTATATTTATTTTATTTTGTATTATTTTTATTTGTTGTGTTTTATAGGAGTTTCGAGTTTTTTTTATATTTTTTGTTTTGTTTATTTTTGTTTCGAGTAATTGGTGTAAATTATGTGGCTCTTAATAAAAGCTTAGGCATATTTACCTGTAGCATATGTCTTCTGCTGATAGCCACCACCACCACCGTAGTATTGTTGCTGCGGTTGATTAATAGCCTGCTGTTGTTTGGGATATCCACTGCTGGATCCGTTCTCATTGCCGCTATTATATCGAGGCCTAGGAATAATTTGAACTTTTATTTAAATAAAAACATTTGCCCCTTAGGACCAGAAGGTTAGTACTTACTTATTGTAAGTTTGATGCATATTCTGTTGGTATTGAGGCTTGATATTGGCAGCGGCCATTTGGGCACGTTGCGCTATCTTTTTCGCTGCCTCTGGATCTTCCATTAGTTCACGGAGTTGTTCTTGGCGGATATCGTCATGTTTGTCAGGGATGAGATACTTTCGTATTTCGGCTAGTGCGTAGGCAACTCGGGCATAGGCCTCAGCTGGTGGTGCTATTGTGGAAATCTCCACATGGAGTGGAAGATTTAAGTGGGCATACTTGGTATCTGTCGAATTGCGAAGTTCTTCTTCGCGAGCACGATCTTTCATTGAGAAACGTCCTAAAATTACTATTTTACATTGAGTTTCTTCTTGAAGTCTGCGCAGAGAGTTTCCCTTTGGTCCGAGCAGTTTTCCAACGTAATTGAACTAGAAATGAAAAAAAATACAAGTGATTATTAAAATATAAACATAACAATTGTTTTGTATTAAAGAACAGAAAGGATATCCCGAACAAATAAGACAATGTACATTCTGCATCTTGATTCAAGAGTTTGTATTCCTAACAATAAGTATCTACTTTTGTAATGGAGATTTGTATTATCATTAGATGAGAAGTGCCTCAAATCAAATCTTAGAATTTTTTTTTGTACATTTTCAATTCGTGCTTCAAAAATCCTAACATAGAATTGGATTTAGAAACAACGTAAGACAAGACAATGTAAATTAGATCTTAATCGTTAAGAATATCGACCAATTGCGAAACATTTTTAATAAAATTTTGAAAAAAAGCAATGGGATAGATGCAGACATTTTTGGAATATAATGGTCTTTGGGCTGTAGTACTTGGAACGGAAAAAGTTGCTTAAGCGTTGATCCAAACATTTATGTACATATCCAAGATGCTTCAACAGCGCAAGATGTTTGGGATAAATTAAAGTCCAAATTTGAAGACAAGGGTCGTGCACGCCGAATTACATTGGTAACACAATTAACAGGCACAAAACTTGAAAGTTGCAGTTCAATGGAAACATACGTTGCTACAATCATTACGACGGCTCAGCGTTTGAATGCTATATGATTCAAAGTCGACGATGAATGGTTGGTAATTTTTCTGATGTGCGGTTTGTCTGATCAGTTCACACCAATGGTCATGGCGTTGGACAATGTTGATACAAAACTCTCTAGTGATGCAATAAAAACCAAACTGTTGCAAGAAGTTTCTTCAGTGAGTGGTGAGGGTGCATTCTTTAGTGGACACAGTGGAAATAAAAAAGGTTTCACTAAGAAAAAGGGAAAACGTTGCTATAGCTGCAACAAATTTGGACATAAATCTCCCGATTGTCCAATGAAGAACTCCAACAAGGTGGATGAAAAAACTAAATCTGGAGCTTCTTTTAGTGCTGTGTTTTTGGCTGGTAATTTCAACCCAGGTGATTGGTATATTGATTCTGGCGCAACGCAACATCTTACCATGAACAAAAGTCGGATTTTCAATGCAGAGAAACCAGCGATACCTGATATAACTGCAGCTAATAGCATTAAAATGAAGGTTGAATCTTCTTTTTCGGTGAAGTTACCAGCTGATGTAAATGGAAAACCAAATATGATCGAAGTAAAGAACGTTTTGTGCATTCCGAACTTGACAGCGAATCTTCTATCTGTAAGTCAGATTACAAAACGTGGACATATAGTTGACTTCTTTACAGATCGATGTGAAGTTCGAGGCCAACAGAAGAACATTTTGGCAATAGCTTCCATGGTTGATAGTTTATATCGCCTGAATAGTTTGCAACATTGTGGTTTCGTTGCAATTGCATCAGCTGAAAATAGCGAGACTTGGCATCGGCGGTTGGGTCATTTGAACTATCAGGACCTGAAGAAAATGAAGTCTGGTGCTGTTGAAGGTTTCTTGAAGACAGTGGGGAATATGTTTGTGTCACTTGTTTGAAAGGGAAACAATCAAGATTGCCGTTCAAGAAAGCTGGCTCAAGATCAATGGCGCATTTAGAAACAGTGCACGCTGACCTAACAGGGCCGATGGAAAATATTTCAATTGGTGGAGCTCGCTATGCATTTGTTTTGGTTGACGAGTTTAGAAGAAAAACTTTTACCTATTTTCTTAAATCCAAAGATGAAGCATTTTCTAAATTCTGTGAATTCAAGGCTTTGGTTGAGAAACAAACCGGAAAACAAATCAAGAAATTCCGATCAGATAATGGGACTGAATTCTGCAATCAAAGGTTCGATAAGTTGTTTAAGGCATGTGGTATTGAACGGCAGACATCAACGCCATACACAGCTTAACTTACTACAAACATAATAAATAAATCTTCAGGTTTTTGAGTAATTAAAGTGTTAATTTAAATAAATAGCTCAAAATTGTACATAATGATAAAAAAGGAAGACATTTTTTTAATCTTCACATTAAAAAAAATATATCAATGCATGGATTTTCATGCATGAAAATGATTCTTAAAATGCTTTAAAAAAAAAAATATTGCCTTTCGGATCGATGGGTTCATCTATCCAGCTCAAAATCCCGATCTTATATCCATAAAATATTTATGGATTGATGTTGGGGTTGAGATTGTGGAAAAAACACAATTTTTTGAGGTTTTTTGCACTTTACTGAAAATTTGGACCTTCAGGGGCTGGTAATAACTATCATTGAAGTGCATAATTGAAATTTTAAATTTACGTTTTTAAGAAAAAGAAATTATGTTTATAAAAGGACACGACATGAAGATAAGTTATAGAATATAACTACTAAAAAAGAAACTTAGATTTAATAACGACTTTTCTTAAAAAAAACGATTTGATCATTTCACTGGATCATTGAAAGATTTCCATGATAAGTAAAATTAAAAAATTGTAGTGATCTTACCTTGTTACACATTATAACCATAATTGCTTGCTCCATTTTCTTGAAAACTGTTATACAAATTTTCAATAATGCATTTCAATGATAGCTATAACTGCCACCTCAGTGACTTCAGTTTTGGATTCAGAAACATATAAACCTAGTTGGGCTTGGTCAAATGTGCACCAAACTTTTTTTTATGCTGGTCGACACACAACAAAAACTTGTCAGTGAATTTAACCGGACCGACAATAAACGTTATACGCAATTGTGCAGAACGAAATTTTGAAAAAAATACAAAAATTTAAACGTTGCCATCATGTCAGATAACCAAGACGATGCCAGTCTGGAAAAATTCAATAATTTTCAACTGAAGTCTTTTTTATAGTTCTTGCGTCTCAGTTTAACTTATAGTTTTATATTAAATTAATTCTCTAATTATAATTATAATTGTTTATTTTCGATTTGGCAAATGGAAATTATGTACCAGGATGTTTTAAATTTATAGAAAAAGTTATAGTCGCCTTCAAACTTCTCAGACCAAATTGTGTTCCTCGACTTACGCACAAACTCTCGTAGGTACATTCAAGGTAGAAAAATTGAACATGATACAACTCGAATGTCTTGGTCTAAGAATTAAATGCCTGGCTATGGATACTTACAATGAAAAAGCGAAGTTTTGTATTTATGTATTTTTTTTCTTGCTACATCATACAGATTAAAAGTCCGATGCACTACGTTACTGCACAAAACTCTTCGATACTAATACATAGTACAATTTTACGGATATAAGAAACACGTATATAAAAAAAACTCGCTTATAAGAAAAAAAACCAAAAAAACCGATTCTTTTCCTTGTATTTTAATTTGAAAGCAATCGTGTATAAGAAACTCGCATTTACGAAAAACACTCTTAAAATAAACTTCATTTGGCGTACCAATATCAATTTTCAGAACAAAAAAGTGCTTCTATAAGAAATGCGATTCATCAAAGAAACTTTTGTCCAATTTTTTTCCTTGCTTTTCCTTGTGATCCCACTCTTAATGGCAGCATTCCAGTGGAATGACAGCAAAAGACTTGGAATATTCTATAAATATTTTGACATTTCTATTTAAATTCGACCTGCTGCTTGTTTCTGTGTTTTCTCCCACTTTAATCTTAAAAATGTTAAAAGAAACACTGTTTCATAAGCGCCCGTGGTCCTTGAAAAATGTTTTACCTATACCTTTTTGAAAATGGTGTTTAGTGTTAACAATAACCTCATAAAACATTTTTACTTTAAGGCTATATTTAATAAAAATTACCTCATAAGTCAACATATAGGACATATGTAGGTACATATTTCCACTTAAGAACTCAATTTAATTACATTAAAATAATATGTAACTTCTCAATTTAATAGCATAGATATTTCTTCTTATATGTATATCATTATTATTATTTTTTTTTAAGAATTTATTTAAGTAGTTGTAAGACTTTTTATCTATGCGGTTTTTGTTATTCATTAAAGTTTTTATCTTTAAAAAAATATTAAATTAAGTTTTGCTTGTATTTATTTAGATACGAGAATTTATATTAGGTGTGTTTTTTTGTTTATCTATATAGATTTTGTGCAAAAAAAACGACATCGAGATTTTTGAAATCAAAACAATTTACGTGTTAAAAACAACAAAAACTTTATCTGTATAGATTTTTGAAAAATCCAGATAATTATCCAGATTTTACTTTCTCTCGATAAAAACAGTAGTGCCAAGGTAGTTTAATTGTTGTGTTCATACAGAAATATCTGAAAATATTAACAAAAAAAAAAAGCGGAGAAAACGAGGTTTGAAAAAAACTCTCATAGAAAAAAATAATCAAAAATTTGTTTGACATGGTTGCATTGAAATTTTAATATCTCGAGATATACGCAATGCACTTTTCAGATAAAAGTCTTAAATGGATCCTGATAAGATTGTTGAACAGATATGTATATAAAATTACCAAAGTTTTTTCGAAAAATTAGAAATAAAAATAAAAAAGTTTTCACATTTGATTTTTAAAAAATCGAAAAAAAATCAAAATGGCTACCTTCAAACGCTTATAACACAAGAACGACGCAACTAATGTTAATGGTCATGGTCTTAAAATGTAGCTAAGAATATACAGATCATTTTTGGTTTTATGTGAAAAAAAAAATTTTTGAATCCACCATGGATGCCATGGCCATATGAAAATGTTTGTTTGCATCCAACATGGATGTAATGGCCTTCCCACTTCGGAGTTAAAATAAAAATATGTACAGTGGTGCCAAATGTTTGCATGGATTTCAAAAATCTCGATGTCGTTTTTTTGCACAAAATCTATATAGATAAACAAAAAAACACACCTATTGTGTGTTTATATAGAGTGTGATCGACATCTTTTTCAGAATTTTTACACATCAGTCATATCTTCTTGTTTATGAATTTTATATAAGAATTTTTTTTCTTATATCCGTGTTTTGTATATAAGAAACTTTCTTTCTTATATCCGAAGTTTTTATATAAGAAAAACTCGGATATAAGAGCCCCCGCACACTACAGACTTTCTATCGGCCGATAGTTTAGTCGGGTTAGGCTCCTAGTGTGCGCACAGGCAACCGACTAAACAGTCGGGTCGCTAGGAAACATTTTAGTTTGAAGGCAATTGTGTAGCAAAACAAACTTTTTTTCGATTAAACAAACTTTTTGATCGGCCGATACTTAATCGTTGTAGTGTGCGCACTTTCATACATTTTGATACTGATTAAGAGACCGACTAAACTGTCGACCGATAGAAAGTTTGTAGTGTGCGGGGGCTCTAAGAAATAAATTTCCGGGATTTTCAAACTTTCTTATATCCGTGTTGCACTGTACAAAGAAATACAATCAATACAAACTCTCAACAAATTTAAGCAAATCCATTAAGATTAACACATATGGCCTTCGAATATACCAGCCAGGTTAAATCATATCATGTCGATTCTCAAAGTAATGTCCCAAAAGTAATGGATCAAACGAAATATGCTAATAGGAGAACTTAAGGGCTCTCAGAATTTGGTAACTTGTTCATCCCAAATCCTTACGGTTTTCGATTTAATGCAATTCTTGTGAAATTTCGAAAAATCCCTACTTTGCAACAGTATTTTGCAATATTATGCGATATAACTGCAGCTTTGGGAACTTTTATACATTTTTGAAAACTAGAATAACAGGGCAACTTTTTAAAATAATCAACCATTCTCACACCGTACAAATTTTTTTTGCGGTGTTGCTATCAAATAAAAGTTAGAAATTGATTTTTTATAAAACTTGAAAATGTTAGTTAATTTGCAGCGAAATGGCGTATGGGATAAAAAACATTTTGATTAATTAATTGTTCCTAGTTATTTGGCAATGTTTTTGTAAAAGAAGAATTGCATTAAAACGGAAAACGTAAGGATTTTTGATGAACAAGTTACCAAATTCTGAGAGCCCTTAAGTTACCCTATCAGCATATTTCGTTTGATCCATTACTTTTGGGACACCCTGTATATAAGACCTCCCACCTTCGAAAGATTCATACATGACATTTGTTCACTTTTCTTAAAGAATCATTCCATTGTTGGTTTTTCATAGTAATGAACCTTACAACGTGTACGCACAACAACTACATATATACAATTACTTTCTCGCCTTTCTGTGCATTTTGTTTCATTTCGATTTTATAATTCACTTGCATACCAATAAATCATACAAAAACTGGGATGGGGCTGGTTTCGTTTCGAATCAAGTTAAAAAAAAAGGAGGAATAAGATTAAAGGGGTTGAAATTTGAATTAAATTGAGTTTATTGTCGTGTGCCCATGCCCACGCAACAACAGTCTCCATTTAATATCCAGTCGAAAGGTGATACATATTATACATTTTTTGAAGCATCTATACTTTCTTCTCAATATTGACAAGAGTTGGAGTTACTTCTTTGTGACTTCCGATTCCTACAGATTCTTTGTTAGTAAAAGAGCTAACTTTGGTCAAGGAAATAATCAACATACGGATAAAGCAATCTATTACAAGTCGCCCTAAATAAGCTTCAAATTCAGATGAAATACTCTTAAAAAAAAAAAACAATTTGTCTGAATGAATGAATCCGTGAACAAACTTTCACGTCGCCATTGATAAAAAAAAAACTCTAAGCCAACATTTTTGTGCACTCACCTTTTTATCCTTGATAGGCACATGAACTTTCTGTGCAAGTTTTATTGTCTTCTGCTGGTAGACATCAGCATACTGCTCACGTGTCGGTATCCTGCCTGTTGTATGGACTTTTTCAAGTGCTACAAATTTAAAATGCATATTTTTTTTTTTATAAATTTTACAAAAGAAAAAATAATTTAATCATAATTATTAAAACAAATAAAATAAAATTTTATTTTTTATTATGTATGTACATACCATCATCAATAAGCTTTTGAGCAAGTGGATATTGATTTTCCATGCGAGACTTTTCGCCCATCAAATCCTGAATGTATTTTGTGGCCATTTCATTCAGACGAACTCTGCCATTCTCAGTGTGGTCATCAATTTCAATGCCATTTCCTTCAACTTCCATATCACTCATGATGATGATTTTTTTTTCAAATATTTTTCAAGTAATTTAATTGAATTTAAATGTGAGTTTTTTTGATTTAAAAAATATAATATATATTTAATTTCACTTGATTAAAATGAAAAACTATACACCGTGCGGAGCTAGAAGAAAAAGAAATGCAATGGCGACGGTCGATGATGCGATGAATGACAATTTCTTTTTTTTTTATTTTATTTTTTCTGCAACTATTGCGTTGTAATGCGATGGATTAATTTTGGTTTTGAGTGTACTGAAAGCCGGTTTTTTGTAGGTAGGGTAGTTCGTTTTAGTGCTAGGTTACAATAGACAATAGAGAATTACCACACAAAAAATTATGTTCATTGAAATTATATCGTTTAATGACATTTTGACCTTTTATTATTTCAGTATTATAGTTGAAAAAGTTTATGTATGGTCAAATAGCTAAAATTGTAGGAAGTTCGAAGAGTATTAAAAAATTATTTAATGCAGACACTTTGCATTGAATTTTGTTTTTTTTTTTAATTCCAGAAAATTTTTTATTTGCAAAAAAAATTTTTTTTTTAATGCAAAATATTTTTATCTGCTATAAAAATTTTATTTTCAATGCAAATTGTTTTCATTTGCAATAAATTTTTTTTGAATGCAAAATTTTTTTGTTGCAATAAATATTTTTTTTTTTCAATGCAAATAATTTTCAGTTGCAATTAAAAATTTTTTTTTAATGAAAAAATTTTTTGTTTTTTCAATGGAATTTTTTTTTAATTGTAAGAAATATTTGTTTTTAAATTGCATTTTTCTTAAATTAATATTTTTACAATCCTGGTATGAAGGCTGTAGTGAAAACATGCTATAAAAGACAATTTCGATTAAGAAAAATTAAAATGATTTGGATGAAATTTGCAAAATGTGTGTTCAACTTTGTTCTGAACTGTTTCGAAGAGAAAAGTAGAGATATTTTGCTGTTCATTTAGGGTTTTCTGTTTTGAACTGTTCTAGTTTACTGTTCATTGAAACTGTCTAGAACATTTCAGAGCAGGATTTTTTTTTGGTTCAGAACAGGTTAGAAAAGATTAGTGAGAACTGTCATATGTGCTTGTTGTCAATTTATTTTCTGACGTTTTTTTCATGAAACTGTTGTGTCCTGTCCTGTTTTAACTATTTTATCGTTGAGAGGGAAATGAGATAATTTTTTATCATGAGATGATTTCCACGTCATTTCAATGAAATGAGCAAAGTAAAGTCATAACTATACAATGACCTAAAAAGTGAAAAAGTGGAAATTTTACAAAAGTAAAATTTTTTATTTCTTTCTTGCGGCAAATGTTTTTGAAAAAAAACTATAAAAATTGTTTTTTTAAACCAAAAAACAAGCTTTCTGCATCATTATTTTTAATTTTGTGGTCGGAAAAACTGTAACAAGATGAGTTTGAAAATTTTCACTTTTTGACTTTTTGCAAAAAGTGGCCGCTGAGTTATGCTTCAACCAATTTATTTGAATCACGGACTCGAATTTTTGACACAAGCATCCGATTTCCTCCATCTATTATAGTTCGGCCTTTAACTGTGCAATCAATGAAACATTTTCGGTTAATTTGCCAAATAATCTTCAAAGAGAGATGTTATATTTTATTTTATTTTATAGATAATTTTTTGCTCTTTTCTAAAAATTGCTTTACTAACAATTCTTATTCATTGTGAATTCGGAAAATTCCTAAAATGAACACGCCTCAACAATTTTCAATCAAACAGATCTATATCTGTCAAAACATTTTTTCCTCAAAACAGAACAAAAAAATTATTTCCATTTGATTTTAACATTTTGCAAAAAAGAAATATTTTAATTAAAAAAGATAATTAATTATGAGGGACGTTGAGCATCGTTCCTCTTCTTACCGCTCACGGCACAAATCTCGTTCCAAATCCCGTGATCGAGATCGCGATAGGGATTACTATTCCCGCCGAAGGCGTTCAAATTCTCGCAGCTCTCGTTCACGTCCCTCAAAATCATCGAGGAAGAAAAAATCAAAGAAAAAACGCTACCGCAGTAGTAGCAGCAGTTCCACTAGCAGTCGCAGTCGTGGTTCAATAAAATCAAGTAGTTCCAGCACTCGGCGAACAACAACTCAACCGCCAAGTTCTGAAGAAAACTCTTTGTCAGTTCAAGCTGCGCCACCGCCCAAGGATCTACCATCGCTAAGTAATTATCGTGATCGTGGAGCTATTGCTAAAATCGAAGATGATTCATTCACAGCAAGTCCCTTCTTCAGTTCGGCGGAAACTAAAAAACTCCCAGAAAAAGTTATAATCGATTTGAAAAACGATACAATTTTGGTTGAGGATAAAGATGAAACAGAAACACAACCCGAGGAATCTTTGTTATTTCATCCAAATGTAAGAATCAAACAGATCTCAAAATTCCATTTTCAACTTTTATTTATTTTGCAGTTTATTGGAGACTATATGCAAAAAATGGACAAATGGGTTAACAAATTATACAACTATAGGCAAAAAGCGTTCCAGGAATAATAAACTAGAACTTAATAAAAATGTATTTAAAATATATCGGAGCCAGTTTTTCTTGCTTTTAATATAGCTTCATCGGGAGTGAGTAACTCCTGTTGAGATGGTTCCAATGGGCTACCATCTTCGGCTAATTTGCCAGCCTTAAAGTCGTCTATAACCTTTTGCGCATAAATGGCATTGTATAAATCTAAACTAGTGAATTCAGATTGCACAACATCGGGAGCTTTGTAGGAGACGTAGGGTTTTAATTTGCAATTTTCCAAATTTGGTACAATTAATTGAGGAATTCGCTGTGGGATTGATTGGAATTTTCCATCAACATAAACTCCAGTGTCTCGAACACCACGTTTGTAGATTGGCACTGGTGGATCGAGTGAGGTTCGTTGGGCTTCTTTTAAGGAGCGAGTTCCTCGCTTGTTGAAAGTTGGAAATTTGCGGAAATTTCTTTTACCAGCGAGGATGGCGGAAGTGGAGATGGATCGCTGGTTGGGACGAACGGCGAGAGCAAGAATTTTATTAATTTTTTCCATTTTTCTTACAAAATTTGGTCGAAAATAAAATTTTTTAGGAATTTTTTTTTGACATTGGTAAAATCAGCTGTGGGAATGCTGTCAAAATGACAGTAAAAAATATCTGTTTGGTTCAAGTTTTTTCTGGTGTAATTTTAATGCATGATTTACATGAGTGAAAATCTAATAGCCTGTTTTCACTAGAGCCCAAATGAGATATTTTCGCAATGGGCACGTTCAAACAACTAAAGCCTAGTACGCAGATCGGGAAAAAAACAAATTTTAATCTCTACAAAACACTTTTTAATCAATCATTGGCATCTTAAGCGAATGTCGCACCAACTTTAGTTTGCAGTTTTTTCCGTATTGCATAAAGTTAATATTTATACTTTTTTTTGTAATTATCAATATCTCGTTTGCTAAGAATATGCCAAAAAAGGGCGGGAAGAGTGAATTTTTAAACAAAAACTAAAAATAGTAGCAAAATTATGATCATAAGTGGGCTGTAGGTCTGTCTTGGTATTTTAATATTTTGTCGACGTTTCGGGCGTGATTACACAATTCTTCAGGACTCTAAAGTAAAAAATTTTTATTCTAAAAATACTAAAAAAAATCTAAATTAAAATCTATACTTACATTAGCTGTGTTTTTTTGTTTATCTATATAGATTTTGTGCAAAAAAACGACATCGAGATTTTTGAAATCCATGCAAACATTTGGCACCACTGTACATATACTTTGGCAGCTGTCTGTCAAAAATGTTGCTTTTGTTTTTTTTTTATTTTAACTCCGAAGTGGGAAGGCCATTAAATCCATGTTGGATGCAAACAAAAATTTTCATATGGCCATGGCATCCATGTTGGATTCAAAAAAATTTTTTTTTCACAAAAAACCAAAAATGATCTGTATATTCTTAGCTACATTTTAAGACCATGACCATTAACATTAGTTGCGTCGTTCTTGTGTTATAAGCGTTTGAAGGTAGCCATATTGAATTTTTTTTTTATTTTTTTAAAATCAAATGTGAAAACCTTTTTTATTTGTATTTCTAATTTTTCGAAAAAACTTTGGTAATTTTATATACATATCTGTTCAACAATCTTAACAGGATCCATTTAAGACTTTTATCTGAAAAGTGCATTGCGTATATCTCGAGATATTAACATTTCAATGCAACCATGTCAAACAAATTTTTGATTATTTTTTTCTATGAGAGTTTTTTTCAAACCTCGTTTTCTCCGCTTTTTTTTTTGTTAATATTTTCAGATATTTCTGTATGAACACAACAATTAAACTACCTTGGCACTACAGTTTTTATCGAGAGAAATCAAAATCTGGATAATTATCTGGATTTTTCAAAAATCTATACAGATAAAGTTTTTGTTGTATTTAACACGTAAATTGTTTTGATTTCAAAAATCTCGATGTCGTTTTTTTGCACAAAATCTATATAGATAAACAAAAAAACACGCCTAATATTAGGTGTGTTTTTTTGTTTATCTATATAGATTTTGTGCAAAAAAACGACATCGGGATTTTTGAAATCCATGCAAACATTTGGCACCACTGTACATATACTTTGGCAGCTGTTTGTCAAAAATGTTGCTTTTGTTTTTTTTAAAATTTTAACTCCGAAGTGGGAAGGCCATAAACAAAAAATACCAAGACTGGAAACTCGGCGGTCAACTGACGTTTGCCTACAAGCTGCGAGGTGTGGTGAATGTCGTGAACCTATCGTTGTGTTCGTGTTGGATGTGTGGTGAATGTCGTGAATCTATAAATGTGTGCGTGTTAACGTCATTTACCAACGTGGTGGCTTTCACATATATTCACAGACAACACTGAACACAAAAGGGTTTTGGGGGGGAAGACGTACGAAATTTTCCAGTCTTGGTATTTTTTGTTTATGGGGAAGGCCATTACTTCCATGTTGGATGCAAACAAAAATTTTCATATCGCCATGGCATCCATGTTGGATTCAAAAAATTTTTTTTTTCACAAAAAAACAAAAATTATCTGTATATTCTTAGCTACATTTTAAGACCATGACCATTAACATTAGTTGCGTCGTTCTTGTGTTATAAGCGTTTGAAGGTAGCCATATTGAATTTTTTTTCGATTTTTTAAAAATCAAATGTGAAAACTTTTTTATTTTTATTTCTAATTTTTCGAAAAAACTTTGGTAATTTTATATACATATCTGTTGAACAATCTTATCAGGATCCATTTAAGACTTTTATCTGAAAAGTGCATTGCGTATATCTCGAGATATTAACATTTCAATGCAACCATGTCAAACAAATTTTTGATTATTTTTTTTATGAGAGTTTTTTTCAAACCTCGTTTTCTCCGCTTTTTTTTTTTTTGTTAATATTTTCAGAATTTTCTGTATGAACACAACAATTAAACTACTTTGGCACTACTGTTTTTATCGAGAGAAAGTAAAATCTGGATAATTATCTGGATTTTTCAAAAATCTATACAGATAAAGTTTTTGTTGTTTTTAACACGTAAATTGTTTTGATTTCAAAAATCTCGATGTCGTTTTTTTGCACAAAATCTATATAGATAAACAAAAAAACACACCTATTATAAAATAATAAATTTTAAGATATTTCTTAAAATTTGTTTTGGTTAATTTTCTCTTTTATTTTTAATATTTTTGCAATATTTCAAAATTCAAAAATTGAAGCCTTGAAAAAGACATTTCAATTAATCGAATTTCAAAATAATGAAATCTAAATTTCACATTTGATAAAAAAAAATCAAAATTTGACTTTCAAAATCAAACACGATCTTCAGAAATCAGGGGTCGAATTACCGCACACGATTACGATCATACGTTAACGGTTTGTTTATTGCTCTCTCTATTTAATTCGTAGAAGAAGATAGGGACACATAGCAACCCTACGTTAACGAACGTATGCCGTAGTTCGACCCCAGGTCAAATATAAAATTTAGCCTAAAATATTTCTATGGACAAACTGGCTATAGATATTGCTCACTCCTTCGCAATCTGATCGCCTATTAACAGTATTATTAGTATTTAAAATGTGCAACATTTCCAATAACATACGTTTACTATAATGTTTTTCTGTCTGTAAAATGTCAACATTGTTAAAGTCTGGCCTATGTCCTTCATCTATACAATGTAAAGCCAATGCTGTTGTTTGTGAGTGTGCGCTATTAATGTCTGATCTGTGACCAGCTAAACGATTTTTTAACTTTTGCATAGAAGTTCCTACATAAACGGAAGGACAATGGTTTATTCCGTCACCTAGACATTTTATCTTATAGACAATATTAGATCTTTCACTTTTCGAAAATTCACCTTTTAAATTTGAAAACAATGAACTTCTTAAGATATTTGACGATTTAAAAGCTAAACGAACATTGTCTTTATTTCTTATGGGGGCATTTAAAATTCTATTTGAAAGACCAGGGGTCGAATTACAGCATACGATTACGACCATACGTTAACGTTTTTACTATTTGTGTCTCTATTTATTTAGTAGAAAAAGATAGGGACACATAGCGACCATACGTTAACGAACGTATGCCGTAATTCGACCCCTGAAATGTGTAGAATACTTTTGTATGAAAACTGTGTAACATTTGTTACTAATATTTAGCGATACAAGAAATTTCTTAAAACGACACCCTGAAATTTTAATTGTTCAAGCTGACAAAGGCAATGTCACAGTAGCAATAGAAAAAATAACTTATGTTGATAAAATGAAAGATATGATGGCTGACAGGAACACTTATACAATTTTGAGAAGTGACCCCACAAATAAGGTTCAAAGTCGGAATAATAATCTAGTTAAGTACTTGTTCACTAATAATTTCATTAATGAATATGAAAAGAAGAATATGACGACATATACTGCTAATAGTCCTAAAATTTACGGATTACCTAAAATTCATAAACAAAACATGCCTCTAAGACCAATTTGTTCTTCTATGAATGTTCCATGTTATCAGTTATCTAAATACCTAGTAAAAATTTTAAATAACATTACTGTTAACTCTAAATATAACGTAAAAAATGCATCATCGTTTATTTCAACAGTCTCACCAGTTGTTTTAGAACAAGACCATTAGTTTCTTTTGATGTTGTTTCTTTATTCACCAATATTCCTATTCAATTGGCTCTAGAATTAGTTGGAAAAAGTTGGAATATTACACTGGTTAACAAAATTAAACTTTTTTTTTGTTGCCGAAACAAAAATATACTTTTCTGAAGGTTTTCGGTGTGCTGAACTCGAATCTGAAGTCAAAAAAAATTAATCAGCTCCCGTTTTTGAAATATTACTGTTAGAAAATGCAGTATTTCGGACCTTATTCTTTTATATAAGGAAAATTTTTTGAGCATATTTAGTAACGGTTTTCATAAGTATTATTTACCACCTTTTTAAATCTGTTTAAATCTTTCCGATATCTTTTTTACTGCCCGAGATATCCTAAGTTGTTTGGTATTTTTATAAATTTTATAACGTCATTATCTTCTTTGTGATATATGAAGCCAAACCCACTTACTTCAGTTTGAGATATCTCGGGCAATATAAAAGATATTGAAAAAATTTAAACAGGTGTCGAAAGATGGAAAACAGTTCTTATAGAAACCGTTACTAAATATGCTCAAACAATTTTCTTTATACAAAAGAAGAAGGTCCGAAGAATTCAAAAAAACATATTTTTGCATTTTCTAACGGTAATATCTCAAAAACGGGAGCTGATTAGTTGTTTCTGACCTCGTATTCGAGTTCAGCACACCAAAAATCTTCATAAAAGTATATTTTTGTTTCGGCAACAAAACCCTTGTAAACCAGTGTTATCAAAGATCATACAAGAATTCCAAAATTAAAATTCTTAGAAATTTTGCGATTCTGTGTAATCGACAATAATTATTTGGAATATGATAAAATATTTTATCAACAAAAACAAGGAGTTCCTATGGGAAGTCCTGCTTCTCCAATATTAGCAGATATCGTAATGGAAGCATTATTAGATAGCGTATTTGATAAAATTCCAAATAAACCAAAGCTAATTACAAAATATGTCGATGACATTTTTATTATTCTCAAATCGAATCATGTTAATTCAACTCTAACTGCCTTAAATTTACTTTCATCCAAAAATTCAGTTTACTGTTGAGTTGGAAAATAACGGAGAACTTCCTTATCTTGATGTGTTAGTAAAAAGAAAAAATAATAGATTAGTATTTGATTGGTATAAAAAACCAACATCTTCAGGTCGTCTTATTAATTTTAATTCAAAACAGCCGAAACATGTTATTATCAACACAGCTACAAATTTTGTCAACAGAGTATTGGATATCAGTGACATTGTCTTTCGTCAAAAAAACATAAAAAGAATTACCAATACTTTACTTTCTAACTCCTTTCCATTAAACATAATAAGAACAATATTGAATCAATATTTCAATCCCTTGGTTCAAACAAATTTAGTAACAAATGTTACACAGTTTTCATACAAAAGTATTCTATACATTCCAGGTCTTTCAAATAGAATTTTAAATGCCCCCATAAGAAATAAAGACAATGTTCGTTTAGCTTTTAAATCGTCAAATATCTTAAGAAGTTCATTGTTTTCAAATTTAAAAGGTGAATTTTCGAAAAGTGAAAGATCTAATATTGTCTATAAGATAAAATGTCTAGGTGACGGAATAAACCATCGTTTAGCTGGTCACAGATCAGACATTAATAGCGCACACTCACAAACAACAGCATTGGCTTTACATTGTATAGATGAAGGACATAGGCCAGACTTTAACAATGTTGACATTTTACAGACAGAAAAACATTATAGTAAACGTATGTTATTGGAAATGTTGCACATTTTAAATACTAATAATACTGTTAATAGGCGATCAGATTGCGAAGGAGTGAGCAATATCTATAGCCAGTTTGTCCATAGAAATATTTTAGGCTAAATTTTATATTTGACCTGATTTCTGAAGATCGTGTTTGATTTTGAAAGTCAAATTTTGATTTTTTTATCAAATGTGAAATTTATGGCGTTTTCGATTGGCAGTCCGGAAGCGTCCGGAATCATTCTGAAAAAATTTTATTCACACAAAACTGTCAGTTTTGTACGAATAAAACGCTTTCAGAATGATTCCGGACGCTTCCGGACTGCCAATCGAAAACGCCATTAGATTTCATTATTTTGAAATTCGATTAATTGAAACGTCTTTTTCAAGGCTTCAATTTTTGAATTTTGAAATATTGCAAAAATATAAAAAATAAAAAAGAAAATTAACCAAAACAAATTTTAAGAAATATCTTAAAATTTATTATTTTATAATATTGTAAGTATAGATTTTAATTTAGATTTTTTTTAGTATTTTTAGAATAAAAATTTTGTACTTTAGAGTCCTGAAGAAGGGTGTACCCAACTAACAATTTTACTTCCACGAGGTTAAGATTTTTAATTTCTTGCAGCTATTATCTCTACAGGGCTTGTATTTAGTTTGTGAATCGAAAATTCAAACTTTCGAGGCTTAACTTTCGTTAACCGCTTCCTAGAAACCTAGTGCAAGTGGAATCTAAAAATTTCTACAAGCATTAATGTAAACATTTCGTTTAAATTTCAATACGGCCACATGAAATTCCATTGTAGAAGCACAAGAAATTAAAGCCAATAACTGACTTCTTTTAAATGGCTTTGCAAAAGAAATTGTATTAGAACTGCTTACAAAATCTTTATGAATGCTTTCTATTTTTTTTATCCAATTCGAAAATTATTAGACTCAAAAATGACTTAGGTATTTATTTAAGTATGGTAGAAGTACCTACAACTTATACAATTGCCTTAAATGCATTTATTATTATAATTCTATATTACCGAAATTATGTCAATAGTATATGAGTCGTGATATTCATTAAATAAAAAAAAAAAACATTACGTTGAATTTCAAATAAACCGCATTAAACGGTTTTGCCTTTTTAAACAAATATTCCACAAAATATATGTGTTATAGTTACTGCATTCCAATATTTGAATTAAAAAATTGTTGAATCATTGTTTTTGATTGAAAATATTACAAAGTATGTTTTATATTACTTTCAAATATAACGACTTACATAAATGTTTATTTTGTATCTCTGTATGAGAAAAAAAGAAGTTCAATTTCAGGCGCATGAGCGAAAAGTTTTTAGTTTTATATGTTTGCCTTAGCGAAGTTAGGGGACATTTATTTATATTTGTAGAGGTCCTTTAAGTACAAGCAAAACATTGTAAAAAGCATTTAATTTTATAAGTTTGCCTAAGCGAACTAATTTTATTTCTAGAAGCCCTGTGAAAGTGAGTACAAGCTAAATTTTTTAAACTGTCAGGCAAACTCATGAGAATAAGAAATATTTGGATAAGTGCCATTATGGTGACCATTTTTGGTTTTTTTATTCATTGTTATAAAGAAATAAATAAAAAGGTGAATCTTTTCATATCGGTAATTGGTTTAAAATAGTGATATTAAAAATGGTTTACTGGCCAATTTGGAGTTCATATTCAAGTAAGTAGAGAAGAAAGGAAAACAAGATTTTAATCTTCTCCACTTATTTAATTATGAAATATTGATAGACATTTTAGATTTTTACCTAAGTTCAAAACAAAGTTAATTCTCTTATTTTTAAGAAAAAGCCAAGAGCCCAAAAAAATTGAAAATTTTTTTTCTGCTTCGGAAAAATGCAAGTTGACGGCATCCGGGTGAAACCACTAAAGTCTAAAAAAACCGAATTTTTCAGATATTTTTTTCTGCTCCAGAAAAATTGTTCTTGAGTAAAAAGTTATTCTCTTTCATCTTCTCAATAATGATAAGAATGTACAATCAGAATATAATATTATTAAGTCTTTATTAAATAATTTTTTACAAGATAAAAAAAATCAGAAAATACCTAACCAAAAACAATAACTTTGAAAAAAAAAAAAAACACAAATGGTCACCATATTCTTTAAGATATTGCAACTCATCAGGAATTAAGTCGAAGCCCTTAGAAAGTTCTGGTTTCAACTAGTCCAAATTTGAAACTCTTTTATTATATACCTGAGTAGCTCGATGGGTAAGGTACCGGACTTTCAATCAGGATGTACGAGGTTCAAATCCAGCAAAATTCGTCAAGTAAGTTAGAAGTTTTTTTCTCAATATAATTGTGTTTGGAAATTTAATTTCATAAGCAAAACTTGTCTGGATGGAAAACAAAGAAGAAAATGAAAAAATAAAATAATAGGTACACAAAAAAAAATGAAAAAAAAAATATTTTTTTTTCTTTATTCTATTTGGAATTTAGAGTTTAGACTTTCACAAGCCTTCGACGAGTCTGCTCCGAGCTTCTAAATAAAATTAAAAGCCTGTAGCAGTAATACAGATTTTCAAATCTTGAATGTTGCTTGTTTCTATAAGGCATTAAACACAGGTTTTGAGTCTCTCTAATCAACTTGCATATGACTCTTCTAAAGCCTATCAAGCTTCTTGGGTGGGCCAAAAGGGCTTCTCTATGGTCGTATACAAGCAATATTTTTAAAATCGAAACAGCTTCGTTAGACCCTTGTGGAAGTAAAATTGTTAGTTGGGTAATCACGCCCGAAAAGTCGACAAAATATTAAAATACCAAGACAGACCTACAGCCCACTTAGGATCATAATTTTGATTCAAAAAAGGTCACGAAAATAGGATAAATTAAAATTAGTAGCTGTAAAGGCTTGGCCACACCGGAGGGTATGCGGTATAGCGGTAACGATATTTGTACTAAAAAAATTCCACACCTGAACGTTGATGTGTCAGTTTGGAATTTTTTTTCATACAAGTACCCTCACCGCGGACACGATATTTGTATGAAAAAAAATCCACATCTGAACGTTGATATGTCAGTTTGGAATTTTTTTCATACAAGTACCGTTACCTCTACCCGTACCGCTACCGCATACCCTCCGGTGTGGCCAAGCCTTTAAATGGTTTTTAAACTCAAGGTGCCAATCACATGGAGTGGCAACAATAGGGCAGTTTACCCTAAGTAATTTCTATCAATAGTTTTTTTCTTCTTTCAAATTGAATTAATTTTTTTTTTGTTTTTAATTTGATTCTGAGTTGTATTTGCTTCGTCTTCACTTTCCAAATATTTTACTAAAGAATGCACCCTTATTTTGGTTGCGTTTTTTTTTTAATTTTGTTTAATTTTTTTTTTCCTTGTCTCAATTTTTGCTGGCAGAATAATGCTTCGAACATTATTTGTCAGCGCAAAATTAGGTGGAGACTTTTTTTTTACAGCGGCTCCAAATATATAAATTTTGCGCGTGAACTGAGTACTGCTTGGAAAAATATTCAAGACATAATTTGTCCCGAGAAAAAATTTGTATGAGAAATAAAATGTTTCCCGATCTGCGTACTAGGATTTAACAAAAAAATACCATCGATCTAGTCAAAGTAAATAATAAAAACATAAATAAAAAAATAAAAGAAAAAACATCAGAAAATAATTTTATAGCAAAACAAAACAATTTTAATTTCGTTCAAGATATCGTTAACGAAATTTTGTACGGAAAATTTCGTTTCGCTTCAGCTGCGTACTAGGCTTTAAAGCATAGATGATGTAAAATATAAAAAAAACATCCCCCCTATTTCACCCTTGGTTTAAGCTCTGGTTCAACTCTGTTTCGATTCAATTTATATTTAAATAACCAAGAACATGCTCGAACCAGAGTTAAATCACGGGTCGCAGAATCTCTGCGCATGAATAGCTGCGTTCCTTTGGAAATATTTTTCTACTTTTTAGTACTTAAAGCTGCTTTGAACTTCTTTTTCAGTATAGCAAAGTAGATCAAAGTAGTTTTAAGTACTAAAAAGTAGATAAATATTTCCAAAGGAACGCAGCTAATAGGAACTCAAAATAATTTCATGGGACCTTTTTAATTTTATGAACAAACAAACCCAATTATTTAATGTCAAAGTGACAGCTCCTACAGCAACCGTCATCCCTGTCAACTGTCATGTAAAAAATTGTTTATAGTTTTGTTGGCGATTTTTTCCTATCGCTATCAAAAAAGTTTAAAGAAAAAATGTTAATTCTACTCGTTGTAATTGAAAATAAAAAATAAAAACAAAAAAAAAAATGGGTTTCCTCGAAGATTGCCTTATAGTTTTTGCTTCTCAAGTAAGTCCTAATAATCAATAAATACCATAAAATTTATAACAACTTACAAAACTTTCAGTTGGTTTTCTTTGCCGGTGGTTGGTTGTTTTTTGTAAAACAACTTTTCAAAAACTATGAAATCCGTCATATCTCAGTGCAATTTATTTATTCCTTAACATTCGCCTTGTCCATTACCATGTTCGAATTGATAATATTCGAGATTCTTGGTGTATTGGAGTCGTCATCTCGATATTTCCATTGGAGATTAGGTTTGACCTTGCTTCTGTTGATGGTTATCATGGTGATTCCATTGTATATCATTCATTCAGTTATTCATAGTCTTTCTTTAGGTGAGTTTTGATTGAGGAAACCTTAGACAGTATTTTCTAAGTTGGTTTTCTTATTTTTTTTTTAGTTTCTGAGAAATGGGTGCGAATCATGACAGTATTTTGTTATTTTGTGTTCCTTTATGGGCTCTGGAAGATTGGTGATCCATTCCCATTACTTAGTGTATCCCATGGCATATTTACCATTGAACAGGTTGGTATTAATATTTTCTTCTAAAATATAGTCTAAATTTGAGGATTTTGTTTAACAGGGAGTCTCCCGAATTGGGGTTATTGGAGTCACTGTTATGGCTATTTTATCAGGCTTTGGTGCAGTGAATTATCCCTACGAGAGTATGACATATTTTATAAGGTAAGTTTTTTTTAATTCTCCCTTGATGACAATAAAATCATTAAAATAAATTCTACTTTTTGTAGGCTATAAGTCTTTTCTTATTTTCCTATATAAATAATGAATATATCTTTATTCAGGACTCTATAAATAAAATTATGTTCAAATAAAAAAATGTTCAACCTCTTAAGGATTCTTAACAATCGTTAAATCTGCTCGTCTCTTTTTTTACATGGTAAAACATTTTAAAACTCAAATTTAATTATTTTATTTGATGGATTTAATTGTTCCTTTAATTCTAACTTATAAAATAATAAATTGGCGCATTGCCGCAATAAGTCCAAAGTTGTAATGAACATTATTTGCACGATGTTTACATTCACTGTGGCGTATACGTACTTTTTAGATATTTTTATTTATTGAAAAAAAAAGAGTTTATATACATAAATGTCAAAGATGAAAGGGAGTTTTTTTTGGACAGAAATGAAAAGATAAATCTAATAACTCGAATTTGACTTTGAAGTAATGGAAATACTTGTGCATGATTTATCAAAATTTATTAAAGCTGAGATAAATAAAAACTTTTTTTTATTTTCAAAATGCAGATTTTATAAATTTAGGCTTAATTCAAGTTATAAAATCGAAGTTTTCAGTCAAATAAACAGTTTTGGTTCCAAAATCCTTCCATTTTCAAACGTTCAAATTTGTCGTAAAAAATATTTTATTCCACCATCAGTTATAGCAAAAATTCCATCGTATACAATTTTCAACTAATTTAATTTTTTAAAGTTTAAACAAATTTTGTTTACTTAAAATCGTAAGAGCCGTTTTCGAATAAGTTAAAGTTTTCCATATTTGTCACATGCGTACCGTAAAAAGAAATTTCCCCTCTTGAAACTCACCAAAAAGTTTGGGCAGATTTACAATATGGCGTTTTGCAACATTGGCTGGGTGATTGTAAAAAAAAAGTTATTTATTAATATTTTCATTGAGATCACTTCAGTATTTGTAAAACTAGTTTGTTAGATTCATAAAATCCCTTTCTGCTATCCACTTATGTATGTTTAATTTTCTGTTTTATGTTTCATTAATTTTTTTATATCCTCATTTGCTTACATTATTCCATTTCTGCACATAAACATGCGGAGGAAGAACACAAAAATAATATCTATTAATTATATCAACAAATAACAATAACACCGCAACAAATATCCAAACACAAGAAATATAAACAAATCCATTTATAACTTGTATTAAAATCATAAAGTTCAATTTTGGTGTGTAGCACATTTAGTACGTTTACCAACTTCACCAACACAAACTAAACCCATCTGACTTTTCAGATAAAAAATTCCACCTGAAAATCGTGACTAAATGTCAAAAAACGTAACTAAATGCCACCTAACTTTTTATGACATCTGACCAATCAGAGCCTCTGAAAATTTAGATCTTAAGTTTAGGTGGCCTGCGTTGAACTTGGGGATATAATATTGCGTGTTTATCTTTTGGAAATTGTTAGGCAATTCGGAATGTTGCTCAATGCAAAAAAAAGGACGTATAAGTGTCTCGTATTTTGTAATTTGTCCTATGTTTGTCCCGTATTTTCACATTTTCCGATTTTTGTATCCAAACTTTAAATACTTTGTACCGAAAACAAAAAAACAGTGGTTGGAAAAGAAAAGTTTTTTTAATTTTTCAAATAAAAGCATTCGTTTTTAAAAAATGTTCGTCAATTATTTAGTTCCAGCTTGTGTTTGTCAAGTTGAAAAGCTACATCAGAAAAAGTTTTTTTTCGAATGTTGAAAAAACTTTTAAGGACATATTAAAAGTTGAATTAAATATTACAAAATTTCAAAATCATTTGAAATAAAATTAAAATGTTAAAAAACAATTCTGACAATTTTGAAAAAAAAAAAAATATTTTTTTAGAATTTATTAACCAAATCTAAAACCGTTTTCTTGATTTCTGACTTTCTAAATAACTTCGACGTTCATAAGTCAAAATTAGGATAATTATGAAAAATCATTTTATTATTATTTTGTTTGTTGAAAAAACCAATGTTTTCAAAACGATCCAACGAATTTTTTATTTGTACCGGGTTTCGCTTCAAAAAATATCTTCACCGTACCTATAGCCCACAAAAAGTAGAATTTATTTTTTTAAAAAAGGTCACGCAAGAAAGAATATTTACTAAAATCATTATTCCCCCATTTTAAACAGGCCTGTGTCCCAAAGTGATATTGTTGTTCTCGAACGACGGTTAGCTCTAACTGTCGACATGATAACTGGAAAGAAAAAACGCATAGCTCTTGAGCTGAAACGCAACAAACAAAATAACACAAAACCACGTTTGTGGAGTATTTTAAGTTCAGTAGCAAATCGTGATACTGGAGGAGAGAGTAAGTGAAATGATGACCTTATTAGAATGAGCATTACATTGATTTTGGATTTTTTTCAGACATTGGACAGCTGCGATTAGAAATTGCTGGATGTGAAGAAATACTTAGACAAGTGTTTCTTGAAATCAATTCTTTGAAAAACATGCAAGAACGACAGATATGGTCGAAGACACTGAAAGGAAGATACTTCAATGTCATTGGGCATTTCTTTAGCGGATATTGTTTGTATAAGATTTTTATGGTAAGTTATGTTTTTATTGATCTGAGTAGAAATTCTTTTTAGTATCTGTATTCGCAGTAGAATTTTTTGTGAATTACAAAAAAAAAAAAAAAAACACGAACCTGCCGATAAGAATAGGAGCTAAAACCAGCTGCGAATAGAATTTTGAAAAAACAATATTAGTTTCGGTATTTCCTTTGGTGCTTATTTAAAAAATCCTACGGCAGATAACTTTGCCAAAAAAAAACAAATGCTTTTTAGTATTAATTTACTTCTTTATGCAGCTAAGCTTAAAAAGTTTAGACTTGTATCATTTTCTCTGCTCTCCCTCTGATTTCTCAACTCCTTAGCAATTCTTTGTAGCTTTTTTGGAGTAGTTCACAGTTTTCCTGCTTACGCATTGAACTGCTTATGGGTTATTGTAATCCATACAGACCGCCAGTCAATGAATGATTGAAATTGGTTAAAATATAAAGAGTCTAGATTTTATGGTCTTTTGGAGGATTTATCCCAGTTGAGGTCGTTCCGCCTCACCGGAAATTACACTGGTACGTGTCAACAATACGTTAAATAGAATCTTATATTCGACATTTAGCGGAGTTATGACTCGTTAGCTCCTGCAATATTTAGGATCACATTTCTTGAAGATGGTCCACTCACTTGGCTGCATGGGCTACACTAGTTCTCATAAGGCTGCTGAATAACTTTACTTATTTTTATCATTACAGAGAGAGACACCCTTGTTGGATTAATATTTAATTCATGTTTGCCTACTTACTTAAGGTGACTCACAGACTAGATTAATTCTCGTCCTCAATCATCAAGCCAGTTCTGTTGCTAGCTATATGTCTCCAGTTGAACCCATTAAGTTTGCGGGTTGGGAATGACTTCTGGCCCAAGTTTTCCATTCTCACAAAGCCGCACTCAAAACCCCTATTTTATAGCATGTGTATAAAAATTGATCCCAAACGAAAGTATTCGGAACACCATCATTTTACAAAATTTCTAGCAAAAAAAAAAGGTTTTTTGATCATGACAAGGCAACTTTCTGTCTGTTTTTTGTACCAAGTATTGCACCGGGGTATTAAATGAAACCTTGACACGTCCGACTTTGTGTATCCTTTAATGAATGCATCATTCATATTCGAGAATTGAGTATCAACTAATGTGATGATTTGTTTTATTTGATTTTTTGCTACCGCAGTGCACAGTTAACATAATATTTGATCGTGTGGGTCGCAAGGATCCTGTTACTAGAGGCCTTGAAATTGCAGTACACTGGTGTGGCTTTGATATTGATTTGGCATTTTGGAATCAGCATATATCATTTTTATTGGTTGGATGTATAGTAGTCACTTCAATTCGTGGTCTCTTATTAACTCTAACGAAGGTAAGTCAAATTTTTAATAAACATATTAAACTCTTTAGTAAAACTTAAATCTTTTTATTTCAGTTCTTCTATAGAATTTCATCGAGTAAATCATCAAATATTATAGTTTTAATATTAGCACAAATAATGGGCATGTATTTTTGTTCTTCCGTTTTGTTAATGCGAATGAATATGCCAGCCGAATACAGAGTTATCATCACTGAAGTTCTTGGCAGTTTACATTTTAATTTCTATCATCGTTGGTTTGATGTTATATTTTTAGTGAGTGCCCTAACCACAATTGTTGTCTTGTATATATCGCAGAAACCTTGGAATCATGATTCCAGTATAGATTAAGAATGTTAATGCCTACATATATAAAAAAAAGAAAAAAAGTTATAAAAATATTATTTTATTTTCAAATAATCAATTTTAATCAAAAATGTTTAGGGTCAATGTGGGTAAATGTAAACAATTTCATGTCTTTTTTTTCTTTCGACTTTAGATTTTTTTATGTTTTCACGGAACAACTTGAATGGTATCTTCAAATGCAAATATGAAATGATGGCAATTCTTCTTTATAAATATAAACAAATATTTCCCAAATTGTTTACATTACTGTCAAATATGGCATGTTTACAAATACCCCACCATGTTTGTGTTTTTTTGCAAATTCGGGGTAAATGTAAACGGTGGTATAAAATTTAGAATTTCCTCTTTATCATATGGATAACAACTTGAAAAACGTTCAAGAAGGTATTTGACAAAAACTTTTTCAAATTCCAATAAAAGTTTTTGTTTTCTTCCTTTGATTCTTTATATAGGCGCCCAATATGCATCCTGAGCAGCTCTGAACGTAATATTTTTTGTTTTTTTACGTCAAAGGCCGATTTTGCAACATCATCCACTGAAAATGATGGTGTTGGCTACTTTAAAATGTGACTCCGCGGCACTTTAGCAGTAGTAATTGACTTAAAATATGTTATTTTTATTAAAACCAATAATTTCACCAAAAATGTATGTTTATATTTACCCCCAGAATACGTTGTTTACATTTACCCATTATGAAAAATATTCTGGGGTAAATGTAAACACATGCAAATCGACATAAATGTCCTGTATTTTAAAATTTGCTTGTATCACATAGAATCTACATCAAAATTAAAAACAAAAAAATATTTGCAAATTATACTGACTTTATTGAATCTGCAAAAATATTTAATTTTTCTGAAAGACTAACGACTTGTTTGGCACTTTAAAAAATTATCTTTCACGGAAAATACGCTCGTCGAATGAATTCTCTCTTGACAGCAATGAGCTTGACGTATAAGTTAAAAGATACATGCGTCCGCGATTTGTACTTATGTATGCATCAAATAGATTTAACTGAAGCTTGTTATGAGCCATGTTTTCATTTACCCCTGTTTACATTTACCCACATTGACCCTAATTTAAAAAAAAATTAAAACTAAATATAAATTGTAAAACATTAAAAAGAAAAATCGTGATTATTTAAACAAAATAAAACATTCCTAAATAACATCTCGAAATTACACATTTTTATCAAACATCTGGTATGAATTTAGGAAGGGTTGTAAACTAGTGGTTGCTTCAATCAGAAGATGGAATTTTTAGTCATTCTTTTAAGCAAAACTCGACGATGGCTTTTTGTTGTCCAACTAGATCAATATGAACCTTACTCACCAATTATATTTGCTGCTTTTTATACAAAAATATAAAAGCATAAAGGTTTACCTAAATTTTGAAGGGAAAGTGTTTGGCATTTTTTTTTTCCAAGGGGAAGTACTTAAATTGGCAGATTCTACTACTATTGTCCCGAATCCGGCACTACCTAAAGGAAAAATCTGTTATCGTTGCAAAAAACCCATTTAAATAATGGGGAACATTGACGGATCATAATTTAGACCGCATTTGTTCGAGCACATGATAACAAATGGGAAACCGACAACCTTATCGCGCCAAAGTTATGCAAAACCGAAGTTATGAAAAACCGAAGTTATGCAAAATCGAAGTTATGAAAAACCAGAGCTGTGAACACCAAAGCTTTGCAACGTGGTTTTTGGGTTGGCAACCATTGAGAGGAACGATATACGGGAGGTAAGTACTAAAAAGCTAGAGCGCGTTGGTTGAGTTAAGATAAGAAAATGATTGTATGAAAAGGAGGTGTCTATTCCCCTTCCCCCCCCCCCCCCCCCGAACTAATATCATGCATTCTATTAATTTGATCTCCATGATTGAAGTCTTCAAACTCAGGGAATACATATGAAAGGGCTCAAGAAACATTAAGGACCCACCTCTGAAAACGGTGGCAAGCCTCCCAGTTATGTATTTTTCCATTTTTGAATGCTGCTGTTTTTGCAATTGCTTGTACTTTTCTTCTTAGATCGCGGTCGTATCGGAACGTATGTTTTATGCCTTTTTGACAGGGTTCTGAGGGTCTCTCTTTTGAAGATGACAATACCATTTGAGACGGTCGAGTTGAGTTCTATTTTTTGGGAGACAATCAAGCCCTATCGTGTGTTTTTTACGTGAACAAGATTCCTACCGGAAAAATTTAATTTCACTTTTCCCCTATCTTGAGTTCCGGGCAAAAAGTTGCTTGCTTTCATAGACACTCGTATTTTTAAATTAATTTGGCGAAAAATGTAAATATTTCGGGTGGAAATAGGACCCCGCACATTTTGTATGGGAAGTGGCCCTCGGTGAAATTGTCTGAAATTTTAGTATGTTGTTCTCTTGAAGCCCTTGATCAAAAGTTGACATGGACAGAAAGTCGAAAAATGGACAGTTTTTAAAATAACGGGTTTTTTCCGATGACTATCTCAAACCATTTAAAAGGGATAGTAACTCTCTATATTGTGTTTTGCGCTATTTTTTAGTGGAATCTATAGGTTTTTAGGGTCGCTGAAGCCGAATCTGAAGTCAATTTTTGTCCCATCACGTCAGGTTTTCAAGATTGTCTAACCCAAGAGCCAAGACTCGTTCAACCATATATTTAAGCTAATGTTAAGCTTAATCGAACGGTATAACTATAACAACTTCGCATACTAAGGATACGTTTCTTACTCACTCGTAAAGTTAAAAAAAGTAAAAAGTCAACGTTTTGAAATTTCGACATCGCAAAAGCTTATAATCCTAAAATCAAATTAGAGATAAAAACTTAAATTCGTTTAAATAAGGTGAGACATTTTAAAAAGTTCCTTGTGAATCTTCAATAATTACCGTTTTAATTTATGTTCAAACATTTCAATCAAAGAAGACGTTAAAATACAAAAAAAATCCTTCCATTAATCTCCTTTTTATTAGACCATGTCATTGACCTGTCACACTCTTTATTATCAAATAGGCCAAAAATAACAATGTACAAAGACCTCTTTTTAAACCCAATTTAGGTCCTTATAAATACACATCCACACAAGGCAGGACACTTATAACATCATGAACTCTATTTTCAAACATAAAGAATCTATTAAATCACAAAGCCATTCATGTAAATCCTCTCTCCACCGCAATCTCTACCAAAAAACAAAATGTTTATTATCTCTTTTTTTATTTCATCCTTTTGAACCTCTTTTAAAATATTAATGAGCGTGTACACAAACCATGATCGTTTATGCAAATTTTGTTATTTCCTTCGATTAATTAAAAAAATAAATGTACATTCACACACACACATACCCTCTCAGACGACATACAGGTGTTTTTTTCCATTCAGGAGCCACCACCACCGTGTCGGACGCGCCACCGTCTCACAAAGGATTCAGAAAAAAAGGCAAAGCGCAAAGGAATGAACAAAAAAAAAAAAATATAATATAATAAAAAATGGAAAACAAAAAATTTATCACATCAGAAAAGGATTTGTTTTTATATTCACGTGCATATGTGTGTGTCGGATTGTGTGTTTAAATTCGCTTCTTTTGAACACATTTTCCCCTATTTTTTTGGAACATCACAGACAAAAAACAAAGATGAAAAATATAATAAAAATAATACAAAAAAAAAATAAAACACATGAAATAAATATACACAAAGAACACAAAAGTTAGAAACAGAAGATACAAAAAGAAATAAAAAAAAAAAAACAAAATACAGCTAAGGCGTTGTCTGCCACCCTAAAGTAGGGTACGTTAAAAGTATGAAATTCACCTCCCAAGTTTTCGTCATCCTATCGTCTCCGTCAGTATAGTTGTCGAAGAGATGATTTCATACAAAACCACTCCGAATAATTTCACATAAACGACGCGTTTGTATAACAACATCTATACACTGCTATGCCCGCCCTGCCTACCTCCCAAATAAAAAGGTATGGTATGGCAAAAGCAAACAAACAGCCGTGTCACTCCCTATAAATTTGTACGCTACGCTCACACACTCAAACAAGCGTATACGATTCTCTACACAGGATGGACTCTAACGTAAACAGGACTATAGCAAGCAATAAGCTTTGCTAAAAAAGCCAAACGAGCACATTATAGAAATGTCTATGTATACAATGGTCTGTGATATCAGAGTTGTTATGCTTATATTTTCTTAAGGGACATTGGTGTGGAAATATGCAAGGCAAAATAGAATATTGTTTTGTTGAAAAAAAAAGGTTGCGCATACGCCCCAGTGATCCAAATCAGTCTTTTGTCGTTTAAACTTGATTAATTATACTGAACTAAAAACAAACCCATTGTGATAGTTCACATACATACATACATTTCTAAACGGTGCCATCTCGAGTTAAGTTGTAATCGTATTAAATTAATTAAGAAGTTATTTGTAAGATTTTCAAAGTTCTATGATAGAAAAAAAGTATTACATCATGTAATATTTTAACAATTGGGCTTATATAGTCTCAGAAGATATTGTATCTTATTATATAAGTCTATACCAATAAATATATGAATTATTGTAGAGTGTGCAGATTTAAACATATTTTTTTTATAAAAATTTTAACTATTTGCCTGTAAGACCTAAAATCTTTTTATATACCAAATAAACTACAGTAGTAAGAAAAAATAGAAAGGTAGGAATGAAATTTTTTGTACAGTGCAATGACAATTGAGATTAAGATTAGTATTATCTGGGTAACGTCCGGACGCGTCCGTTGAAACTGAGGGATAAATTAAAGAATACTAGCTAGAGTTGGGTTTAAACCCACATATCTCGGTTAACAGTAAAGCATGACATTCACAATACTAGATATATTTTCGAAAATTACAAAATAAGTTGACTTTCAATAAGTTTATAATAGGTAAATTTTGAAAAATTAATTCAACAACGTTTTTTGACGAGGTTTAAATAATGCATTAGCAATAGAAATTTATAAACCGAACACAACATTTAATGACCATTATTATAAAAAAATTGTCTATGAAGTTAAACTAAAAACTATTTTATACTCCTAAAAATTCTAAATAAAAACAAAAACACATTATTGTTTGTAGGGCAAACAAAATTACTACACTGGGTGCATTTTTTATAATGGAACAAGAAGTTTTGAATTTTTTTTAAGACTATGGGTGATATGCATAAAAAAGTAGTACTTACTCAAAGTAAAAGGTGAAAGTAAATACTATAAATTCTAGTAAAAGGTAAAATTCATAGTATTTACTTAATTTCGTATGCATAAAAAAAAGTACCTGCTAGCAGGCAAATACTTTAAGTAGATACTAAATTCATCCAAGTAAATACTAGAATTCACCCAAAAATGATAGTAAATACTTTTTTTTTAGATGATTGGTATTCGTTTCGAATTTAAGCCTGGTACGTATGCTACTGAAGCGATACGAAAATTTTCTTACAAAAAAAAGCACAACTAAATTGAACGAAGAATTATTTTCAGCTTAGCCAACGAAATTCTTAGCTATGACCGCACAGTTGGAAAAATTAAAATCATTTGTCACTAGCATTTAATTGTCCAGGTCATTTTACTTGCTAAAAAAGAGTTTTTTGACTTTGGAGACCTAGACAAATTTTCGTTTAGCATTAGCAGCGTACTAGGGCTTACAAATAAATTGTTCTGAAAGTTTTACCGTGTAATCCAATACAAATTTTTACTGTTTCTTAAATTTGAGTTTGTGATGTGAACATCTGTTCGTGCTTTTTTTGTGAGTCAAAAGTGAACTTAACAGCAGCATAAAAAAATTGAACTTGAGATAACAATCAGATATTACATGATGGCTCTAACGATTTTCTTTTAAAAACTTAATATTGAAAATATGGACCGTAATAAACGGTATTTCCCATAGAACCGTTTTCTAGTAAACGACACCACCAATTTCAATAAAAAAATATGAACAAAAACTTTTTAGTGGCCTTAATATTAAAATAAAACAAAATTTTCAATAAAATCATTTTTGGATTAAAAAAAGATCGAAATTTTGTATGAAAAATCTATCTATTGAAACTTTATTTTTATTTATCAATTAATATATCTTCTTTTTAATGGAATACCATTTTTATTTTTAAAAAAATTTGTGAATATTTTTATATGAAAAAAAAACTTCTTTTTAAAAAAGCGGCTCTAGATTTCCAATTCTTTGTGATGCATTAAAAAAAAAAAAAACGTTATTTAACTTTAAACCAAATTTTATATTATTTTAAAGTTTTTTTATATTTTTTAAAAATAATCTTTTATGAATTTGTAAAAAGCTTTAATATTTCAAGCAACTTTTGACATAAGAGCAAGTACGTGCGACACAGTTTTGCATTTTTTTTTCATTGCGAATTCCTTAAAATATATTATTCATGGCTAGTAAAGTTAATATACTGTTGGCAATTCAAATATGATTCAGAGATGAAATTATCTCAACAGTTTTGAAACTTGACATTACTTAAAATAAAAACTTATTGAAAAAAAATTACTATTCATTTACAATAATGACTTATTGATAAAGTATTTTTAAATTTAACTCTGAGCCCGATAATCGATCATTCTAAACTTTTTGGTAATTGATACATACAAATTCTGCCATTTCGACAAATATTAACAACCATCCATTTTTAAGAAATACCATGAAAAGATTGCGTCAAAATATGACTCAAGACTGCTATTCATAAGTTTCATGGCTTCATAATTGCGGTTTTAAAACAAAAAAGTATATACTATCAATTTTACAAGTTGGTATTTTGTAATCTTGAAAAAATCTAGTAATTCCTAAAGAAAAAAAGTACTTACTAGTTTTTATGCATATGGAATAAAGTATTTACTGAAAAAGTTCATCCAAAAAAGTAGTTACTATGAATGATAGTAAATACTTAATTTTCAGCATTTACTTGATTGTTATGCATATGAAAAATAGTATATACTTGAAAATTCTCTAGTAAAAGCATTTGCTATTTTTTATGCATATCACCCTATGCCTTAAAGATTAAATCGCATGTTGTTTATCACGTAATTGTAGTTCATCTGTTGGTCACCAAGCTGCAAATTTTAGCAGTTTCGTTGAAAATTCTTGAATTTAAAATATTATTGAATTATTAAACTGATCCTGGTACAAGCAAATGCAAAACCACCAGCATTCAGTTGGCCTTAGAAATGGAACAATACAAAACCGGGAGGCTTGCCGCCGATTTCTGAGGTCAACCCGGCGAACCCCACAGGCGGATCACTAGTGTGAAGCAGTTACGTGGGATAGTTATGATCCCCTCGACATCGAGATCATAACAGCGCCAAGAAAAAGGAAGAAGAAGAAGATTGAATTATTAAACTTAACGTAAAAAATGAAGACAAAAATGAACTCCGAATTTTCATTGCAAAGTTCATGGGTCAGACAGTGATGTATCCTGAACCCCCAACAATTTATTGTAGGGCTCTTTTAAAATCTCAAAGTTTTTAGGAGAGTGTAAAAATAAAACCAAGTTGATAGTTGCTGAGCATAGTTAAGTAATGGATTCGAAAGTATCTGCCAACTTAAAGAAAACGAAGTAAAGTAATTTCAGACGAAAAAATGAGATAAGAACTTTTTAATTATTAAAAAATTTTATAACATTTTATTTCATAAATTTAGCAAAATTTCGTTCAATTTCAGAATTTATGGCCTAAGAGTTGTTGCTTCAAGCAAAACTTAAATATTTAAGTGTATAATAAAACCTTATGTGACAGTTTACGTAGAGAAAAAAGATGGGAAGAGGATTTAATGTTAAATTTTAATATTTAAGTTTCTTTCGATCAAATGGCCAAAATAGTAGTTTTTAGGAAGTAAAAGAGATTTTGTTGTCATACAAAATTGTTAATGGCCAGTAATAAAGTTACAGAACTGGGGCACTGCAAGTATACGTTTTTAGTTAAGCAGGCACAGCTTGCCATCTTACCCTGGGTAAAGTTGAGAATAATGACAATACTGGCAAAGGTGGCGGTTTTTTATATTCCCTGATTGCTGTTTTACTATTGTAAACTCATCTTTAGTTGAACAAACAATGCCCATTTCATTCAATGTTCATCTTTCATTTTGGTAATACAAGACGTGATACTTCTTGTGTGATGAAATCGCTACTTGGTCTCGTAACTTGAAAATGTTTTACATCGCTAGCCGCTGATCAATACTTATTGGCTATTGACAAGAAAACCCAGTTTTTAAAACAACGCCAGTAATGGCTTGATGTCAAGTCAAGCCCAGGTACCAGTCAGTACCAGTGCTTTTAACAACTTTTTGAGAATTCGTTTCACCTTGTATTAATTTGTTACAAGGAAGGTAGCTCGATTTTCAAATTCAAGTGACCTCAACTCCAAATTTATAAAGCGTTTTGTATATCGGATTAATTTTTTATATTAAAATTTTCATTTCAAAATTTAACACTACTCACAAAATGGGTTAGTTTTCTACCAATTTGAACGCACTTTTACATTTTCAGATATACTTTTATTTACAGTGGTGGGGAGAAAAATGAGTAAATTATTAAAAAATATGTCAATATGTTGCAGTTTTTATTTTGAACTTCAGTAATTCTAAGCTTTAATAAGAAAAAAAAAAATTATTTGGAAACAAACCATACTTTTCTGATCTGATTTTCTTCCTGAATTAACAACAAGAATATAACAACACTGTTCTACCATACAACCAGTGCGCTTTGTGACGCGTCATCATCCCTGTTTGTGCGGTTTTCAAAAAGAGCTGGGTTGCTCCTTTTGAAGCTGAGGGGGTGGGCCAAAGCCTCATTCCCTCTTAAAATAAAAATACAAAAAAACAAAAAAACAAATTCTCATGAAGACAACAATAAAAAACGGGCGCCGCTAGCTGCCAACTCTCACGAGTGGGATGCGGGTCGATATCATCCCGAATTTACAATCATAGATTAAATTATAAAAAGGGGAAAAAAGTCTCCTGCTTCCATAGAGTGCTACTATACTACTGCTGCTGCTACAATACTGCTCCTGCTGCCACACACAAGGGTGTGCGTTTTCTGTTAAACAAGCGTGTGTATGTTTTATATCATGGGAGTGGAGCCCAGGAATGGGGGCGATGGCGGCGGCAGCGGCGACAGGCGAGTGACTCCAAAAAGAAAGGACGAGAGTATACACAGACACAACTACGACTGTCGACTACATTCCACACGTAGGTATCTTACTCGGCAGCAGCAGCTCGGCAGGACTTTCTGGTGAAACACAAAAATTCTGTGTGTGGCGCGCGCGACAGATTCCTCTTAATCCGGCTGTTTGCACAATCCACACTTAACTAGCGGTAGTATAGCTTAGGCTTCGGTTGTATATTGACATAAGAGCGTGTAGCACAAGTTGTCCTTACAACAAATTTACCTCTCGACAAAATTCGTAATTTATATTGTATTTTGTCGGTTTTTTTTCGAAAAACAAAAAATTAAGGCCTTTTTGTCTCTTTGTTTTTTGTCAGCGCCAAGTTTATTGAAATTAGATTCCCTGTTCTCTTTGTGCACTAAGGGTAATTTTCTATGTCTGACAAATAAATTCCTATACATTGAAAAAAAAAAAAAACTGTGGCTTTTTTTGTGATTAATTTGTACTAATTAATTTATGTGTTTTATATACAATTATTGTATATATACAAGTGCATATAGTCATATTAATTCCATCCGCAAAAAAATTTTAGAGTGATTGAAGAGGGCCAGGCGCACGTGCTGATTTAATTGATTAAACTTTTTACATTGTTACCCTGGTGTTCCGGAGTTATTTATACATTAATGTGATTCATTGTAGAATTTTTTTTTTCAAAAATAAAAATAAAAACAAAATTAAGCGAAAAAACCACCGAACATAATTAAAAAAAATCCTTATAGTGTTTTTTTAATTAAATTAACAAAAAAAAAAAAGTTTAAAAATGGGTTGTAATACAAGTCAGGAAGTTAAGGCGAAAAAAACAGAAGAGGATGGTGCAGCTCAGGAGGATGGAAAAACTACTGAAACCGAACAGACAATGCCAGCTATGAATGGTGATGCTTCAGCACCATCTGTTGAGGACAGTTGCTCGGATGCAGCAAATAAAAGTAGTATTGTGCCTGAAACTGCTGCTGTGACCAAGGAGCCAACAGAGAGGGACCAGAATGCACAGAACAATGGTATTCAAAAGCAGCACGGGAAGCAGCAACAACAACAAAAATCACCAGAAGTGCCAGCAGGTGATGTCACCATTGTCGATGATGGAAAACATCATAACGGTCTAGTGAATGGTGATATTAACGATGACACTTCCAGTAGCAATGTCAAACGATGTGACAAAGCAGAGATTAGCGAGCTGAACAATGTGGATATCGATGGTGATGAAGACAAGGACGATGTGAATGATGACGACGATGAAGGTAATTTGAATATAAGAGCCCATTATCGTGTCTTTTGACAATTCCTCAGAATAGGTAGTTACTTAGGTCCTTAGCTAAAAATTTGATAAGGACTTTGTGTTATGGATCGTAAAACTTAAGGAGACTCGTTAAAAAAGAAAATAGGAAAGGTTTTTTGTTACCGATTTTTGGGATTTCGGATCATTTCATCCTACAAAATATACTTAAGACTCCTCTAATACATACATATAGGTTAGGTATAGGTAAGCTCATTTTCTCCCAAGACGAGGATTTCCTTTCTTTAATATTCGAAGACGAAAAAATACTCACTCGTAAGAAGACAATCCAATTTGTATCGGCAATTGCGCATGTTTTCAATTTGGTCCAGCGCCTTTATTTTTTCCTTTTTTTTATGTCTGCTTCTTAAATTTTATTATTAAATCTCATGAATGGGCATGTTTACAAACAACCCCACTCAGTGGATCCTTTTCCTTTGCCAAAAAAAAACTATGGGTATATATAGAAGCTTATATACATGTTTATAATATATTTTTTTTTTCTTCCTTTTTCTATACAGCACTTAGAGACACAATACATTTTTCTTTTTTTTGTTGAATTTGCTGGTATTTCACTTAGGCGTAGTCGTCATGAAGTCTAGAGATGGAATTATTGTGAACAAAAAAAAAAAAAAATTGTTCATGGATTTCTTTATATTTCCAGAAAATTGCAAGAATACTTCTTTTTTTTTTGTATTCGGCCGTTATGTTGGTTTAGTGTTTGACAGCTGTATAAGAAGATAAGCACTTCTTTGCTAGGGTTTTTACTTTTTAAGAGTTGGTTAAGGTCACGTCAGAAGTTTAAATCTTTGTAAAAAACAAAAAGAGGGAGAGATAAATCTGTTCGTTACAATTTAATGATATCTAGAAAAATGTTTTCAAAAATACAAACGTTCATAGTTTGAACTTTACAATTTTGTATTGTATGATTTGTAATTTTTGATGATGTTACACAAAACTTGGAATTTTGCAATGACAGAGAGGAAAAAGTTGGGCCTGTCATTTAGATTCCAATTCGTCTTCTATTTAAAATCATGTGCAGTTATTTTCTCCTAAGACTAAATGCAAATTTAAAACAATCGTTTACAATTTCTTCATTTAAAAATATCAGTAACTGCCAAACAATCAAGTCTTGACTAAGAAAATGTAAACTATTCCATTTGTTAGTTTTATAACCCTAGGCATATAAGAAAGTCCTATGAGCGCTTATGTGGATTTCTTTTTGGAAATTAATTCGATGGAAACACTAGAAAAAAATTCTAATTTCGTTCAAGTTTTCTTAATCATTTAGTAACTCTGGGTCTACTTGATATGTAGGTTCTTTCTTTTGTTAGTTCATGCCTGCATCAAGCATTTTAACTAAAAGCAGAAAGAAAAAACATCAGTTCAACATGCCTAAACAATTTTACCAAAATTGGCCACTGTGGTGTATGAGTACTTTTTTTCTTGGATGGTTTTTTTTTTCGTTAACCAATAAGTCACACCAATTGACATTTGATGATCACTCTACGATCTTCTTAATGATTAAACTGTACATAGGCGTTAGGCGTGTTAATATACCAGAGATCCTCCATTTTAGGGTGACTTCAATTTTGTCATTCTTGAAGTTTGAGAGCTGCTTTGTCTATAACTATGAAACGAAGTATGGTAGTGGTAACTATTGGTAGCCATTTGATACGAACAAAAGTGTTAGAAATTGGAATTAATGTTCGATTTGTAATTAAAATAAGGAATGTAAGCGATCCATGCCAAATACTTTCAGTGTAACATTGTGTACCAGAATAATTTGGAATTTAAGATACATATTTATTTTTTTGTCTCTGTACTTGCGAGTTATTTGATGAAATGCATTTTTGTGCATTTTGATTCAAAATTTTGAAAGTAATTCCTTGTTTAATGGACTGCACTAAAAACAGAATGGCAATAGTTATTTGATTCAGACGAAACTGACAAAATTAAGACTCTAATTTATTGTGTGTGTATTACATACATCAAATGAAAGGTCTCGATGAGTGTATTATTTTTTTATATGGGCAAAAGTCTGTATCTCGTGCAGGGAAAGTACAGTGATGCATTTTATGTTCAAAAATATTTTCAATACAATTCAGAAAAGTATACATTTTTAAATTGATTCAAAAACATTATAATAACGGTGATCTATTGGACTAATCCATCAACTACCTTGTTGGTTAAATAATTTAAATATATGAAGGTTGTGACTAATTTTTCAAAAATGCAACTCAAACTTGTATTAATATTTCATAAATACGTTTTTTCGCATTGTGGTTGTTATTATGGATAATTTGTGTGTAGTTTGTGTCCGATTCTTAGCTCGACAACGATGCAGGCATGAAATCTCAAGAAGTTAGAGTGCAGTGAATACATTTTTGAACATAAATGCATCACTGCACCTTCCACGAGATAGAGTTTTGTGTCCATTCGCTCATTAGTACCTCTTATTTGATGTATGTTTCAATGTGTTACATTTATTTTTGAGCATGAAATGCACCACTGCACTTTCCATGCATGAGATAGAGTTTTTTGTTCATACTTTCTACTTTCTATTATCATAAATAACAGACACTCAGGTAACTGGGGTACAAAGGAAATTTTCGAAATAAAAATTAGCTATAAGTAATTATTAATTCCTCCTTTCGTGACCTTTTTCAGTACGAATTAGAATATATTGAAGAAAGACCTATAGTAAAATTTAATTAGCTATCTATAATTTCAATTAAATTTGCGATTTCTAGTTTATTTTCGTCGCAGATATTTTTTTTTTGATAGCCAGAGACTCAAAGCAGATAGAAATGCTCATTATGATGCCCCAATTAATTAGCGCTGGGATGCAGCGTTTATTAAAACCAAACTTGTGGTAGCTGAGTTAAGAAGTTTTTTTTTAAATTAAGTTTTGAAGATCTTGTTAAATATTCTCTTACTACATTTTAGCCGAAGAAAATTGTTTGGAGGTGCATTTCGATCGCGAAGGCATCTCTTTAGCATATTTCACAGCTACGTTCTATTGAATTTAAATTTGGATTTTTGGATGATCAATCCAAAGTTTGTTTACCAAGGTCTTGAAGATATTCTGAAACCACTCTAGCAGTATGACTGTGCACCAATTCTAAAGCTGAGTGGCACCGAATGTTGTTTGAGACAGTCACACGTACCTTTGGATACTCACCAGTAGGCCTGACAAACCCCGTCTGAAGTTAAGCAAATTCTACCACAGGAAAATTTAAGGTTGACAGATAGATTTCAGCAAATCTCTCCTCAAACCTTCGCACTCATTTCATTCCATCCCTCCCTCTTGTCCCATCTGAGAAAAGAACCATTATACCGAGATATACATAAGGTAATAATAGCGTTTTTCTGTAGAACAAATAGGGTGTGCGTTAAATTTGAGCATAAGTGCAGTATAATTGATTGTCATTCATCAGAACATGTTTTTAAAAGTTCTTACAAACATTTTTTTTACTATCAATTTGACTACCAAAATTAACTACAAAGAAGCTTTTAAGCAGTGGAAAAGTGAAAATTTTTTAAACATTCTTGAGAAAATGTTTAAGCGAGGGATTAAAACTTATTTTTTTTTTAAATTGTTTCCCCAATTTCTTCTTTAAAAAATAAACCGGGAATAGTAAAATGAAATTTGTGCAAACTTCTTATTGAAAATACACCTTTTACGACCTGTTTGTCGTTAAGTTGAAGTGTTTTATACTTTAAAATAAAAAAAACATTGTTAATGTTTTCAATCTACATATTTTTCATTTTGATGAATACATACTTGAAATGTAAACACTTTGTTTTTGAGTGCGTGTAATTGTAAGCAAACAGTTGCATATAGAACCATCTGTTAAATACCTACTTCCTGTTTTACAAATTAACATTGAAAGGGATAAACTTTTAACTTGTTTCAGTTATAGTTATCAAAGCAAATGAAACTTTTCAAAGTTTAAGTTATTGCGATATAAAGTTGACAGAGCAGCACACATTTGAAAATTTCTCTCTATGAAAAGTGTACAAAACCTCTTAACCCTTAGTTCTTTTTACTTATACTCAGTCGACAAGCTAGCTAAAGAAACTAATTAATAATATTTCTCTCCCGAAATGTTATAATACCACCATTAGAAGTTCCTTTAACCCATAATTTAAATACACACACGCATAAATATCAGTATCATAACCCTAAAATTATAGGAATAAATTTGAATATACAAAATAAATAAACAGCCATCATTAATTATAAAATGTAAACTTTTGAATTCAACTTTATAAGTAATTGGCAAAGTGACAGGACAAAATTCTACAAAGAACAAAACTAATACAGTGGAAAATACAGACAGCAAATAAAACAACTATGGCAAGTGTTTGCGTTGACTTTAGGGTACATTGAAATCTATCCTCTCAATTTAGGGAAATATGTTAGAATGTGTGTATTTTGTGGTAATTTATGACAGTCAGACATTTTTGGAGGTAGGTTTAGGTATGGTTTACTGAGTTTTGACAAATTGACTGTTAATGGCAGTTTATTAAATGTAGAAACCTGTGGTTATATACTTATAAGGGTGTTTCGGAAAATGATCTTACATAATATATTATTGTGTTATGTACGTTTGATGCCCTTTTAAGCCCCATGACTCTAATTTTTATGGATCCAAAAACGTCCTTTAATATGCCAATTATCGGCATAAATGGACACATCCTTATCTTGAAATGATTCTTCAAATATTTTCTATTATGTCATGATAAAATTGGAAGATATTGCCTTAAAATTGATAGCAAGTTTTCTAAGTTGCTAAGTTTAGATTGTTACTCACTTTGTAAAGTCAACAACAAAAGGCTCTATATAACATTAACTCTATAACTCTGTTTATTATTTTTGAAGCAGTCAGGCTTAATTGGTATTGATGGAATTTACGGATAAAATAAAAGTTTTTCGAAGTTGAACATCGGAATCAGAAGTCATTGTGATATCGTTTGGCGTTTTTTCACGTCAACGTCTGACTTGGTTTGTTCTGTCTTGGTTGTATGTTGTTGTGTGACTGTGTTATGTTGTGTGATTGGCAAATCGTGTTAACTATAGAGAAAGTTAAGGATTTTCTAGAGCAAAAACTTGAAATTTTTTAAGTTCACAATGAACGGTAACTGCCAAATGACAAAAGACCTTGATTTTCTCAAAAACCTATAGGCTAAAGCAAATAAGTTTTCATTTTTTAAATATAAAAAATATTTTTTTGCACCATTCTGATTTTCTCCTAAATGATTAAACCGATTTTAACGATTTTTTTTAATAAAAAAGCATACAATATATACAATAGGGTGGGTCAAAAAAATCGAAAATTTTTTTTTTTATTTGGTACTCCGAAAAATCGATTGCTAGACCCCTCTAGAATATACACACCAAATATGAGCTCTTTATATTAATGGGAAAGTCCTCCGCTTTGCAATTTTCCATTTTTACATCAAGCTTCTACTAAAAAAAAATAATTTTTTTTTTAATTGACTTTTTAGCAAATTTCTTTTCATATTCTTGTATTAAATTGAACGCTCTACAAAAAAGGCCTTATACACTTTTTTCGTTTATCTAACCGAATAGATATTTGAGGTCCAAAAATCGAGAAAATCTTTAAAAATTCGTTTTTTGTTCTTAATTTTGTAACAAATTGAAGAATTATAATGATCAAACTTGTTGAAAATTGATTGCTCCACAAAAAAGGTCTAGCTAACTTTTTTCATTAATCTAACCATTCTAAAGATATTCGAGGTCAAAGTTAAAAAAAAAAATATAAAAACATTTTATATTTTTAAAAAATTTCTAATTCACTGAAACTTCATTATTTTCAAATTAGCAAGATATATTCTTGTAGGGGCTTAAACGTTCTACAAAAAATTCTTTGGAATGAAATTGATTGCTTTAACCGTTTAGAAGATATTCGTATCCAAGCCAATGCTCACTGATTTCAATAGTTTTCTTATGACCCGTATGCATTGCGATTTGGATACGAATATCTTCTAAACGGTTAAAGCAATCAATTTCATTGTAAGGAATTTTTTGTAGAACGTTTAAGCCCCTACAAGAATATATCTTGCTAATTTGAAAATAATGAAGTTTCAGTGCATTAGAAATTTTTTAAAAATATAAAATATTTTTATATTTTTTTTTAACTTTGACCTCGAATATCTTTAGAATGGTTAGATTAATGAAAAAAGTTAGCTAGGCCTTTTTTGTGTAGCAATCAATTTTCAACAAGAATATGTCTTGCGCGTTTGACCATTATAATTTTTCAATTTGTTACAAAATTAAGAACAAAAAACGAATTTTTAAAGATTTTCTCGATTTTTGGACCTCAAATATCTATTCAACGGTTAGATAAACGAAAAAAGTGTGTAAGGCCTTTTTTGTAGAGCGTTCAATTTCCTACAAGAATATGAAAAGAAATTTGCGAAAAAGTCAATTAATAAAAAAATTATTTTTTTTTTGTAGAAGCTTGATGTAAAAATGGAAAATTGCAAAGCGGAGGACCTTCCCATTAATATAAAGAGCTCATATTTGGTGTGTATATTCTAGAGGGGTCTAGCAATCGATTTTTCTGAGTACCAATTCAAAAAAAAGAATTTCGATTTTTTTGACCCACCCTAATATACAAATTTCTAAAAATGTTTAAATCCTCATTGTTGGTTTTTTTAAAAACATTTAAAATTTTTTTTTCCAAAAATAATTTTTTGAAAACAATTATGCTTTACTCATACATTTCGTATTTTATGATTGAATAAATGAAGCAATGTTTCTGAATTGTTACTAAGAGAAAATTATGTGTGATCCAGTAAGTCTACATAGTGCAAATATTGTTTTACCTTTAAACCAATAAGCGTCAGTGACTATATTAAATTAAAAATGTCCTACTTTTTCCAGTATTCTAGACACATATATATGTATGACGAAATCGTGACAGGGGAATTGTTTCGCTTGAACTTTCAATTTTGTTTGACCAAGTCCTCCAATAATAGTATCATGTTTCTACAAAGAAAAAGAAAATGTTGTGACTTGTGATTTCCCCCAATTCATGCAGTGTGGATTACCGAATCGAACAAAAAATTCAAAAAGAATGTTGAAATAATTCAATTTGAATTATTTTCTATTAATTTAGATTCGAAAGCCTTCCTTTTGAGATTAATTTTAAATTATTTGAATTATCAATTCAATAAAATGAAAGACAGGTTTTTAAGAACCACTGGAAGGATCAAATTTGATTAAAAAAAAAGTAATAGGTACAAAATGTTTAGAACCTTTTGAAAAATATTTTTGGTTTGAAGGCACTTAAAATAGAAGATAAAATAAAACTTTTTTTTATTTTTGAAAATTAACGAACATGTGTTTGTTAGAATTTGTCCTAAAAAAACTCCGAATTACCTTTAAGAAAAAGAGATGTTATGAAACAAGCCCTAAGTATACAAATATTCATTAAAACCGACTGACTCCATAATAATATAGTCAAATAAGGTGAAAAAAGAATCCTAATAGAAATAGGTTAAACTAAGTTAGGTGGAGATTTAAAAAAAAAAAAAAGGAAAACTTTAGACTAAGCGACATGATTTAAAGGTATTTTTTAACACTTATTTTAACAAAATTCACAAGAAAGTCAACCTGACCATCCCTGTAAAGTAATGCACCTTATTCAAGTTGATCTGACACAAATATCTAAAAAGTTGTTTTTAAATTTTTTAAACCAGGAAAATTAGAATTAAAATTTTGACATAAGTTATAGAATATCCCAACAAAGATAGAAACAAAAAAAAAAGCTTATTAGCACTAATTCCAAGATTGTACCAGGATTTTTTTAGTGCATATCTTAAAATTTCCCCTTTTCTCAAAAAATACCATTTTTTCATAGATATGAATGTTTTTTTCATTGCATTGTTTTGATTCTTTAATGATAATGGATATGAAAACCTCTACCATTACTTTTAATGGTTCAATAGCAACTGTTATAATAATATAATTTGACAGATAAAAAACAGATATAACTTTTTTCAGAGACCTTGATTGCCTTGATTTTAGATTTTTTGGAATCAGCATTAAAAAATACCTTTGAAGTCATGTATCATACACGGACAAAACAGACCACATAGAATTAAGCGGATCACACCTTAATTTAAGTGGATTTCTGCATGGTTATGGCTGAGATGACATTCATCTTAAATTAAGGTGACTTCACCTTAAATTAAAGTGATAAGTCACATTAATTTCTTGAATGCGCAAATTAAAAAAAAAAACTGGAAGCCACCGGGTATCTAACCTACAACTGGGTTGGGTTACTAGGTCAGTGCCTTCCCACTGTGCTATCTCACTGTTGGAAATAAGTATGATAAACTGCACGTAAGGCTTAAGTGTGATTATAATTTTAAAATTTTTATTTTTGGTCGGTTTTTTTAACATGAAACAATGAACATTCACATTAAAATAAGATTAAGTTCATATTCAATTTAACTGAGTTTAAGTGGAATCACTTTATTTTAAGCGGATATCACCTTATTTTAAGGTGATAAAATTTAATGTTAACATCTTATTTTAAGGTGACACTTTTTTCTCCGTGTATGTGTATTTAATAGCAACGGGTAATAGTGCTAATTTTGAAAATCTCCATTTCGCGCTTTGACCTTGAAAATCGCGACTTGCGGACATGAGATTTTTCTAGACTTTTGATGTATGTTATAGAATGCCAAAACCAAGATATTGAGCAAAAAAAACGTTGGGAAAAAGAATGAATTAGTTTTTATCAAAATTAGAAATTATCAAAAAAAAACTTCTATTAGCATTCATTTCGAGGTTTAACGCTTATTTGACTGGATTATAAGCGAAGAAACCCAAAACAAGTCTGACTTGTGAGAGGCATTGACTTTGACTGTATCGCTGGTATCATTCATTTTCATGACAAAATTTAAAGTAGATGGTGTGTAAGAAATGCTTAGTTTTAATTTAATTCTATTTTCAACGAATTTCAAACCATCTCCCTTAGCACTTAACCTATAAGTATAATGCAAATATTTACACATTTTTTTCTTCTTAAAATCCTATGTTTTAACCAGTTACCTATATATATGAATTTAATTCACTAAATAATTTCCGTTTCGATGACGAATTGAAACCATTAACCCTTTTGGGAAACCTAGAAAGACAACCACCTGAAAAATAAAACTTCGCAATGACCTCAACAACCTACAAATTTCATCACATCAACTTCTCTATATACTTTATTAAAAACACCCTGTTATGACCTACACAAAATATATTTTAGTCTCTCTTCTAACATGGTTAAAATTAGGAAATTGGCATAATTAACTATTTTACACCCAAAAAAAATAAAAAAAGAGGGTCATCACCACTACCACCTTGGGTTTTAAGGGTTTACCTTTATTTAGTGGTTTGCCTGGATGAATATATCTCATACTCACATATCAACTTTCATATACATTTGCCATAGATTTTGAGGATGGGTAATTAAATGAAAAACCCCAATAGTCCTCCACCCACCTTAGAAAGCAAACGTACCATTTATATAAATAGCTTTCCACATTATGATTACATTTGTGTGTCCCTTGACTAACGGGACTGAGGTCTTATAAAAAATATAGAAGAGAAGTATGTATTCACATATTTGTTTGTGAGGCTCTTTTATTAGCCAGTTGGGTTTTTATTCAACAAATGCGTGATTAAGAATCGTTTACATTGTGTGGGAGTAATTAAAGTGGTGCTTCTAATTTCATCGCGAGTGGCCATTCTATCAACAGTTGTTGTTGTTGTTGTTATTGTTGTTGTTTTCTTTTTTGTTAGCATTGTTGAGTGTTAAGAAAGCAATCGGCCATATCAATTTTATATATACGAACTGTCAATAGGAAAAACACACAACGGACATTATGAGTTTATATAATAATAATTATTTGGTTATCAAAGTAGAGCAAAGAAATAAGGTAAGGATTGAGGTTAAAAAGTGTGGAAAATATAATGTTTTTTTTTTCTTTAGAGGAAAGAAATATTATTATGGCGGAATAGATAGAAAAAGGATTGTATTGATCAATATATTGATATTGATTAATATTATGACTCAACGGAATTTTAAGGTTTGAAGGTTTTTCAAGGTTTTGCAAATAAAAATTATTCGAATTACAACCGTACATTCGTTAAGCAAAATTAAAGAGTAATGAATATAGATGTGGAGAGATTGTTTATTTTTTATATTAAAAAGTGAGGTTAAGATTCGAAAAATTCCGTAGGGTTTCAAGGGATCTTGAAAGGGTGTTTCGTAGAGGAAGAAATGTATGCAACATGCAAGTATTTATGTAAGGTGCATTTGCATTATTTTTTGTATCAAGTTGAATTAAAAAATACCAGCACTGTAAAGATACAAGACCAATTTTGTTTTAAATTTGTCTGCCTTTTCAGAAGTGTGCATAAATAGAATTGTAAATGAAAGACTCAAAATTACGAAATAAATACGAAAAATCGTGTAGTCTTGGTTATTGTTTTAAGTTGAAGGGGGGTTGTCCTCTAGGCTGATCAAAAGTCCTGAATCCAGGGCCGTGAGCTTAATGAAGAAAGGGGGGGGGGGAGGGGCTGACAGTTTCCCTTTATAATACACGAGCGGAATGAATTAAGGGATACAAAAAAATTTACAAAATTTTTGAGGTTGTTCATTTCCCTTTAAAATAGTCGTACCTGGAATTTTAAAAAGAATATACCGAAGAATATTGAATACCGAATTTTTTTTCCAATTTTTTCCGGTTTTTTTTTTTTGTTTAAACACTAAAAAAATATTTCGAACTTAAATTCCTACTATTAGGGATCGAATAACTTTTCATTCATGAAAGGAACCACTGAATGTTCAAAAAGTTAAGAAGCGTTTTGAAATTTTTAATGAATTTACCACAAAAATCAGGCATGTGTAAAATAAAAAATAATTATTTTTTACTTTGTTGCTTTGGGGATAAACAGGCGCTAAGTGGGAAATATTAAGAAAACCAATAATGTTGAATTTGCTTTTTACAGTTTAATATGCCCACAAAAACCCTACAAAGTTTCGATTCAAGCCATCGAACCGTTTTATTTGTTTTTTTTTCGATCGATGTTTAAAATATAAAATTAAAGGATCATCATTTTGACTTTAAATTATCATAATCTTTAACAACAAAAAAAAACATGTTTTTTAACTTTTTGTATGCATTTCTATTGATAAAGATGTTTAAATTTATGATTTTTTGTCAGGTTGTGGGACCACAACCAAGACCATATCATCACGTTTATTTAACTTAAAATAACCTAATATTCATCTCTCTAGCACCGGTTCTTTATGCATTATATCTACGGTGACCATCCGTCCCGGTTTACCCGGGACTGTACCGTATTTCAACAGCTTGTCCCTGGTTTTTATTTAAGAAACCCGGGACGTATAAGTGTCAAGTATTTTAAAATCTGTCCCGTGATTGTCCCGTATTTGCACATTTTCTGATGTTTGTATTCAAAATTTTAAAAACTTTTAACGGAAATCAAGAAAAAACAGTGGTTGGTTGGTTGGTTTAAACCAAAGAGTTTTCTAATTTTTCCGATAAAAGCATTAAGCCTAGTACGCTGCTCAAGCAAAACGAAAATTTTTCTAAGTCTCATTATTATTTTTTTTTTTTTTTTTGAAAAATCAATATTTTCAAAACGATATAAGGAATTTTGTATCTGTCCCGGGTTTCGCTTCTAGAAATATGGTCACCGTAATTATATCAGACGATTAAAATTATGCTTTTTGATAAGTAATAATTGCCTTAAGGCATTTATACTTTAAGGCAAATTCTTAAATTTAAATTTAAAAACATATAAAAATACAAAGTAATAAAAAATTACAATGTTACTTAAAACTTATTGTATAATTTTTTGTTACACCGCATTGTACTTTTCTAATAGCTTTTGATACGCTCAACTCGAGTCGAAAGACAGGAAAAACGGCATCATGTTTTTGAGATATAGTAACTTCTCAATCGTTTTCTTGATTTCTGACTTTTGCGTAAAAAAATAACTAAAGTGATTGCTGCTAAAATTTTTTGTACGGAAAATTTGTAATAACCGTATAACGGATTTTGTAAAATAGAAAAAAAAAAAAATTATACGCTTACATTGAAGTTCTTTAACGTACTACACAAACCATTGCCTTTCTGGGGCTTATTTGAGAATTTACTCCCTCCACGAAAAAAACATCCTTTCACCCAAAATAATTTTAAGAATTGTATACCTACTAAATGTAATATTATTACCAAATTTTATTCATTCATTCACTTCACCACACTTTTTTTACAATAAAAAAAAAAACACCCTTTTATGCATTATATTCTTATGGACACTTAAGATTCTTGGTTCCAATCTCAAAAAACCTTATTGCTCGATTTCAATAAAATGCAATTATTCCAGGTTTTCTCTTCAACTCAAAAAACAAAACTTTCACATAAAAAAATGCACAGTCTTATAAATTTAATTTGCAATTGCTATGGCAAATGCGATATTTATAAATTAGTTTTTCGGGATTCCAACTATACCATTGATTTCTTAAGACTTTCGCAGACTTACAACTTAAATATTTTTACACAAGCCTTAGATTTTAGGTGACCTTGCTAAATGGAACATTTTTGTCATTACCGTTTCCGTCATAGTTTTTTGGTACTAATTCTGAATTTTATCTTTTCTTAAATAAGAAAAAAAAAAAAACAAATAGAACATTTTCACGCTGTTTAAGAAAAAAATGATTTATTTTAGCTGATATATGACATCTTTCCCACAAAAAAAACGTAACGCCTTAACAAAAAAAACACCCTTTCAATAGAATTTTTTTAAAGGACTTTACCTATCATCATCATATACATACATACAACATACCTTTAATTCTGGTTCACAAAAAAAAAGCTCAACTTTACATGGAGATAAAAAAAAATTGTTTTATAACTTCAATGTCATCCTCATCAAAAGATTCTTTATATTTTCTCAAATATAGTGGAGTAACTAAAGCTCAAAAATTGGCAATATTAGGGAACCCGGCCGAACAGCTTAGATTTTGATGATCTTTTTTTTCAAACGTCGGTAATTAAAAATACTTTAAAGTCTATAGATTAAAAATTGCCGGTGTTGCCGTTTTGATTTTTTAAATTTAATTGAAGATTTTTGTGAACAAAAACAAATTTTTTTCAAAAATTTTTCTTAAATTTCATAAATTAATTGATGCCAAAAGATTGTCTAGGGAATTCAAGGAAAAAAAATATATGGGAGTGAGGGACAATCTTCCATAGTACAAGCGATAGATGCAATTTTCTTATTAATTGACTTCAAACACAAAAAAAAAAATATTTGAACACAACGGCAACACCTACAATATTCAAATATACATTTTTTAAAAGCTAGAAGCTTAGTCATATATGTAAAATTAAAATTAAGTTAATTGAATGAACGGTTTTTGAAAGAATGGTAATTGAACTCAGATTTTTGAAAAAAAAAAAATTATTGAAAAAATTTTAACATGTCGTTTTTTAAACTTGGTCGTAATATAAAATGCATTTATTTATTTTAAAATTTTTTTGGCCGCATTTATTATGATTTCAAATTATAAAAGGAAATGTCAATATGTATTACGGTTTATGAAAAAAATTAAAAAGTATTTCATTTTCGAAGAACTTTTTTTAATAAAAGTTTTGAAAAAAAAATTTAACTTATTTTTTTTTTTTAAGTTCAACATCTAAACATAAAATTATTTTGTATTCATTTAATAACCCTTACTGTTGAAAGTTAAATAGCAAAAATTTAAAGTTCCTATTTACCACAGTCTTTGAGAAAATTAATTATTTCAATGCAAACATTCAGTTTTAATAAAAAAAAACCATTGAAATTGAAGTAATTTTTCATTTTTTTTTTCAAAAGTGTGATATATTTTACCTTTTTTGCTTCGAAATTCAACTGATAATATTTATGGCCAAAAATTTTTTTTAAATAAATTCATATTTTATTAGAAAAAGTTTGGAAAAAAGTCATTTTAAATTTTTCTAATAACATTTTTTTTTTTAAATTCTGAGTTTGAGGACCATTTTTTCAAAAAGTCTTGATTAAATTTAGTGGATTTAAATTTAAGAGATATGAATGAGCTTCTGACTTTTTAAAAATGTATTTTAAAATATTGTAGGTGCTGCCGTTTTTTTTCAAAATATTTTTTTTTGTGTTTGAGGTCAGAATGTTAGAAAATTGCATTTATCGCTTAAACGATGGAAAATTGTCCCTTACTGCCTTTTATATATTTTCCTTAAATTACCTAGAGAATCTTTTGCTATCATTTGTTTTATGAAATTTAAGCAAAAAAAATGGTTTAGTTAAAAAAAAAATTAATTTTAATTTTAAAAAACAATACGGCAACACCGGCAATTTTTAATCTATAGACTTTAAAGTATTTTTAATTACCTACGTTTGAAAAAAAAAACCGTCAAAATCAGAGCTGTTCGGCCGGGTTCCCTAATAATTTGCTTTAGTTACTCTACTAATAAATCAAACATTATCATACATTATGCTATGAAATTTGGCTAAAGGACTAAATCTTAATCTTTTTTCCCAAAAAAAAAAAAATAATCACAATTCAAGTCTGTTAATATCCATTTTGCGTGTATTTTTCAATATGATGAATTATTTCGTTCTCTCTTGTCGATGAAAGTTATCTGAATTATGTTCAAACAAACCATGAGACAGATTCCTTCCGGGACCAACAAAAAAAAAAGCTGTCATGTGAACATCGAAAGAGTAAACAAACACGCTTCACTGCTTTTCTGGAAAAACACATCAAAATATCAAAATATAGATATAGTACAATATTATGTTTTTTTTTATTATTATTTGCAGCTGCTATTTTTCACAGATTCTTTTATCTGAGTTAAGGCCAAGTACGTATGAGATATAAATAAGAAAGTTTCTGTTGTGTTGTTAGTAAAAGGATGCTCTGCATTGTGTTTCTGTCAATTTAACCTTCGTCGTGTGCTGCAATAAATAAAAAATTGAAAACCCCTTCCTCTCAAAAATGTTCTTATCTTCCAAAAATTGGATGAATAAAGTTTTTGAAGGAAGTATTTTATTTTTAACTTTTTTGTGATCACAGATGGCTAGACAGTAATGGCGTTTATCATTATCTATTAATTAAAGTGCTATTCGTAGTAGTTCTATAATTCACTTAATTTAGAATACTTATAAATAATGTATACAGATACACACATAGCATTCTTTTTTTTTAATCTGATATCACTCATAAATCCTTTTTCGTGTTTTAGATACCGTGTTTGAATATTGCGTGCATCAAAACATTTATTTATAGAAAAATTGTAGGTATATGGGATTTTTTTTACCCTCATTATATGTTTAGAGCTTAAACAGTTTTTTTTTTTTATCATTTTTATGTCTGCAATATTTGAATTAGTGAATTTGTATATACAACATGATAAATTCCAAAATGATAAGATTCTTATCAAAGTGATTTTGGCAAAATAAAAAAAATCAATAATGATGATAGCTAAGACACGAAAAATGATATAACTTCCCGATTAGGAGGTATGGTCCTTAGGAAAATTGACCAGTTAGATACCCTGTTTGGAAGAATACTTGGAGATTCAGAAGCCATGGTTTGCGTTGTTTAGGTCAGAGCTAAAAATGGATAGTTCAAACGCGGAGTAACACGATAAATAGCAGGAGTGGCATTGAGGGGCAATGCACTACCTTAAAATTTAAAATATCCTTCCTTGAAAATTTTGCCTTAAAAATGCCCTACATTCAAAAATTCCCTAGCTTAAATAATACCATTATAAAAATGTAGTACCTATCTACCTTAAAAATGCCTTGTTACAAAAATGCCTTGTTACAAAAATGCCCTAGCTATATGAAATATCCTAACTTCAAAGATGTTTTAGCTTTAAAAATGCCCTATCTTCAAAAATGCTTTGAAAATGTCAGATCTTAAAATTCTTTAGCTTTAAAAATTCCCTGCCTTAAAAATATCATTTGTTTTGGGAAATGTGGTTCTTCGTCGTCAATTAATAGTTATTTTTCACTGTTATTTAAGTTGTATGTATTTTAGGGGTATTCATGAAACCGTGTAAACTCTGGTTAAACCTGGGAAAAATGATAATTTTGACACATTTACCACTTTGCTTCGTTTATCAGGTTTACCCAGAGACTACACCGTTTTATACCCCTTGGATGTATTTTCTCAAACCAGGGGTCAAATCGTCGCATACGTTAACGAGTAACTCGTTAACGAAATCTGTTCATTTGGCATGATGTCATACGTACAGCAAACGACTTCGTATTCAACTGAACGGAATGTCATTCGTTTGGTTTGAAGCTTTCGAACAAATTTTTAACGGGTTCAAAAAGTAATGAAAATGTAAATTTATCTTATTTAAAAAATAATCAAACTGTTTGAAATCACGAAAACATACATTAGGGCATATATTAACAAAATAAAATTCCAATGATTTAAGAAAAAAATAATTCCTCAAATTAGAATTATATGGAAAAAAAAATTTGATTTTAAAACTAAAACGACGTGATTAGCAAAAAAAAATAATAAAACTCTTAAAATGTATAAAAAAAAAAAATCATGTGTGCAATTCACACGTGGTAGAAGTGAAACCTTAAAAAATCATTTTTCTTGCTAAAAAAAAAAAGAGAAAAAATCTACCTATTTTTATTCTATCACCTTCAAATATATGTTTTTTATATGACAACGTATATAAATTTTATATTATATTATCGATCAGGTGTATGAGACATCTACAAAAAGAGCTAGAATTTTTTAAACTCGATAAAATTTCATCCAAAAAGCAAAAAAGAACATTTATTTTTATGTCCTCATGCTATTAAATCAATTTCTTTGTTTGACAACCTATAAAAAATTTTATACCATGTGAAAGTTAATTGTTTCACCTTGTATAATGATGCATAAATCTTATTTCAAAGATGTCTACAAGAGAAGTTAGAATTTTTTAAAGTCAACCATGTCGAATTTCCCGACTGAGATTACGGTACTTCCTACACTGGAAGCTGGTCATCGAACAGATCTCCACAGGTGTTTTGAGGTATTTTTAAATTTTTTTCAATTTAAGATTGTTTAACTTGTAGAGCACGTAACGTTATGAGTGATATATCAAATAAAAGGTTATGTTATCAGCATGCGTATTAAAGTTAAATCAAATTTGTATGTGCACTAGATCAAAAGATATAACGTGTGTTAGAAAAGAACATCTTTTTACCGTTATCTCCGAATTTTGAATATGAAATTAATTGAAATTTTGTACAATTATAATTTATTTAATTACCTATCTACAGTACAAATTTCATTTATCTATCTATTAAAACAAAAAAGTTATAACAAGTTGAAGTCGTGTCGCGTTTTCGTTTCATCTTGTTTCAAATCACTACGATACTAAAGAAGTTTTCACTTCAAAAATTTAAAAAAAAATTCTTGTCAAAAGTGGGATTCGAACCCATGTCATTTACGCTCCCATATCTTTAGAAGGCAACATTATTTTTTGAGTCTCAGACCACTCGGCCATCCTCGCATAGGGGTCAACGAAGTCAAATTTGTCACCAATTATGTTTTGGCCTATGCAGTTGTACATTCTACCAAAAATTTCGTTCTGTTTTCTAACGTATGCCGTCATCCCAATCGCTGTGCTCGTTTAATGTATCACGAAATTATCTTTCGTATGCTTGAGGTTTCGGCAACGGATGCGACGATTTGGCCCCAGACCTTTTTTTTATAAAATTTGTAGCAAAGTTGTGTTTCTTACATTTATTCTTTAAAACTTTTTTTCGCATTACCCACAAAAATCAAAATTTGTTTTTTTTTTATTGTAAAAATAAAACTTTGATATTCATCAACCCGTTTTCAAAAAATTGATTTATCAAAAAAAAAAAATGTAGGTAAACTGAAAAAAAAATAAATTTTGATTTTTAAGAGGTTGGTAATTTGAAAAAAGTTGTTATGTCATAATTTTTGAAGTAAGGGTGGGCTAACGAAAAAAGTGATGTAATTTGTTGGAATTAGCATGTTTAATTGAGAAAAAGTGTAAAAAGGACAATTTTTACACTGAAAAAAAAACTAATTTTGATTTTTAAGAAGTTGGTAATGTGAAAAAAAGTTTTTGTTGTCATAATTTTTGAACTGTGCGTGGGCAACTAAAAAACAGCGAAGTAATTTGTTGGAATTACTAAAAAGTTCTATTCGTGTACCTACTGGAAAAGAAATCACTTCACACACCATTTTATATTTGTTGTTACTTTTGAAAAATGTTTGGATAGATTTAACTAAGAATGTAGCTTTTCTAGGTGCTTATATGTGAAACCAAAAAAATCAATGATTTTTACACTTGAAAAAAATATTTGTATGTTGTGGTTTTTAAGGTGAAATGAAAAAAATCAACTTAAGCTTCTTATAAGGAATGTTATATGGGCTAAATTCAATCAAGTAAGAATTCTAAGTCGAATAAATAACATTTTATTTATTTATAACAAATTATAAATTAAAAAAAGGTCGCTGTGGTGTATGCGTACTATTTTTTTGTGGTGGAATAAAACTAATGCTTCTATAATTTATAAACTAAGCGTAGGATAGCGAAAATAAAAGTTGGGCTATCCTGGGCTAACGTTGGGCAAACTAATCACAGTGCAAAATCGACAATTTTTACACTGAATAAAAAAAAATTATTTTTTGTGAATTTTGAGGTGAAAAAAATAATTCCGTTATATTTTTAGAACTTGGGGTGGGCTAGCAAAGAAAAATCTTGGGCTTTCCTGGACTTACTTTGGCCAATCGAACCAGGCAGGTTTGAAAAAAAAAATTAGCATTTGGGGGTGCAAACTTCACATAGCCTACCAGTTACCCTATATAGGTATAATCGATATTGTTTTTTGAAGATTAATGCTTGAATAGATAGCAAAACAACTTGAACTTTAGTTTAAATAAATAACAAAAATTAAACATGAATCTTTCCCAGAACAAATGACATACAATTTCTAAAGGTAATTTTTATAAATACTGTCATTTATTTAGGTTCCAATGGAATATTAGCCAATGCTTCCAAATGGTGAAAGAATAAAACTGCAATTATAATTTATTCTATTATGCACGTATAATGGTAGACAATCAGAGTATAAGCTATATTGATTTTCGATACTTAAACTGAATCAATAAAAGATGTGAAACCTACAGGTGATTGTGCACAATGGCAAAAGCTTTAAATATGGAATGAACTATGTTCATTGAACACAAACCCGACAGTGCAAACAAGCAAATTAAGAATGAAAAAGAATTTATGGGTTTTCTTTTAGCAATAACAATACAGGTTGAAAAGGTACAAGAAACTCTTAATCTAATCGTTTTCATTAAAGATGATTTTAATCTAATCGTTTTTCTTAAAGTAAACTTTCAAAGTTATTGCAAGTTGAGCTATTTGACCCAGAAATTATTAAACTAGAAATTCTTTTTTTTTAAATCATTTATGTTTTATGTTCATGTTATTTTTAATTACTTTTAAAAATAATTGGACAACTGGCATTTAGCACTAATTTTAGTTGTTGAATGTGTTTCTGTTTATATTTCACAATGTTTTCCGTTTGAAAAATTAAATAAGCACTAGTGTAATGCACTACCATTACTCGATTCAATATGCATTATCCACCAAAGTCATATTTATTGCTTAAATATTCAAATTACTTCTGCTCCATTCAATCATTTTAATGCAATCGCATTAAATGAAAATTTATATCAGCGTATGTCAACATACAAAACCCTTTTAGGAATGAGATAAAAGATAAAATTTTATTAATTTTGTATAAGCCATGTTTTTATTTATCACTTTTTTTACGCCACTTGTAATAACTCATAATCTAAAAGCCAAACACGACTAATAGGTAACAAAATAAAATTACTCATACGCCCGAGTGAACTCATCGGCCTTTATGAGTTTTTAGCGTGCCTAAATATAAAATACAACAAAAAATATATATTTGTGCACCTCCAAGGGAAAACCTTCAAGAGGAAAAGTTTATTTTTAAGAGAAATAGCCAAGTTCAATCAATATGTAACGTAAAGGTAATAAACTGACGGCAATGAACATTATTCATTAATTCACTAAATTGAATATATATGAAGACCAAGGACTGGAAGTATTTTTAATTTTAATAGGTTTAGGTCTGCATATGCTTTTGCATGTATGAATTTGGCATGGAATTCAATTTATTTTAATTTTTTTTATAGATACTCTTATGTGAATTTGAAAAACATCACATTTGCAAAGATGATTCTTTTCCAGTATACAAGTCTATTTTATGAAAGCCGAAATCAATAACGTCTAAACAATTTTAATGTTCTTAAAAAAAAAAAATAAACAACTGTCAATAAGGAGAATGATTCATCGAAAAATAATAATAGGGAAGCTGAGATCTATTAATTTATCAGCTATCCGATTATAGTCGGAAAAATGACGTTGCTTTTTTCTCAATTCGAATTGCATTTTCTTTAAAAATATTTACAATGATTTCATCTTAGTTCATAAATATAAAAAAATGTTTCCCTAAAATTTTTATTTTACGATTAAACTGTTAAGTCATGATGCAAAAATTCTTAATGATTTAATTTAAATTTAATTGGGACATTAAAAAGAAAATCTTAAAAACATCAACTATTTTTGATTGCCTTAATGCCAAATTTTATGACTGTAACATTGTTTGCATTGTGATTTTGGTTTCGTAAGACATATTTTAAACTTGACAAGTTTTTCATCTGTCATGAAACCGATCAATTTAAAACGAATTGCTTTTCACAGTTTTGTGAGTAAAATACTGCCAAATTTGTAATTTGTATATTTTTCATGCCGCACAAAAAATTTTCACCAAAAATTTGTCGGAAAATTCGGGACATTTTTGAAAAAAATCCATAACAACTTTTTCTTTAATTCTAAATCTTGACAATTTTCGCAAATTTCCCAACAACTCTACGAAATTATAATAATAATATAAAATAGGGCGTTAATCTACTCCGGAAATTCTTTTTGTCTCTATCTCGACCTTCAGCTTAAACTACTGAAGAAATTTTCTTCAATGTTGGCATTTTAAGGGCTTTGGTGATTCCCTAGGGAAAAATTGTTTATTTTTTTAGAGATCGAAACTAAAGTTGCCTGAGATATAAGCATAACAGAAAAACCTAGCTTCTGCCACAAACAATGCTTACTTTGCAATAGAAGTGTATTTTTTTTTAAATTCTTTAACTTTCTCTCAAGCAAATTAACTAACCTCATATAATTCATTGTACATAAATGTTTAGGCCGGTCACCTTCAGACAAAAAAAATTTCTGGGAATTAATATTTTTGAAAAAATCATAAAAGATTTTTTTAAGAAAATAAAAAAAAAAAAACGTAAAAATAATATAAAATTTGAATTTAGGTTTCTTTCAATATTTTTAACCTCCAAACGAAGTATACAAGTATATAAAAATAAATACATTATTATAAAACGCATTTTGCATTCCAAAATTTCAATCAAATTCTTTAGTCCGTTTTAAAAAAAATTGATTTTTCAAAAAACAAAAATCCAAATTCCAGAATCCAAAAATTATTTTTTGAAAATTTTTTATTTATTTTTATTTTCCATATTTTTATTTTCCATAAATACATATGTATATGAGGGCGTTCATTATTTAAGTTTTTTTCGAGAATCAAGTTCCTAAGTGGAAAAACTGTTTCTAAATAATAAAAAAAATGGTCTTATTTTTTCAGATTTTTATTTTGACACTAGATGGCGCCCAAGAGGGTTAAAGTTTTTTATCATTTGAAATAGGTATGTGTTGACTTATGAAGTCATTTTTTTAGATATAGACTAAATATTTTGATGAGGTTCTTCCATGCATGCCCTGACTAAACCCCTGGTCCAAGAAAAATGGTTTATACTTTTTTGAAAACGTTGTTTAATGTAGAAAAAAAAAATCATCAAAACATTTTGACATACCTACATATTTCAAATGATACAAAATTTTAATGCTCTTGGGGCGCCATCTAGTGTCAAAATAAAAATCTGTAAAAATAAGAGGATTGTTTTTTATTATTTAGAAACAGTTTTTCTACTTAGGAACTTGATTAAAAAATAACGAACGCCCCAATGTATATGTATGTAATATGTATTATATGTATTTTTTCAAAATCGTTTTAGTCTTTTTTTTTGGAAAAATCAACTTTTCCATTTCGGTCATATTGCAAGGGAGCGTATCGGAATCGCGCTTTTGAAAATCACGTTTTCTAAAAAATGCCGAAAAAAAGTTTTCGAATCCCATCTTCTAAAATAGCGATTTTTTTTTAAATCATTCTTATAAAATCCCTTTTATTCAAAATCTTGATCAAAATTTTGATCCTAAAAAAATAATTTCCCCACTAGAGATAGAGAATAATAGAAAAATATTAACTATGAGGTTCGATAGCTTTTACGAATCCTTAGCCTGCCAGGTACTGGTATCGCATGTAAAAATCAGTTTATTTATACTTACATACATATTATGTATTTAAGCTTTTTTTTCATCCTTTAATCAAAAATTATGGTTAGCTGAATCCACAAAAAATATTTTAATTTTCCTAATGCAAGTCAGTTTTTATCGACAAACAAAAATTAAATCAGATTTCAAAGGTCAAAATATGCTAAACTTTTCAACTTTCTTTGGCGCCAAGTTTTTTTTTTCAATTCATTAAAAAAAAAACTCGAAAACATCAATCTATGACCTACTACTTAGATAACAATCATGCATAGATTTGTTTTTCTTCATTTTTATCAAAATTTAATCAATTTCGTACGAAATGCCAAAAATAAAAAAATTGATGTTTTTTTTATCATAACAAAACATTTGCCAAGAATTAGCTCACTTTTTATATAAAGCACATTTGAAATATTTTACATATTAAAAAGTGCTACCTCAACGAAAACACCACACCTATCCTATTAAAATCTCGTACAAACGAAATACAATATGAAGATACCTTCACAAAAATACATCTCAATTTTGTCTCCTAAAAAAGTTCTCTCTAGTTTTTTCTCTCTATCTCTTTCTCTCTTTTAAAAAAGTAATAGAAACATAAAGCTTTTATTTTTCTAATAATCTGATTTTATCCCAATTACACGCGATAGAGAGCCACCACAATGATTATACACATAACAAAAACATTGGAACCCTTTCTGCCCCATCAGAGAACACAAAAAAGCTAAATAAAAACAAGGAGAATGTTAAAAAGCTTAAATTTAACCCCATACCATAAGCTTTGCATTTTCTTTGAGAGAATCAAAGTTCTTATCAAATACTAAGCTAACCCTCTCAATTTTCTCAAATTTATAAGCTTTAAAGAAAAACCAAAAAACAGCTTTTCATTTCCCCTTATTTATACCAATCACAGCAAATCCCTTTGTGAGTAAGGGAGACAATTGCATTTATTGCATACTTTATCAGGACAAGAAAAAAAAAACACCAATTCAATTGAGAGTGAGTGAGACTGAATTGTTATCAACGATATTTCTGGGAAAATCTCAGGCACTCAATTTTTGTAAGCTCCTTGTACACTTACCTACCAGCACAAGACCAAACCAAACACACAAACGGACGCCTTCGATTGAACTCTCGCTCTCTTCCAAATTCAAATCGAAAATTGAATTCGGTTCAAAAGGATCTGTGTTACTGTTACGCTCTTATCTCGAGAAGGTCTTTAAACAAGTGGGTAATCTTTTCTGTGTTTGGTTTTTTCGAACAGAGTGATTGTTAAAGTTCTTGAAAAAGGAACAAAAAAAAAAAAAAACTGTATTCAGTGATTGTGTTTGAGAAGAACCTCAATTATTATTCAAAAGTTTGCATTTTCAATTAATTTGAAAAGCAAGCAATCCAGCTAAATAAGCAGTGGTAAGTTTATAATTTTTTGATATTTAAGGAATCAATATAATCTATGGCTTTTTGGAGTGTGTTAAAAATCCTTCGAATTGATATTAATGAATCTCTGAGGGGTTCTTTTGCACTCACTATACTCATCTACATGCCACCCCAAGGCTATAAGCCTATTCTGAGCCTCTTAAATTAGACATTTTTCATTTGATATCGTTCGCCCACACGAAATGTGTTTTACTAAGAAAGGATTTTCAGAAAATCCACCTGAGTCTCGGTTATATAATATTTCACCTGAAGGAAAAAAAAAAATGAAAAGATATAAAAGTTGGTATACTACCTTCCTTATAACAACCTGCTATCCTTTGAAAGGTTGAGACACGAAACATCACTTCACACAGAGTGAGTATTCGATAAATCGCTCCCTAACACACTAACTGAATTATGCTTACCTTTTGTGGCAGGTGAGTGTATGTATGTGGTGTGTGAAGGCGTCATATGTGCGAAGGACATGAGAATCCTTGGCTTGGCGCGAATTTGTTTTTATTTTTATTTATTTTTTTTTTCTGTGGTTGCTCTTCAGGTATTATATTTGTGGTATAATTGGCTTAGGAGCATAAATAAATAATTTCACAGATTGAAGAAGTTCGTTTCGACTATAATACTGCCACTGGCTTTGACTATATGAAATAAAAAAATTCTAAGGTTGTGTGTGCCTTGGAATCGATTTATTTATTAAATTTTTCCTTCCTCTACCTCCATCATTATATTCGTTGTTTGCTAAATTTCTTTCTATCATACCATCACTGAACGAAAAAAAAGAAAAAAAAAAAAAACGAACTAAATAAATAAATAGTTAGGACACAAGCCTCGAAGGCACTACGAAGAATTTTTCGATTTGGCTGCGAAGGTCCTTTGATTTTCACGATATTCCAAAAAAAAAGGGTGGAATATTGAGTTTTTTCTTTCTTTTCTTTTCTTTTCTGATTTTTTTTTCTTTAGTTTTTTTTTTCTTTTATTTAATTTATGTGGGTACCAACATTGTTTTTGGAAATTAATTTTAATTTTATGGCAATTTATACGTCCCACATCCATTTCTCAAAATGGTCGTTGAAATATTATTTATTGCGTTCTTATAATGTCTTGACATTGATTGGGTGACGATGATGATGAAAATTTGATTAATATTTTCCGCTATTATATTTTTCTATTTTCTTTTTTGTTTTACATGATTTTGGGTAGTTTTAATGAAAAGTTATTGTAATGTTGGTAATAATTTACATGTTATGTTTTAGGTTAATTATAATTATTAAAGTGGGTTGAAATTTCTTCATAAGTCGTCATAGTTTTTGACACATAAAAGTTTTGAACAGCATTTTTACTCATTTCTGCACTTTCAGGTATTTGAGTGATGTGCTAATTTCTATTCCCATTTCGTGTTGTTCATTTTAGATTTTCATTAGTTCCCTAAGGGGCTTCGGCTTCCAAGTATGTACCAACTTGTCATTTTCTATTGCACAAATTTCTCAAGGTCTTTGAATGTTGGGACAACTTTTTGATGATTTTAAAGTAGAGTATTCCCCAAAGTTCTGCTTCATTCATGACAGGTACCTTGTTTCTGTCCGAAAAAGTAGGTTACGTTTGTATGAAAATGTTTGCCCTCGTTAAGTTCTCGTAATGGAAGTTGCGATTAAAACTGTCTCATCGTTTAGGGCATTCTTTTTAAATTAAGATTTGGAACATTTACTGTTAGCAATTGATTTTTATATGTACAATTGAGGAGAGGACCTTGCATCTGGAATGAAAGTCCAAATTTAACTTTTTGAGGGAAATTAAAAAATAAAACTGCAAAATAATTAATTATATTTGACGAATGTTTAAAGATAATAAAAAAGGTTTAGGTTGAATAAAAAAATATTTGATTCTTTAAAGTTTGGATCCGCTAAGGCCTTAAATATGAACCTTCCGCCCTTTGAATGTCTAAAGGTCTTCAATTGAAAACAAACGTATTGAATTTTTCTAAACTATTTCTCGGTTCACTTAGATAAAGTTATTTTAATTTCGAAATACCTTTAAGTCCAGAGACTTTAAGCAAATTAAAAAAAAACATCAGAATGTTTCTTATGGCATTTTTCTAACTAACTGACGAAATAATTTTTTTAATTTTACCCAATTCATTGCAAAAAGCTGAACCCCTGAAGCAATAAATATGTATTTCTCCTACTCTACTGAGCGATATTATAATAAAATTCGAAACTTTTTGAAATGAACATAGATTGTGTAGATATAATAAGTTCAGGGTTTTTTTTTTTATAAGGTAGAAACCCTGAAATTTAAGATCATCGAGATTGAAATCTATTGACATAAGCAGTGTGTACAAAAAATATCAAAAATTGCTACATAAACCGCAACAATTTTAATTTATTCATCAATATGTAGATGTACTTTGCCTCCTTGCATGGTATGTAGGTTATACCGTTCAAGAAACATAATGTCTGTAGGAATATTTTTTTTTTATCAAGAAAAATTTTCAATATATAAAAATATTGATATGTCTTAAGATTTCTTAAAATTTATTAAAATATTTCAATAAATTCCCTAAAAATAATATATATAGATATAAAATCGTCATATTTTATTAAAAATAAAAATCTGAATATATTGATAAATCGATATGGTATAACGAAAAACGATTTTTTTGACTCCTTCATCATTGTAATGTTTGTTTTAATTAAAACCTTAAATTGTTTTTTTCTACACGAAACCAATAATGTATCTACTTGTTAAATATTCATGGAGAATTCAGTCAAAACAAAAATAAATAGTAAATAAATCGATCCAAAGTCGAATAGAAAATAAAAATAAAATGAAAGTTCTTACAGCTCGAGAATTATGTGTGAAAAATGTATGGATAAAATAGCCATTGATAGGAATTTCTTTTTGGAAGTTTTCAAGAAGTTTTTGTTTGTAATTTGCACACAATCTTTGTATTAGCTTTAATTTTCGTACATTAGTTTTTTTTAACATTTTCCAGCAGAACAATTTTTATCAAGTTACAAAATCCTCTACAAATTTAATGCAAAAGTTCACCACCTTTAAACTACTTTCAAATAAAAGTAAACAGTGAAAAAAATACTTGCATACAAAAAAATTAGTTTTATCTCGATTTTATTAAACTTTACTTTAATATGAAAAAAACTTTTTCTGATAAAAAATTTAAAAAAGAGGCTTTGTGTTTTTTCGAACTTAAATGTATGAATTACTGATACTGATTGCGAAACAAATATGAGGAATAGGAAATAATTTGACCATTATTATATTTTTTATATTAAATAATCACTTTCAGTAATGTTTTGTTTCATTTTAAAGAAGTTCGAAAGAAAATATTTAAAATAATAAAAATCAATAGGAAAAAATGTAATTATAGTAAAGTAAAGCTAAATATTTAATTGTTAATGCAAAAATACTAAATTTCAATAAATCTTGTATTCGATTTAAAAAATATTACATTCAAAAGATAGGTACATACAATTTAAGTAAATTTTTTTGGCGTTACCTTATATATAGGTAACCAGCTGAAAATCTTGAACATTGCAGAATTAAAGAATTCTGAGACCTATTACGTATGTTATTCTAAGACCCATTACGTACTTTAGATTTACTTGCTATAAAGGCTATTAATTTTTGTCTAGTTTTGTCAAAGTATCTTCGGAAGGCTTTTTTAAACTGAAAACACGTTATCTGCCATACCCACATCAATTTTATATGTACATCGGATCTTATGATTTAAATTTAAATTAAATGCACCACTTGGTCACAGGTATAATTGGTCAAAAAATCTAGAAAAATAAGCAATTCTTGCTAGCAGATATACAGTTAGTTTTGTTTTGACTCGGATAAAATATTTAACAACATTTTTTTGGGTAGAAATAGTTGACAGAGAGGCCTTTAGTTCCCTATTAAAAATAAAAAACAAATCTCATTTGCCGATTGTCACGTTGAAAAATTCAACTTCATTCCTTTGAAATAACTTTGACTATAATTTAAAAAACACAGACATACATACAGATTTTGTGGGATCCACTTTTTTCACATTTTCTATCAATTTTGGTTTAGCAAAAAAAAAAAAAAAAATACGTATACGCCACAGTGACTCTATGATTTCGCTAAAATGCGAAAGTTGGCTTTAAAGGTATTTTTTCTAAAATTGTTTTATTGTTCAACTATAAAAAAAATCATAGTGTGTTGGGAAACTTTAGCAATGGGTCCCACAAAATATTTTTAAAAAATGTCTTTAAAATAGTAAATAAAATGCTCTTACGATAAAAGTTTCTTTGCATGTTAAAACTTTATATTTTATAATTCATAAAAGAATAATTCTAAATTTTATATAAAAATGTTCATCTAAACAGCAAAACATCCCATTTAATTTCTTGTAGGTACAAAAAAAAAAAAAAAAAAAAAAAACAAAAATTTTTGAAGCCATGAATCAATAACATTTTTGAACGAAAAAAATTTGTACGGGACTCTTAAAAAAATGTTGATTTACGCACATAAAAACAAAGCTTCAAAAAAATTCATGCACCCGTTTTCAAAACAAGAACAGGAGTTCTTGTTATAATAATCCATCTTTTACAATTGACAAGAGCATTTGAATCATTTTCACATTTCTATGTTGCTTTGTCACTTGAAATAGGTAAAGCCAAATTAGGCAGGACATTTGAAAACTCATCTAAAATCTTTTGACTCTTTCCGACAGACTGTTTCTTTAAGTTAAGAGCAAGTTAAAAAGAACTCGTAAATAATAATAAAAAGAATCAGGACAATCTATTTTAGAGAATAAAAATCTAACAAGGAAATGTCAAGTTTCATTTTTAATTTCATGGCAATTTTAAAGCGACCAGTGATTTAAGTTACAAAAACATAGAACGTTATTTTTCAATTAAATATTGGTTATAGAATGTTCAACATTTAATTAAATTCAACAAATTTTGAGGAATAAATATTGCAGAATTTGTTGTCTGTCATATAAGTGGTAACTGGTTATGTAAAATTAAAGTTAAACTACCCACAGTCATAAAAGACCAAAAACCACAAAAAAAAAAAATAAGTAGTCTAAACTTAGATTTCATTCAAAATGGGGGGTATTATTATTACGAATTAAAATTGAAATTCAAAAATGAAATTACTATGGTTTTTCCATCAAAGTCACATACATATATACACATATGAAAGTTTTCATAACCACATACCGATATAACAAAAGCAACTAATTGAATCCTTTTCAAAAATCCTCAGCACGTGTTATATCTTAAATGATGTGGGCTCGAGCATGTCAGGCATTTTTTATCTCCTAACTTTTGCCAAAGAAACAAAAACCTAGCCTAACCTGAACTCCATAAGTCTACACACATGTAGTAGGTTTGAATTGAATTCCAAATCCATAAAATCACATCTTTAGTTCGTTGATGCCTGCTACTTGTATAAATACACATATATACCGATTCTCGTATATGACAAAAAGGCTCGATATGAATACTAAATGAATTCTTCTTCTATTAGGTAAGCTCGTTGAATTGGAAGGATTTTGGTGTATGTTTGGATATATAGAAAAATAATAAAACACAATATCGTTTCAAGAAGATGAGCCTATTGCCTTGCAAAAAAAAATTTTTATGACACCTAATTTTTAGAGAGAGAAAGAGAGACAGGAAAGGTTTATTTTTATACGTAACCCGGATACGACACATGACTCTAGTTTATCACGCCTTATTTCATATTTTATTAACAAAAGCTATATGCCATACCAATCCCAAAAAGTTTGTTTATTGCAAATATATATTCATGCAATATTGCTCTTAGAAACATTTATCCTAACAAAAAAAGGAACATTTTTATTAAATTATTTATATGCAAATGTTTGAGAAACTCATAAATTTCTGTTTCCTCTCTCAAAAGGAAAGTCCTTTTCTGTCTTCTTTTTCCTATATTTCAAACGAATTCCTCAATCAAGGACAAAGCTAAATAAAACGACTATGTGGGTGTTATTGGGTATACATCTACCTAACCTATATATAAAGGTATTTACCTTTATATTTGCTAAAGCCTGCTGAGAAGGTTGTAGAGGATATTTTAGTTGACGTTAAAGTCTCTTAGTTTGGGAAATCACTCTGCGTGATTTTTAATATAAGAAATTCTAAGCAACTATACCTACAGGCAGCCAGGCCTCCTCTTCCTCCCTTTACACGCTTTTATGATGAATAATGTAAATACAAGACACTCAGACGACATTCCCTGAATATCCATGCAAAGGCTTTGATTAATGACTTCCTATCCTATGGGATGAAATGCAAGTTTCATGAGAGAAAGAGATAACTTATATAATACCTTATATGAATTGTAGACTTACTTAACTTTTGCTTTTGATTTCTAGACTTAATTTACAGTGATGTGTATTTTATTTGGCGAGTTTTTATTTCTCTTTTGCTTTTTGAATTCAACAAATTGGTCAAATATTATAGGATATAGGACTAAACAAAATTCTAGATCACTAACCAGAGCAACTTGTGATAATTACCGGGATAACCCGTGATACTTACCAAAACAACTTTTAATACTTCCTGGGCAGCCTGTGATATTTATCAGGGGAAACTGTACTACTTTACAAACTGGAGCAAACCGTGATACATACCAAAGCAAGCAGTGATACTACCGGGACAACCCGTGATACTTATCGGGAAAAGTCGTGATAGTTAACAGTACAAGCAGTAATAATTGGGGGACAACCCGTGATACTTATGAGAGCAACCTATGGTATCTTCCTAAGGCAGCTTGTGATACTTTTAGGGGCAATCGTGATGCTTACGAGATCAACCTGTGATACCGCAATTTTTAATGGGATAACTGCCGGGTATAATTAATAAGGCTGCCCACGATACTTACATTGAAAACCTGTGATAGTTAACAGGGCAAGTAGTAATACTAATGGGGAGGAAGGGAGGGATTCAATGTTGTGATAATTTCAGTATTAACTCCTAATTTTTACCGGGATAACCTTTGCTACTTACCGAAAATACTTACCAAGGCAAATCGTGATACTAACAGGTAAAACTTGGATAATTAGAGGGCAACCCGTGATACTTATTAGAGCCACTTATTGTAATCCGTGATATCATACAAGGCAACTTGTGATACTTTTGAAACAACTTGTGATATTTTAACCGGGATTACTCTTGTTACTTACTTGGAAAACTTACCAAGACAACCTGTGGTACTTACCAGGGCGATCTATAAAACTTGTACACGGGGACAACCTCTGATATTTATTAGGGGAACCCGTGATACTTACTAGATCAACTTGAAATACTTACCAGTGTATAATAGCTAATAAGGGAACTGGGTTACACTAGTGATACTTTCCAGAGTAACCTGTAGTTCTTACAGTTGTAAGCTGATACTTACTGGAGCAACCCTTAAACACGGCAGCCTGTGATACTTTCTGGAGAAGTCCATGATACTTATCACGGTAGCCCTTTAAACTTAGAAATCTGTGATACTGAACCAAAAAAATTCGTGAAATGAGAATTGTCACTTTAGTCACCTGTCACCTGTTTATGCAGTAGGGTGGTCCTTATTTTACTCTTTTTCGAAAATTGAGTGCGACGCCCCCTAAATCATGGCCAAAAAATGATTAAAAAATACCTAACCTAACCCTGGCTGGCCCTATTTTGATAATAAGTTTGTACTGGTTGTTAATAGAGCGATATTCTGTGTCCAGTGATGGGTAAAAGGCGGATGTTTGATTATTCATACCTATAATAGGTATGATAGTATTATACGTATTATACCGTATGAAAGAATAAAAGTAAAGAGGGCCTGTTTTTTTGAAGAGGCTAAGCTGTCATTTTTTTTCCCTTTAAAAGCAAATGATGAAATATCGAAAAATTGAAGGGCTAAGAATAAAAATTTGAAACAAATTAGGGCATTTCTTTTCCTGATTTGGAACCAATCTAGGGGGCGTCCCCAACTTTTTTTTCCTAAGGACCACCCTAATATGCAGAGATATTATCTATATTTAAAAAAAATAGTACATTACTTTTGTCTCTAGAGGGCGCCATATTCAATTAAAGGTCACATCACACAATCTATAAAACTAGACTACAAGCAAGACGCTTCCAACGATAAAAATAAAAATACATACAAACCTGTCAAAAATTAAAAAAAAAATATATAAAAAGAAAGAAGTTCTACGAAAACTTTGCACATCACTGTAAAGTACGTATAAATAGTTTTTGTTTGCCAGAGAGATAGAGAACAAGCAAAGCAGAAAATATTAGAAAGAGACATAAAATGAGTAATAATTAATTAAAAACAATTTCGTACTCTTCAAAGGATTCTAGCTTGTTTTAAAATTATAATCCTTGATGACAACGTTTTACAAATACTAATCTGTCACCAAGGAATTTGCCTCATCTTCTTTTTGCTTTTCAATTTGGAGACGCAAAACAAAGCTAACTGAATGTTGATAGAAAAGTGTACTCAAAAGAAAGCCGCCTCTCTCTCTTTGTACTATCTACTACTACCTAAATCCCATGAGATTGAATTCAGGTATTATAGGAAAACGTAATAATAAAATCGTTTGTGGGTTAAATTCGGAAACGAAGTGAAATTAAAGTGAAAATTGCTTTTTCGAGAGGTTTTGATCCTTGAAATAAAAAACTATATCTAACTAAATTCATCGCAAAAATCGAGTCTATAGGGATATAAAGTTTTTTTTTTGCAAATTAATCAATCTTTGAATATATTCAATTTGTTCTTCTTAAATTTTAATATTATTCTATGCCAAAGTGTATTATGGAATTTCACATAAAAATGTATATATTATCGAACATGCCTTTGGTAGGTATAGAGAGAGAGATATAACATGCGTCACACAAAGAGAATTTAGAATCTAATTACATACAGGTTATTTCCAGTCGATTGAATATATACGATACAATTTTAAAAGCATTTTGTTATTTTAGGTTGGGTATAATTAAAAAAACATTGCAACTTCTCTCGTGTATCATGTGGATTTTACGTTCGAATAAATCGATTTGTCAGATATGTGTTTAATTTATGTCGAAACTGGAAATTAGAGAAATTAGAACGTAATGTGTTTTGGGAGACTAAAAACCTTTAAGCTAGTGGGCATCTTTATACCTTGGGTAGTTTTAAAACCAATATTGACTTGGTAAACTTACAAAAAATAGGGTAAATAGTTTTTCACGTTAGTGAAAACATTTTTATTAATTCTTCTTCATTGGTATCCTTCGAAAAGACGAAATGAATGTGAAGACTATGGGTGATATGCATAAAAAGGTAGTACTTACTTAAAGTAAAAGGTGATAGTAAATGCTATATATTCTAGTAAAAGGTAAAATTCATAGTATTTACTTAATTTCGTATGCATAAAAAAATGTACCTGCTAGCAGGCAAATACTTTCAGTAGATACTAAATTCATCCAAGTAAATACTAGAATTCACCCAAAAATTATAGTAAATACTATTTTTTTAGGTGATTGGTATTCGTTTCGTATTTAAGCCTAATAGATATGCTGCTGAACCGAAACGAAAATTTTCTTACAAAACAAGCACAACGAAATTGTGAACGAAATTTTTTTTTCGGCTTGGACAGCGAAATTCTTACCTATGCCCGAACATTTGGAAAAATTAAAATCATTCGTCACTAACATTTAATTTTGCATGGTATTTAACTTACTAAAAAAGAGTTTTTTGACTTTGGAGACCTACAAAAATTTTCGTTTCGCTTTAGCAGCGTACTAGGCCTTACAATTACTTTTTTTTTTCTGAAAGTTTTACCGTGTAATCCAATACAAATTTTTACTGTTTCTATAATTTGAGTTTGTTAACATCTTTGGTGCTATTTTGTGAGTCAAAAATAAACTTAAGAGCAGCATAAAAAATCGAATTCAAGATAACAATAAATTGTTATCATGACATGACGGCTCTAACGATTTTGTATAAAAAAAAATGTTATGTGGAAAATTTGGACCCTAATAAACGGTATTTCCTTTGAACCGTTTTTATGAAAACGACACCACCGATTTCAATTAAAACTTTTGAACAAAAACTTTTTAGTGGCCTTAATATTAAAATTAAGAAAAATTTTCAATAAAATCATTTTTGGATTAATAGTAGAGTAACTAAAGCAAATTATTAGGGAACCCGGCCGAACAGCTCTGATTTTGACGATTTTTTTTTTCAAACGTAGGTAATTAAAAATACTTTAAAGTCTATAGATTAAAAATTGCCGGTGTTGCCGTATTATTTTTTAAAATTAAAATTAAATTTTTTTTTAACAAAACCATTTTTTTTGCTTAAATTTCATAAAACAAATGATAGCAAAAGATTCTCTAGGTAATTTAAGGAAAATATATAAAAGGCAGTAAGGGACAATCTTCCATCGTTTAAGCGATAAATGCAATTTTCTAACATTCTGACCTCAATCACAAAAAATATATTTTGAAAACAACGGCAACACCTACAATATTTTAAGATACATTTTTAAAGAGCCAGAAGCTCATTCTTATCTCTTGAATTTAAATCCAATAAAATTTGATCAAGACTTTTTGAAAAAATGGTCCTCAAACTCAAAATTAAAAAAAAAAATGTTATTAGAAAAATTTTAAATGAGTTTTTTCCAAACTTTTTCTAATAAAATATGAATTCATTTAAAAAAAATTTTTGGCCATAAATATTATCAGTTGAATTTCGAAGCAAAAAAGGTAAAATATATCACACTTTTGAAAAAAAATGAAAAATTACTTCAATTTCTATGGTTTTTTTTTTTATTAAAACTGAATTTTTGCATTGAAATAATTAATTTTCTCAGAGACTGTGGTAAATAGGAACTTTAAATTTTTGCTATTTAACTTTCAACAGTAAGGGTTATTAAATGAATAAAAAATAATTTTATGTTTAGATGTTGAACTTTAAAAAAAAAATAAGTTACATTTTTTTTCAAAACTTTTATTAAAAAAAGTTCTTCGAAAATAAAATACTTTTTAATTTTTTTCATAAACCGTAATACATATTGACATTTCCTTTTATAATTTAAAATCTTAATCAATGCGTTTAAAAAAAAATTGAAAATAAATGCATTTTATATTACGACCAAGTTTAAAAAACGACATGTTAAAATTTTTTCAATAATTTTTTTGTTTCAAAAATCTGAGTTCAATTACCATTCTTTCAAAAGCCCTTCATTCAATTAACTTAATTTTAATTTTACAAATATGACTAATCTTTTAGCTTTTTAAAAATTTATATTTAAATATTGTAGGTGTTGCCGTTGTATTTAAATATTTTTTTTTGTATTTGAAGTCAATTAATAAGAAAATTGCATCTATTGCTTGAACTATGGAAGATTGTCCCTCACTCGTTGTGATGCATTAAAAAAAAAAACGTTTTTAAACTTTAAACCAAATTTTATATTATTTTTAAGTTTTTTTTTTTTTAATTTTTAAGAAATAATCTTTTATGAATTTTTTTAAAAGCTTTAATATTTCAAGCAACTTTTGACATAAGAGCAAGTAGGTACGTTCGACCCAGTTTTGAATTTTTTTTTTTATTGCGAATTCCTTAAAATATATATATTCATGTCTCATAAAGTTAATATACCATTGGCAATTCAAATATGATTCAGAGTTGAATTTATCTCAACAGTCTTGAAACTTGACATTAGGTACTTAAAAAAAAAAGTAGGTATTGTAAAAAAATTACTTTTCAATTACAATACTGACCTACCAAAAAATTGTTCACTCAACCAATACGCATTTTCCCTTTCATATTGATAAAGTTTCTTTAAATTCATCTCTGAGCCCGATAAACGATCTTTATGAACTTTTTGGCACTTGATAAATAAAAATTCTGCCATTTCGACAAATATTTACAACCATCCATTTTTAAGAAATGCCACGAACCGATAGCGTCTAAATGTGACTCAAGACTGCTATTTATAAGTTCCATGGCATCATAACTGCGGTTTTAAAACAAAAAAGTATATACTATCAATTTTACAAGTTGGTATTTTGTAACTTTGAAAAAATCTAGTAATTCCTAAAGAAAAATAAAGTAATACTGAAAATAAATAAAGAATAAAGTATTTACTGAAAAAGTTCATTCAAAAAAGTAGTTACTATGACTGATAGTAAGTACTTAATTTTCAGCATTTACTTGATTTTTATGTATATCAAAAATAGTATATACTTGAAAATTCTCTAGTAAAAGCATTTACTATTTTTAATGCATATCACCCTATATCTTCAATATTGCTTATCTCTTTAAAGTCCTACGTGCATTTTTAAAGAATGAATCTTTTTAATGGACAGTAGGCAAAATGACACTCAACAACTTCTGATCTCTTCAAGAAGTAAATTCTTCATTATAAAATGTTTTTGTTAGACAAATTTCTTTTGATCCCATAAAAAATCCTTGCTTTAGAAATTTATTTATTTTCAAGAACTTTGTTAATATTTTTCTCAGTGGGTTGTGAAATACCACACTAAAATACGTTGGAATTTCTATTAAAATGAGTGCAGGAAGAGATATTTCTCTATTTTGCATATTTTCTGAAGCAAATAATACTTTTCATGGTTATAAAGAATTTATATTATTTTCTGAATAGTATTTATCATCTTCTTTGGAATAATATAAAATTCTAGGAAGTGTTAAGGGTTCCTTTGATGAGAAAAGGATTTTTCTCTACTTCTGAATGAAATACATATAATATGAAGCAATTCTTGAGTACAATTGTACAATTGCTGGTATCGAATCAGGTGCTCCTTTAACTCAGTAGGTATCCTATTTTTCATAAAATTGAGATCAGTTTTTTTTTTAAGTTGAAAAAACGAATGATATTTGTTCAATTCAAAATTGTGGAGGATTTTCCTTCACAAATTTCTCTCGAATCTTTCAAACCAAAGAAGAATGGTTATAAATTTTAATTTTCTCGTCCTCAAAACCACATAAGCTGGAATAATAATAGTAACCCTAGAAAAGAAAATCGGTGGCGGTGGGTTAACTTTTGCAATTTCAGTACAGTTAAATCAAAAAAGATAGCATTAAAAAATTAATTATTAGCATTAGTTTGCTTAAATATCGTTAACTTGTTGGTAACTCCTGGTAATTATTTCTTCGATTTGAGTTGGCATTGTTTTTTTTTATCCAAACTCGAAAGTGTATTCATAGAGAAATTTTCTTTTCAGAAATTTATTTCATTGCGATTTCATCACATTTTTCTTCTTTCTCTTTTCTGTGAGTAGCTTTATCGAATGTGGAATTTGGAATGTAAAAACGGTGAAAGGTTCGGGAGCATTCTTTGAGCCATTTAATTCAAACAGACCGAAAGGAATATTAATGGCTTTTGGCTTCTTCTGAAAGGTATTTGATGATAAACGAGAATAGACTCTACTTTTGATTTCAAAAGACTATTGACATATCGAGTCTTTTCCATCAATTCAACGTAAGCTTCAAAAAAAATTGTGAATTTTGGACTATAAATCATTGAATTTTTCCAGAATTGAAAATCAATCTTGGTCCTAAATTTTAACTGAACTACTTGTTGCAAGGATTGAGAGTGACTACAATGGGTGTGGGGGGTCCTTTGTGCTTTGAGTTCAAAAGGCATGTAGTGTAGTATGTTTGGCCAAAATTCCCATTGTGATCTTTTGGTAGAATATTTATACTCATATTCATTGATTTCATACTGAGCTACAAACATCACTTAACGTATATTATGGAGACTTACATTTCAATGTACACCAATTTTGTTGTATCATATTAATTAATTAAAAATATTCGTATATGTATTTAAAAATACCTTTAGTATTTTAAAATTTTCGAAACAAAAACTATTTGGATAATTTTTTTTCTCTTTAAAATTAAAAAAAAAATATGTATTCATATTTTATGAACAAGTTTTTTCAAAGGTCGACTGGTTTCAACAAAAAGTTGTACATAATTACTAACAAAATAAAAAAAATATTACTCATACACCGTAGTGGCCAACTTTAACTATATTTTTGAAACTTCATAATTGATTTCAAGGATTGATATATCAGATAAAAGTGAATTCAATACGCATTTGGCAATTACATTATGGCTTACAGCAAGAACATCAAGTCCTGCATAAACACTTTTTTTTTTAAATATATTTCAAAAAATAAAAAAAGAGATGACAGTTCTTTCTGTCTTAAATGATGATGGTAGTTTTTTTTTTACTAATACACATTTCCGTACTATTTTTTAAATTTTAGCTATAAGAAAAGTAGAAAAAAAAACAAATTTTTCAACATAGTCTACACATAATTTAATATTATTTTCACTAAAAAAGCAATATAGGTACCTAAAATTAAAAATTTAAAAAGGTTAAAATTGAAATCAAAAACTCTTTCTAAGCCAGTTAATTGCTTTTCAGAGATAAGAGCGAAAAAGGTTAAATGCCACCCAACTTTCTTCTATACGATAAATACCAAAAAAAACACACAAACAAAACATAAGCTTTTTGCTGCTCATTTACCCTTTAAATTGAGAAAAGCGGAGACTTAATGAATTAAAAAGCTAAGAACCCTGATCTATTTGTTATCATGTCATGTCAATTGACAGTACACACAACAAAAAAAAAAAGACCTTTTCTAAAAGATTGTATTCCTACCTACCTACATTTTTGTTTTTTATCAACAACTATACTATCTTATCTCTATATAAGACCCTTTTAAATAAGACCCCTTTGAAGTGACAGGCATTATAAAGAAAGACTCTATTCATGCGCTTCGTCCTGATGTCAATTATGTCAATGTCTCTTCGTCGTCGTCCTGAATGTATACACGGAAAGTTTAATTGAACTATTGAGAGCGTTTTTCGTTCAATTAACTCTAATACAAAAAAAAAATGTTTTAATTTCCATCGACACACACAGTAATAGGGTTTGATTTTATTTTTTCCTCTTGTTTGTTTTTTTATTATTTCCTCATTTTATAGCTTTTTTCCCATCAATATCCATTAAATGAATGATTTTCCCACACCAGATTTGAAAATGATAAAAAAAAAGCACGTTCCGAACAAGGATTTCAAATAATATGCCACACCCAAGTTTATAATGGTAAATACGGACAGTAGTTTCCAGTGATGTCGATGGTATTAAAAATGTTTCCTAATTTCATTCAATACAGTTTTTCTTCCTGTTTTATATTTTTCCATACAATCACAATCAAGTCCGAAAAATCACTTATTTTTAAGACCTAAACACTACTTCGTACTAAATAACTTACTAGAACGACAGCACTGGTAGAATACAAACTGCGATATCAAGCGGCTACATTATTTATATATGTTTGCCCCTTTTCTGTGTGTGCTTAATGTCATTAACAATTACTGGTATTGAAACAACTTTTAAAAAAGAATTTTGTATCGAAACCTTGTTCGAATTGTCCCATATATCTCAACCATGACATGTTATCAGTTAGTTGCGATACACAGGAAGCAATTAACACTGTTATAGGGGCTTTAAATTATACGTACGTGTGTTCTACATAAATACTAAAAACTACCCCAATACACTTATCATTAAATGACCCAATTCCATAGTCATTACCATTTCATTGCCTATCGGAAGTCCTGGCTATATAAAATATAAACTATATAATGGCAACTTCCTTTTCTAGGCTTTAAGTTATAATTCGTTATGGTTTTGACCAAACTAAATAGCGATTACCTGGAAATACATATATCTCAATTTTAGGCACGTTCAAAATTTAGCTATCAAATTAATTATTAAGTTTAATTGATCATCAATTTATCAATTAGTAAAGATTATGAATTATGAATACATAATGAAAATTTGGCTTTCCAAATAATCAGTATTACAGGGAAATCATTTGTTGCAGTGCAGCAAGTTGGGACATTATATGGAAGGAAGAATAGAGATATTCTATTCCACTAGAGGATTATGTTCATTCTGACTTTACAAATCTAATACCCCAGCGGTAAAACTATTATAGTATATATTTTGAAGTATCGACTCAAAAGATATCAACTTTGGGGGTTTGTATGTTTCAAAATTGATATAGTAGCAAGTAGTACTCTTGTGTATAAAATTTATATTTGAGAGATTTTAAAGCTTTCTATGGGAGCATCTGTGAGGCTAATTTTCACTAAATATATCTCTCTGATGGTTTTTGTTTTCGTAATCGCAAAGTACCAGCAGCGTTTACACAAAAGGGATTTGTTATTGTATATAACAATGGAAGAGAATATAAGAAGATTTAATGCAATATGAACATCGAGTAGACACTATAAAAGTATAGTGCTCAAAATACCTACACATACCACAAAGAACGAACAATATACATATAGCGTATATGTAGCATGGGCTGCCCTTTAGTGTCTGGTACTTTGATATGAAAGATGTGCACCGAAAATGGATGTAAGGCTAAATACTTTAAAATATTTAAGAGCACTAGGTTGGATAAAAAAAACGACTGTACAAACGTATATAAAAGCCTGGAGCTTGAGTTCACACACTCACTGGGTAAAAATAACTAAAAAATAGTTTAAGTATCGGGTTTTACCATGTTTTTATATACATATGTGTTTCGTTTTATAGAGAATCTTGTTAAAAGGATTTTTGTTAAGGACATTACACTTGTAGGGTAATATTTTTTTGTGTTTAAAATTCATTTGCAAAAAATCGTTAAAAAAAATGGACCTTCACAAGCCGTTGAAGAGAGAAGTTTTAAATTCGATTACATTTTTTGTTCACATAAATATTTAACACAATTGTTGCTGTTTCAACAGATTTTACTTTTGAGTAATAATGGGATCCCTGACATAAAATTAATTTTTACAAAAATACCAATTTTATTTGTTATGAAAAATTTTTCATATAATTTTATTCTGTGTATAATATATAATAAACATCTTTCAGAAATAAGATTTTCTAGTTGAGTTGAAGATTAAGGGTTTTCACCTCTAAACCTTAGACCAGCTTTTCTTACCCCCACCTCTCAACTAAAAAACTAAATAGTGTCTTACAAAGTTTGAAAAGATTGACTTTTTGTTCATGGAGAGGCGTAAAATGTTTTCTCATAGATGTGTTGGATTTTTAATAGATACATTTTCTCCTTCTTCCCATTGCAATAATGTTATACCTAGTAATTTATTTTTGAGGAGCAAAAAATTCTTTCCTATTTTTTCTATTCCTTCTAACTTGTGCCGTGCAATATGCATTTAAAAGACCTTAGGTCTTACATCAGGCATAAAGTTAAAATTGCACTGATCAACAAGGTTTTTGCCACAAGAATCAAAATATAAATTTCTAGTAGTTTTTGATAAGCTGAACTCGAATCTGAAGTCAGAAAATTTTTATTGGCCTACGTTTTTGAAATATTAACGCTAGTAAATGTCAAAAAACGTCATTTTGGCTTTTTTCGAGGTTATGTTTTTATGTGGGGTAATTCAAAAAATTCAAAAGAAGTTAAATTTTGTTGACCAGCGTTATTATTATTATTATATTATAAGTTAGGTTAGTTACGTACTGCAGGCAACTTTCTCAGAAAGTACTGGCTCATTTTGAAATTAAACGGTTTACTTCATAAAATCACATTAAAAATTAAACTTTTAGATATGCGAAATTTTATGACTTTACAAAAGATAAATGTTGTTTTGCAATTGTCTTCAAATAATGAAAACAATTTTAAGAATATTGCACTGAAAATATGAATTTCATGAAAAGAATTTAAAGTTGAAATTTCAATTTATGCTCACTCAATTTAATTCAAGTCAGTTAACCCGTAAAACAGGCATTATTTGCAAGTTTAAAAAAACAACTCTTATTATAATAGTTTTTGGCTAAAATTTTGTTCTTTTTAAATCTTAAGTGGGCTTTAGATCGGTATCGAATGTTCTTAAATCTTCGTCGACAATTTGAACGTGTTTATTAAATTTTTAGAGTATTCTTAAAATTATTTGTTTTCTTTAATTTAAAATATTTCAAAAATTCTTAATTCGAAATATTTGAAAAAAAATGTTTCCACACAGATTTGATTTTTTGAATAATAAATAAGAAAAGTATTTATAAAAAACCACGCTATCTACTTTATTTGATTGAAAAATCAACTTGTTACTTCAAAAGCTACCAAATAACCTAAATTTTCATATTTTCAAAGACCCGTACATATTTCTCCCAATAGAAGATTTTCTTGTTTTGATGGACATTTACTTACCTACATTATAGGTACTGCGTGCCATGGAGTTTATTTTTGAACGCACGTTTACTTCAGAACGCCCGCTGCCGCCATGTTTTAACATTTATAACGTAATTAAAAAAAATTTTTTTTCTACCATCTTCTTTCCAATAAAAAACAATTCGTCACAAATGGTACTTTGGGTTACCTTCGACAAATGAAAAAATTGTCATTCAAAATTTATGGTGAATATCGATCTTACAAATTCTGTATACAAAAAGGACTAATTACCTTAAAAAATAGTCAAATAAAGGTAAGTACCTACAACCATCTCTACAAACAATCTTGTTGACAAAAAACTTTAAGTATAATCTTTCATCAAAACTTCTAGTGATTGTGATTGTTCGACAAATACTCTGCATATTATTACTTACCAACGAGTATTTCCAAATATTCATACTAAAGAAAATAAATAGAAGTGAAAAACTTGTTTACATGGTTTCATTTTACCCAAGGGCTATTATTACATTACAAAGAAAATCTACAAACATAGTTGTTATAGTATGTATAATCAAGATGAAAATCGTTTCTTTTGATTATATTCAAAGTGCAGTTTATACACTACGAGTAGGACTAGACCATAAAGGGGTTTATTGATGTAGGTGTAGACACTAATATAAAGACATTTCAAGCAAAGTACATTAAGCTTAAAGGAGCCTTGAAAATGTTCTTCTTTAAAATACTTTTCATTCTATATAATTTTGTTCTACCATATAAATTTTACTTTTCCAAGTAATATTCATTTTAATCCTGTCTACCAACAGGGTGGTTCGCATTTTTAAGTAAATTGTTTGGGAAGGAAAACTTTTAAGGGATTCAAGGAAGTTTAAACAAATTTGTCTCAGTTTCATAAAAATTAGTTTATTTTCTAAAAGAAATTTCTTTTAAAAAACTCAACACAGTCTTTTTTAATAATGTACCACACTAAAACTAGACCCAGTTTTTAAATTAATTAAATCTTTTGTGCTGTGGAGTCTTAAGAAGAAAATTGAGTCAAACTCTTGGCTATGAGTCAATTCATCAAAATTTTCAATTCAATCTCTTTACTTTGTTGAGAAACTTTCTGATAGTTTCTTTAATTTCACTTCCTGGCTGTCTCAACCTTGACTTCCTGTTCCTGTCTCCAACCTCTTTTCGTCCTTTGTTACGTCTTATCACAATCACCCTTTAGTACAAATCCTTTATTAAAGTGCCTTTCACTAAATTGCTTTGTGTCTGCTTCGTCCTACTTTCAACCTAAACTATTTACACACAATGAATTTCTCAAATTATTTTTATTATTTTGATTAAAACAAACAATAACAAAGAAAACAAGTTGAGTAAAAAAACAATATTTTGTTATTAAATTATCCCGTGTGTTTCTTAATTTAGAAAAACATAGTTTTCTTTCCACCACCCACCATCATCTTCATCATCATCATCACTCTCTTAAACATCTTAAACCCCTTTTTCCTTTATTATATCATCGTCATCAACATCATCATGAATCCTAAGTACCTGATGTTGATGCCTTAATTTGCAAACACAAGCAGCTTTGTGGCTTCAGATGAAATCAGATGAAAAGAAGCCAGCAGATCTCTTAATAGAAGCTGATGGGGTGTATGTTTCCAGCTTCTTCAGTTCTTTTGTTTGTGTGTGTGTTTTTTTTTTCTTTCCACCAACACAAAATTGCTTTCGATGGCAAAGGATCAAAGAAAAAATATCTAACACGAGATATTGCACATCATTAAGGCTCCATTTTGTCTACACTCTTTTTCATCCAATAAAAAAAATGTGTATAAGTTTGCGAGTGTGTGTATTTTGAATAAACACACATCTTGATAGAAAGCTTAGATAAAAATTCTTTAAAAAAAAAAAAAATAAAAATTTAGGTGACAAGAAGGATGCAGATTTTTATCAAATTTGCTTTTGTCCTTGATTTTCATTCGCATTTTATACAAAAGAATAAATTCATTTTGACTTACAAGAAAAAAGAAAAAAACGAAATTGATGTAAACAAATTAAATACGAATACATTATTATAAGATAAGAAAAGGAAGAAAAAAGGATGGTCTCGCAACTGTCTGTCACTTTTTTTTTTTAAAGAAGATTGTAAATTTATTGACAAGATATTGAAGTGTTGTTTTTTGGTAGAAACAAATTTAAGTTCCCTTAGAATGTTTAGGGGTTAAAAGCTGCTTATTTATTTGAGAAGAAAAAGGTTCGACTGTTTTGATAGGTTTTCATCTGAAAAAAGGAATGAATAAAAGCAAAACCTCTTAGATATCTAGAAAGTAGATAGAGTTGGGACACTAAATGGGGTTTTGTTCAAAAAAGAAAAAGGGATTTTTAAGAACATTGAAAAATTGAAATGCTTATAAAAACAAGAAACGTAAAAAATAAAAACTCTAAAATTGTGTTTTTTTTTTTAAATAAAATAACTACGATTTTCACATTAAAGACAATTTACTTTCTACTATCTCGTAGCTGTGAAAAGTAGCCTTTTAACTATTGTCAAAGTTTCAAAAATATAAAAAAGAAATAACGATTTTTTTAAGTATTCTATTTTTTTTTCCATTAAACTCTACTAAATACTCTGCCTTGGTGTCTTTTTGTAAGCTCTTTGTATGTCAGACATAATGGAAGTTATTGTGCTTCTGTTTTGACAGATTCCTTAAGCTTATGATTTAAAAATCTCTTTTAAACAACTGACACTTTAATCATTTCATTCAGAGATTGGTTCTGTTTAAAATGTCTTTCATGTGTATACTCAGGGAGTTTGATACATTTTAAGTGGTTAGCCTCACTTAATCATGTTTCTCGGTTGCCTCGCCAGTGAAGGTTCATTAACGTAGTAGTTACCATCACCATTATCCAGATTACTTGTAACATTAATATGGTTTGGTATGGCCACACGAAAAAAAAAAGCAATTTAAAATTAAAAAAGTATACAGAGTTCAATGAGTGGACCTGTACAGCTCTTTAACTATTTATACTAGAGCTCTTGATACCCGGATACCCGAGTACTCGCCCGAGTACCCGGGTACCCGAGTTTTCGGGTATTACTCGGGTAGCCGGGTACCCGGGTATTCGGGTACCCGAGTACCCGGGTACCCGGTTGTTTAGTTACCCGAATACCCGGGTACTCGGGTATCAAAAGAAAAAAAAGTATTTGTTAGGAAAATTAGTGATACTGAGCATTTTAAACGGTAAATAACACACCATAGGTATAAGATTGAAGGCAAAAATAAATTCAAAGCAGTTCTCCAGTCAAAGCGAAGAATTGTCGTCAAAAAGAGTTTTAACTTGGTTTACTAGCAAAAATCAAAAGATGCAATATCCGCATCGTCTCCATTTCTCTGGGTGGCCGAACTATGCCCACCGGAAAAGGGTCCTTGCGTGTGCGAAGATACCTTTCATTTTGTTTATTTTGATGTTTAAAAATTTTCCAAAATATTAAGTAAAAAAAAAAGCGGAGAAAATGAGGTTTGAAAAAAGCTCTCATAGAAAAAAATAATCAAAAATTTGTTTGACATGGTTGTATTGAAATGTTAATATTTCGAGATATACGCAATGCATTTTTCAGATCAAAGTCTTAAATGGATCCTGATAAGATTGTTGAACAAATATATATATAAAATTACCAAAGTTTTTTCGAAAACTTAGAAATAAAAATAAAAAAGTTTCCACTTTTGATTTTTTAAAAATCGAAAAAAAAATCAATATGGCTACCTTCAAACGCTTATAGCACAAGAACGACGCAACTAATGTTAATGGTTATAGGCTTAAAATATAGCTAAGAATATACCAATGATTTTTGGTTTTTTGTGAAAAAAAAATTTTTGAATCCAACATGGATGCCATGGCCATACAAATGGTTTTTGTTTTTTTGTGAAATTTTTTTTGTATCCAACATGGATGTAATGGCCTCCCCACTTCGGAGTTAAAATAAAAAAAAAACAGCAGCAACATTTTTGACAGACAGCTGCCAAAGTGTATGTACAGTGGTGCCAAATGTTTTCATGGATTTCAAAAATCCCGATGTCGTTGTTTTGCACAAAATCTATATAGATAAACAAAAAAACACACCTAACGTTAGTGTTTACTGTCTTAAATTGTAGCTTAGAATATACCAATCATTTTAGGTTTTTGGTAAAAAAAAAATTTTCCACCCTTCATAGATCCCATGGCCCTAATACTCTTAAATCAAACGCTTCCAAATAAAACAAACAAATGGCTTTATTGTACCCGGGTACCCGGGTACTCGGGTATTATAATACATGAAACTACCGGGTACCCGGGTACCCGAACTACCCGGGTACCAGAATACCCGGGTACCCGGGTACCCGGGTACTCGAGTAATACCCGAAAACTCGGGTACCCGAGTACCCGGGTATTTGTGAGGACGGGTACTACCCGGTCGAAATCAAGAGCTCTAATTTATACAGGAAAACTGTTTTTCTGCTTTGTTATTTCATTTAACCACATATAAAGCCTTCTATTATTCCTACAATCAACCAACAACAATTCGTAAAAAAATTCGAACCCCAGATAACAATTTTAAATGACATTACGATGATGGAGAATGCTAAAAAAGTGGTTCCGGCAATTCTGTCTATCTGTCTGTTTGTCTGTCTGTCTGTCTGTATGTACCTCGAGCTACAGCCTAAACTATTCAAGTGATTTTGTTCAAACTTGGTAGTTAACAGTTTTGGGTGATTCCCTAGAGGACAAATTGAAATTTTTTTTTAGGACCAAAACTAACGGTACCTGGCATATAACGGAAATAGAAAACTAAATTTTTTTCAAAAACGGCTCTAACGATTTTTATTAAAATTTTTGAGTGTAGTATTACACATATGTAAGAGCCAACTTTTTTAGTTACCTGTACCTGTCATAGAACAGTTTTTTTGATTTATGAATATCTCGTTCAAGACCATCCCGATTTCAACGAAAATTTTTATACAAAAGCGTTTAAGTAAAGGTAATTATAAAATTTTAGAAAATTTTCAAGAAACTCATATTTAGATTTTTTTAAAATACTTCAAATTTTTTTTTGAAAAATCAATTTTTTGAAAACCGGTTTATGAAAAATTTTGAAATTTCGTTTTTATGTTTATTATTTCGTCAAAATGTTAGAAAATTTTTAAATATAAAAATTATTTTTTTTTTAAAAACGGCTCTAACGATTTTTGAAAGTTTTTTTCTAAAAATTCCTTTTTATACAAGAATTAAACTGGCATACTTGGTTTTTTGTGAAGGATCATTTAAAACGGTATTAAATTATTTATAAAAACAGATTTTATTTTTTTAATTTCTTGATAATATTAAATTTTAAATTTTCTTAATTTTCTTGAATAAAAGCTTTAAGCATAAGAGCAAGTACGTGCGACCCCAGTCGTGCATTTTATTTGTTTAATATTTCAATTTTTTTATTTTTATTAATTTTTTAAAAATTGGTTGATGTTTTTTTTTTAGGTAGTTTTTACAAAAATACTTGAAAATTAAAAAAAAAAAAAAAAACAATTTGAACAATTTGAAAAAGAAAAACGTAATTCTACGTCAAAAGAGAAGAAAATGAATTCCAGCCCCAGAAAAACTTGAAATCTTTTACTGTTGCATTTAAAAAAAAATAATTCATATATTGAAATTGCGGTATGTAATTTTGTTTAAAAAATATTGACGAACACTTTAAACTAAAATTTCACAAATGGTCTGCTTTCGAAATTTTTCATTTAAATTTTTTTTTTTTTTGAAAAATCCAAAAATTAATTTTTTCAATTTTTTTTGATTTAAAATAAAACAAATTACCTATAACAACTTTATATAGGAAAAACTATAAACGAGTCGCTTGGGAGGAAGTCTGAATTAAGAAAAAAACATTCTAATGTATGTAGTAGGTATTTTATCTAATCGATACAAATTTATCAAAAATAAACCTTTTACAAAAATTAATACTTGATTTTATTTTTTTTTTAATCTATGGAGCCGTTTTTGAGAGACTTTTCGAAATTGGAATATGGGAAACACCTTTATTTTTAGACCTAAAAAAATAACTTCCTTAAACCCCTCAGCATAATCTCCAAAAACCATATATATCAAACGTTTTATAACAATTAAGATTCTTGAGGGTTTTAAATAGGAAACCGCTAAAAATCAATGTCACTGCCTGTCGCACACTGATATTAGATTTTTGTGTTTGCTCTAAAATGTGTCCGTGTTATTTTAACTTTGCCCAAATCTTTGGATTTTTCTGTCAAAAATTCATTCAGTCTTGTGTAGTTGGATAACATACAACCTTTAAAGATGAACAATTTCAAATACTTGGAACGTAAAAATGTACATGCGGGCTTAGATTTGCTTAATATTGCTTTTAAAATACTTTCAATTTTGACGAAATCGAATATTTTCTTAGGATATTTATGTACATACATTAGCATTACAAAGCGCCTCCTTAAATTTTTATCTTTTCCTGTTTTATTTAATTTAACACATTTGCTCTTTTAACCTACTTGTTTTTTTTTCTTGTAGAATTCAGAATAGGGTTTGCTTCAAATAATGGTAATTATTTGAAAGATCTATAACACACAAAATTTTTCCTGAAACCTAGATTTCAGGAACAACTTTAATACTTTTACAAAGAATGTTTCATTGAAATACGTATCAAGTGGAATCGGAATCTTTTCCATTATACGATTATACTGTAAGAGTTAAATTTCTAAAAAATGCACATGATATTAGGTACTGTTGAATTCGACAGATAATATATCCTCAACGGAACTACACGAATTTCAAATGCATATTTATCAGAAAATTTTTTCGTCAGTTTGTTCTCATTAAAACCCTAACAATTCAGGGTATGATTTAATCCCTTCAGTGCGTGCAAAGGTATAACATTTTACTAAATCACATCACATCAAATTAGAAACCTTTGTACAATTAGTACCCACACATTAGTACATGCAATCCCTAGACTCGAATTTTATTTTATACGTTTTTTGTTTGTGCTTATTATTTTTTAAATTTTATTGGTGTCAACACAAGTGATGCATAAGGTAATTTGTAGCGCACTCAAATCTAGTTCAATGCTAATTAGTTTTTTGATATATGTCGACTAAAAGTAGAGGTATACCTCCTCCTCGTCACATACTGCTCACACTCGTTTCCTATACTATATACATACGTGTTGTGTATTTGGAATCGGATCCTTTGATATTTACGGGCCTCACAAAAAAAAAAAATAAAAATGGAAGAAAATTGAATTTATCCATTAAATATTAATGAAAATGGCAACTGAGGACAAACTTGCTTGTCAGGACATTGATATAATACTTCATGTACAAATATGTATACATACATACATGCAAACATATACATATTATATTTTATGTATTTATTTAGGCTCTTTCGTTCTTCCTTTGGTTGGTTTCGTTTCGTTCATTGGCACGACGAAAACCGACCGACGAAAGGATGGGACACATGTGAATGTATTAAAAGTCCAAACATGATTGCATTCAACCTTAATGTTATTTCTACCTTATATCTTCTCTACATATAAATACATATACATTTATGTGAGAAGTGAGGATTTTCAGTGAAGCATTTTATTTGACTTATGACTTTGGGGGATAACACTAAATACCTGATGTCACACAAAATGTTCAGATATAGTTGTTATATATATGTAGTTTCGGCTCAAGGCTCAAGTTTTTTGGATAAGAAGTTTTAAGTTGTTTTATAGGTTTTTTTTTTTTTTGTATTCAGGATAAAAATTAATGGAAAATGGCAAAAGTTGAGCTATTTAATATTTCAGACAGTTTCTTCAGTATTTTTCTATTATTTTTATCCCAAGATAGAAAATTTCGAAATATCATATACGTGCCTTAGTTTATTGTATTTCTTTCAGATACATATACTATTTGATCCTTATAAGATTGTTTAAACATCAATAACATTTATCGAGAGAGACGTTTTACTAATGCCTTTTGAGGTTCTATTATTTCCTACGACAATTTATTTTGACAACTGATATCCTAGTCCTTAAAATTGGGAAGGAAAAAACAAAACATAAAAGGAAATGTCCTTAAGAGCACTCATGGTAGAATGAGAGCAATGTTTGTGTCTTCTGGCGGAAAAAAGGAAGCAATATAATAAAGAACACTTTTTTATGGGAATAAAGTTTAGGCATAGGAAATTTTCTAGGATTGGTTAATTTTCTATGAGAAAGTAATCAGCAATATATTTCTTGGTCATGTTGCACAGAAGGGGCCAATGTGAGATCAGAAGGACCCAATGTTAGGTATTGCACTATTTAGCACGTACTTGGCCACTGGGAAATTTTGCAAGGAACTAAGAGAACCATGTAATTTTTTTCCAAGATTATAAGAATTACTATAACCACGAACTAAAATAATAAATCAGGATTCACTTTTTAATCTTTGTAATGTTAGTTGCAAATCATTTTGAATTGCTGGTATTTTGCACGGATTGAGGGATCTTAAAAGAAGAAATTGTTACTTACTTTGTTTTAATTTTATTGACTTTTAATGTCCAGGGTGGAACATGTCCTCAATCAACAAGCAATTTCAGACTTTGGGTAGTAACCACTATTAAGTTGTTTTTTGCCTCGATTCATTGCACACCCCATAGATGAGGTTTTTCGCAATCTTGTTGTATGTCAGAATTGGATTTGAGTTTCCTTTGATGATGATGATGATGCCTTATTCAGCTCCAAGGACCAAGGTTCGTAGAGTGCATCATAGCAATCACTATAGCTTTTTTTTTGTCAAAACAACTCACCATGTTTTCATCCAAATTTGAAAATTCCATGTCTGCCCCATTTGGGGCAGGGTTGAACTACATCTTAGCATGCAGACAGCAGATGGCCATTTAAGAAATAAATCGACTATGTCTAATACTTGGTCGCTTGTACCTTTGTTCTTCGTACAGACGTAAAGGAATATACGAGGGTACGTCGAGTTTCCATTCTTCGATCATGTTTTGTTCCATTTAAATTACATATATAAAATAATCTCATCTATGTATATTTATACTTCTTCTTGAATGGTTGGTTTGATATTTTTACCGGTATAGTCCAAAAGGCTCCAGGGTATAGCTGGGGATGATTTAATGTCTTCACCATTTAGAGATTTCGATATTATCAACATCATTCCTAGAAAATAAATGTGGAAAACCTGCGCTGCTGCCAAGAGCTTGCCCGCCTTTGCATAGGGTGAAAGCAATAGAATTTGGGATTGTTGAATATTATTTAATACCTACAATAATTTCAAAGATAGAGTGAGAATTTTTACACTTTTAAGGGAAAAAATGGGTCACTGGGGTGTATGCGTACTGTTTTTTCCTATATAAATCATTAAACAGCTAAAATAAATCCATCGTTGACTAATTAAAAATTTTAAATGCATATTAATCGAAACAAATTTGTTTGTAATGTCCAAATCTTTACACGATTTTTGAAGCTAAGTTTATCAAAATTAATGGATAGGGCAAGTATTGGTTTCGTGTGGAAAAAAAATCGAGGTTTTAATCAAAACCAACATTACGATGATGGAGAAGATCAAAAAAGTGGTTTTCGTCATGCCGTCCGTCGGTCTGTGCGTCTGTGCGTCCATCTGTACATCGAGCTAGGGCCTAAACGGATGGATGGATTTGCTTGAAACTTGGTACAGATGGTTTTTACGTAATTCCCTAGACCCGTTTATTTTTTATTTTTTTAATATCTCCATTTTAACGCATACCTCCCATATAACGTTTTCGAGGAATTGCAAATTTATCGAAAACGGCTCTAACGATTTCGATAAAATTTGGCGGAATACTCTTATTGATTCAAACAAAACTGCGTTTTTAGTTTTTCTCAAAAAATCCGGAGAACGGAAATATGGCGTTGTCGTTTTTCAAAAATTGACATATTTTTTAAGTTCATATATTTCATCAAAGCATTAGTTATTTTATTTAAAATTTACAGAGATCATTAAGTATAAAATGTTAAAAAAAAATATTTTTAAAAACATTTTTGAAAAAAAAAAAATTTGAATTTAATTTTTAAACTTTTTATTTTTTTTTTTAATTTTTTTTCTACAAAATCTTAAATTTCCAATAGATAAAGATACTGTGAACTACAAGAGCAAGTACGTGCGACCCAGTCGTGCATTTTATTTATTCGAGAGAGTGAAAAAAAGCCTGTTTTCAAAACGTTGATTTTTCAAAACAAAATTTTTAAATATGTATTAAAAAAAAAGTCTAAAAATGTTTTTTTTTTATTATTTGATAATTAAGGCTTCTTAAGCGCTCTGGAATTTTTTATTTTTGCATTATTATTTTATTTTGTTTGGTTATAAAATCATTTATCAACCGAAGAACTATTTTCAGCCTTAAATGAAGCCTCAAAAGTCCCTAGATAGTCCAGAAACCTACGCACTCCGAACCTACCACAGTACGAAAACGAAAACTTTAAACGCATTTTTCTCGAAACGCGTTTTTTCCGCGCCGTGCAACGTAACTCAAAAACTAATGAAGCTATCGATTTGAAATAAAATGCAAATTACTCGTTAGCTTATTGGCCATAGCATGAAAAGTTCAAAATAATAAATAAGTTCAATATAATTTTTACAATAAATATTTTTTTGAACAATTTTTTTTATAAAAAAAACATTGTGTTTTTTCGTTTTTTGGTCTCTTAATTTTTAATTTATACTTTTTTTTACTAAATTTAGGTTCATGTAATGCATATTAATATATTTTATTGGAAAAAAGATTCTTTTTTGATTAAAAATAATTTTCTGCACTTGGGCATTGCACGGCGCAAACTGTAGACACCAACTTTAAAGAGCTGTAGAGCTGCCATTTTGTTTTTATTTTACTTCAAAAAAAATTGTACCAATACTTCATAATGTCAATAATATCATATACTTTTCCAAATTTCAATAAATGCTTTCGGTTTTCCAAAAAATATTACTGAAAAAGCTGTCTTCCAGAGGGATTTCCCCCCTTAAACTCTTATTTTAAAAAATTTTCTTTCAAATCCGTTCATTCATTCTGCTCAAGCCTACAGATTTTTATAATTAAAATCTTTAGAACTTTGTGTCGGAAAAAATAAGCTTATTCATATGATATGATGATATTGTAGGTACCGTCAGTTATGGTATTAAAAATAACTTTAATTTCTTCCTTTAGAAAATTTTCTGAGGAAGAGTACGAGAATTAAGAATTGATAATGGTTTCTCGTGGAGGGTTTCATTGCAATATTTTTTTACTATGAGGAAGGCTCTATCTCTCCCCCTTTGATCACGGGGAGGGGGAATTTCATAAAATGTTGTTGTTGTTCTTTTGTTTTGTATTGTTTTTATTATAAGCATTTTTTTAATAAATTCAAAATTTACACCTACAAAATTTGACTGTAATATGTATTTTTAATCTTAGTCTTATGTGCGATTAATAATTAAAAATTACATTTTGACTTAATATCTAACAGACATGGTACTTCTTGTCATAGTACGTCCTTTCGAGGAAAATTCATTGTTATTTTTCTTCTTTTTCTGGACACATCTGACTCTGGTGCTGATTGTAATACCATTGCAACATGATTTCTTCTCAAGTCTCTATATCACGAACCCAAAGTTTTATTATTGCTGGATTTTTCTATAGAAGATACTTCAAACTCATTGAAAAGATTTTATTACTATCCTTTGGTCAAATTGAGACATATTCAAAGTGATATAAATTTCTATCCTTTTTAATTAAAAAATACTCAAAGTGATACCTTACCTACCAAACAAGGGTTTGACACTTTTGATTTAGACACATAGCAACCACACATCGAATATAAATAGAAGTCCTTGATATGGACACAATTAAATTCATAGAATGAGTAATCTGACCAAATATTCCAAAAATAGCCTTTATCCTTTTACAGAGACAAAATTGATGGAGCTTTAAATTGTTCATTAAACTAAATTTTATTTTTGGAAATACAATATACATATAGCCAAAGGGTCAAATACAATAGATCTTTTGAAATAAATCCATTAGTGGTTAAAGCCTGCAGAGAAAAAACCCTTATTCTTGAATTTATATAGAATTTATTTCGATTTGGATTCTAAAATTAACAATAAATCTTACCCTCCAATGAAAAAGTGGTTATGATGGGCTGAATTCTGAAAAAGTGAGTTTTACTATCTCAATCTTTAAATATTTTTGGTATATAAAGTAAACAAAACTTTAAGATTTATCTTAAACTTTTCAACAACGCCCAAACAGATTATATCCGAAACTTCACCGAAGGCATAACTCATATATTTGAAATGCCCGTTTGTATCATCATTATTATATCATCAAGCTTAATGGTTTGGCCTTTTCATAAATAAAACTAGATTACTCGAACTAACCTATGTGAGATAAAAGCCCTAATTTATTAAAGATCATAACAAGGCTATACACATTCAAATGGTGCTTATCTATTTTAAGGATTTCTAATTTTTTTTTTTTCTTTTACGTTTGTTCTTGTACTCCTGTCAAATCCATAAAAAAAAAGAAAATTCATCCCAGGAGAGATCATACATCATTAACACAAGTGTTTTTGCCAGTTGTGTTGTTTTCAGCCAATTCCCAGTTGGTTCTTGAAAGAGGCATCAAGAGAAAAATTATGAAGAAAAAAAACAAAAAAAAAACTTTATCACTGCGTGAGTTTGCAGAAAACAGCAGCAACAGCAACACCAATATAGCAACCCTGATGGTTGGTTGTGTCCTGTGGTCTAAGCACAAGAAAAATGATTTTGCGTTCTTCTAACTTTTATGATGCTGAATTAAAAACCAGAAAAAAAAAAATAAATAAAAGTTATTCTCGCAACATTAAAACTAACAACCATTTTTTTTTTTTCTTTGTTTTTTGTTTCAAGTTGTGGTACATATTTATGTATGTTGGGTGATTTATTGTGTCATTGGTGGTATGGTAGCCAAGGCAACTTTTATGGGTGGATATCTAGGATATGGTGTTTATATTTTTATTTTTTTCTATGGAAATTACTTAGGAAGAGTTCCGTCAAGATAACAACCAGACCATTAAAAATAAGTGCTTCAAAAGCATATACATAGGTATAGGTACCACCACCACTTTCGCCTTGGTTGTGTTTATGATGAGGCATTAAGGACGTCGAAAACGTATACCACATCACGTGAAAATGAAATGTAATCGATGGAATGTTCTGCTATTAGAGAGCCTTTTTTTTGTTTTACATACATACATACATATATGTATATTTAGCTACCTGTAGTTCGAAGAAGCACACACATGTGTATTATATAGCAGTAAATTACACATTTGAAGATTGTGTCTTCGCATTTTAATTTATGACCATGATGGTAATGGATACCCTTTATCCGGTGGAAAAGCCAAATTAAATTGTTGTAACGCCTATAAGAAAACGCTTTTAAGAAAATATCTACAGCAAAAAAAATCAATGGTGTGTTCTATTTTTATTTATTGTGACAAATGACAGTTTTGTGATTTATATTCTTCGATAATAAATCGGTGGGTATCAATAACACTTAATTCGTAGACTTGAATATTCTATACATTCAAGGTATACCTATATAACTTCTAACGTATAGAAACCTATGATTTACTGTTATTTTTGTTCTGTATTAAATGAACTTTGGTTTTTTCAGAAAAATATTATTTTGGAAAGCATTTATTTTTACATGGGATATAATAATTGTGCTCATTAAGGTGGTTGCTATTGCTGGGCTTTGTGTTTTAATATGCCTAAAATTAGCTATGAATGAATATAAATAAAAATCTCTTTTTCCAGACTTTTGTTTCTTTTCGCATGACTGGTTTAAATAATACTAAGGATTGAAAATGTCACAAGAGATTGAGAAAATTTGACATCGATACAAGAATATGAAGAAAATTCTCACATAGTAGAAACCACGCTTTGTGGCATTTTTGTATGGAATTGTTTTTACAGTGCAAACTTTCCAAAATATAAATAACACTGGCCGGCAAAAATAAAAAATGAGTCAGGAGAAAGAACTTTGTAAGGTGTTTTTAATTGATTTTAGTGTGCTGAATTCAAAACTGTTTACAGTTTTGTTCTATCACGTTTAGTTTTTAAGCTATACTCATCACTATTTTCACTATAAAGTCTCAAAAACTCATTTTCAATAAAGTTCTTTTTGATGTTTAATCCTGAATATCTTGCTTTTTTAAATCCAAATCAGAAGTCGCAAACTGGAATTTGGATGAAAAAAAAACCATTCAATATGATATGTACTATGATTTTGAGATATCATAAATTTCTTTTTCCAATATCTTTGAGAAAAAAATTAATTTTGAAAAAAATGTAGGTAAATATATTTAGGACGACATAAGAAAATTTGCAAAAAAATATTTTAAGGTGTTGTAATTCGACTTCAAATGTACCCAAAAACGCGTTTTTGGTCTGTTAATATTCAAGTATTTCAAAAACGTGACGTGCCAGTGAAATTTTGATTTCGGAATCGGACTCAGCACATGGTATGGTTTGGTTCTATTTTCGTTGCCGTCCAGTGTAATTATATTAGCATGATTTACGAGTACCTTTATACTTTTCTCAAAAGTTTGTTGATTTTGAAAAAAAAATTAAAAAATGCCTGCGATGTACAATTTTTGAGTTATTCAAATAAAAAGCTTGAAGATAGGAAACAAATCCACGAAAAATAAACTTAGCCTAGTTTTTAAATGAAAATACTTCTATGTCCACCGAAGCGAACTTCTTCAAACTCGGAACTTAAGGGTTTTGGGATATGCCCTAGGAAATATTGATTTTTTAAAGACCAAATTAAGACTTAAACACAAAACTCATTTTTCTCAGAAAAGATTCTAGAGATATCGATTAAAAAAAAATACATGTTACTGCTGAATATAAGATCCTACTTGTCATATAATCAAATATTTTTTAACCGTTATTAATGATTTTTGCACATTCAACCGATTTTTTTATTTCTGATTTCCTCTTAAGCGATTAAGCTGATTTCAACAAAAATTTGTGAAAAGATATTTTAGTTACCTTAATGTTAAAATTATCGAAAAATTTAAGAAAAAAAAAAAAATTTAATTTAAAAATAATATTCAATTTTATTTTTATTTTTTTGGACAATTAAATTTTATGAAAACGGTCATTTGAAAAACTAAATCTCTTGTATTGGAGGTTGAAACGATAAAAAATATGTTTTTGTGATTTTAATTACAGATCATGTTATTATTTTAAGTTTTTACTAAATTTCTTATAAAATTAAACTAAAAATATTCTTTAATGAATTTGTACATTAAAAGTTTTTATATACTAATCAACCCTTTTTATAAGAAAGAAAATTTATTCAAATTTAAATTTTATTAAAATTTCGTTTAGAAAAATAATGTGATGAAAATCATGAGAATAATAGCTTTTAGTCATATTAATTTATGCACAATTTCACAGACAAAACGTATTTCTCTTAAAAAACAATGAAACTTGTGACAAGTTCGCTTTTCCCGTGAGCTTGTTCTGTTGACAACTGCACGTTAGAAAGTCACACCCGTTACATCTTATTTGAAGATATTCTAAGGCAGCACAATATTTTTAATATTAGAAACATCAACAACACCTACCAGAAATTAAAATTAACGTCAACCAATAAGATGAAAAATTATTTTGTTTTGACATAGAATAATGTAAAATCTAAGAAAATAAACAGTTATAAGTTCAAAGCCCCGAATTCGTATCGTATTCAAATTTTAACTTACTTTAAAAACATCAATACATTTTAATTCAATAAACCCAAAGCTATTATTTTCTATGTACGTTTTGTAATCCAATTGGTTTTTTGTTATTCTAATCGTTTCAAATGTCACTTTTTTTTATAAATTTAAACATATCCTAACCCTGTTATCTTCATGATCATCCTTTATTCACATCCTGATAAATATCTAACCAAAACCATTTCCTTCTATTTATAAAGCTATCAACGTCTTCTACTTTCCTTCTACCTTGCCTTGGTCTAATAAACCAGACACGAAAGCAGCAGAAAACCTTGCCTGTAAATCATGCTTTATTTTAATATCTGTCTATTATGCTGTGCGACAGTTCTGGTATATATTTTTATTAAAAAAAACTCTGTTGTATACCGTTTTCAAAAATTAAAAACTCCTTTTCCTACTCTATCCTATCTACAAAGTATCTTTATCTTTCTGTTTTCCAAATTATGCCGGGACACAGTTTATTTTGGAAAAAATGTTCTATTTCAAATGTGAATTTCCAAGTCTATAGAGAGAATCAGATATGACAAGTAGATTATTATGCGTAGGAAGCCACCAATCTCCGTATAAGGTTTCTTTTATGTGAAAAATTATATGGAAAAACGCAAAACAAAAATATATCAACCTACGACTAGTCGGCGTATACGTGACTTTATAACCGTCTTTTGGATTATTTTTTTTAATAAAAATATATACAACCAACCGACATCACCCCTAAAAGTCTCCCATATACAAAACAAATAACTAGAATACCATGAAACTCACACAAAAAAAGATAATCTTTAAACAAAAGAATATACAATGAGCCAAAAAGAGGTAAAAGCGTTATTATAATTTAGACATAAAATGAAATATTCCGGAACGAAAGAATACCAGATAACGTTTTTTTTTTCTCTCGTTTCTTTTACTTTTTCTGATATAAAATTTAAAACTATAGGTATAAAGGCTACGTATTGGGTGTTGTTAAAAAAAAAAATAATAACGATTTGAGTTTAAAAATTTCGAAAACTCTATACGACTTTAGCCCATCTCATGATTATAAAAGCAGACTATCGTGAAAAACCTGTTGAGGAAGTGAGTTTTGTGATAAGGGTTAATCAAAGAAGCAATTGTCTCCAGTGGCGTATTGAGGGGGTGGCTCAAGCCCCCCCAAGCCTTCCAGATCATGTTATTTTTTACCTAATTTCATTGTAAAATATATGCTTGACTGAAACTTGTTCGTAAATCTTATAGATTTAGAGGCAGCTCAGATGCTCGAGCCCCCTCCAAATTTTGAAACGGCTATTTGTGTTTGTTTGAGTAAGAGCCTTAGCTGTAGCTGGGGGTTGGGTCGTTTTTTCGGATTTAAGTCCAATTCGAAATTCTTCAGATCACTTTTTAGTATAATACGTACGTCGAATAACATCACCGTTTAATTTTGCAAAAGTTCTTATGCAATCTCAATAAACACTTTTTTCAAAAATTATATACTTCTCAAAGCTATTGGAAATAGAAATATTTGATATCTCAAAATCTTAGTGGTCATCATATGTAACTAATGGTTTCTTTCAGCAAATGCCAGTTTGGACTTCGAATTCGGATTAAAAAAGCAACATATTACGAAAAAATATATATTTCGAATTAAACATCTAAAATAATTTAATGGAAAATTAGTTTCTAGACTTTCACTTTCTGCATTTTTCACTCATTTAGATTTTCTGATCGAATTCAATTCACATTATTTCGGTTTGTAAATTTGGTGCCTTTTTCAATGAATCTATAATTTTTGGACAAAATATTATCATAACTTATTTGTGTCTCCTTATTTTTTCTTTTGAATTCTTCCTTTTTTCCATTAAAATTGCCGATAATAATAATTTAACTTCAGAAACAAAATTAAAAAGGAAGATCCTTCAGCTATGACAGTTGGAAGCAATTTCGAAGTTTTTGAAACTGATCCAAATGTAGAATATGATATTTTATTTCACGTGAAATTTAAAAGTGATTTCAATTCACTTTCGGTCGAATTGAGGAACATGGAAGTTTATATCGAAAATGGTGTTTGTCACATAAGAACTTTGAAAACAGGAGACAGTATTACGAAGCTGTCGACGTCGAGAGCAGTTAAATGCTACTATACTACTTTCAGTACCGCAGCACAGAGCTTCACTCTCGATCAAAGGTGAATATATTAGAGAGAATAATTTTTCGTACCCCTCTAAAAAATGTTTGAAACATTTTCTAGCCCCCTCCAAATTTTTTTCTGGATACGCCACTGATTGTCTCTACTTTTCGAGTTTTATTTTATTCACTTTGCTTATTGAAAAAAGATGTAAAATGGATATATTGTAGGTACATGAAAAAAAAGCGCATATTAAAATAAGATGATGCCCACCTTAAAACAATACGATGTCCGCTTAAAATAAGTGGATTCCACATAAACTCTGTTTAATTTAAAGTGACTTTCATTTCATTTCAAATGTGAATTTTCATCTTAAAAAACTTACAAAAAATGAAAATTTTAAAATAATACTCAGACTTTTCGTAGTTGCAGTTTATCATACTTATTTAAGAAATTAAGATGATTTGTCCACTTAACTAAGGACGAAAGTCATTTTAGTCTAAAAAAAAAAACATGCTGAAATCCACTTAACTTAAGGTGGAATCCGCTTATTTTTAGGTTGTCTTTTTTCTCCGTGGAGTATTTACTCTGGACCTGGAAATAACCAGATGTGAATTATATTTTCATAGAAAATATCCAATACACGTTGAGTGTACCTGTTTAAAAAAAAAAAAACTCTAGACCACCTTGAGTCGGGATGATTCAAGTTCTGATGAATGACTGATAACACTGCGGTTAACAGCCAAAATGGGGACTCAATATCATTATTTTTTTCTAACGTTTTGATCTTAAAGAGTAAATTTTTATAGAAAATTAAATATCATATCGATATGGATTTTTTTAAATAAAATATTGTAAAAAAATTAAGAAAAAATATTCAAAAAAGGAGAAATAAACAAAATTAAATTTGACTAAGGCCGATTTTTCCATAGTCAGAAACAGTCAGTTAGTACTTATTCCCCAGATAGAGAAAAAATCTATTTTTCCAATTTGACAGCTTATTCCTAGGAATAAAACATTTAATAGAGAAATAAAACTATCTGCTTCTTTCAGAGACGAATAAAAATTATTCTAAGGAATATTAGGTCTGTTTAAACTCAGTACGCTGCTGAAGGGAAACGAAATTTTCTATACAAAATTTCGTTAGCGAAATCTTGAACGAAATTAATTTTGTTTTATTTTTGCTTTAAAACTTATTTTCTGATGTTTTGTTGTATTTTAATTATTTTTACCTTGCTATAATACCCGACGGTATTTTGTCGTTACCATGTCCGCTGTTGACTTTGGAGACTTCAAATTTTTTCGTTTCGCATCAGCAGCGTACTAGGCTTTAATGAAAAAAATCTAGGATAGAACAGACCAGAGCAGCACAAGTTTGTAAATACTGTCAGAACAAAAAAGAACAGAAAAGTTCTACTAAGTATTTAACAAGATTGACAAATGTCTACATCACTTCCAAAATTTTAAATTCAAAAATCATTTCTTGAAATGATTTTTTACTAGCACTTTTAATATTCTCGTAATTTGTTTTTGTTATTAATTAAAAATTCTTTAAAAAATCAATTTTATTTTCTCTAATTTTTATCACAATCACACAAACAAATGACAATTGACACTTTTCACAATAAATTTATTCGTGAGGCAGTTAACTGACTGTTTATTAGAAGATTGAAAAATCGGGTCTTAATAATTTATTTTTGTGCTTCAGGGTTTATAGATATTGAACATATTTTATGAAGGATTGCCACGAACACTGAATGCTGCTAAAATTCAATTCTACTGTTTTTTTGGTCATAATTCTAAATAGTATTGGCTGTATTTGAACCCACAATTTCGTGCATGACAGTTACACCTATCGGAAAACTAAGGCCTAGTGACTTGTATTCTGAACGATTCTTTCTTTAGTGTAATACGTTCACAAATTCTTTTTCTTGTGCGACTACGGCTTTGATGAACTATGCATTGACTGAGATTGCTGCAATTTTTTGGCTTTTTCCAGATTCACGGGAAAATCAGTTATTGATGGAGTTGTTCATGAAATATAATCACTTCTTGTTTGAGCCTTTTTAAGTACGAAGCTGAATATTTCTTTCTTTAAAGTTGACTTCTTTGGCTTGAGTTTAGCTATGATTTCCACTTTTTTCTTCACTCTTTGGAGCCTTACAATATCAAGTCTTCTATCGGTGATTTGGTTTGCAAGTGATTCCGTTTCCTGGTTTCCTGATGAGGTTCGGGAGGCTTGGCTTCTATTCGTTCTATTTTTAAATTCATTCCGAGTAAGGCTTAAGTCTATTCTTTCAAAGCATATTCCGTTAGCAACATTTTCCAAGAGAATTTCTGGAATCTCTTGTTGTGTTTCTTGCAAGTTTGAAAGATAGTCTTTCGGCATATAATGCGGTATTCTCCTCAGATTCTAATAGAATGCATAGAAAAGTTAACTAATTAGTGATCTGAGTCAATGTTAACAGATATTATGACATGCTGAATCCACGTCTTCCATCGATTATGATTGCAAACTTGATTATCAGGGTACCGTCAAGTGCGTTGATGATTATCGAGAAGGGATAATCTAGTACTAAAGTAATTCCACAAGTTTTGGTCCTTTCTGAAAGTAATATCATCCAATTAATTTTTCTGAATTATATCAAAGAGCCTTAACTTAACATAACGATAACGAGTACCAAAATCTCGTTCTTATGTTTTTTTTTTTTTCAAGACTTTTCTTTTTAATCTTCCTTTTAACTCAAATCTGGATTCGAACATCTGATTAACCAAACTGTCTCTAAGAAATGAATACTAAGCCAAAGCTTTGATAATAATCATTGGATTAATCACAAAATGTTCATCTGGATTTATTTCCAAGTAATTATTCTAAGCCAGTGAAACTACAAGAGCAAATACGTGCGACTCAGTCATGCATTTTATTAATTTTTCTCAGCCTGATAAAGAGCTTCAAGGATATATAAAGATAAAAACGAACGCAGCTATAAATTCGCCCACCTTTTGTGTGCCATTAAGCTCTTATATCCTATATATACGGTGGCAAGTGATATAGCAATGGTGGGAGTGTGGTAAGAATGCATCAGGAAGTCTGTATTCGAATTTTTACACCTTTTATGGAACAGTAACGGGATACAAATTGCCAATCTACTCTCGTATATACTCGCTCACACTCTATGTATATATGAATTCCATTAATTAACAATTAATGATGGCATTTTCTGAGCTCGATAAATTCTCTTAGTGCGGGTATAGTGTGTGTGCCTTTGACGTTTTATAGCTTCAAGCTATACGAGGTATTATAGTTTCTTCTATATGGTTTCACTTCATCCACGTTGTATAGAGTGGAGCCTCTGAAATTAGGTCTTATCGTGTTCACACCATAAATTATGTGGCAGGCGGGTTGGAAATGGGTTTTTACACATCGTCAACCAACCCAACACTCTGGCTCAGAATCGATGTGTGCAAGAGAAAATCATTGGATAATATGGCATCCATGATGGTGAGCAGAGAGTGCTATCTCGCGTACTGAGGAGAGATACATTATGCAAATTGAATCGAATCAAGATCATTTCCGGATTGAGTAAGCCTGTAAGTGTCGCTCAGTTTCAGCCTCATCGTCCAGGGATTGATAGTAAAAAGTAATACCTACTTACATTACATAAATTATTTATGCATCAAAGATATGTACATCTATATTATTTTTCTTTTTTCCTTTCGTCATCGTCATCTTCGTCTGCGTTAAAAGGGCTATAGTACCTACTAGCAACAGGGTTTATTTAATATACATATACCTCGATATAAGCTCTGTACTCCCTATATCTTATTTCCCCCCTTTGAGAGAGAGAGAGGATTAAAGGGATTCTCCATTAGATTGTCAATATCTTAGCAGACAAAATAAATAAAACCAACAAATATTTATGTTTATGGCAACACACAATTTGGAATGGTTTTTTGGCCTACATTTGGGTGTAATTTAAAGGAAATCTTATATATTTACTTTTATTTTTTCTTTCTTTAAGTTCGAAATAAAAACAGGCACCAATACTAAACAAAACAAAATATCACATGTGTGTGTGTGTGGGGATATATAAAAAAAACTCCTGATGAAAACTTAAAATTCACACAACATGTATTATACAAACTTTACTACCTTCGTCAGCTTTGGAAAAAGGAGTTAAGAAAATGAGATGCAAATTCAAGGATTATGTAAGCTTCGAAGAAACATGATACTATAATACTATATTTGTTGATGCGATATTATATGGTAAAGAAAGATTAAATAGGTACTGAATCTTAAGGTTGATTTTTTGTATAGCTAAGGCTTAAGGAGTATATTGAATAATCGATGTTTAAAAGAAAATTTGGGATTAGTTTTTGGTCTACAAAATTTGTTTGGAAAGGCAATCCAATCAAATTACGATGGGTTATATATTGATGTTTTAGTTATCACGTTGGGCGCCATTTCATGTGAAATCGGTATATTTCGTATTAAAGCAGTCGTTTTTATATGAAATAGGACACCTTACCTTGTTCAGAAGGCAATCTTATCAAATTACGATAGGATATTGATGTTTCGATTCTCACGTTGGGCGCCATTTCGTGAATAATTTGCGTAAATTGCGTAAATAATATGTCCCTTTCTTGTGAAATAGGAAACTTTGACTAGCGCTTTTAAACGCAAGTACAGGTTTAATCTTATTTCGGAGTTCTAAAATTTTAAATACAGGCTACGTTAGGTGACCGATAATTGCGGTTACCCATTAAGCTTCTATCTTTGTTTCATAACTTCATTCTCATATGGACTCCTCTTCAGTGACTGTTTTTTGCACCAGCAAAAGTAAATCCCCCTAGAAGATATGTAGTCAGTAAGGCCATTCAAATGAAGGAAAATAAAAGTGGCCTAATAAGACAGCCTTGCTTGATCCTTCTTTCAGTTTTACGTCAGAGTTTTTATTAAACCTCATATTAAAAAGACTTTTAAATTACTCCACCAAAAGAGCTTCCACTTACACGCAATTTTTAAAAGATGGTTAGGTTAATGTAAAGTATAAGTCTTTGCGATCTTCTAAAAGGTTTTACTATCTTTTGAGTTGCTTGATTTTGGTACTAATTCTATTAAACGAGCATACATTTTGTTGCAATTTTATTTCACCGAATTTATTACGTTAATATATATTATTTTATAATTGAACTTAAATGAAAACAAAACGAAACGCGAATCTAATTAATTAATTATTTTACAAAACAAACAAACGAAAGCACCTGCGTGCAGCGCGACTTTATGAAATTAATTTTATGATGCAAATGGCAACTGTCAAACAATGAGCGCGTTCGATGAAATAGAATATGCGAACATACAACAAAATTATGCTGTATCCCGTAGCTCAGTGTGATGGGGTGGGTTCAGACTTTTTGATACACTTTATTAATCCGTCCGATTAATAAAATGTATCAAACAACAATAAATAAATTCAAACAACAATAAAAAAATAGAAAAGAAATAAAAGTAAACACAGGGTGTTACTTCTACTTACTAGGGTGGGCGCCAGGAAACTTTTTAAATGGAAGTTTACCAAAACCAGACCTAAACTGAAAAGTAATCTTCAAAAATTGAAAATAAAAGAAATGAATTTATTTCCTAATTGGAATTTAAGAAATTTTATTTTTAAAGACTGGGAAACCTTGGTAGTCCTGGACAAAAACCCAGTATCTTTTCGAAAACAAGAAAAAAATACAATAATAATTTATTTGAAACGAAGAATGAAATTCAAAATGTAGATATGCAAAAAAATAAAAGAAAACCAAAAGCAAAAGTAAAATTACAATTTCTTTGTGCCAAAAAGACACAAAGCAAAACCACTTTGGGAAAGATCCCGAAAGACAACGGTAAGTTACAACGGTCGCGAGTCCCGCAAAATATCGGGATAAAACAATACGGAACGAAGGCCTAATCGGTCAACAAATTTTCCCACTTTAGGGCCACTCAAAACGAAATTTAACCAACTAATATTTCCACAAATAAAACCAAATACTTATCTTCAAAAAAAAACTTGAATCCTTTGTCCTGGTATAAGTCTATGTCCCAAACAATTTTTCCTCCCTCGAATGGTATCTTCGGACCTCCTCCGAATAAAAATTTTCCTCCAAAATTTACTTGAAAATATTCGCCCCCAACTGGACTTATATTTTCTCAATCGCAAGTTAACTCTCAAAAATAAAATCGCAAAAATCGTAATAATTTTTCGTTTAAACTTTTCACCACTAACTCGCTTAAAAGTCTTCCAAGAAGTCAAGTAATAATGGCGGGCCAAAACGAACATGCCGACACGACCATATGGTCATCCTCTTCTGATCTTAGTGCATGGAGGTTTTCTGTCTCGGTCTAACAACAGCACCCTGCCTATTGGCTAGCGGCCTGCTCCGATGTCGAAAAACCATCGCATGCGATCTCATGCGTTGGTGATATTCTCACCAACAGTGGCTCAGTGGACGCATTCAGCCCGCTTCCGCCAATTCCATTTAAAAAGAATTAAACGAGAAACTATTTAAAAATCACGCAAAGTCCCCAGCCCAAACCGGCCCAGAACTAATAAATTGGAGGAAAATATTTCTTCTAGACGGAGTCACGACCATTTACATTTTCAAATTAAACCGCGAGAAAGGATTCAAACGCGAAAATTAAATAAACTAAAACCGTAGACCTTCGCGCAGACAATTAGGGGAAGGGAAACACATCGCAAAGTGGTTTTACTTTTTGTGCAAGGCACTTATGTTGGGCACTCGGCCATGCTAAATTTATGTTGGTGAATTATAATTCACATTTACGTTGGGCATGGGTAAATACTTCATGCCTTTATATCCTGGGTGAGTCATCTCTCACAAACATATCACATGTATCTTTCTTCAAGTCATTTTATGGACCGCCCGTCCAAATAGATATAATATAATTCTCAAAAAGTATGGACCGCCCGTCCAATACTGACTTTATAGTCTGTGTGAACCATCAATCACACGTCACACTATATGTTGTAATGTAAACCTGTTTTGTTTGCTTTTCCAAGATACTCAAAGAACAAGCTTCTGGCTGATGGACCAGGTCTCTAATAATCTCTTCGGGCATTTTGGAGCAGCAAAAGAATGGGATTCAAGAAAATGATTAAAAGGGAATGGAATGGGAAGGTAAAACTTGTTGTGGTGAAATTTACCGCAACAAATCCCACCCTTACCTCCTCAAAAATGTGATTACATTTCGAAGAACTGTAACACATTTTCAAAGATGTACCCAGGATGAAAAAGGATTTTCCATCAGAAAAAAAAATCAAAAATCAAAAGTTTAAAACTATAAAATCAAAAATTTAAAAATATAAAATCAAAAATTAAAAATATAAAATCAAAAATAAATAAGCTTAAAATCAAAAGATAATGTGAATTATAAAAATAAATAAAATATATGAAAATGATAATAAAAAAACAAAAAAAAAACTTAAACTACAAAAACTACGTTACTAAAAAAAATTAATTATTAACGGATGCATCTGTAAACGATTTTAAATCCTTAACGTGCCAAGTTCCGCGCTCTTTACCATTACTATCTTGTAAGACATATGTCCAAGGTGACACACGCTTCTTAATTTCAAACGGACCGACAAACTTCGGTGCTAATTTGGCTGCATAATAATTCGCGGCATCCGACAAAGTAAAGTTTCGACGCCAAACAATTTCGCCGGGGTGATATTGAACATCACGCCGTCGAAGATTATAGGCTTCTGCAGCTCTTTTCGAGGCTGCCTGTAATTTTTTCCCAATATCAATTCTTAGTTCTCGGAAGCGTTCTCTGATCCCCTCCGGATCCTGAGCGTTCCCAGAACTGTCTCCAACAAATGGCACTTCTCTCCCCGAGGTTACCATATCCCTCCCAAAATTCGCATAATAGGGTGAAACACCCAAAACCTCATGCTGTGACGTGCGGATAGCACACGCCACTTTAGCAAGTTGTAGATCCCACACTCTGTGGTTTTCTGCGACGTACGCCCTCAGCGTCGTCTTCAAAATTTGATTTATCCGTTCCGCAGGATTCGCCTGCGGATGATAATGAGCAGTAAAGTTGATTTGTGACGCGTACGCCTGGCAAAGCGCTGCCAGTTCCTTGGATCGGAACTGGGGACCGTTGTCACTCACGATCACCTTGGGTATGCCAAATAACAGGAACACATTATCTTCTAACTCCCTACAAATTGCCTTAGCAGTCGCCGACCTCAACGCGAACAATAGTGGAAACTTTGTGAAGTAATCCACTACCGTCAAAATGTAAGTGAAACCCCTACTCGACTTTGGAAGTGGACCTACCAAATCGATGCAAATCATTTCCCACGGTGACTTTATCCCAACCCTCTCACTCATCAACCCAGCTGGTTTTTCATTCACCGGCTTTACCTGTTGGCAAACTTTACAACTTCTAACATACTTGGTAATATCAGCCCTCATTTTTGGCCAGTAAAACTTCGCCGCAACCCTGGCAAAAGTTTTCCTAACACCCATGTGTCCTGCTAATGGACCATCATGAAACTCTTGTAAAATCCCTAACCTTTGGTTTCTACCTATCACTCTCTTCCATTCTTGATTGTTTTCATGTACAACTACATGATTAGCCTTTACCAATTTGAACAACTGTCCCTGTTCAACCCTCCAAGCTGGATACCTAAGTGGATTTGAATTGACTGCAGCAATCATTTTGTTCACCCAAGGATCTACATCCCCTTCTGAGATACCACCCAACTGCGGCACTCCTCGAGAAAGCATATCCGGTACTACATGCTCTTTGCCCTTGCGATGAATGATTTCGAAGTCGAACTGTTGAAGCCTAATTGCCCAACGGGCTAACCTCCCCTGTGGATCTTTAAGATTACTTAACCATACCAAGGAATAGTGATCCGTTACGACTGTAAATCGAACACCTTCGAGATACGGTCGCAACTTCTCAATAGCCCAAAGTACAGCCAAGCATTCTTTCTCTGTGGTACTATAATTTCTCTCGTTCCTATTTAAAGACCTACTAAGGTAACAGACAACCTTTTCCCCTTCCTCAAAATTCTGTGAAAGAACTGCACCGATACCATAATCTGACGCGTCTGTTTGTACGACAAAAGGTCGTGTAAAATCTGGGCAAGTAAGTATTGGTGCTGTCACCAAACACTCTTTTGCCTTCCTAAAACTATCCTCACATTCTTGTGTCCAAGTAAATTTCCTATTCTTTTTAGTAAGATCAGATAGTGGCCTAAGCAGTTCCGCAAAATTTGGTACAAATCGTCGGTACCACGAAACTGTCCCTATAAAACTTCTAACTTCTTTAACATTTCTCGGTGCTGGAATCCTAACCATACTTTCCACTTTCTCTGGATCTACGTGTAAACCATTTCGATCCACTATATACCCTAAAAATTTTAATGATGGCATGCAAAAGTTGCACTTTTCCCTACTAACTTTTAATCCCGCTTCAATTAACCTTTTCATCACCTCTTCTAAAATTTCTAGATGTTTTTCGAAACTTTCGGAAATGATAATGATATCGTCTAAATAGACGAAAACGTACGGCTCAAGATCGGCACCCAAAACTGTGTCGATAAATCTCTGCCAAGTCGCTGGCGAATTGTGAAGACCAAAAGGCATTCTTTTGAATTGAAATAAACCCCTCCCAGGAACCGTAAAGGCAGTAAAAGGCTTAGATTTCTCCTCCATAGGAATCTGCCAATATGCTGACTTTATATCTAGCGAAGACAAAAACCTAGCACCCCGAAGCCTATCTAAAATTGAATTTATGTATGGAAGTGGATAAGCATCCCTATCAGTATTTTTATTTAACTTTCTATAGTCCACACAGAACCTATAGGAACCATCCTTCTTTTTAACTAAAAGTATTGGAGATGACCACGCACTGGTCGATTTTTCGATAACCCCCAACTCTAACATTTCGTTAAGTTCCCTATCAATATGTCCCTGCATCGCCGGAGAAACCGGATAATATCTTTGTTTTATCGGCTCCGCCGACGTCCTAATTTTGTGTTCAACCAAAGTTGTGCACCCTAAACCCTCAGGCATTTTCTTAAAAGAATCCTCGATCCACGTTTCTAAAGTTTTTAATTCCCTATCACCCAAATCTGATCTATCTGTAATGGAACAAATCGAAACCGAGCTTTCCGGTTCCGAAAAGTTCCATACGCGTGATCTTAAATCCGGAACAATACCCGATAGCGCCCAAAAATCTGCGCCCAAAATCACCGTATGTGGTATAGATGGAATGACCAAACAGTCAATCAGAATTGCCCTATCCTCTACTATAATTGGAAGAGAGAGAGTTCCCAAAACTTCGACACCTGTCCCATCTGCCAAACTCACAGAGTGAACAGTGTCTTTTTTCAATGAAAGCCCTAAATCTTTTATTATTTTCCAAGCATCCCTACCTATTATGGTCCTAGAAGCTCCTGAATCTAATAAACCTAAAAATTTAGAACCATAAATACTAATTCCTAAGTGTGGTCTATTGTCCCTACCGTTTGCCTCCAGTGTAAAACTTAAATAAACTTTCTCCCCCAGCTGGTTTCCAGCAGGTAAAACCTTCAACGTCTCCGAGCTTCCCGCCCTGCTGGCGCAAGAGCCCGTTGCCCATTTCCCGAACAGCGTCTACAATTTTGTCTATTCACCCCCAATTCCCCACAACCGAAACAACGCCTAGGAGCGGAACACCTATTTGCAAAATGGCCTGATCCATTGCAATTAAAACACCTAATCGACGATGACCTTGATTGGTTTGAAGATGGGGCCTGACGAACATTTCCGTTGTTCTCCGCAACAACCGAAACTCTGGGATTTTCAACACCTAATCCAATATATGCCAGATCTGGCTCAAGCAAATTCTTACTATTCCGAACATTGGGTGGTGGAACATAAGCTTCCACATTTGCCCTAACAGCCTCTAAATTCCTACCTAATGCTACTAAATCAGATACACAAGTTGGCTTAGCCAAACCAAGTTGTGTTTGGTAAAAGGGTGTCAAATTTCGTTGGATCATCAACAACTTCCTACTTTCCGAAATGGGTTCAGTTAACCTACCAAACAAATTTTGCATTGTAGCCACATAGACCCCGATGGATTCATCGTTGCCTTGTGTACGACGCCTAATTTCTTCTAAAAGTTGATCGTCATAATTCGGTGGTAAGAACTCGAGTTTCAACTCTTTCACGAGTTCCTGCCACGAATTAATCGATATCCTAATTGCCCTAAACCAGATTAAAGCTTTCCCTACAAAAAGTTCTACTGCTGCCCTAAAAAGTTGAGTTTCTGAAACTCCCCTAGCTTTTCGAATTTCGTCGACCCTCTCAAGGAACGCGTTCACGGAAGCACCACAACGCTCTCCAGTGAACTTCACGTCCCACTTCGCTATATTTAAAAATTTTTCAGATTGGAGTACAACCCGTTCTATAACTGGGTTGACCCCGCTGTTCCTATCTCGATTTGTATCTATCCTAACATCTGGCACTCCTACTGTTGTCGATGTACCGCCAGAAGTACTAATCGAACCGGTTTCCGAGGATTCAGCTGAACGCTGGTTTTCAACCTCTTTCGTTGCTTGATTCTGTTCCCTTGTTCCCTTATTATCCTTATTTTCCCTATCAAAATTTTCCCTATCAATATTTTCCCTATCATCCCCATCATCTTCTAAAGCTGCCATAGCCATGACCAACTTATTCTTCAATTCTTGTTTGATTGTATCCTGTTCTTCATTTTCTGGTACTGATCGATCCATTCTACGTAATCCCCACTCAACTTTGGTAATAATTTTCAAATATTCCGCCGAAGTTTCTGACTTTGGTGGATTTAATAATAATTTTCCTATTTCTAATAATTTCTTCTCGACCGCCATTTGATCCTGTTCAAATGTGAACGGGTAAGCGGGAGGCACATACGAATTCCTACGTTCCAATTTGATGGCAGCTCTTAACGATTTGCGCATCTCCTCAACGTTCCCTGAAGTTAACCCTCGACATTCAATTTCGTAGGAAATTTCTTCCTGAGATAATCGATTTATCTGACTAATATCCATTATTAACAAAAACAAAATATAATTTAATTTAAAAAAAAATAAAAAGAATTTAAAAATAAAATGAATTAAAGTAACCGAACGTAAAGTACGAGTAATATGAAATTAACTTTATTAAAATAAGTTAAAAGCTTTAAAAATATAAATGAATTAAAAAAGAAAAATGAAGTCTAATAAATAAATTGAAAAACAAAAACAGAAGAAATATTATTACACGTTGGCAACTCCCACCGTTTACAAATCTAACCTCAAACAAAAATTTATTAACTTCCTCACCGGAGAAATAAATTTATTTTAAAATCAATTTATAAAAAGATTTAAATAAAACAAAAAATTAATTTGCACGTTGGCAACTCTGCACAGTTTAAAATTTATCTCAAATAAAACATTATTTACTCCCTCACCGGAGAAATAAATTTATTTTAAAATCCGTTTATTAAAAGATTTAACAAGAACAATAAAAAATTAATTTGCACGTTGGCAACTCTTAACCACAAAATTTTATCTAAAATGAATATATAACCTACTTTATAGAAATATTTAAAAAGAGAGAAAAAAAAATTATTTTTTTTTTTTTTTAATATGTAAAAAAAATTTAAATTACTAAATACTTGCACGTTGGCAACCCTAAAACAAATCCAAAAAAATTTAAAACAAAATATTTTCCACCCAACTATCAGTTTCCAAGCTGAAACTTTTAATTTAAAATTTTTCCAAAAATTAATAAACTAAATTATTGCACGTTGGCAACCCTAAAATAAATCCAAAAATTTTAAAACAAAATATTTTCCACCCAACTATTAGTTTCCAAGCTGAAACTTTTCAATTATAAATTTTTCCAAAATTTTTTATTAAAAACACCGACTGTGCTTTGAAAATGTTTTTTTTTTTTTTATCGAAAAATGTTTTACTAAAACTATCCAAAAATTTTTAATAACCCCGTATGAAATTTAACCGCAAAAGCTAAAAAAAATGTTCACTAAAAAAAATCAAGTAAAAAAAAATTTCACAAAAAAAATTTCCCACAAAAAATCCCCACGGTCTAATAACACTATTCTAGTTGTTTACGACTAAGAATTTAATAGAAAAAAAATAATATGTAATGTATATTTATGTATGTATGTATGTATGTTGGTTCGTTGGTGCAATGAAATGAATTCGTTTACCATTGAACAACAACAAAATAAATGAAATGTTATTTATGTAGGTATATACTAACTAATTATGAAATGAATACGATTTGAAACAATATATGAAAAAAATAAAAACCTTACAATGTACTTCCTCACTTCACTTGTCCACCAAACAAAAAAAACTCGAACAAATCCAAACAAAATGGGGTTGATGTTGTTGTTGTTTTTAACACTGCAACTTCGCCCTGCTGCGATCACTCAATTAAAAAAGAATCAAATTGTACCTAGGGAATAAAACACTTTTAGTTTCCAATTTAAACAATAAGAAGAATTAAAAGAAAATAAAATGACACCAAAACAAACACTTTCAATCTCAATTAGAGAACTCCAAAAATATGCACACTGCACAGGTTAGGTTAGGTAGGTAGATAACTATGTATTTTTTTTTCAACAACTTCTCAAATGGGCCCCACGTTGTGGCCGCCAATTGTTGCAATTTTATTTCACCGAATTTATTACGTTAATATATATTATTTTATAATTGAACTTAAATGAAAACAAAACGAAACGCGAATCTAATTAATTAATTATTTTACAAAACAAACAAATAGTCTAAGAGCCGGCAGCATATTTTGGCAGTTTTGATATAACCGAAATTCGAGTGTGCACATATCTAGATATGCACCACAGTATGTCAACGGAACAAGTCTGGCAGTGATCTTTTTCAGCTTTCCCTTGCCAGACGCATCCAAAGTGCAGCAAAAAATCAATTTTTGGCGTTTTGGTATAACCGAATAAATGATACACCAAAAAATCATAAAAAATCCTCTGATTTCGAATCTGTGGGTACCGCAAGTTTCTTTTTCAGCTTTCCCCCCGCCAGACCGCTTTAAAGCATTTTGAAATGCATTTTTCTAATAAAAAAACTAATAGCTTATTTTCTGTTGGGTATAACCGTATGATGGTAACAAATTAAAATTCTATGTCTATTCCTGGTTTAGAAAATATAAGTTTAACCCAGATATATTTCAGCCTTCCCTCTGCCAGACGCCCTTAAAGGTTTCCCAAACAGGTTTTTCCATAGAAAAAACACCTAGTTTCTGTTTTTTTCTTATAAAATTGAAATAATATTTTTTTGTTTAGAGTAACCATATGATGGCCAAATATTAACTTTCTCTGCCTTTTCCTGGTTTAGAAAATGTAAGTTTAAGCCAGTTTTATTTCAGCCTACCCTCTGCCAGACGCCCTAAAAGGTATCTCAATAGTACGGGAAAGTTAGATTTTGCTATATGGGGCATGGGGGTCTGGGAAAAAATCCGAAATGCATTTTGACTTCAGGAATTAAAAGAGCATAAACCCAGGGATCGAAAGAGTCTAAAACCACATTTTGTACAACCGCACCAAGAATCATTTTGTTTGTCCCTATACAAAGAATTGCAATTTTTTGAAGTTTTTTGCCTACAGATCGAAAACGGTCTGTCAAATCGAAAAACCAATATTGTAACAAATAAAGGTAATTAAAAGATCTACAACTTTTACATAGAACAAACTTTTTAAAAAACGCTCAAGTAAAAGAGATATGACAAAAATAAGAAAATCACTTTTTGACGAGTTTAAAAAAAAACACCCTAACTTTTAAACCAAAGGGATAATCGAAAAATGTTATTTAACATATATTGTAGAAAATTAAATTATTTCAAGTTTGTCATACATTGTTTTTTTTTTGTAGATTCAAAAATACGCGAGTTATGTGAAAAACTAAAATTTGTATTAAAACAAAAATTGGCGCCCAAATGACTCTTAGTGCGATTGAACAAAATTTGGTTTACGACTCGTGTCTTTATGCCTTTCGAGCCCTGAAGTCAAAATGCATTTCGGATTTTTTCCCAGACCCCCATGCCCCATATAGCAAAATCTAACTTTCCCGTACTATTGAGATACCTTTTAGGGCGTCTGGCAGAGGGTAGGCTGAAATAAAACTGGCTTAAACTTACATTTTCTAAACCAAGAAAAGGCAGAGAAAGTTAATATTTGGCCATCATATGGTTACTCTAAACAAAAAAATATTATTTCAATTTTATAAGAAAAAAACAGAAACTAGGTGTTTTTTCTATGGAAAAACCTGTTTGGGAAACCTTTAAGGGCGTCTGGCAGAGGGAAGGCTGAAATATATCTGGGTTAAACTTATATTTTCTAAACCAGGAATAGACATAGAATTTTAATTTGTTACCATCATACGGTTATACCCAACAGAAAATAAGCTATTAGTTTTTTTATTAGAAAAATGCATTTCAAAATGCTTTAAAGCGGTCTGGCGGGGGGAAAGCTGAAAAAGAAACTTGCGGTACCCACATTTTTGAAATCAGGGGATTTTTTATGATTTTTTGGTGTATCATTTATTGGGGTAATACCTAGAAAAACGCCAAAAGTTGATTTTTGACTGCACTTTGAATGCGTCTGGCAGAGGGAAGGCTGAAATATAACTGGCTAAAACTTATATTTTCTAGACCTGGAATAGACATAGAATATTAATTTGTTACCATCATACGGTTATACCTAACAGAAAATAAGTAATTAGGTTTTTTATTAGAAAAATGCACTTAAAAATGCTTTAAAGCGGTCTGGCGGGGGGAAAGCTGAAAAAGAAACTTGCGGTACCCACAGATTCGAAATCAGAGGATTTTTTATGATTTTTTGGTGTATCATTTATTCGGTTATACCAAAACGCCAAAAATTGATTTTTTGCTGCACTTTGGATGCGTCTGGCAAGGGAAAGCTGAAAAAGATCACTGCCAGACTTGTTCCGTTGACATACTGTGGTGCATATCTAGATATGTGCACACTCGAATTTCGGTTATATCAAAACTGCCAAAATATGCTGTCGGCTCTCGGTCTAAAACGAAAGCACCTGCGTGCAGCGCGACTTTATGAAATTAATTTTATGATGCAAATGGCAACTGTCAAACAATGAGCGCGTTCGATGAAATAGAATATGCGAACATACAACAAAATTATGCTGTATCCCGTAGCTCAGTGTGATGGGGTGGGTTCAGACTTTTTGATACACTTTATTAATCCGTCCGATTAATAAAATGTATCAAACAACAATAAATAAATTCAAACAACAATAAAAAAATAGAAAAGAAATAAAAGTAAACACAGGGTGTTACTTCTACTTACTAGGGTGGGCGCCAGGAAACTTTTTAAATGGAAGTTTACCAAAACCAGACCTAAACTGAAAAGTAATCTTCAAAAATTGAAAATAAAAGAAATGAATTTATTTCCTAATTGGAATTTAAGAAATTTTATTTTTAAAGACTGGGAAACCTTGGTAGTCCTGGACAAAAACCCAGTATCTTTTCGAAAACAAGAAAAAAATACAATAATAATTTATTTGAAACGAAGAATGAAATTCAAAATGTAGATATGCAAAAAAATAAAAGAAAACCAAAAGCAAAAGTAAAATTACAATTTCTTTGTGCCAAAAAGACACAAGGCAAAACCACTTTGGGAAAGATCCCGAAAGACAACGGTAAGTTACAACGGTCGCGAGTCCCGCAAAATATCGGGATAAAACAATACGGAACGAAGGCCTAATCGGTCAACAAATTTTCCCACTTTAGGGCCACTCAAAACGAAATTTAACCAACTAATATTTCCACAAATAAAACCAAATACTTATCTTCAAAAAAAAACTTGAATCCTTTGTCCTGGTATAAGTCTATGTCCCAAACAATTTTTCCTCCCTCGAATGGTATCTTCGGACCTCCTCCGAATAAAAATTTTCCTCCAAAATTTACTTGAAAATATTCGCCCCCAACTGGACTTATATTTTCTCAATCGCAAGTTAACTCTCAAAAATAAAATCGCAAAAATCGTAATAATTTTTCGTTTAAACTTTTCACCACTAACTCGCTTAAAAGTCTTCCAAGAAGTCAAGTAATAATGGCGGGCCAAAACGAACATGCCGACACGACCATATGGTCATCCTCTTCTGATCTTAGTGCATGGAGGTTTTCTGTCTCGGTCTAACAACAGCACCCTGCCTATTGGCTAGCGGCCTGCTCCGATGTCGAAAAACCATCGCATGCGATCTCATGCGTTGGTGATATTCTCACCAACAGTGGCTCAGTGGACGCATTCAGCCCGCTTCCGCCAATTCCATTTAAAAAGAATTAAACGAGAAACTATTTAAAAATCACGCAAAGTCCCCAGCCCAAACCGGCCCAGAACTAATAAATTGGAGGAAAATATTTCTTCTAGACGGAGTCACGAACATTTACATTTTCAAATTAAACCGCGAGAAAGGATTCAAACGCGAAAATTAAATAAACTAAAACCGTAGACCTTCGCGCAGACAATTAGGGGAAGGGAAACACATCGCAAAGTGGTTTTACTTTTTGTGCAAGGCACTTATGTTGGGCACTCGGCCATGCTAAATTTATGTTGGTGAATTATAATTCACATTTACGTTGGGCATGGGTAAATACTTCATGCCTTTATATCCTGGGTGAGTCATCTCTCACAAACATATCACATGTATCTTTCTTCAAGTCATTTTATGGACCGCCCGTCCAAATAGATATAATATAATTCTCAAAAAGTATGGACCGCCCGTCCAATACTGACTTTATAGTCTGTGTGAACCATCAATCACACGTCACACTATATGTTGTAATGTAAACCTGTTTTGTTTGCTTTTCCAAGATACTCAAAGAACAAGCTTCTGGCTGATGGACCAGGTCTCTAATAATCTCTTCGGGCATTTTGGAGCAGCAAAAGAATGGGATTCAAGAAAATGATTAAAAGGGAATGGAATGGGAAGGTAAAACTTGTTGTGGTGAAATTTACCGCAACAATTTTTTGGAATACAAACCGCTCTTATACAATTTGTTTGTTGATACATTTGTTAGTCAAGTGTGTATCGCTCTTTCCGTAGTAGCGTAAAATAAGGAAATTATTTTTTCCTGACAGCTTCGCATTTGCACTCATGCCACGGTGGTCTTCCCTTGCTTCTAGATTAAAACCCAATGGACTTGCAATGAACAATTTACAGCACATTGAGTATGTGTAAAGTTGTGAACACATTTAAAAAAAAAATCATTTTGCGTTGGGCGCCATTTAATTTTGGTTGATTAAAAAACTCATAAGTCCTAAATGTTACAAGGATTTCTCAAGGAAATTTGATGGAAAAGTATAAAAAGAAAGCAAAAAAATTGTTTTTTTTTTTTCAAGATTATTCAAGAATAGAAGTGTACAAAGTTTGGCATTGGGCGCCATTTTAGATGGATTCAATGAAACAAGTTACTTTTAAACATGTAAATCTCGCATTGGGTCCCAAAGTATTTTCTTAGCTTTGAATTAAAAAATAAAAACCATTTGCAGTTTCCACTCCCGATTGAAGAACCTATTTAGATTCAGAAAGTAGTTGAATATCATGTCTTTCGTTAGTTAAATTAAGATCTATACACTCGTAATTTCGTTTTACAAGTCACTTCTCTGGTGCTCATAAAAAGCTAACATACTTCTTTTCTGACGATATACAATCCAATTCTTATGTTCTGTGATTTGATATGTCAATCGATTTAGAGAGAGACATTTTATGTTTCTTCGTTCAAATGAATTTCAAAGCGCATTAAATGTTCATGTAGGCTATAAAGTTTATATGATAAACTTTATTGTGTGTGGCACAGTTTCATCTATACGGTGGCTAACAAAAAATAAGTATTTAAGGCGTTTTCTATATAAAAATAAAAATTTAGCAGCGCTAACCACAACAAAAACGCTGTCTTTACTATTTTTGGTTTAGTCATTTCCTTTCATGTTTATCCAATTGGGAAATATTTATGATATTTTTTTTGGTACTGTATATGTATATGCTAGTCCTTAAAAGAAGGACTTCGATGTGTTCATAATTGCTTAAAGGGGGAGTATAAAAAAAATGGATTCTCATTTCCCAAAAAAAAAAACTGACTATTAATGGTTGAACCATTATTTTTTATTACCAAAAAATATAGCAAAGCCTCTTTGGTATTCCCATAGAATGTGGTGAAATACAAAAAAAAAATGTACTGTTCGTATATTTTCCTTGTCAGATATAAATCAAATAAAAAAAAAAAACAAAAACTCGAAAAAAATATGTCTGTGGATTTCAGTATAAAAGTAGGCAAACTTTATGTTATAAAATTAAAGCATACTCACCGATTCTATTCAAAAATATTTTAATACCAGTAAATCTTTTTAATGACACCATTGAATCATATTTTTTCGGTTGCTTCTCTGCATTTTATTGGTCAACAAAAGGAGCGTACAGATAAATTTGGGAAAATAATTCCTTTCAGTATTTTTAGTTTAAATTTCATATTAGGCAACTTTTCAATTTCGTTTGAATTTTGGTTGTATTTATGTTGATGAAAAATTAAATTTATATGTGTATTTTAACATGCTTTTAACAGAATTAAAATCTTAAAACAAATAAATATATTTGTATCGGGACGAGCTCACGAAGAATCTGGATTTCAACCCAGACCCTACAACATGACAGTCCATTACTTCAAGGGGTAGTGTTAAATGAGTTTATAGTATTCTAAACAGCAGTAGTAAAAGAATAAGTTTAATCTTATTAAATATTGAAACTCAACAGAAGGAATCAATGAGGGATCAGGCTATGTGGTGTTTTATCCTCTTTACCTGCCATGAAAATAAGATTCATTACTTGGTCGCACTTACTTGCTTATGATAAAAGTAGCTCTTATCTATTTCTATAAAAAAAATTAGGGCAAATTATAATTTAATTTAATAAGGGAATTTCATCAGTATATTATAAAAAATATTATAAAATATGTTTTTATAATCAATGAAACACCGTGTTAAATGATTTTTATCACAAAACGAAATATGCAATCTGATTTCTTGTATGAAAAGGAATTTAAAAAACAAAATTGAAAATCGATAATCGAAAAAACAAATAATTTTTTATATAAAAAAATTTTCTAACATTTTTAAAAAAAAAAAAAAAAAAAAAAAAATTGCCATGCTATTTTGAAGAAATAAAAAACTAACACTCAAAAAACTAAATTTCGAAATAATTTACTAGCCGGTTTTCAAAAATTTATTTTTTCAAAAAAAAAAAAAATTGAAACATTTTTAAAAAATCCAAAAATGTGTTTTTGAAAATTTTCTAAAATCTTAATATTACGACTACTTAACCGCGTTTGTATAAAAATTTTCGTTGAAATCAGGTTTTCAGGCATCGCAAATAAAAATGTTGGTAAGGTTGGAAAGAAATGGATTGATCATCAGATATGAAAGAACTTGTAAGCATTTAGAGAGAAAAATTGTCTTCTTGTTTCTGAGTCAACTTGTACCACTTGGGTTAAATTCAGCTGTTAGGTTATTTAAAAGAAAATAACACTTCAACTACTTAGTTTCTAGCAGTGTGTTATGGCCCCCTCCAACTCTTCCTCAGAGAGCTTTACAGTGTATTCTTTGGTTTTTCTACTTGACGTACTTCGTGACCAAACTTCATAGTGCAAATGTATTCCAATGTCAAACTCAGTCATCATTCATATTGTATTCTCACATTTCTGACTTAGTAGAATTTTCTGCAAAGCCGGTATTCGTTTCGTATAGCTCATCGTTGAGTCTAATGTTCTTATTCAGCAACGCAACGATTAAGATCCTTTACAGAACTTCCTAGTTTTTTGAGAAGAGCCTTACTGCTTAAATGGCTTCATAGCCTTACGAATCAGCGGTTGACAAGAAATCTTAATCAAGTAAAAAAAAAAATACCTCTGTAGTTTTTAGATAATAACCGTTTTCCAGTCTTTTCTCTGTAGCAGTAAAAGCTCTAATTTCTTTATGTTATGATTTAATGCAGTGACTCACTCTATGAGTTTTCCGTAAGATGTTTTTGGAAATACAGACCTGCCGTTTGGAGATAAAAACGAGATTTAAAAAGTTGCTTCACACACGGAGGAAAAAAGAGCTAACCTTAAATTCAACCACCTTAAAACAATAGGATTTTCACTTAAAATTAGTTTAATCCGTTTAAATTCTGTTAATTTTAATGTGAATTTTCATTTTTTACTTAGGCAATTTTAATCTATTTTACTTAGGCAAATCCTTAAGAAGTGTGAAAGAAGAAAATCGATAAAAGTGAAATATTTTTTTAGGTACATCAATTCCGTCTTACTCATTTGGATAACCAATAATGGAGTAGTGAAAGGTCAGACTTTCAATAAGGTTAAAAGATTACGAATCAGAAAGTACTTGCAACTGGCAGAGAACTTCAAACGCTTGACAATAAAAAAAATATCATATTCATTTTAAGCAGAAGCTTACACAGATTACGAGTAAATCATTAATCATTAATAATGGCTTTAGGACTCAAACGGATTTCTGATGAAACTGATTTCTGATGATTAATTTATGAAATATTAAACAGTTTGAATATTTCTAAAGAAATGCGTAGTCAAACGATTCTGAATTAACAACAGTGAAATTCTAGGAAAATAATAATAACACAAAGTAAACGTTTTTATTTTGTTCTTAAAAAAATTTCCTAGAAAAAACTCACTGAGTTTATATCATCGGATCAGCAAACCATTATGGAAATAGTAATTCCAATTACCAAGTTATGTCACATTAAAGCACTTAAAAAGAAAATAACCTTCAACAGTTTGTTTCGTTAAGTTTTATTTTCTTTGTTTTCACAAAGAATTAATTGCTTTTCAAATACAATTCTTCTAAGTAACTAAATTTACATTTAAATGATAGTCAAACTTTTCTTCGAAATTCCTTCGAAAATTTTCAAATTAATGTCTACTTACTCTTCTTGATGTTATTTGATATCTTTTCTGCCATATAGCAAGTAAGTAGACAAATGACTCAATTATTTTCTCCTCCTCCTTCTTTTGGCATTTCATTAACATTGGTAATTAAATGACTTTAAAGAACCCATAAAACTCTTGAGAATAAATTTTAATTCTTTTCTCAAGTTTATAAAGCCACACGACACACATCACGAGACTTGAAAAGGACGTAATTAAAGAAAAAGAAAAGAAAAAAAAACAGCGGAAAGAATATATATGGGAAATCGCACAAAGTCAAAAGAAAAATTACCATACAATATGAAGAACAGTTTATTATTCAAGTATATCACAACAAGTTCATTTCGAGCTGTTTTTTTTTTGTTGTTGTTGAAAGGATGTCCCCTTTTGATTCCTTTACTGTGGAATACAAATACTTCACATATCATGAATGTTGCATACTTTTTTGCGGTTTTTTTAAGCCTTTTTCATTCACGATGTGGAAAATCTCGTAAATTGTGTTGGTTTTGATGTAATTCTTGAGATTTACAAGTCAAAACTACAGGCAGTTATGGGAAAGATAGAACAATACCTTTTTTGGACCTCAAGGCCTTTCTTTTTTTGTTGAAGAAAAACCAAGTTTTTTTTTTGAATATTTTGATAACAGGCAATACGAATTTCAAAATGGTAAAAGAGAATTTCCAAGTTTCTAAAAAAAACTGTAGTCACACATATAACATGACTTCATTTTTATCTATTTGCATTTCGAAGTTATTAATTGGCAAAGCTTCATATACGGAAATGCAGAGGTGTGCTATGCATCCGAGTTATTTTTGCAAGGATTCTGAAGCATTTTGCTCTGATCCTTCGAATCGTTGCTGGTGTGTGATGTCATTCGCATGTCAGGTCAGGTCCTAGTGCGATAGTGACAGACATTGTACGCCCTGGGATTTATTTTACAACTCGAATTAATTAAGTTGCACTTGCATGTTAAAAAAGCCGAGGAAGGAAGTAGTGCCAACACTTTGTCAAGATTTATAATTAAATTGCAGTTCCGTTGAATGTGGGGAAGATTTTTTTTTTTTTTTTTTTAGTTTGCAGTTTTCATTTTTATTATTTTTTTTTTTTATTTTTAATTTGCTCTCAAATTCTTGTTTGGTAAAATAATTTCCAGCTGAAGTTGCTTAATTAACAGATTGTTGGGGTTTTATGATGGATTTTTGTTTTCACATTTTTTTTTCATTTTTTTTTTTCGTTGATGATGGATGAAAAGATTTTAAGAATTTCAATAAAAAAAATTGTGATGGCGGAAAAATAATTGTTTGGGTTTATGTTTTTGAGTTTTTAATTGTCGTGCTGATGATTTAATTATAAAATTTTATTGGCATCAACTATTTATTTTTTTTTGTCAAAAGGCATATATATCAATGAGATTTTTATTTTTTAATTGTTTAAAATAACTTGTTTGGTTTTTGGTGTTTTTTTTTTTTTCATAGAACAATACAAAATTCACGATAATTCAATTCGAGACAAGAGCTATTGGGCTATTTTTAAAAGGCTATTGTGTATTATTTTGAATAAAAGTTTCTTAAAAATTCAAACAAAAAATACATACATGTACATATTTATATTCGCTTAAACTTGTGAAACTAAAGGCATGTATGATTAAGGTGGATAACGTAAACTGATAAAACTGAACCAGTTATCTTGTTATTAATTTTCCTTGACAATTACTGACAATTAGGCTTTTTCTCATTGTTCAAATTTATCGATTGGTAACTTAAATTCGATTTGCTTTCTTTTCAAGTTCTTTTTATTTATATCTCTTCTCATATTTTATTTCTTCTTAATTTACCTGTTTCTTTGTCATAAGTTTATTTTTTCTCACTTTAAAAGAAAGATGATCAGTTAAAGTGCATTTCATTTTTGTGTGCAACTTATGGCTTGCGCTCATTTACTTTAAAATTCAAACATCCTTGCTTTTGGGTGTGATAACTTCATTAATATCAAAAGAATAAAATAAAGGTTTTCTTCTTAAATAACGATGAAGGGGGTCTTTGACTCTACATTAAATAATATAGCTGTATTCTGTAAAATGTTCCTTAATTTGTAATTCAAGTCGACAAACGATTTTGGAGTCACTGTGGTGTATGCGCAATATTTTTGCTATATACAATTTTAACCAGCTAAGCCTAGTACGCAGTTCGAACTAAATTTTAGCTCCCATACTAAATCATCCCAAAATATTAGAAGAGTTTAATTTTATTTAACAGTTTTTACTGTCTTAGTCCATTTGACTTTTTAGTATATTAAAAACTGTGAAGTTTATATTTAACCCTCTGTCGGCACACGGGTGCAAATTTGGCAGGACAAAAACTAAAAGTGGTCACAAAAAAGTGTCTTTATAAGGGTGACAATAAATTTTTTTGAATTGTGAATACAATATTCGAACTCTTCGGAATATTCTACATCAATTTCATATATGATTCTCTATAAAATAGTGAGACCGAAAAAAGTTTTAGCGACATGAAAAAGTATAAACCAAATTCGCAAAAAAGAGGTGTGCCTACAGTGGGTTAATACAGTCAAATAAGGTGAAAAAAGGGGTAAACCTCGGAATGAATGCTAATAGAAATTTTGTTTGCTCAATACCTTCGTTTTGGCATTCTTATATACATACCTCAAAAGTCTAGAAAAATCTCATGTCCGCAAGTCACGTTTTTCAAGGCCAAAGCGCGAAATGGATTTTCAAAATTAGCAAAAATAGACGATGGTATTATATAACACATATGATACATGATTTCAAGGTATTTTTTAATGCTGATTCCAAAAAATCTAAAATCAAGCCAAGGCAAGTTATACCTGTTTTTCATCTGTTAACCCATATTATTATAACAGTTGCAAACTTACCACCGAAAAACCCTTAAAAGTTTTGGTATTTTTTTGAGAAAAAGAAAATTTTGGAATATACCCTAAAAAACATCCTGGTGCAATCTTGGAATTAGTGCTAATAAGCATTCATTCCGAGATTTTACCCTTATTTGACTGGATTAATTAATATTTCTTACAAAAATACAAAATAAAAATGTTCAAATGTTGGAATTTAAGTTGTTAAACTTCGAATATTACAATATTATATACTATATGGAATTTTAACACATATACAAAAAAACAAAATTTTCTTTATAAAAGCTTTCTCCATCGAAAAGACTGTGTTTTTTGGGTCAGAGGCCACCTTACACTTCATTTTTGCTTCATTGCCTTTGAGAGGAGTCTTAACAAAGCATTATGAACTTTTTATATAGGCACTTTTATGTACATAACATACATCAAATTCATAATCTAAAACGTGAGTGTTTTAAAAATGAAATAAAATAATTTTTTGTGTCCTTAACATTGAAGCTAAAAATTCTTATGATGAATTATTTCGGTAGAGCTTGACATTTTTACTGTCTTTTATTCTATTTAATATAGAAGTTAGAGAATTTTCAACAAAAATGAGTTTACATAAAAGTTCTTAATACGCCTACTTAAATTTTTTTTAGTCTATTTGTGTTTTTTATAATTATCATACAAGCATGAATTTTAAATTTGATCTTATTATGAGAGTTTCGCAAGATAATTAAAAGTTATCACATAATTTTCTTCGATTAAAAAATTTCTCCAAAAATTCTGAACTTATAAAATTCAAAAGGCAAAATTTTATTCAATTTGTCTATTACCAGTATACCTCAAGTCTTTCAAAACCCACTAATGGGTTATTTCATGTCCCTTGCACAGTTATAAACACATTTATTTTTCTACAAAATTTACAACAAGGAAAAAAGGAACTTTAATGTAAAAAGTCTCTGCCAGAACAAACAAAAAAAATATACAATTTGTCCTTTTTTCTTTAATATTATTGCCTTCGGTTGAAGAACTGCTTAATGATGCTGTAGATAACATTTTAAGATCCTTAATATATTTGATGACCATGAAACTTATAAACAAGAGGAGTGTTCATTTTCCGAATGGTTTTTTAGTGGTTCTTTTCGCATTATTTTTTTACTATAATACTGAGGGGAGTTATTTACTGTCTTGAAAAATTCTTCATTAACAGAATTAATTTTTGTAGTAACAGAAAATTGTCTCCTGATGAAAAAAGGAAATAAATTCGAATTGGTAATCATTAAGTAGATTCTTTGTTTAAGTACTTTTTTTTTAGAATTTATTATCGATAATTTAGGCTGTTTTTACTAGATGAGCGGTGATTAAAGATATCCGTGGACGCATCCTGTTTTTAATAATAATTATTTTAATAACCTTAAAGACGATTCAAACTTAATGGTCCAGTGGAGTCAAGTTAAAAAAGGTAGGACAAATTAAGTATTTTTATAAATACACTAAGAGTTTTAAAATGAATAAAAAATGTATTTATAAGCAAGATTTTTATAATAAGTTTATCTTATTATCTTTATCAAATCATCTTAGTTCATAAAAATATTAAAATAAAACATCTAACAGAAATATAGTAGAGTTTATTTTAATACTGAAATCTACTTCAAACAAAGTTTTAAGCTTTCTTACTCTTTAAATAATTCATAAGCTCCAAAGACAAAAAATCAAAAAGGACTTCTGATTTAACAAAAGAATAAATTTGAATTTTTATTTCATTCTATATTTTGATTAGAATGTATGTTTTAACGAAATCGTGTTCTTTTTATTTAATAGAAATTCTAAATGCAACTACGTTTCATACATAGGTTAAATTGAAAATGATATGTAAATTAATATATAAAGCAGACTTATTAGAAGAAAACAACAAGAAAATCGGCTAAACAGATTTGATTTTAGGAATATGTTTTTTTTTAAATATTTTTCAGTGATAAATATTAATGCAAATTTGGTAGAAAATTAGGAAAGGAAATAAGAAATCTTTCATCGTGATTCTAATTTATTCCTTGTGAATTTATGTACAAACATTTTGGCTTAGTATATTTACCACGAATTGAATAATTGATTATTTGCATAATAATTTGGTAAATTTTCATTTTCAAATAAATATTTATCGGTGATGTTAACTTAAAAAATCCTACTTATTTTCATAATCAAATTATAGTGTGATAAATATTTAAATGGTGTGTAATGTTGATAATCTTAACCCTCTGTAGGCACACCTCTTTTTTATGACGTGATAGGCACACGGGTGCGAATTTGTTTTATACTTTTTCATGTCGCTAGAACTTTTTTCGGTCACAATATTTTATAGAGAATCAAGTATGAAATTGATGTAGAATATTCCGAGGAATTCGAATATTGTATTCACAATTCCGAAAAAAAATATTTTCACCCTTATAATGAGACTTTTTTGTAACCACTTTTTTGAAAAATCGTAATTTTTGTATTTTTGTCCTGCCAAATTCGCACTCGTGTGATGACAGAAGGTTAACAATAAGTAACAAAAAGCATTTTTTTGTGTAGTGAGACAAGTGGTATATGAAAGGCACAAAAGCCCAATGTACTCATAGTTAAGGGTAAATATTTTAAATTTAATTTTATAAGAAATTTATAAAGAACTATACAATTTTTTTTTTTAATTACAAAAACATTTATTCAGGTAGTTTTTACCTTTAAAAGAAGTATTCCATACAATTTTTTGAATAACAATAAAAATTTAGAAATTTTTGTATGAAATAAAAAGAAAATGTACGTGTACGACTGCACGTGCATTCAAAATTTGTTCAAAATACCAATATTCATTGACACTGGTTGACAGGTTTCATAAAAATTCATAAATTCCTACAAATTTAAATCCAAAAAGTAATCTTTATTAAATTTTTTTAAATTTTGACATAAAACGTTTTTGTACGAAAATTATCGTTGAAATCGGATAGGTCGTTCACAAAAATGTCAGAAATCAAGGAACCAAGGTTCTATGACAAGTACCGTTAATAATGCCTCAAATAATATATTTTTATTGAAAAAGTTGGACTTTATTTGCAACAGTACACGTATTTGTTTAAATAAAAATCGTTGGAGTCGTTTTTGAGAATAACAACCTATACCATGTTGACACGAATAATGTTTGTTCTTAAAACAGTTTCAATTTCACCCAAAACTGTAAGCAACCGAGTTTGAAGTCAATCGATTCACTGCGTTTGGCTGCAGATCAATATAGGGACAGATAGACAAACAGACAGAATTTCTACTATTTGCTTCCATTTGTCTAACTCTTCTTCGAGTTCTTAACTTGCCTTTAAATACCTACACATTATGTATAAATTTCAAAATTCCTATTTGAGCATGGAAATATAATTATCTTTCTTTCTCTTATGCAGCAACTTCTTATAGAAGTTATACTTTTAGAGTGAGAGCACAGAGCACCGGGTCACTGTGGTGTATGCGTATTTTTGTTTTATTGAATAAAAAACAGTTATCATTTTAAAGAATGATTCCTATCTTTTAAAGAATAAATTAAAAATTTAAAAAACCTCCGAAACTCAAAATCATATTTGAAGCAAACGCATACAATTTTGCAATTTATAAATGAAACTGTGGGGCAAAAGTTCTACGGGAAGCGTACGAGTGGTTGCCTTAAAAAATGTCGACTGGCCAAATTTATATTTAATCGGTGGTTAAAATGTCAACTAATGTTTGATCGACAGCAAATAGAGCTGAGAGCTGACGGTTAAAAATTAATTGAATTTCGTTTGAAAAGTTGTCGTTGAAAATGTCAACTGTTCTCCAAAATAGAGTGAAATAAAAATGAACTTTCAAACACCTATATGTATGTCAAGCTTTTTAGATGTTTTGAGTTTTGTAGTTTAATTCGCAATTGGAAAGAAAGGAGACACATTTTTGTTTTCAATTGGATTCGAATACAAATTCGAATATTTGTAAATTGGATTTGTGTTCCTCTTTTTCGTGCAATTTTACAATGGACAAATTTTAAGAAGCCAATGTGCGTATGAAGCCGATGTGGGTATTTTAGCAAATCGATAAACAAAAGATTACGAATTGAGTAGCTATACATCTACATAAATTGGCTTTTTTGAATTTGAATTTATTAGCATATGTAAGCATTTTAAAACAAATAGTTTTTTTTGTAATACTTAGAATATATCGGTTAACACTTAATTATTTAACAAAGCATATTTAAAAAGATATATACAATATACATTATATAATATTATTTGCAGAAATTAATATAAATTAATTAAAAAATATTTAGTTAACTTATAATTCTACATAAAATACTTGTAGGAAACCTCCACCCATCCAAAAACAAATTTCGATATAAGATTAAATTAACAGGAAACTTATCCATCAATCTACCAAGCTTTAATTATAATACAAGTAATCCTTAACATTGTGGTATTCATGCAAAAAAAAAAAAAATAGACAAACCTTCATACAAATCTTTTCCACCCTTTTTTTTTGACTTCCTAAAAATACGCAACCATTGTGTTGCTGCCTTAAAGAGCGATTTCGAACATGTTTACCGACTACAGTGTGTTTTTTTTTGTCAGCACATCTGATCTTAATTTGTAGTGTACACTACTAAATTGAAGCGGATATTCGAATCGAAACCCATCTCTTAAGCATCGTGGTATTTCTACCGAGAATAATCTTTCTTTTGGAAAGAAATCATCTTCAAGTTAAGTCGTCTCTTAAGAGTTTTCAATCTCCTACAAAAGAATAAAAGAAAAGTAAAAGAATACCTATGTTTTCTACGACACCTGAAAAGATTTTGGAACGTGTCTTTAAATAAACGTAAGATAGTTTTTTTTTTACTTCGGCCACCATTCATAATTACAAATTTACAAAATTTTATAATTCTATGTACAGCGGGGCGTATACGTCATTAAAATTTTTTTTTTTTGTTGGAATAATCTGTTTGTGGATTCCATATACAAAAAAAAAAACTTATTTGAGCTTAATTATAGGTGAGTTATCCTTCTTTTTTTTTACTAAATCAGGTATTTATTAATCAAGTTTTATAGGTCAAACTCTCGATCCCACGGGATCGAGTCATTTCGAAGCATCGAGCCTCAAAAGGCGAATCAATCAAAAATAAAAACGATCAGTGGAGAGAAAACTACTTTCATTCTGCTAAATTCATTTTTTATTTGTCAAAAAACTCGCCCTTTTGGTACAAATACCTAAAATAAGAAAAAGAAAAAAACTTGGTGAACGGGATATATAGAATACGTACAAAAACAAAAAGTCTACACCACGTCATCTATAATCAGCTATCCTTTTTTTTTGAGCTGCTCTCAATAGTACACGCGTGCTCGTATAGTGTTTATAGGCAGTAGAATCGCGCAGAAAAACCTATAAAAAAACCAATTCTAACCTAAAAGCCAAAAAAAAAAGAAAAAAAAAAAAAAAAAAAAGTTCAAATAAACCATACAAAAAAAAAAAATATTAAATTTATAAAATAATAGTAAAATAAAGTGAAAAATTCAGGATAAATTCGTGAAATTTTAAAGAAAAAAAAAAAAACAATATTTGAAAAAGAAAAAGAATTAAATATTCGAATTAGAAAGAGAAAGCTAAATCTTATTGAAAAAAAAAAATATATTTCAAAAAGAAAGAGAAAGAAATATTTGAAAATAATATTTGAAAAAAAAAAAAGAGAAATTCATTGTAAATAATTAAATTTTTTTTTTGTTTGAAATCTTTTTATAATTTTGCTTAATTTTAAATTTTTTGTTGTGAATCTCAACCCCTATCTAACGCGATCGTAAAAATAATCAAAAAAAAAAAAAAAGAAAAAAAAATATAGGTTGATATTGGTGTCAAAAACAATTCAGTGTCAAAGTGTTCAATTTTATATTTCATATTAAGAATTTGTTTCATCTTTAGCATTGAAAGAACTTTGAGCTCTCACCGAGTCGGAGAATTGTGCACACTTCATCTGAAAAATCGGTAAGTCAATCATATCATGAATTAATTTCAATACCAGAACTTAATTATTGTATTGAGTTGAAATGGAGAATTAAATGTAAATTAAGAAAATTATTATTATTTTAAAAATGACAGGGGAAGAGATATTTAGTTTTACTTATTAAAATATATTTACATTTTTTGTAAGAAGATTCATTTACTATGATAATCTTGTAGTTATTTTTTTTATATAAATAAAAGGTTCTATGTTTAATTTACAAAGAAAAAGTAAACAGATGCGTTCAGAATTATTTTTAGTTGAAGATCGATTTTGAATTGAATAATGTTATTTTCAATGATTTTGATGTGCGACCAAATAAGAAGAGTCATGGATCAATGCTAAAGATGTTTTAAAGGGAAGTGAACTTAAAAAGAAAAAAAAGGGGATACTATGATTTAAAAACAAAAAATATTTAAGGGAAGTTTATTTTAAAACTTCCCCTTTCAAAGTAGGGACCATTATTTAAAACAGGAGTAAATGATAGTGGTCAAGGAGTGTTTTAAGGAATTTATTTATTTTTTAAAGCACTATGGGGAGGGCAAACAACTCCGAGAGCTCCAACACCTAAGCTCTCCAACAGATATACCATCTATATAAAAACACTTAACAACGAAGTTTTCGGGTCCTAAAAAAAAAAAAAAGAAAAAATTAAAGTCCAACAACACCTCCGACTATATGTAGGTCTGAATAAAAATAATGTAACACGGTCCTCTTTCTGTTATCAAGAACTCACCCCACCGACGAGCTGGAAAAGTCGAGACAAGCAGACCTACCCAGATAAAGAGAGTGGACATCCCTTTTTGCTAAAAATTATATTGTTACAGATGGCGCCCAACGTGGGGCCCGAAGATTTCGAAAGTTTTTAGGGTGTTTTTGGTTTGAAAAATGTTTGCGAACAAAAAGTTAATGATAGATCCTAAATATTTTTGCATATATTTTTAGTTTTGTTTTGAGACAAGTATACTTTTTTATTAGGGTGAGTGATGAATGAACCGTAAATTTATTGAAATGCAATTTAAATCCAAGCTATGTAGCCCGAGATCGTCATCCGATAGGTTAGTGTAATTTCAGACTTATGACAGTTGTGACGAATAAGGTGCATATTTTGAAGCATTTAGGTGATACTAAGATGATTTTGCTTCCGAACTGAGGAAGATATTACTCCTAGTTGTCTGTCGTGCAGGCCATTTTAGTAAAGCCTAAAGAAACACCACGATCATTCTTCATGTTAAGAGTCTTTTATCCGGTGTATCAATTGATATTACTTGACACACGTCAGGCAAGAGCTTTGAAACCATATTGGGATCGTTATATTCTAGTTCGAAATTCAATTTAAAGCAAATAAATTTTCAGCCAATATAATTAAGAGAACGTGAGAAAGGATTGCGATATCCTAAAACTATCCGGTAGGTAAGAGACGAGTATCCAACCTACGTCTGCTGTAGTCTTTACTATTCGTGATCACTTCAACACATCTTTGTTTACGACAGATTTATGGTTATATCAGATTTCATAATGTTTTAAATTTTTTTTATATAGTAAGATATACTTTTTTGTTTAAATATCCACAAGTTTATTGAATTTCTTGTAATAAGATTAGTATCCCTATAACCTTCAAGTCACTTCCCGTAATTTTATGAAAAAAAAAAAAAATACTACAATTTTGTTTTTAGTTTTTAAACTTGCAGAGTTTGAGTTTTGAGATTTAAGATTATTTTTTTAGTTATAAAAAAAAAAAAAAATTTTTTTGCAGAATATTACTAAGCAACTTTTTTTTTAAATAGAAAAGGATTTTTTTTCTTAGTTTACCGAAGTTAGTTTTGATATATACGGTTATACATTTTTTGTTTTGAATATTATTTAAAGAAAAATAAAATAATTTTTTTTGTGTTAGTTCACAATTGAAAATTCAGATTTTGTTGTTTTTTTTGGATTCATAGAGTACGATGGGTCGAACAAAGGCCCCAGTGAACAATAAAGGGAAAAGTACTCGTAGCTCACGCAGGAATACTATGAATCAGGGTAATGAAGATGGTAGGTCCAGTCCTAGTGGGGATGAAAATTCAGCGATGCCTTCTTTCTCAGGGACTAATCCTGGAACTAGAGGAAGGGTACCAAATAGGCCAAACAATAATGCGGCAGATATTACCCTACAAAATGGTAATAACTCTCAAGATGCAGAGCAGTTTACGGCTTATGTACAAGAAGTTGTATCAGCTACGATTGGCTTACATAAAACTGAAGATCAACGTTTTATGAGGGAAGAGTTAGCCCGAAGCCAGACTAACATATTAGAACAAGTAGGAAGGATGATGAGAGAAGCGCTCTCCCAGATTGCCCCTGCTACTGTCCCTACTCCCGAGGTTAGAAACACAAATGAAAATTACGTGGCAGCCACACCTAACAATTTAACTAACCATTCCAACAGGAATCCGTCAGATCTTATTCCTAACTTGAATCCTAACAGAATAAATGAACCAACTGTTCATCCGGTAGACATGACTCAAGGGTCTAACGTTGAAAACTTTTTGGCTCAAATTAGCCAGATGAATCTGAACGATTCTCACCCGACAACTAATCCTACACCACCACAAGCTCCTTCTCTTACTAGTTCTTCCTTGAGATTTCCACATTACCACAAATGGGGAGTCCGGTTTGATAGCAAAAACATGACAGTAGACGATTTCCTGTTTCGTTTAGAGCGGTTAAAGATTAGTTATAATGTGACATGGGAAGAGATAGTCCTTAACTTTCATCACTTTGTGAGTGGCCAAGCTGAGAATTGGCTATGGATGTTCTTGAAGAATAATCCGTGTTCTTCGTGGAGAATTCTCCGATCAGCACTCATTGAACAATATAGAAGCTTGGAGTCGGACACAGAATTGTCTAGAAAAATGATCGATAGAAAGCAATTGCCAAATGAATCCTTTAATACCTTTTATGATGATTTATTAAAAATCAATTCAAGAATGCGAATACCGAAACCTGCTAAAGAACTTATCGAGATAATTAAACAAAATGTTCGGAGAAGGATGGGAGAGCTTTTGGTCACGTTCAATACTAATAGTGTACCAGAGATGGTATACGTTTGTCGAACTATTGAGAAGTTCCTCAACGGACAAGAACAACCACATAAAAGAGCTATCCAGACTTTTCCAAACCCTCTAGTAAGACGAAACGTAAATGAACTAGATGTTTCCTTAGTTGAACCAACTCTTACAAGCCCAGCTTCTGTAGAGGCATTCCTAAGAAATGTTGAAACTCCCAAGTGCTGGAATTGTAAAGTCGTTGGACATACGTTTCATGAGTGTCCAGATGAGCAAAGACGCTTATTTTGCTACAAATGTGGGCAAGAAAATGTTGTCACCCCTAAGTGCCGCCGATGTTCGGGAAACATAGTGAAGAACAATTCTTCGACCGGGAAGAATTGTTCGATAAGTCCCAACCCGGAGCAATAATCGAACACAAAGAAAAATCTAAATCATTAACCATACTCCAACGTCCCCCCATATCGAATACACAAACCACCATACAGAAGAACCAACTAGAAGTGAAACCAAAACCCGTCCCTAAAACATTGCATGAACGTATAAAAGCCTATCAAGAAGCTCGAGAGAGAATTCTTACTTGTCGAGCCCCTTCAAATAAAGTTCAGCTTTTACGTCAAAAAACTAAAGACACAAAGAAGTACGTCAAAGCCGTAGAAGCGACTATTATAGATCGTCCAACCAAGGATCCGCGACCTTATGTCTCAGTCCAAGTTTTCGGTCAGCCTTTTCAGGGGTTATTAGACTCAGGTGCTTCGGTTAGCTGTCTTGGGTCAGGGTCACTAGAATTTCTCCAGAATAAGGGTATAATACCAAAAAAGCTTCTTTCATCTATATCCACTGCAGATGGAAAACGACAAACAGTAATAGGCATGGTAAAAGCGCCAGTATCGTATCAGGGGGAAGTCAAATACCTTAATCTTTGTATCGTACCATCATTAACACAAGAATTATACTTGGGCTGCGATTTTTGGAGTCTATACAAAATTGCTCCTCATATTATTTCAGCAATAGACTTGGACCCAGCCATCAACATAAAAGAAACTATATCAAGCCATTGCGAGTTAACAAAGGCAGAATCCCAGATTTTACAAGAAGTAATAAAAAGCTTTCCCTCTTCCACGGAGAAAGGATTGGGGAAAACTAAATTGATCGAACACGTAATAGACACTGGTGACGCAACACCAATCAAACAGAAGTATTACCCCGTGTCTCCAGCGATACAAGCTCTAATGTATGCGGAATTGGATCGCATGCTTTCTTTAGGGGTCATTGAGGAAAGTTCCAGTGCATGGAGTTCACCAGTGGTGCTTGTTCGCAAGCCTAGAAAGAACCGTCTATGCCTGGACTTTCGCAAGGTGAACCTGGTGACGAAGAAGAATGCGAGCCCAATTGCGCATATTGAGGGACTGTTAGCACGCCTTTCAGAGACACATTTCATTTCGAGTGTGGATCTGAAAGATGCGTACTGGCAGATACCGCTGGAGGCGCGGTCTAGGGAAAAAACGGCTTTTACGGTGCCAGGGCGTCCGCTTTACCAGTTCAAGGTAATGCCATTCGGGCTATGTAACGCAGCGCAAAGCCTTACATATTTGATGAATTTAGTTATCCCTCATGAGATGAGAGATCAAGTCTTTGTCTATCTAGACGACTTGTTAGTAGTTTCAAAAACATTTAAAGAACATATACAAATTTTGACCACGATAAGCAAGAGACTGCATGACGCAGGACTTACCATAAATATTGATAAATCTAAATTCTGTTTCCCGGAGTTACAATATTTAGGGTACAAAGTAGGCCAAGGTTGTCTCAAGGCAGATCCTGAAAAAGTAGCAGCTATTCTCGATTTTCCGGTACCAAAAACTTCACGCCAAGTACGGAGATTTTTGGGCATGGCTGGTTGGTACCGGAGGTTTGTACGGGACTTCTCTACAATTGCAGCTCCGTTAACAGATACTTTGAAAAAGGGCAAGAAATTCGTTTTCGGTAAAGAAGCTGAAGAAGCCTTCCATTCCCTTAAGGAAGCACTGACGTCAGCCCCAGTTCTTATTAATCCCGATTTCTCTAAGGAATTCGTGATTTTATGTGATGCCTCCGCGTCAGGTATCGGATGTGTCCTCTGCCAGTGCGATGAAAATGGAGCTGAACGCCCAATATATTACTTCTCTCAGAAACTTAATTCCGCACAGAGAAACTATTCCGTCACTGAACGCGAGTGCCTAGCAGCCTTTAAAGGAATCCAAAAATTCCGTCCTTACGTTGAAGGCTATCATTTTAGAGTTATCACGGATCACTCAAGCCTAAAGTGGCTGATGAGTTTGAAGGATCCGACAGGAAGATTGGCCAGGTGGAGTATGAAACTCCAAGGGTACGACTTCGTAGTTGAACATCGTAAAGGTACGCTAAACGTAGTTCCTGACGCTTTGTCTAGAACTTACGAGGTAGATGCGTTATGTCAAAGCCAAACTCAGACCAGTTCAACCCAAGTCGACGAGTCTGAGGTACTCTTCATCAATTTAGATGATCCACATTTCCAATCCGAAGAATACCTTCAACTCATTAGTCACATTAAAGAAAATCAAGAGCGTCTTCCCGATCTACAAATCTCTGGTGGATATATCTATAAAAAAGTAAAACATTCCGTGGGAAACCCTTTAGAAGATGATTTATCTTGGAAAATATGGATACCGATCGCCATGACGGAATCCTTAATTGCCTTAGCTCATAATCCCCCAAGAGCGTCACACGGGGGAATTGTCAAAACGCTTTACCGCCTCCGCCAAAATTGCTATTGGCCTAGTATGTTTGCTCAGGTCAAAAATTTCGTTCTGAGCTGTGAAATATGTAAAATGAGCAAAGCTTCAAACACAATACTGAGAGCGGAAATGGGAAAATGTTTCAGCGTAGAGAGGCCATTCCAGCATCTCTACGTTGATTTTCTAGGTCCTTATCCGCGATCAAAGAGTGGAAACGTATACATAATTATTGTAGTCGACCAACTGACCAAGTTTTTGTTGATTAAACCATTGAAGAAAGCGAGCGCCTTGTTGGCAGTTAAATTCCTACAAGAAGAAGTATTTTTAGTTTATGGTGTTCCTGAGAGTATTCTCTCGGATAATGGAACTCAGTTCGTGGGTAAAGAGTTCGCAAAAATGATAGAAACATACGGCGTAAAACATTATCGTACCGCAATATACTCACCACAAGCTAACGCTAGTGAGCGAGTTAATCGTTCGATTTTGGCAGCCATAAGGTCGTACATTGACCCACAACAGAAAAATTGGGATATTTATTTATCATCAATAAGTAGTGCTCTAAGAACCACTATACATTCCACTTTATCAATGTCTCCCTACGAAGCTCTCTTTGGACAAAGAATGATTGAGCACGGAGCTGATTATAAGCTATTGAAAGAACTAGGGGGACTCAATCAGTCCGAGATAGACTGGTTGCCGAAAGTTGCCAAAATGAATATTGTACATTCATACCTGAAAACTGCCTTGGAGCGAGCTCACGAAAATTACGAAAAAATTTATAATCTAAGAAGTAGAAATGTATCTTTTAAGGTAGGGGACACTCTATTCAAAAGGAACATTGTTTTGAGTGACGCAAAAAAGCATTTCAGTGCGAAGTTAAGTCCTAAGTTTACGAAAGTAACAGTATGTAAAATAGTAGGAAGCAACTTATATGAGGTAGTAGATGGAAAAGGGTACAAGACGGTGTCACATTCAAAGGACCTAAAACGCTAAAAAGACAATTTAGTATAAAAAAAAAAAAAAAAACAACAAAAAAAAAAAGATAACAAAGCCTAAATTTTTTGTTTGTTTACCCGGCCAACTCAGCTGTGCACGAGACATCTTGGTTAAGGTTTCAGTTCTTATCTCTTTTTATGCGGTAAACTACTAAAAAGATATAAGTTTTGTAGGAAACCTCCACCCATCCAAAAACAAATTTCGATATAAGATTAAATTAACAGGAAACTTATCCATCAATCTACCAAGCTTTAATTATAATACAAGTAATCCTTAACATTGTGGTATTCATGCAAAAAAAAAAAAAAATAGACAAACCTTCATACAAATCTTTTCCACCCTTTTTTTTTGACTTCCTAAAAATACGCAACCATTGTGTTGCTGCCTTAAAGAGCGATTTCGAACATGTTTACCGACTACAGTGTGTTTTTTTTTGTCAGCACATCTGATCTTAATTTGTAGTGTACACTACTAAATTGAAGCGGATATTCGAATCGAAACCCATCTCTTAAGCATCGTGGTATTTCTACCGAGAATAATCTTTCTTTTGGAAAGAAATCATCTTCAAGTTAAGTCGTCTCTTAAGAGTTTTCAATCTCCTACAAAAGAATAAAAGAAAAGTAAAAGAATACCTATGTTTTCTACGACACCTGAAAAGATTTTGGAACGTGTCTTTAAATAAACGTAAGATAGTTTTTTTTTTACTTCGGCCACCATTCATAATTACAAATTTACAAAATTTTATAATTCTATGTACAGCGGGGCGTATACGTCATTAAAATTTTTTTTTTTGTTGGAATAATCTGTTTGTGGATTCCATATACAAAAAAAAAAAACTTATTTGAGCTTAATTATAGGTGAGTTATCCTTCTTTTTTTTTACTAAATCAGGTATTTATTAATCAAGTTTTATAGGTCAAACTCTCGATCCCACGGGATCGAGTCATTTCGAAGCATCGAGCCTCAAAAGGCGAATCAATCAAAAATAAAAACGATCAGTGGAGAGAAAACTACTTTCATTCTGCTAAATTCATTTTTTATTTGTCAAAAAACTCGCCCTTTTGGTACAAATACCTAAAATAAGAAAAAGAAAAAAACTTGGTGAACGGGATATATAGAATACGTACAAAAACAAAAAGTCTACACCACGTCATCTATAATCAGCTATCCTTTTTTTTTGAGCTGCTCTCAATAGTACACGCGTGCTCGTATAGTGTTTATAGGCAGTAGAATCGCGCAGAAAAACCTATAAAAAAACCAATTCTAACCTAAAAGCCAAAAAAAAAAGAAAAAAAAAAAAAAAAAAAAGTTCAAATAAACCATACAAAAAAAAAAAATATTAAATTTATAAAATAATAGTAAAATAAAGTGAAAAATTCAGGATAAATTCGTGAAATTTTAAAGAAAAAAAAAAAAACAATATTTGAAAAAGAAAAAGAATTAAATATTCGAATTAGAAAGAGAAAGCTAAATCTTATTGAAAAAAAAAAATATATTTCAAAAAGAAAGAGAAAGAAATATTTGAAAATAATATTTGAAAAAAAAAAAAGAGAAATTCATTGTAAATAATTAAATTTTTTTTTTGTTTGAAATCTTTTTATAATTTTGCTTAATTTTAAATTTTTTGTTGTGAATCTCAACCCCTATCTAACGCGATCGTAAAAATAATCAAAAAAAAAAAAAAAGAAAAAAAAATATAGGTTGATATTGGTGTCAAAAACAATTCAGTGTCAAAGTGTTCAATTTTATATTTCATATTAAGAATTTGTTTCATCTTTAGCATTGAAAGAACTTTGAGCTCTCACCGAGTCGGAGAATTGTGCACACTTCATCTGAAAAATCGGTAAGTCAATCATATCATGAATTAATTTCAATACCAGAACTTAATTATTGTATTGAGTTGAAATGGAGAATTAAATGTAAATTAAGAAAATTATTATTATTTTAAAAATGACAGGGGAAGAGATATTTAGTTTTACTTATTAAAATATATTTACATTTTTTGTAAGAAGATTCATTTACTATGATAATCTTGTAGTTATTTTTTTTATATAAATAAAAGGTTCTATGTTTAATTTACAAAGAAAAAGTAAACAGATGCGTTCAGAATTATTTTTAGTTGAAGATCGATTTTGAATTGAATAATGTTATTTTCAATGATTTTGATGTGCGACCAAATAAGAAGAGTCATGGATCAATGCTAAAGATGTTTTAAAGGGAAGTGAACTTAAAAAGAAAAAAAAGGGGTACTATGATTTAAAAACAAAAAATATTTAAGGGAAGTTTATTTTAAAACTTCCCCTTTCAAAGTAGGGACCATTATTTAAAACAGGAGTAAATGATAGTGGTCAAGGAGTGTTTTAAGGAATTTATTTATTTTTTAAAGCACTATGGGGAGGGCAAACAACTCCGAGAGCTCCAACACCTAAGCTCTCCAACAGATATACCATCTATATAAAAACACTTAACAACGAAGTTTTCGGGTCCTAAAAAAAAAAAAAAGAAAAAATTAAAGTCCAACAACACCTCCGACTATATGTAGGTCTGAATAAAAATAATGTAACACGGTCCTCTTTCTGTTATCAAGAACTCACCCCACCGACGAGCTGGAAAAGTCGAGACAAGCAGACCTACCCAGATAAAGAGAGTGGACATCCCTTTTTGCTAAAAATTATATTGTTACATACTAGAAAGAAAAAGTTAAAACGGATTTTGGAAATATTTTCAGTTTTTGTAAAGAATTTTCAAAGAATTTTCAAAAGTGTTGTAGTTATCTAGTGCTCTCAGGTTTGCGGGCAAAGAGTTCCAAAGACCAACAGAGTGTATAAAGAATTGTTGTTTAGAGTTTCTAAATTTAAAGGTAGGTACAATGAGAATATTGCTTCTTTGTGATACAGGGAAATTAAGCTTTTCGTATAGGTAGTTTGGAGCTTTTGTATGGACAAGTTTAAATAAAAATGTTAGTGTAAGAAAATCTATGTATTTGTTAAACGGCATTTTAAATACACTACCTGCCTGTGCAGAAACATGATCGAAACGACGTAAACCATATATAAAACGGGCTGTGTTGTTAAACGCTACTTGAAGTTTGCGTTTACTAGCACTGTCCAAACAGCAGAAAATCGGGCTTCCGTAGAAAAGGGTTGGTAGGATAAGAGTTTTGGCAATAATCATTTTCGTTGAAACCGGAAGATAACTTCCAGAAAGGTACAGAACCCGCAGAGCAGCATAAATTCGACCGATTGTACTTGCCAAATGTGTATCCCACGATAGGGTTTGGTTAAAGATTACACCAAGATTTTTTACTGTTTTAACGTAGTTTAACATTGTCCCATCAAGTTCATCCCTAGGAAAATATGACATATCAAGAGCAGTGCTATTAATAACGATTGCCTGGCATTTATTTAAATTAAGTTTCAAACGATTTTCTCTGGACCACTGTCCTATACGCATCAGATCCTCATTTATTCTCGCTGTTGCATCCTCAACCATACCTATTTGATAACTGAAGTGAATTTGCACATCATCTGCTTACATATGTATTTTACAATGCTTGAGTATCAAAGGTAAGTCATTGTTGAACAACGTGAAAAAAAGCGGACCTAATATTGATCCCTGAGGCACACCGGAACGAGTAGACAGAAAATCCGAGAGCTTAGAGCTCGCATAAACTGCCTGAGTTCTGTGGCTAAGGTATTTTTCAATAAGGGACAAAGCTGAGTTTTCAAAAAAGAAAAAGTTTTTAAGTTTATTCAAAAGTATTTCGTGCGAAACAGTATCAAATCCAGTAAGACCAGTGTAGTTACATTATTGTTATCAATTTGCTGCCGTATGTCGTCGATTATCTTTAGAAGTGCAGTTGTGCAGCTGTGTTTTGGTCTAAAACCTGATTGAGTAGGTGTTATCAGCCTATGAGTTTCTAAGAATGTCATAATCTGTCGACTGACGAGCTTTTCAAATGCATTCTGCATTCTTTTTGTTGTGATTTTGACTTCTTTAGAATTGGAATTATTTTTGAAGCTTTCCATAGTTTGTCTAGTCCAATAGCTTCTGATTTAATATCTTGGATAGCTTTGTACACTTCTACTTCAAAAACTCTTTGAAAATTGAAGCTTGAGAGAAACTCATCACTTCTAATATAGTTTCTGTCAACCACGTATGCTTGTATGCTGATATAATTTTCAAATCTTTTTCGAGATGAAAAAAAAAACCACACAAATTTCAGAAACCAATTTATTTATTTTAAAATGACAGACAGAATTCTAACTTTGAACATATGATTTCCATAAAATTGTGTAGATTTTACGTCGAACTCATCAATCATAAAACATTAAATTAAATTCATATTGGCCCACCTAAATTCCTACTGTATACATATTTTGATATGAATAAAAACAAAACAAAAACCTATGTATTTACATTTTCATCCTATAAATTTTTTTTGAAGAAGAACAAAAAAATATGTTCAATACATATTACATCCATCTATAGGCGGATCCAGGGGGGGGCACGGGGGCACGTGCCCCCCCCAGAACTGGTACATACTTAAAGGAAAGTGTTGTTCAAATATATTAATAAAATAACAGAAAGAACTTGAGTAAAACTCTTGTCTATTTCTGGCTGGAAATGCGAATTTAATTGTTTGTTGCATCCCTTTCCCATGAAAAGCACCACCTCACAGATAAATAAACGATCTTGCAATGAGTAAAATTATAATATATTGAAAGAAAAGAGAAAGCAATTGAGTCCTTAGCTTAAACTTATAAATCAATACATTTCTTCAAAGTAATCAGTAATCATCAATTATATCTGAAAAAAAATCCGAGCACACCGGCCGGCATCCAGTGTTGCCATAAAATATTTTTTGACATCGGGAGACTACCACATCAAAAATAGGGGAAAATCGGGGAATCAGTAAAAATTACAAAAAAATCAAGATTTTAAATAAAACTGATTTTAAATAAAACAGAATCTTTAATTTCGATAGAAAACTTCCTGAATAGCATTGGCATCAAGTTCTGAGTTGAATAACAATAAGCATCAAATTCCGGCCTGGACATTTTTTTTTTCATGAGCAAAGGCTGAGATGTGGTTTTGTTTCGTTTGTTTATCGTTGCGAAATTTTTGAATTGATAAAATCGACATAACGATAATCGTTAACGTCCGTTTCTTGCTTCACGTAAAGTTTTTTTGCCACATCACAGTTTGAAAACCTCAAAAATATTTGAAATCTTCAAAAACTTCAAAGTTCTTGAATACCCAAATAGGATACCTATGGTTTAAAAATATTGAAAAAAGTAGAAATATTTCTGTTCTAGACAGTACCCAAAAAGATCTTAAATTAAAAAGTCGTTGAAAATGAGAATTTTCATGTTTAAATTAGTAGAATAAAAGGTAATTAACTTTGTCTAAAACCTCGCGTATTTTGAATTGTCTAACGATCTTAAAACGTTTCTTTTTAAAGAAAAATCTTGAGAATAGTGCAACGCTGTCGTTTCGTCCCGCAATATTAAGAATCAGGGGTATAGAGAACTTAATATTAGTGTTTAACTAATTTGTTCGTGTTTATTCAACCAAATTTTCAGATTTTGAGTATTTTTCATTTTTTTTTAATGTACCTGGATAAATTAAAAAACCAATACGAAAAAATATTTTGCATTAATTTAGTGTAAATGTATTAACATTTTTTTTAACGCAGTTTTATTTCATTTGCAAAAAAAAATATTTTCAATCCAATTTAGAGAACATATTTTTATAAAACCGCTCTGGTGTAATAATAAAATAAAATCCTAAAACAAATCAATGAAAACCTATCGTCTATAAGCGCTGTGCCGTTTTGAAGGCATTTTTTAAAAGATTATTGACCAACAGAAAAAAAACTTTTCAATCGTCAAAACGATATCGTTTGATAAAAATTAATTATCGCTTTTAAGTGAAGGAAGATTATCGTCATAACGATATCGTCTGTCGATATTGAATTGCGGAATGATCCTGTTTGTTACTCACGTATTCTCTCAAAATATTGTTCCATTTTATATATGTATATAACCAAATAGTGAATAAAACAGATATATTTAAACCAACAACTGTTAAAAAAAAAACAAATTAGACGAAAGGAATTTTTAAAAGGTTTAAGGGAAGTTCTGCCAACTTTAAAATAAAATTTTAAATGTTTCTATGAAAAAAGTGACAATGCTAAGGTAACAATGCCCACTGAATTCAGTAATTTTCTCATGACTCGTATGCATTGCGATTTGGATACGATTATCTTTTAAACGGTTAAAGCAATCAATTTGATTCCACGGAATTTTTTTTTAGAACGTTTAAGCCCCTACAAGAATATATCTTGCTAATTTGAAAATAACGAATTTTCAGTGAATTAGAAAATTTTGAAAAGTAAAAAATGTTTTTATAATTTTTTTTAAGTTTGACCACGAATATCTTTAGAATGGCTAGATTAATGAAACAATTTACCAGACCTTTTTTGTGGATTAAACTATTTTCTACAAGTATATGTCTTGCGCGTTTGATTATTATAATTTTTAAGTTGTTACAAAATTAAGAACAAAAAAACGAATTTTTAAAGATTTTCTCCATTTTTGGACCTCAAATATCTATTAAACGGTTAGATAAACGAAAAATGTGTACAAGGCTTTTTTTAGAGCGTTTAATGTATTACAAGAATATGTAAAGAAATTTGCTAAAAAGTCGATTTAAAAAAAAATGATTTTTTTTAGTAGAAGCTTGGTGTAAAAATGGAAAATTGCGAAACGGAGGACCTTCCCATTAATATTAAGAGCTCATATTTGGTGTATATTTTCTAGAGGTGCCTAGATATCGATTTTTTGGAGTACCAAATCAAAAAAAAGAATTTTGATTTTTTTGACCCACCCCCTAATACACACTTAAATAAACTTGACTTCACTTTATTTCTAACAAATTTTTTGCAATCCGACCCTTGTGCCCCCCCCCCCCAGAAAAAAATCCTGGATCCGCCACTGCATCCATCACTTTTATCACTTAATAACCTGAGACTGCAAATTTAGCTATCAATCAATTTAAAAACCACATAAATAGTCAAAACGACGAACCAAAAAAAAAAAAAATAATACTAACTCATCTCACTACATAAATAATTTTGCGAGGAAATGAAACAGTCCTAAATCAAACACATACCAAAACAAAAAAAAAATGACCTTTCATCTCTACACGAAATAAAAAATGAAACATCATGCATTCTGAATTGCTACCTTCAACAATTTCAACAAAAATTTTTTTTTTACTGTAATAAAATTTTCAGAACATTGTTTGCTTCCATTTTGTCTACTTTTGCAATTTGAACAAAAAAAGAAAAAAAAAAAAACAGTGGGGTCGAATGTGGATATATATGCGGGTATACATAAGAGTGGTATGCAAAAAGCTCATAAAAAATCATTTCTCCACCAACCCTATACAGTTTCGGTTGGTACACGTATAATTCATCATCTCTGTCTAGGAAACACCCAATAATATCATCAGCCATTTATTTGTATGTAGAGAGAAGGACGACGAAAAGAACTCAGCATTCTTCGTTCGTTCGTTTTGCTTGCTGATGGTTGCATGATCCCCCTCTCTCAACTCAATAGGATATCTACTTCAACTTTTTCTTCATCTTTTTCTTCTTTTATTACTTTTTCTCTCTCTTATTTTCCTTTCAATTTTCTAAAATAGATTAACCTTTTACGGGTGAGAACCATCTCATAGTAGAGATAGATAAACCGTGTGCAAACCATAGAGTAAAAGCATATGTTGCATGCAGAGTATATGTATAATATTGGCATATATATGTGATCAAATATAGCACTGGCACTTTAGTATGGTGCCACAAAACACATAAGAGGATATTCAGGATGAAAGTATGATATAAAAATTTTCACTTTATCGATTTCTCTTTATATTACCATTTTCGTTTCCCACTAACCAAACGACTTCATATACCACCCACAATCACCTTCTGGGTACTCGCGTGCTGTCAACATCCTAATTCACTCGACCGTGTTACGAGCATATAATATGGATGTGAGAGGGTTATTTTTTTTTTTTTTATAAAAATTATTTTTATATGGAATATAAAATTTAAAGTCACGGTGGAGTATTTTAGGTTCAGTGAAATAAGATCGACTTATAAAATATGACACTTTTCAATTAAAATAAAATTGAATTTTGCCGAGTATGTGTGTACCTATACAATAATCGTCTAAGAGCTTTGAGTGAATTCAATTTTAAATCAACATTTTAAACTGGTACATCTATAACTAGCAAAAAGATACGTATGTTAATCTTCTGGAATTTTTAACGATGGCATTTCAGAGAAAAAATGCAATACTAGCCAAGTTTTGTACATGATTATGGAATATAAAAATGTTTGACATCATTTTTCCCTTATACCAAATCATTTAGTTCTAGTGGGTTTATTTCATACCGGAAAAATGTTAGTAATCAAAAAGTTAAAAATCAAAAGTGTTTGAGTTCATATTGTTGAACGAAAGCTACATTTGATGGAAGATGTTTTGTAGTGCCAACATTTTGTATCTGTCAAATAACTATTGCACCCCTCAAAAATCGTATTTTAAGATTTAAATATTTCTTCTCTTCTTTACTACCTATTGTTTTCGATTGGCGGAAGCATTCAGAAGACTTCTGAAAGTGTTTTATTCGCCCGAGTTTGACAGGCAGAACGCTTCTCAGAATAAAAATTATCTTCTTGATTTCAAAACAATTCAAATCAGAAATCACTCAAATGTCAAAATAAAAACACTCAATCAGTGTTTTTTGTTTTTCATTCAACAATTCATTGTTATCTGAAATTTAAATTAATTACAAATCAAAAATGGATACAATAATGGATAAATTACCATTTTCTTCGAATAATAAACCCGGTGTTACAAAAATGAGGTTATAAAATAAACGCGGGCGGAAACCTTTCACTTATTGTAGAGCTAGTCGCACCGCTACCGCTCGTGTATATTTTGAGTGTTACACCGTGTAATTCATAATTTTCCAACTCTAACACCATATCTTTGACAATTGAAATTTCAGACAAATAAAAAAATAGAATTGAGTGGAAGCGATTTGACCTGTTCTATTTGATTTCAGAATGAGTCAATTCTTGAGTGAAACCAATCGACAACGACATTAATGTCAAACAAAATTTTCTCGTTCAAAATTATGTCGTTTTCGATTGGAATCACTCAAGGATTCACTCATTCTGAAATCCAATAAAACAGTTTGAATCGCTTCCACTCAATTCTGTTTTTTTTTGTTTGTGTTTGTTTTTCTTTGAAATTTAAAATGTCAAACTTGAAAAATATTTAATATTTAAAGAAAATTGTACCTAATTTTTAACCAATTAATGGGAAATTCATTTGTGGAAAATATTTTAAAAGCATAATTTATTCGTTTGAAAATAAATTAGCAATTAAGAAAATAAATTAACAATTAATTGCAGAAAACAAAAAAAAAATTAATGGAAAACAGAAAAAAACAATGATTGAGTGTTTCTTTGACATGTAAGTGTAAATGTGTTAGTGCTTCTTGATTTGATTCTGTTTTGAAATCGAGAATAGAATTTCTCTTCTGAGAAGCGTTCTGGATGTCATTTTCATGCCAATAAAACGCATTCAGAAGGCTTCTGAATGCTTCCGGACGCTTCTGGACGTCCAATCGAAAACGACATTAAAAAAATTTTATTTGATTATTCACTAAAACCGATAAAGAAAATTTCAGAATTGAGTGGAAACGATTCAAATTGTTTTATTGGATTTCAAAATGAGTGAATCCAATCGAAAACGACATTACCTTAGTACGTCCCAAATAACAGATATTTGATTTAAAAAATTTATTTTTTTACCTTATTTTGACTTCACATAAAAAAAAACCCTATAGGTCGTTTCAAATCAAAAGTCTAATGGAAAATTGAGCAAAAATAAAAAAAACTCATTCGCTTACTGGAAGGAAGCATTTATGAGGCAGCTGAACTTTTTCTAAAATTACGATAAAATAACGAAGAACAGTTCTTGATATCCCTATTTTAATTAATTGATCCGTCTGTGAGATTCACTGGGTTAGCCTCAGAAAGCGGAGGCAAGTCTCCCAGGCTTCCATCACTCCATATCCGCGGGCAATATAAAAAAAAATACAATTATTTAATTATTTATCAGGCAGTTGGAATAATTTTGCCGAAGATATTGTTATAGGACTAGGTGAAGATGGACCAGAAATGTCCTGTTTATATGATAGCAATTCATAACTTAAAATTCTATTCACATCTTTTCATTTATATAATTGAGAAGTGAATATAGCATTCGCACTTTTATTTAAACTAAACACAAATTATTTAACCTTTTCACAAATATATTTCACCTTTTAGCAAATATATTTCACCTTTTAGCAAATATAATTAAACTAAAAGCAATTATAATTAAACTAAAGCAAACTATTTAAACTTTTAGCAATTCTATTTAACCAAAACACAAACTTATTTCACCTTCTAAATTCTTATCCCTTCTTCATAGCACGATATCAAAAGCCTTTTCTAAAAAAGGTTAAATCATTTTGCGTTTAGGTTAAATAGATTTGCGAAAAGTTTAAATAGTTTGCTTTAGTTTAATTATAATTGCTTTTAGTTTAATTATATTTGCTAAAAGGTGAAATATATTTGCTAAAAGGTGAAATATATTTGTGAAAGGTGAAACTAATTTGTGTTTAGTTTAAATAAAAGTGCGAATGCTATATCTTATTTTTATTTTTCAATTATTTTGGAGTCGTCACCATAGAAATCATTTTGCTTATTTTTTTCTTTAGCATTTCTTTCATTCAAACAAGCATGATTTGTTGTTATTTTTGAGTTGATTTGTCGCAATGAGCCAATAAAATTGAGTTTTTTGTTTATTTGTACTCAATTTTATTGGAAGGGAGAAAATAAACTCTGAGTCAGGACTTTTGATTTAAAACGACCTATAATTTTAAATCGAAAATTCTCGTGTCAAAATATCAGCTTTTTTCAAGAAGTCGGTGAGCATTTTGTTTTTTGAAATCTTTTTACTTTCTGTTGGTGTAAAAAACATATACATTACTATTCTATAGTAAATGTTCTAACATTGAGGGAAAAAACGCAACGTAAAATATTCAATGTTGATTTAATGTTGAAAAAATTAACTTGAAACTTCTTCAAAATAAAATTGAAACAAAGCCAACCCAAGAAATTTTTTTATTTTTGTCGGACTTCAGCTTTTGTTGCATTTGATTACTCTATTATTCAACTGTGAGATAGCACATTGGTAAACATTCGCCTAGTAACCCAAAATTGTAGGTTCGATCCCCAGCGGCTGCCCATTTTTTCTTTTTTTTTACTTGCTCTATAGGGCAAGTATTGGTTTCGTGTCAAAAAAAAATTCGAGGTTTTAATCAAAACTAACATAACGATAATGGAGAAGTCCGAAAAAGTGGTTTTCGTCATGACGTCCGTCGGTCTGTGCGTCGGTGCGTCTGTGCGTCGTCAAAAAAAGGTGTACAAGAAGCTGCAGCCTAAACGGGTGGACGAATTTTCTTGAAATTCGGTACAGATGATTTTTTTTGTAATTTCCAAGGTTGTTTTTTTTTGTTTTTTAATATCTTGCTTAGAACATGTACCTCCCATACAAAGTGTTAGAGGTATTGCAATTTTCTCGAAAACGGCTCTAACGATTTTGATTAAATTTGACCCAGGTAATGCTGTACGTAAATCTAACATAACTGCATTTTTAGTTTTTCTCAAAAAATAAGGATAATGGAAATATTAAATTTAATTTTTTTTTAATCGCTAATGTTCGCTCTTCCCGTACATCGTTTATGAGTTATTGCAATTTTCTCTAAAACGACTCTATCGATTTTGATTAAATTTAACACACGTAATGTTGTACGTAAATCTAACATAACTGCGTTTTTAGTTTTTCTCAAAAAATGCGGATAATTGAAATATGGCGAAAGAAATTACCAAAAAGTTAACATACTCGTATATTTACGTTTCTTATGAAATTCCTTAAAAAATCAAATCATAACTAATTCCAAATATTTTTCCTTAAAAGCTTTGACATAAAAGCTACTTTTATCATAAGAGCAAGTCGTGCATTTTATTTTTTAATAAATTGATGCTTTTTTTTTAAAGTTGAAACAACTTTGATTTAAAGATGTTTTATAACAGTAAACTACTTTAAACTAACGATGTTCTACTTTGATTTTAAAATTTTCGTTGATTTTAAGTTGTTTTTCCCTCAGTGCAGAAAATGCAAAAAATGAAAAAATCTTAAAATCGATTTTTTTTTGTATTATGTAAGTAATAATAATACGTTTGTATTTGGTATATGATATTTTATTCGAATCTCTTTAAAGACTGAAGACTTACATTCTAACTTAATGCTATTCTACCCTGCTATTGCAATGATAATATTTTGCAGCGTGTGCAAGATATTTCATTGCCTACCTGTTGCTTGTAGCTGACGACGGTGTGAACGACTTCGTTTATAGAAGTCGTCGTGTCAGCATATCATGCTATGTGTCGACGATGATATTTACGACGTGATGACGACGACCGACGACATGTGCGATCGTCGCGTCCGGTGACGACCTAGGAGATCGTGTTAACTCCTCCCTCACTTAAATGAAGGCCGTCCTCGGTCTTCTTCAAAGCCTTGATCATGTTTTGTAGGTCGACTTTTCGACGTCGTTCGTTTTGACATTGTTTCAGTTTAGCACAAATGTAAATTACTCCAATGATTGAGAGAGTAACGCAGGAGGCTATAAATGGGTGAGTCGTCAACTTGGTTTTCATTTCACCAATGTACCGTAAGTTTTCTTCATTTAATTTATGCAAAAACGGTAAGCTCAGTATTTCCATATGACCGGTAATATTAACAATCGATGATGTTGCACCAATCGGATGTTTCTTCTGAATGCTGTTGTAATTAACAAATTTTGTTCCATTTATTGAAACTTCATCATCAAAAGTGAGCAAGTATGTCCCGTTGATAGCTATTTCAGTATTGTTGGCCTCCTTTATAATAACATGGTTGTTATTTATAACAATAATACCCTCATCGATTACAAACACTGCATCCCTATGATCTGGTTCTGTATTGCAATGCGCTGTTCCACCAAAGTGCAGTTGTTGAGCACATGTCTTGATAGAAACTTCCTTACAGAATGTAGATGCTGTTGTTTCTACACAATTTTCTACTGCCAGTACATGTTTTCCGCATTCTGCAACCACATTATTGCCGTTGAAGTATATAATTTTACCTTTATGCGCAACAGGGAAGATAATAACCTTCTTACAAACTATCTTAGGTTTAGGATACTTAATTATAAAATGCAATACATTTTCATTTTGCAAAATCTTAACACTAGAGGCTTCCATTAGTTCTACAATGCTTATGTTTACAAATTTTTCGTTTATTGAATTTAAATCAACATCTTTCAAAATTACTGGGTTTACAATTTTTTGCTTTGCAAGTGTTATTGAGGTTATAAGATTTTGTATTTCGTTAATTATAATTCTGTTCCTTGCTAACAAGGTTTCATAAAGATGGAAGGTGTCAATTTGTTGTTTTTTTGAGTTTGCTAAAATACTATTGACTGTGTCTGAAAGCCTGTTAATTTGTTCCCGGTACCTTGTGTTGATAATAACCTGTCTATTATTCGAATTAACTAATTGATCCTGGTTAAATTTAATTTTCTCGAAATCATCAAAATCAGGAGTACCGGCCACAATTTTGAGACCAGTTCCCCAAAAAATTAAGACTCCTAGCGTTTCTATGATGAATGTTTATACTTTCGATAAGTGTTTCTAAATGGCTTATATCTATTTCCAGGATTTTACGCATAGGCGACTGCGGAAAAAGATTAGTCATGTTCTTTGACTCATCTACTACTTGTCTGTAGGCTGTTAGATTCGCTGAGTGGCTTAAATAGCCGTAGACTTGCCAGAGAATTACATCACCGTCAACTATTGGTATATAGTTCGAATTGGAATAATTTATTAATTTTCCTGTCGCAGTCGTCATCAATAAAAATAGGATAATCCTGAAAGATGTCGGTTTCTTTAATAAAATCGTTTTTTTTAAGTTTTGATTGTAAAATGTAAAAAAATTTTAATAAATCATCTATTTGAGATTGTCCTTATGGACTAGGGTACCGGTGTTTCACCAATCAACTGTTTTTTAGGATGTCTATCGTACTTTGACTTTGAGCATATTTTACAATTTGTCACAACCTCATTTGCTTGTTTGGTCATTTTTGGAAAGAAGTAGTCACATAGAATTTGCTTAACGTTCTCTTGAGCTGCTCTATGAGCTCGGTTATGTTCCGTAATTACAATTTCTTTTTGCTCATTGGGGTCAAATATATCTAATACAAATTTATTAGTATGCCAAAACTTAGTTGATGGAAATAACTCGACTAAATTGTTTTGAATAAAAGCCAGAATTGGTAACTCACAATGAATAACGTTGACTACATCTGTTTTAATTACGTTTTTTAAAGTGTCAATTAAAGTATTTCTATCGGAAAAGTTTATGAAATGTCTAGTTTTCTTACCAAATATTATAAATGTACGAGTTGAAGCGCTTGGAGCTTCCTCTATAATAATTTGATTTCTGAAGCAGTTTAATGGCTTATCTGTTGTTTCGATTGTATAAGTTAGAGATATTTCACTATGCATTGTAGCGGCATTAGAAGATGATTCATTATCCAATGCATGAATGTTTTGTCTTGAAAGCGCATCCGCGACATAATTCTCTTTTCCTGGTTTGTAAAATATTCGAGGATTATGCTCGTCTACAAAAGCTTTCCAGCGCTTAATTTTTGCGTTTGTGTTTTTGTCTGAAACTGAAAATGAAAGAGGCTGATGATCTGTAAAGATATTTAGACTCTTTACTCCGTAAAGATAATTACGTAGGTTTTTTAATGACCATACTATGGCCAAAAGCTCTCTCTCGTTGGTTGCAAATTCTAACTCTTTGCCCTTGAGAGTTCTTGAAATCATTGTTATCGGTTTCCCGTTTTGCGACAAAACCGCTCCGAGACCGTACGATGAAGCATCCGTCGTTAGATCGAAAGGCTTCGTGAAGTCTGGGTATAATAATGTTACGTCTTCTGACGCCAAAATGTCTCTTAGTTTATTAAATGCATCAAATTGTTTGGGACTCAATTCTATCTTAACTTTTTTTGACTGATTAGCACTTATTTTACCATTTTCACCTCCTAATATATCAGTCAGTGGTCTAGCTATTGAGGAAAAGTCTTTTATAAAACATCTATAATAACTCGCTAGTCCCAAAAAAGATCTGAGTCCAAAAAGTGTTGAAGGTTGAGTGAAATTTTTTATTGCTTCCACTTTATTGGGACATGTTTTTATACCATCTTTAGATACCATAAATCCTAAGTATTCAACGTTTGTTTTGAAAAAATTTGATTTTTCACGTGAAACCCTCATATTTGCATCATACAATTTTTTTAAAACAATACTGATATCCTCTACATGTTCTTCTTCAGTTTCAGAAAAAACTATTACGTCATCGACGTAAACATAGCAAATTTTCCCAATATGTTCACGTAGAACATCATCTATGGCCCTTTGGAACATGCTGGGGCCATTTTTTAACCCGAACGGGAGGCGACAAAATTCATATTTCCCTCCATTAACGGAAAAGGCTGTCTTTTCCCGATCTCGCTCGGCTAATTCGATTTGATGAAACCCTGATTTTAAGTCCAAGGTTGTAAAAAATCGTGCCTTGCCTAAATTTGACAGAATTGTTGTGACATTTGGGATGGGATACTTATCATCTATGGTTCTCTGATTTAGCTTTCGAAAGTCTATTACTAGACGTTTCTTTTTATTTCCTATTTCGTCAGTGCCCTTTTTATCAACAACCCAAATAGGATTGTTGTAAGGTGACCTTGATGGTCTAATTATGCCATTCCGTAGAAGATCTTTTATTTCATTGTTAACAAAATCTGTTACACCCATAGGATAGGGGTAAAATTTGGAGTAAATAGGATCTTCACATTCAGTACGAATTGTGGCAACTATATTTGTGTTGTAAGGCAATGCCTCATTTGGATCTGCAAATGTTTTAATTCTATTGTTAATCATTTTTTTAAAGTCGTTTTCTATAGATTTTGGCACATCTATATCCTCTACTCTTGTAAAGTTAACATTCTGACAACTATGAAAACTAATTTTTTCAGAACCAGAATCGAAAATGATTAAGCTTTCCTTTAAAGAAATTGTGGCATTGATTTGCGTTAGCAGATCGAAGCCAATTATCCCATCAAATTTTTCGAGGTGTGGTAGTATAAAGAAAGTACTTGTTACCCCGAAAATTTCAAAAAAACATTTGGATTCAACACTATTGAATCCATGTATGGACTTAACTAGGAACGGAGTATCTACTGGAACAACATTTTTTATTTGGCGTAGCGGCTTAATATAGTTTTTCGAAGCTCCAGTGTCAATTAAAAACTTCATTAATATCCCTCCTACTTTTCGCTGGATGAATGGAAGGAGGGATCTTCCCCTAAAAAATGGACGTAGTCAGAATTTGGTATTTCACTTTCAAATTCATTTGATTGTGATTCTGCCAAGGACTGATAGTCAAACTCTTCCCTCTGAGAAGGATTATCCTGCCAGATGTGATTTAACCTCTGACGTCTTTGTCCAGATTGTCTCTGAACACTATTTGGTCTTTTGAACACTTGGCTTTTGTTGTATGAATTGATACCACTTTTGTTTTGTTCAAAGCTTGTAGGCTGTCTAAATCGCGAAGATGTTGGGTCAACATCCATTTCCTCAACAGGCTCATTACTAATTTTATATTGATGATTATTATTATTATTATTTGAAAGAAATTGACTGTTCTTCGATCTATCTTGACTGAAATAAGGATTCTTTTTAGAGTTATTAGCCTGATTGTCAAAGTTATTACCGTAGTAATTTTTATTTTGATATTTATTCTGTGAGCGTTTTTCTTCAAAATTACGTGCAAAATTTGTTGCAAATAAGTACCTTTCGTTGTTCGACTCTATTTCTTGAGCCAATGCTAGTGCTTTGGGCAAGTCAGTTGGACGAGCCGAAAATAAAACGTCACTCAATGGTTTCCTCAAACCTGATATAAACACTCGCAGAGCGTCAGATCTATATTTTTCGTTGAAAGCAGTGGCTAATGCACTGTCATATGACATATTAGTTTTGTTTGTAAGGAGGGTAAGCTTTTTTTCAATCTCGTCATAATATTCTAGAACGGTAAAGTTCCCTTGCCGCAATGTACTGAGTTCTTGCTCAATTAAATAAATCGGACGAACATCGGCGTACGTAAAATCTAGCCTAGCTATAATAGCTTTAAAATTTAAAACTGTATTGAATGAAGCTAGAGCGGCATCGGCCGGACCTCTTATTTTGTTTCTAATTATCCCAACCGCTTGATAGTGCCTGGAACTACCATCGTATTTCTCAAATACTTTATAGGCGGCGTGTACGGCTTGACGCCAAGAAACATAAGTGCCCTGTTTTCCCTCGAATTCGGGCAACGATTTGACTATGTCTAGGGTTTCCTCACATTTAATACCCTCTCTAATTTCAATATCCTTAAAAACTTCTATTTTATTTTCACTATTATTACTAACACTTAAAAACTCAATAGTTTCATTAAGTTTTTTTTCGAACTCCTCCTTTTGTGTAGTTAAAGCACCACGAACGGCAGCCTCAATCACAATTTTTAATTCTGCCGCGTTCATTGCTTCTTTCTGTTCTTTAGTTACTATATGACCACTAATTCTTAAATATCCTAGTCTTTCTAAAGCTTCATCTAAGCTTTTACTAGAATCTCCCATGAAATTTCATAAGCACAAAATAACACTTGCTTACACTGTTATGTTAAGATAATAAATTAATTTGATGATGTAATACTTAATTTGATAAAATAATAATTTTTTCTTACATTTCCGAATTTATTTAATAAAATATGATGCAGCTTCAATAAAATATTTAATTATTTCCAAATAATCTTGGTTCAGCTTCTTGGTGGGTTCAGCTTCTTTATAAGTTGGGCGCCAGTAATAATAATACGTTTGTATTTGGTATATGATATTTTATTCGAATCTCTTTAAAGACTGAAGACTTACATTCTAACTTAATGCTATTCTACCCTGCTATTGCAATGATAATATTTTGCAGCGTGTGCAAGATATTTCATTGCCTACCTGTTGCTTGTAGCTGACGACGGTGTGAACGACTTCGTTTATAGAAGTCGTCGTGTCAGCATATCATGCTATGTGTCGACGATGATATTTACGACGTGATGACGACGACCGACGACATGTGCGATCGTCGCGTCCGGTGACGACCTAGGAGATCGTGTTAACTTGTACAATTATGAGCTATTTATTAAAATTTACCCTTTAATTGCTCAAAAACCGGCTATTCCAAAGTAAAGACAAAGAAGGTAACGGAGAAAATCGTCTTTGTATGGGAATAATTTGGTTACGTTAAATTAGTTTTTCATGAAACTTCTAGGACATCAACTTTAAGAATCACCAAGTTTCAAGAATAAAGATTGGATTACAAGCGTCTATATGCCCTCTCGGTAACTATGGAATATCCGCTCAATAAAATGCATATTAAAAAGGGATTTTTTTTTATTTCAAGTTCAATAAACCGAAAATTAGTCTATCATACTCGTAACTATATGAATATTGAAGGTAACCAAGCTTACCCAAATTTTCATAAGGAAATTTTGTCCTAAAAAAAGGTTTAGCTCATGTTAACAATGATATCGACTAATTTGCATGTTAACCTCCAAGAGGTCAAAATAAAAGATCTATTCTTTAAACCTCTTCACTTTAATGGAATAAATTACAAACCCAAGTGAACCCTAAACATCAGCAAATTTTAAAAGATAACATTTAGAAGGAAAGTATAGACAGGAGTGATAAAGGTCATAACCTTCATGGAACTTTCTGAATGCTGTGAAACCTGGGATACACGTAAGAAGCACTTTGCTACATCTAATGTAGACAACCATTTTTTCTGTTTTTCGTTTTGCTTAAATTAAACGACTGACAAACTTGTTCAAGAGAAACATCATTTCGTCCCTTTTTTTTGCGAATTCACATCACTCTTGGGAATATAAAAATTACCGTTAAGCTTTTTCCTGCCGTTTTGTGTTTTTTTTTTGCTGTATGTGTAGATTTGCAAAAAAAAACCCAGGTGTTGTTGAAATCACTTTGCGTAATGCATGACATTGGGGACTAGAAGCGAGAAATTTTTTGTTGATCTACCTATTGACAAAAAAAATGAATGTTATATTTTTCCGGTAAATATATTCACTTCAGTAATTTTAGATGAGTTTTCGCTTCATTTGTTTAAGCCGTTTTAAGCCTGGTTAAAAAAAACTGTATATTGCTGCATTATTTATTTTAATTAAAACATGTTTCTGATTCAAATCACTGTTTTTGTGCTCTTGAAAATTTTCGATGCACATTTTTTTTAAGTTATGAAAAAAAAAGAATATTATCAAATATTAATGAATATTGGATTTTTTTGATGCTCTTAAAAATATGCAAACAAAAAAACATAAACAAAAAAAAAACATTTTTGTTGATATTAAAAATGCATATGGAATAGGTAATTTTAAAAAGTTCAAATGGCTTTGTTTGAACGAAATACTCTCATTTATGTATTTTTTTTTTATTTTGAATGTCACATGAAAATAAAATTTAAAATTCTCTCCTTTTAAAAATTCAGTTGAAAATGTTATTATATTTACGTGTGGGAAAAGACTATTAAGGAAATAAACAAATTCAAAGAGATTTATATGTTTTTTTAGCTGTCATCATATGCCATTCCAAATATACTTTTCTAATCTCCTGATGCATGCATATGTGGTAAATAAAGAAGGCTTTACTTTTTGATAACTCTTTGAACATGAATAAATATTGTACGTGGCAAACTCCAAAATGAACCGGATAGCTGAAAACTGAAAAAACAAAATGGCAAATAACTTGGGACATTTGAAAGTACTACATATAAAAAAGTAAAAACAAAATATTACACACACACGCAGTAAATCTTTCATAGACCCTTGACAGTTCAATTATTTTTTGAATAAAATTCAGCGTAGCGTTATTTAAACACAACTTTAAAAAATCGAACTTTAGTAGTACTAATTTTTTGTAGTCAAAAGTTTGCAATGGAATTACGCAAATTCAGCGCTGGGAAACCCTCATTTACTAAACTTCGTTTTTCTTGACCTGCTCTTTCACGCACCTTTAACTTTAACTGACTGTGTCATTGTAGTCACTATAGACTGCTCCTCCATGATTGGTTCCTCCTAAGTTTGAGAGGCAATTTCAGGACTTTTCCTTCCTTTTTACAGACTTAAATTTCATAAATATAAAACTTTTCCAATATTACAAATTATTATGTACTTGTAATTTATCCAAATTAAGGGGAAAATGTAAATTAAAATGTACCTTGTATCTTCTAAACTGTTAAAGCAATCAATTTGATGCCAAGGAATTTTTTGTAGAACGTTTAAGCCCCTACAAGAATATATCTTGCTAAATTGAAAATAATGAATTTTCAGTGATCTGGAAAATTTTTAAAAATATAAAATGTTTTTATAATTTTTTTTAACTTTGACCTCGAATATCTTTAGAATGGTTAGATTAATGAAAAAAGTTATTAAGTTATTGTGGAGCAATCAATTTCCAACAAGAATATGTCTTGCGCGTTTGATTATTATAATTTTTCAATTTGTTACAAAATTAAGAACAAAAAACGAATTTTTAAAGATTTTCTCGATTTTTGGACCTCAAATATCTATTCAACGGTTAGATAAACGAAAAAAGTGTATAAGACCTTTTTTGTAGAGCGTTCAATTTCCTACAAGAATATGAAAAGAAATTTGCTAAAAAGTCAATTAATAAAAAAATTATTTTTTTTTAGTAGAAGCTTGATGTAAAAATGGAAAATTACAAAGCGGAGGACCTTCCCATTAATATAAAGAGCTCATATTTGGTGTGTATATTCTAGAGGGGTCTAGCAATCGATTTTTCGGAGTACCAAATCAAAAAAAAGAATTTCGATTTTTTTTGACCCACCCTAATAAGCACTTACAATATTCCACACCATTCCCTTACATCAACATTTTTTAAAGATATCAGACAGTTACTGGATTCCAAAATAGCCAAAAAGTTGCCAAGTAACTGGAAACCGATGAAGTTATAAATACCTGAGTTATTCGCGACAGAGTTATGATGGTCAAAGTTATGAAAAACCAAAGTTCATGAACACCAAAGCTAAGAAACGTGGTTTTTGAGTTGGCAATCATTGAGAGGAACGATATACGATAGGAAAGTACCAAAAAGCTAGAACGTGTAGGTGGAGTTAAGACACGAAAAAAATTGTATGGGACAGGGGTTTCTATTCCCCCCGGAAGAGTCAATTTTCAAAAAAATGACTTTATTCTTTTTTTTGGTAAAGCAAAAAACTATGTTTCTTAATAGATTTTTAAATAAAGCTTTTAAATGGACTAGTTTTTGAAAAAAATAATTTCAAAGTCAAAATTTTGAAAAAAAAGTGATCAAAATTTTTCAAAATTATGTTAACATTATTTAAGTATTAATTTTAATTTCAAAATTCAATGCTTTTATTTCTTTTTAAACAAAAACAGAAAACTGGATCCAAAAATGTCTTGTCGTTTTCGATAAAGTAAAAAAAAAAACCAAAACTACTTTTTATATTTTTTTTTTTTTGGAAATAATTTTTTTCAAAAACTGGTCAATTAAACAGCTTTTTTTAAAAGCAAGATACAAGAACAAGTTTTTTGGCTTTACAAAAATGTACATAACGTTATTGTTGGTGTAACCGTTAATTTTTTTTAATTTGTTTTCCAAATTAAGTCAATTTATTAGAAAATTGCCCCTCCCGTCTAAACGGGGGGAAATAGAAACCGTGTCGTCGCGACGGACAGCCTGTGGCTTTTCAAGGAATTCCTATTTAACTTTCTAACCCTTTTTGGAGTATCATGTAACATATGTAATAAAAATGCACATTTATTTCCGGTTAAGAATTAAAGTAGCAGAATTAAATGAAGTGACATTTTTCGTCTTACCCATGTTGTTCACATGAAAATGCAGACCGATAATGTGATTTTTGTGCTTTCCTATGTAAATAAATGCCTTTGAACATTAAAAAAAAATGATGAATTATTTCCTATAACCACACAAAACGACTGTGTTTTAATTGAATCATCAAAAAAGTTTCCGTTTTGAAAAAAAAAAAAAAACAAATCACGGTTTAAATAACGAATAACTTCCACAATTAATTTAATGAAATTTAATTAAAGCGGCTTTAATTTTGATTATATTTAAGATAAAATCTTACAATACAATTACATTAATTTTATTATGTTTAGCTTTGAAAATTGCTTAATTTTCAGTTCTTTGATGATGCCATTAAGCTCTTCATGAATCAATAGAGCATGATTTAATACTTTAACATACAAGAATGATTTTAGTGTATCTATTAATTTTGATGTATAATAAATCATTAATCAGTAATTTATGTTCATCATTATAACTTAATGTAGTTTGTTCCTGAATTATAATATGACAGGACCACAAAAAAAAAAATAACAAATTAAACTCACTTAAGCAATAATATTCTTTCATATAGTCAGTTCCACACTTCACATTAATTGTAAAATTTTCTTACCCTTGGTTTTTCATTAGTGTGTTGGTGGTTGGTGTCGTTTGGGGGTAAAAAGATTATTATTTTTGAAATGTCATCCTCACCGTCACTGTTATACACTGTTCAGAACGAGCACGAACAGGTGAAATATTCGGTTCATTTATTTTGCAGGCTTATAGTAGTGCTGCTATTTCGTATCGTCGTCCTGGGGTTCAAGGGAAAATATATACATATATGTGAATGTGAATTACAAAGCGTAGTACACACTTGGGGACTTGGGCCAGCAAAACAAAACAAAAAAATATGACTTGTAATACATTTTGACACATGGGGGTTAAGTAATATTCTAATGTGCATGTGACAGTATTACAAAACCGAAGCAAAGCGAATGAGAGGGTGTGGTTTTTTGCTTTTACTCGTAATAATTATGTTAAGACAATAAACCCTGAGGTTTTACACCCTGAATGACATTGACATTTCACAGGTCGGAAATGATGTGTTTTTCATTATAGTTGGCATATATGTAGGTATTTTGTGTTTGGTAGCTATAAAGCAATTTAGTTTTGTATTTTCCTGCATTTTCTGATGTAAGGCAATTAAATTATAACGACTCCCGATAAACAACACAAGAAAAATTATTACGAGCAATTATATGTCTTCAGTAAGTTTGAACATTGGTTTATTTACTAACGTTATTTTGATGGGGTCAATCCTTCATCTTGAAATAACGCTACGTTAGAGAAATTTTGTTGCATATTATCTTTTCATTTCTTTTGTTTGCATTTTAGGACTTCCCATTAAAAAAAAAATAAATTTTACGATTTTCATCCATTTAGAAGGATACAAAAATGTATTACGTCGCTACGCCGAAAGAACGTCTCCACTAACACCACACTTATCTTTGAGTCATCTGTTAAAGTATCTAGTTGTAAGAATCTTTTTACCACGTCTTTTCTAAGACGTGGCAGTGGCAGTAGTCAGCGGTAATCGTAAACATGTCTGAAGGAAGTAAATAAGCTATGCTACTGTAGTAGTCAAAGAGTTTTGGCATTGCAACAGCCTCATTCTTTAGTCATACCTACGCTCTGAAAGATACTACATTTGCTATCCTTAGCATTGCAGTCAACTTGGCACCTAGCCCATGTTTTTATAAAGTTATAAATATTTTACATTGACAGCTATAAATGTCAACCGTTTACTTAAGATATAATTGAGGAGGCACTTGAATTTAATATTTAAAAAAAACATCAGTTCTATTTTACATGTAATATAAAACGTACAAATTTGTCTTTTGAATGACGAAATTTCTTACTTTGTTAAAAACAAAATTAAACAAATTATTCATTTTCATCAAAATTGATGATATTTGGAAAGCTATATTTTGGAAACCATTAAATCTACAGAGATGACTTTAGATTCAAAATATAGGAAATTTTATTATTTATATTTCGACATATGTACATATTATATTACATTATGTATTTTTGACATTTATTGCATTTTTGACAATGACGACAATTTTATCCGAAAACTAAGGATGAAAATTGAATCAAAGGAAAAAAGGTATCCATAAACATAAACAACAACTACCAAAAATCAAAATTATCAGATTAAACGCACGATCTGATGTACATATAGGGTTACTGCACCAGTATATTTTCTTCAAATTTAAGAGTTACCTAAAGAGCGGAATTCATAGTCGTTACTCGAGTTAAGATTTATCTCAACTCCAGTAAGTTGAGAAATATTTCAAGCAATCGCTCAAGGGAATTGAAAATAGGGCTCTCACTTGAGTAAAGAAAAATCTTGTCTTGAGGAAATTTTTTTCTCAAACTCGAAAATTTGACTGATTTGAATAATTATGTAACTGTCATTAAAAAAACATTTTTTTTTTTATTTGTTGCTTTTAAACAATATTTAAAAATAAAAACATACAGACTTTTTAAAAAGCAAACTATTTTAAAAAAACAAACGCTCGCAAGGACACTTGCGTTTTAATAATATAATGTCAACTGACTGAAAAAAACTTCAGCGTTTCTTCAAGTAAAAAAGCCTCCTCAGACGTTCACTTGATGACTATGAATAAGGATTAGGCTTGAGCCCTAATAGCTTTTTAAGTTAACATTCATTAGAAAAATTTTAGTTTAATTTTATTATTAGTTTTATAGAAAATGTAACACCTTTTAAAAGTGTTTTTAACTTCTAAACAGAGTATGGTTTTTATTTCTCATAAGACAAATAAATTTTTAGATTTTTTTTGAAAAAGATCCAATTTTATGAATGTTTTTTTATAAATTCAAATTTTCAAACATTTAACAAAAATTCTTACGCTATTGTTAAGGTTATATCATTAGACACATGCATAAAAACAAAATTCCAAATAACAAAATCATCCGTTTTCAAATAAAAATTTTGAAATTTTTTTAAAAAATCCAAAAATAGATTTTTTATCATTTTAGTAAACGCTTTTTCGTATTGAAATTTTTAGTTGAAATTGACAGAGCCATTTTGTGAAATCAAGAAAACAGAACGGAACTCATAATTACCAACTTTGAAGAAAATCGCTTTAGTGGTTCATTCTGTTGCTCGAGATAGATGCAGAGACAGAATTGCGGGACCCACTTTTGTCAGAAAATAGTTCAGTATTGATTAAATCTAGTTTACAATTTTGTACAGTATATTTTTCCCCAGTAGGAGTATAGTTTTTGTACTATCTGAGAGCAGAGGTTCAAAAAAAAAATGTAGTCCCAAAACTTTCAAAATAAAAAGTGGTCGCAAGAAAGTGTCTTTATAAGGATGAAAATATATTTTTTAGGAATTGTAAATACAATATTTAGTCGAGTCAAATTAGACATAAAATTTGTAAAATCTCGGAATCCAGGGAAAGTCGATGCATCTAAAAAACGAGTAGGTATAGGGCTGCATTATAAAAGGGTAATTTTGCTGATTTTTCATGGTTTTTGACTGGCTCCAGAACCTTGGCTATTATATGTAGGAAGCTTATACTTACCAAATACTAAATATAGATATTTTTCAAAAAAATAAATCTAAAATGAACTCGATGGCTGTACTCCTTATGTAAAAATTTTAAGTTCAAAGTATAGAGTATTTTAAAAAAGCTAATTTGTATACTGTCATTTTCTACGATTTGACTAAACGAAGAAATGTGAAACTTACAGTGTGTTAAGCTAAGAGTACGAACTAAATATACTTTTAATTTCATGCTTCTATCTTATGTCAAACATAGTGCAATCATAGCCTTAAGTAGGGTTTTTTTTGGCTTTTTAGCATTTTTGCGAATTTTCAAACAAGCGGTACACTAAGAAGGTATGAAAATAACACAATTTTATTTAGAGGACTTAAAGTTAAAAGTTTCAACTTAACACACTGTTAGTTTCATGTTTCTATCTTTAGTCAAATCGTAAAAAATCATAGTATAAAAAAATATTTTTTCAAAAAACTCAAAACTTTGAACTTAAAATTTTTGCATAAGGAGTACAGCCATCGAGTTCATTTTAGATTTATTTTTTTGAAAAATATCTATATTTAATATTTGGTAAGTATAAGCTTCCTACATATAATAGCCAAGGTTCTGGAGCCAGTCAAAAACCATGAAAAATCAGCAAAATTACCAGTTTTTCAAAAATTATTTTTAATTCAGGGATAATTATTACGTAATTTTTTAATATATATTCAAAAATTACTACTCTTAAGCTTTAACATGGCGTTTCAAACAAAAAGATATCTTTAGTAGACGCAAAGCTATAATAACATAAAAATGACCTTCTGAAAAAGTTCGAATGCGGGTAGCGGGGAAACCACGCAACTTAAAATTAAATCATCATGGATTTGCTTCCTTACAGTCCTAGAGAATATCCCTACAAAGTTTGATCAAAATCTAAAATGAAACAGCAATTCCGATTGACGCTTGCATATGGAATGACAGTAAACGGTCTATAAAAACTGTTGTAATCGAGAGCGGTGAAATTTTTTTTTTTAACTTTCTTATTTGACCCTATTATAATGCAGCCCTATACTCGTTTTTCAGATGCATCGACTTTCCCTGGATTCCGAGGTATAAAGCTAATTTGACTCCACTATCGAATTCCTCGGAAAATTCTACATCAATTTCATATATGATTCTCTATAAAATAGTGAGACTGAAAAAAGTTCTAGCGACATGAAAAAGTATAAACCAAATTCGCAAAAAAGAGGTGTGCCTACAAAGGGTTAAACGGCTGAATGGAACAGTGTTTAATAGACCTTTCTTTTGATGTTTCAGTCGATGAATTAAACATTTTTTTTGACAGTATCCCATACTTCCATTTTGTTTTATAAGCAAAAAAAAAATATTTTCATTTATTAACAGAGCTTAAAGAAACTTTTCTTTTGGTGTTGCATGGTATGAATTTGAAGGTAATTCAGCGAAAAAATTGCCACTATCTAAATTAACTATAAACATACAATTTTGTGGAATCGCATTGTCTAATATTTTCTGTAGGAAATCCAATAATCGTCATCTATAGTATCAACACTGCACAAATGTGTTTTTGTTTACTTGGTTTGAATCAATAGCGAATCGAAAGGTACAGCTAATCATAGGACAATTCGTTATGTACAGCACATAAACGGACAATTCATCACAAGAAACAACTTTAGAAACAACTTTAGAAACAATAAAAAAAAGTCCCTTCCCAAAAGAATAACATTAAAATAAAGTTATTTCAAAATAAATTTGTTCCAATCGAGCGAAACTTGATTTTTCTCATGGCGGGCTATGGACATGATAATAAGTATGCTAATATAAGTTGAATTGTTCTGAATAATTTATTCATAAAGTTTTATTTGACATACATAATATGTATAAATAAAATAGAAAAATGAATGAAAAATAATTTGGGCTTTGTTTGACAAACACAATAGAACCTTTAAGGTCACAGTGCAATTTCCCCACATCCATTCATTGACAGTTTGTACAAAATTTATATATAATAAAGTACCCAATTTCAACTTTTGTAAAGTAAACGGCAACATAATGTATTCAGTATATGTGAGCAGGGCAATTTTCGGTTATTCAAATTGTTGAGAAGTCAATTTAACGCCTACATATTGAAGAAAGTTTAACAAATTCGTCGAAGGTAAGGTATCCAACTCAAAAAGTCAATTAAAATTGAATGACTGGATTAAGAATGTTCTTTTTTTTTGTAAACTGTTTACAGTCACCAACATCCTTTTTGTGTCAAATTATATTTTAAAGAATATTAAATCTCCTAACAAAACAAGTCTCAAGGTGCTAAATCTTTTTGTTTAACCCCTTTAAAATGCTATAAAAAACCTGATTAGCACCAAACTTCCTTCATTCAAAAGTTATAATACAAATCTTAATGAATTCTGTAATTAATTCCGCGTAGCAAAAAGATATAATTTATCTTACACAAAACGTGTTAATGTGAAAATAAAATGAGAGTTTTTATCTTAAAAAAAAACGAAATATAAAAATATTTCTTCGTTTACCAGATAAAAAGATAATAACAACAACATCGAATACAGAAATAAGCTTAAGAAGAAAATCTTCTTAAATAATGCAAATTGCTACAATCTAAACGTTAAACGTTGTATATATTTTTGTTCTTAATTCAACCTACTAAAGCTGTCATCATTACCATCTTTCTTATTTTATTTTCGTCCCTTAAAATTAAGCTGACAAAAAAGAAAAAAAAAAACAAATAAATTGCCAAAGAAACCCGCATTTATATAGAAAGAGGACCAAGGACATTTAATATAATTTTTTTGTATTTATTTCTTTTTTTTTGTGGTATTTTCATTTTCTCTTAGAACTTAGAAGATGTGGATGAAAAATGAAAGAACAAAAAAAAACAACTTTATTTATGGGAAGGACGAAAATGTTGTTTGCCAGTTAGGTACAAATTAAAATTTGATCTCCATTTCTGCCATTGCTTTAATTTTCTACTGTTTTGTGTACATATTTACCCCCAAAAGCCCCTTAGGATTGGACCTTTTTTTAACCGAAAAAAAAACAAGCAAAAAAACCTTAAACTGAAATGTTTCTTCTGATTCAAATTTAAGATTACGCCCAACTTATTCATGACATTTCCAAATAGCCTCCAATTTTAAAAGGAAACCACAATACCACAAGTCTACCACCCGTAAAGTTTAAATTATACACCACCCGCCATCTTCGAACGTGGCGCTGCGCTGGCTGTCCTGCGAGAAACCTATAAACTTCTAAAATAATGAACTACTTCAGTTAAGTGACTTTCCGAAGAATTTTCGTTCCTCCCCTGACTGGCGACCGAGTTTTTTTTTTTTTTGTTCATACCAAAAACTATATTGGGGTCAGTGTTCACTTGTTCAGTATTTCCGCGGATCGATAAAGTTTGCAAAAACTACCATCATTAAATGTACATAAATTCTTGATGCAAGGCAAAATTGTTCCTTATGTTTGTTGTATGTTTTCTATGTGTTTTCCTGTTCATCTATTATATCCACCCCCTCAACCCTTATATTGCTCTTATCTAACTGTATAAATTATGTGTGTTTTAGCTTATTTGTTTCATTTTATACTTTTTTTCTAGAAAAAGCCGCAACAAAAATCCAAGCCGCATTCCGAGGTCATAAAGTACGAGCAACTATGAAGAAATCCGACGACACATCAGCAGCAGCTGCTGCCGCCTCAACCAATAAGAATACACCAGCAGCTGATGGCAATTCAAAGGCTGAAGCCACAGCGGCGGCGGCTGAAGCTGAACCAACCAAAGAGGAGCTGGAGGCAGAATTTGATCCCAACGACAAAGGTACAAATAGCTTTTAGACATATACAAAAGGATACAAAAAATAGAAATAGCCTAAACAAATAGTCCTTTTGAATATAACTTTTTGAAATATCCCTAGAGAGCCATTGACGTATGTAACGGAAGTTGGATTATGTTAATAGATTATTATAGAAGTAAATAAACCTATTCACATTTTTTTTCGATTTTTTTGGTAAATAAAAGATTGTCGATACATATATAAGAGTCGTTAGATAATGGTCATCAATCTTTTACTATATAACAGAAAACAGAGTAGGTAGTATATTTATTGCGGACTCAATGACGTTTTCAGATGTCACAATTGACAATGACAAAGAGTTATATAATGGTGCTCATTTTTTAATGTAGCTGATTTATTTGTTGAAGATTTACATGACAACTAGAATTCTTCGATCCGGGCTAAATAGGACATTATTATAAAAAAAAAAAAATTGTAAAGATGTTCGTCTATCAAGTTTTGAGATTTTGGCTTTTATTATAGGGATTTAGTTTTGTCTTAATTTTCTACATGGTGTCCATAATATAACTGATTTATTTACGCTAATGAAAAATTGTATACTAAATAGTTTAAAGATTTAAACTAAAAAAATAATTAGGGAAATTTTGCTGCACAATAGTTACTTCCGGTTTCATTTTTGACTGCCTAAAAACACATTTCCTTGAACTGGTGTAAATTACTAACTTAAAATATCTCTTCAATTTTATTTTTTAAAGAAACTGGTAAGCTTATTTTTCTATTTTGAAAAAAAAAAAAAATAATCTTTGCTCAATTTAAATTCAATTAAGCGGTATTAGCTCACGGAGAAAATAGACATATACTAAAAAAATAAGATTCTATATAAAATTATGTTAGAAGGTTTCTGCAATGTGGTTTACTAAGAAGACTTCCGTCTAAAATTAATCTTCCTTATTTTTTCAATATTTGAATTTAAAAGAACCTACTTAATTTATTAAGGAAATCCTTTTATTTTATGTGAAGATATGTATTTCAATTTAGAAAAAAAATAAAAATGGCAACCATTGAGGTACCAACTAACAAATATTAAGAAGATTTCTACATTAATTTCAAAAAATGTCAATCTTTTAATTGTAATAAGTATGCACTTAGAATTAATATGGAATCTTTTCATTTTTAGAAATTCACATAGATTTTAACATTTAAATATTTAACTTTTGAGATTGAAAACAGAAATCTTAAGTGTATGTAAGAATAACATGTTTAAAAGGATTTTTTTAGTGAAACAAAAATTGATGGTCCACCCCAATGAAATATGTTAAAAACGTTGCATTTTGGATAGAAATTTGTAATTGGTATCAACCAATTAGTTTTTTTCCAATACACCCACATTTTCTCTACACCTAAAAAACACCATTTCACACAAAAAAATGTGTTTCGAAATACCCATGACAAAGACAACATTTTTAATAAATTTCGTAAGGGAACCTTTTATACCATTGATTTTATCGGCCATATCGCGGATTTTTCTAATTTTCCAATAACTTCTTTTTCTAAATTTCCCAAAGGGCTTTTCGCACCTATAAGCAAACACACTTCTAAGAAATTTCTAATTAGTATCTTATAGCTTATAGTGGGATTATAGGCGCAATGAAAAATTCTCTGAAAGCATTGTATAAAGCTTCTCTAGACTTCTGTTTATTGTCAAAATATAATGACGTTAGTTGGAAAGTGTTTGATTTTTATTCACACTTAAAAATTGTCAAGTAATTATTTTTTGTGTTAAATAGTTAAAATAAAATATAAAAACAGTTAAAATTGGTGTAAAGTTATATTTCTCTTTTATACTATTAGTATCAACCTAGCTCCTCCGATAAACTTGGTTTATAAAAATAAGTTAACATTAAAATAATAGTCAATATAAATGCAACACAATTTAATTTCTTTTTATTTCTCCTCCTTTTATTTCCCCTCCTTTTATATCTCCTCCACCACTTTCTTACACTTATAGAATCGAATGCCACTTTTGGCTATTGATGAGAAACTTTACAGGAGTCTTACATTGTACTTCTCATAGGTTTAAAGGGAGCCTTTTTGTCATGACGAGAAGATTCTCACCATCGTTATAAAAGCGAAATTGTTAGTTGTGAGGTTCCTGGTTTCTGTTCAAAATGAAATATTTTTACCAATTTTCATTGGGGTACCTCTTTTGTCAAAATTCTGCTTTCAAAATTCTGCTTTACAAAATTCTGCTTTCCAAATTCTGCTTTTCAAAATTCTGTTTTTCAAAATTCTGTTTTTCAAAATTCTGCTTTTCATAATTCTGCTTTTCAAAATTCTGCAAAAAATTAAAAAAGCGCGCGCTTTTTAACATTTTCCAAACCCTTTTTTAATTTTTTGCAGAATTCTGTAAAATCATCTTTTTGAAAAATTATCTGCTTATTTGATTACTTACCTACATAATTTGTCATTTTTTAAATGCGAATTAATTTTTGTTTTATAAATGAATAAATTTGAAAATATTAAGAAAAGGTTTTAATATTAAACATTTCCGAAAATAACTAAAAATTTATTAATTTATCAAATAAAGATGAATATTCAAATTTTGAATAAGAAAAGGAATGTACAACATCGGTTCCAATTAGTATACATATTTTATTCGAAAGAAAGTCAGTATATGCATTTAAAAAAATATTTGCGACACTTAAATAAAAAAATTTAGGAAAGTACCAATGTTGAATTACATTAATGAGGTGTATTTTTCTTTAGCCAGCGCATATGCTATAAAAAAAAAACAGAATTAGCAGAATTTTTTTGTTCAAATATAATGCTGGCAGAATTTTGAAAAGCAGAATTTTAAAAAGCAGAATTTTGAAAAACAGAATAAAAAAAAAGCAGAATTTTGAAAAACAGAATTTTCGCTGAAAAAGCAGAATTTTGAAAAGCAGAATTTTGAAGCCAGAATTTTGACCCGATCCCATTTCTCTTCTGTGAAACGTTATGTCTGTCATATAAAACACTCTCAGAAGGGTTCTGGAAGCTTCTGGACGGCCAATCGAAAACTACAATACTTAGGTAATTTAAAATCAAAACTATTATTTAGTTCCAAACGAAAGATTTCAGAATAACTCGGAACGACTGCGGACAGTTCGGGACAACCGAACAAAAAACGCCAATACTAATGAATTTGTGGGTGCTATATACAGGGTGTCCCAAAAGTAATGGATCAAACGAAGTATGCTGATTGGGGATCTTAAGGGCTCTCAGAATTTGGTAACTTATTCATCCCAAATCCTTACGGTTTTCGATTTAATGCAATTCTTGTGAAATTTCGAAAAATCCCTACTTTGCAACAGTATTTTGCTTCCTGCGCCCACTATTGATTTTTGTTTTTTTAAATTCTTTTACAAAAACATTGCCAAATAATTAGGAACAATTAATAAATCAAAATATTTTTTATTCCATACGCCATTTCGATGCAAATTAACTAACAGTTTCAAGTTTTATAAAAAATCAGTTTCTTACTTTTTTTTGAGAGCAACACCGTTAAAAAAATTTGTACGGTATAAGAATGGTTTATTATTTTAAAAAGTTGCCCTGTTATTGTAGTTTTCAAAAAAGTATAAAAGTTACCAAAGTTGCAGTTAGATCTCAAAAAATTACAATTTGAATTCAACAAAACAGGGTTTTTCAGAGCAAAAAAACAAACAAAAATAGAGGCTTTTGTTCAAAGAAAAATAAACAAATAACAGTTCGAGAAAATGTGTTTATTTTTGGTTGTTTTTTGTTCTGAAAAACCCTGTTTTGTTGAATTCAAATTGTAATATTTTGCGATCTAAATGCAACTTTGGTAACTTTTATACTTTTTTGAAAACTACAATAACAGGGCAACTTTTTAAAATAATAAACCATTCTTATACCGTACAAATTTTTTTAACGGTGTTGCTCTCAAAAAAAAGTAAGAAACTGATTTTTTATAAAACTTGAAACTGTTAGTTAATTTGCATCGAAATGGCGTATGGAATAAAAAATATTTTGATTAATTAATTGTTCCTAATTATTTGGCAATGTTTTTGTAAAAGAATTTAAAAAAACAAAAATCAATAGTGGGCGCAGGAAGCAAAATACTGTTGCAAAGTAGGGATTTTTCGAAATTTCACAAGAATTGCATTAAATCGAAAACCGTAAGGATTTGGGATGAACAAGTTACCAAATTCTGAGAGCCCTTAAGATCCCCAATCAGCATACTTCGTTTGATCCATTACTTTTGGGACACCCTGTATATATCTACGTATTTTCCCCATTTTATATTTTACCTTGAATCAATTCTCAACACTTCATATTAATTTTCAATAAAAATTTTATGTTTAAATTTATCAATACTTTTGTAAATTTTTTTCGGGATGACCCCTCCCAAGAAGTAAACCTGTATACGGCCTGCAATGACAACGAGAGAAGAGTTACCTTATGATGGCTCAGCAATGAAACATTTCCGAAATAAACACTGTTTAGCATACATGATTTTATTTAAATGTTAATCATATGGGTCACTGTGGTGTATACGTACTTTTTTTAATTAATTTTTGTTTTCATTTACAGTAAATTGTTTTCTCCTTTCCTTAACGACAAAGATTAAATAATAGCTACGAAAAATTTTACTTTTTGCTCTATAAAAATCAGTCAGCTTCAAAAGTTCATATTTAAATTAATCACAGAATATTACATTCTGTGTTAATCGAATTTTATGAGTGCAGTGCGAAAATGACCGAAAGGAAAATAATTTCCAATTTGTTTCAATATATTTCAATTAAAATTCGTTATTAAGGTCTCCTAGTAAGTTAAAATTTTATTGTGACAGATAATATGGAGTGGAGAACTGGCAAGAAAAAAGGTATGTTATGTTTCCTTATTTTTTTGGAATCACCCATGTATAGTAAACTGAAACAACTTTGTTGAGCTGGCTCTTTTTGTAAGAAAATCTTTTCATAAAATCATGCATATAACAGTTCTACATAATTAATAGAACTTTTTTTATTTAACTTGGATCTAAAAAAAAATATCTTCTTTTGGTTTTATCCAGAAATATTAACTAAGTTTTATATTTCTTTCCAAAACCACTCGGATGTAAAGTAAAAAAGAACATTTTTGCAGAATAGTTTTATTTAAATTCTTAGAATAAAAATTTAAATTATAACATGCTTGTAAAAATCATTGAAATTTGACTAGTGAGTGAAATATTTTTAAAATTAAATTCTTTTTCTTATTATTCTGAAAACAACAAACAAATTCCAATTCCAGAAACACCAACTGCAAAAAATCCATTAAATAGATTAAGAAATATTTGTGTAGATATGTACTTCTGGGGAGGAAAGATTAATTGTATTCATTCTTATGAATCCTGCAAACACAAAAAATATTTATGCTCTAGTTGTCACAAAAAGTGTTATTATAAAAATTCTCATTTACTTCACTTTTTCGTTAGTTTGTTTTCTTATGAAAATCTAAAACAAAAACAAAAAACACTTTTTCTCTTTTTGGATATTTTCTTCCTAAAAGAAAAAATGAAAAAATGAAAAAAAAAAAAAAAACTATCTAAAACCATTTTGTCTTTCTCCAGTTAGTTAGATACGCCTCACTGAACAAAATTGCAAATGCAAAAAAGAAAACAGCAAAAAAAAAAAAATACAAATACCAACTAGCTTTAGGTTCTTCTATTATGGAATGCAATTTTCTACTTCAACCCACAAAGGGACCTTGGAAGTATCTAATCGGATTATAGGGAAGCGTGTACTTTAAACAAAACGTGATTTTTTATATTTTTTCTAAATTTACTGCCTTGGTTGTTTGTTGTTTTTTGCTTTCTTTTTTCTTTTTTTTTTAAATAGATTTTATCGATGAACTTAACTACCCTTTAGAAAGTTTGCTTGAAGTTTTACACAGAGTTAAGTTAAATCGATAAAGTTTTACAATTTAATTTGAAAATCACCATTTAATCTAGCTAATTGAGAGAGATGGGTTTCGGCCTTGTCTGTTAAATGCTATGTTGCATAAATAAACAGGAGGGTAATTGGGTTAACATGTGGCTACATACAATTTGGGGTAAGTAGGGAGTAAAATCCTTGTATTATAAAATTGTATATTACGTTACGAATGTTGTATTTATTTTCAATTGGAAGAAGGATTATATTGGATAAAATATACGCACCGTTAATTTCCGAAACATTCATCATGATTGATGACGATTGCGAAAGCAAATCGCAAAAAAGGCACATATAAAATGTACAGTCAGCATTATTTGATTGATTTTTTTTTTTTTTTTTTTTTGTTCACATCTTATTTTTCTGGAAAGGATTGATATCCTTTTTAATACTGGATCTGAATTACATAAATAAAACTGGATATTGTAGTTTTGTTTTGGATTTTTTGCTGAACATAAAATAGCTTCAGGTTTCATCGGAAGGGCTTATTTATTTATTTTTGTATTACTTAATGGTTTAACGCTAACAAAAGTTTTATGTTTCCATATCTTTAATCCTACCAATATGCTGAATTTAATCCTGCATTTTGGATGATAAAGGGATATCATATTTTAACAAACACTTTTACTGATGTTTCATGTTTGTACATATTTTAATAAATGGATTTTATATCAACTGAATTTTGAATGAATGCAAATGCCAATCTAAATTCACAGTTTTTCAACAAATTGTCATCGTAAGTCCAATGTTTCACGGTGAGTTTTTTTCATTCAATTGGATCATATGTATTTCATGCAAAAAATACGATATTAATATTTTAATCTACAAATCCCAAGAAAAAAGCTTAACTCAGTTTTTTTCAACTCATTTTCAACTAAATTCAAAAACCTTACGTCAACCTTAATAGGGTAGTACTCCGTGGCTCAATGTTTACTGCAATGGATTATGACGCTAGAGGTCAGGGTTCTTATCCCAGCCTCCACCACTTAAAAACATTTTCATGAGGGGTACTGCCTTTTGAGAGGAATTGTAAAAGGTTCCCAGAGTATTGTTTGTTTTTTTTTTTTTTAACGGACCAATCAATTTTCTTGAAATTTTTATTTAGGTATTGCCAGTGCTGTCTTTCCGGAACTATTTGATTTTATATCCGACTTATGGTTTGCGATTCGTTGCCGAAGAAATTGTTTTGTGGTTCCAATGTAGCACAAGTTACAGGGTTCGTTAATTACAAATTGGTCAATAAAATCTTCTTTGATAAAATCAATTTTAGGCATGTCTCACAAAATATACGAATTGTTAAAAAAAATTTACAGAGAGACTTTTCAACAACCGTTTTTCCCTTAGTGCAGATTGTGGATACAGAAAGCAATTTTTTGGAAGCCATCAATTAACCAAATCCCAGTTCCTCGATAACTTAAAAGGTCAATACTATTCAAGTTTGTATTAGTTTTTAAAATTAGCAGTTTAATAAAACGTACTTCGAAAATGTTTAATATAAAAACTGTATTTAAAAACTGTTTTCTTAATACCTACACTGCGCGTCACTTGAATAGAAACAACAATTTTTCTTTAGAAAATAGCGATTGGCGCTTTGGTGAGGTAACTTAGTAGATTTTTGGTTTTGCATTTTCAAAGAGGAACCTTTAACAAACAATGTTGTAAAAACGAAAAACCCAAAACAGAAACCGTATGGCTACTAGTTGCGTTTTTTCGAATTACTTCACAAAAAACAGTGTTTTTTTTTGCGTCACTTGAATAGAAACAAGCTCTTAAATTAGATAAAAATGATGAAAAATCATGGACAACACTAATTTTAGTAAAGCAATATTAAACTTTGACATTATTTGCACATTATAACCAATTATGGGCTACGAGCTACCCTTAGGCACCACAGAAAATGCATAAATAGAAGCTAATTGGAGAAAGTGATTATACTGTCTGGTAACTTTTAACACATTAAGAAAATGATATTTTCTACAATTAAAGGATTGAATAATGGAAATAAACTTTCGTTTTCATCCGGAATGCATCTGTTTTGTTTCTATTGCGTTGTTTTTTCTGGAACTATCCTTGCGCAATCTCTTCCACGTTCCTTAACTTGCCTAGAGCTTCTACCATTATTTCTTTGTAAAAGTTTGCATCTTTTTTCGAAGCGTGAAGCTTCAATTTTGCTATTGCACATCATAAAATCAAAGCGTATTAGTAACACATTTTAGTGCCCTTTGGTGGCGATGCGATAAAAGTTATTCTTTCTTAAACCAATGATATAGGACTAATATTAATATGATCCATCTGAGTTGCTATGTTTACTTTTAAAAAACCACTCTTTACCTCATTTCTTTTCATTTCGAATGCAACTATAAAATAGTTAACTTTTTTTTTATCTTAGAGTAACTTAAAATGCTGTTATTTTGCATTTTGAAGCTTTTTAAATGATGCGCACATTTTATAACTTCCATGATGGAACAAACCAACACATTACCATTACACTAAAACCACGTTTGTCACCGATTTTAGCGGCAAAGTGAAGGAAATTGCAGCTAGTTGTTAAATTATTTTTTTTTCTGCTCTTGATTTGGGTCTCACCTGTCTTATTTTTTTATTTAATCACTAGTTTACGATATTTTAAAAATATTTTCATCCAAATTTGGCAAATTTTTCTATATATTTCGCGATTTTGCATAGTAAAAGTGCATTTCCAATGTTAGCTTCTAATTATGCATTTTCTGTGGTGCCTAAGGGTAGCTCGTAGCCCATAATTGGTTATAATATGCAAATAATGTCAAAGTTTAATATTGCTTTACTAAAATTAGTGTTGTCCATGATTTTTCATCATTTTTATCTAATTTAAGAGCTTGTTTCTATTCAAGTGACGCAAAAAAAAACACTGTTTTTTGTGAAGTAATTCGAAAAAACGCAACTAGTAGCCATACGGTTTCTGTTTTGGGTTTTTCGTTTTTACAACATTGTTTGTTAAAGGTTCCTCTTTGAAAATGCAAAACCAAAAATCTACTAAGTTACCTCACCAAAGCGCCAATCGCTATTTTCTAAAGAAAAATTGTTGTTTCTATTCAAGTGACGCGCAGTGTACATATTTTCAAATTAATCAATTCATCAAACAAACAATGAATATTAAAAAAAAAAACAAAAGTAAGTAAGTAAGCAATCAAATTAGCACCATATTTACGATTTCCATTGTGAATAAGTGAAAATCTTTTCGATTCATTTATTCACAGAATTATAATAGGCCCCAGAACTTTGTAAAGCAGAATTTTGAAAGCAGAAATTTGAAAAGAGAATTTGATCCGGGCAGAATTTTGACCCCAACCCTGTTTAGAGCTCTACAGTAATTGTTCGCTTATTTATCATTTGCATTTAAGGGTTTATTTCAAAACTCATTCTTAAATGAAAAGTTGACGCCCTACTGTTTTCATTTTTTAGGCATTATTGTTTTGTTTTTCCGTTATCAAAATGTTATACTAAATGAAAATTTTTACATCTTTCAATCAAATTGGTGGCTGCCTTTCATAATTTGTACGATAAATAAGACTTTTTCTAAAAACATTTTTCTTTCGCTGTAATTTCCCAATACACTTAATTTATTTCTAATGGCTTAGCAATGAAACATTTCCGAAATAAATTACTCCCCAACGTCCACTGTTTAGCGTATACAATTTTTGAAATGTTAATAATACGGGTCACTGTGGTGTATGCGTACTTTTTAATCAATTTTTGTTTTTATTTACAATCAATTGTTTTTATTAACGAAAAAGATTAAATACATATTTAAGAAATAATTTATTTTTTTGTTGAAAAAAAATTCATATCCAAATGAATCAGAGTGTAATATTCTGCGTTAATCGAATTTTATGAGTGCAGTGCGAAAATGACCGAAAGGAAAATAATTTGCAATTTGTTTCAATATATTTCAATTTGAATTCGTTATTAAGGTCTCGTCGTACGTTAAAATTTTATTGTGACAGATAATATGGAGTGAAGAACTGACAAAAAATTAATTTAAAAAATGTATGTAGGTACCTATACGAATATGTGTTTGCGGATAACAGAATATGTGTGAATGCAATCAATATAAAACTCAATTAATATCGTCTCACTTTTTTGCTTCTTTAAACAAGTTGTAAATGCTATTTTCACACCACATATGTACATATGTATATAAAAACAATCCCGAAGCAATTTAAAAAAATAAATATAAAATCAAGATAAGATTCCCTACTAACAATTTTGCTTCTATAATGCTTTACAGAAGCAACAATTGCATCTGTAAAGCTTTATAACACCAAAATTGTTTGTCGGGTTTATACCTATTTGCACTTGTTGTTGTTAAAAGTTAAAAGCAGCAACAAGCCTGAACGCTAACTTAATAGTGCAACAAGAAAAAAAATCGTATTGGAGGAGGTCTTTATCACCCCGGCTGGGGAAAATTTCAAAAAAATTGAATTAAAACAGAAAACAAAGTATAAACACAACGGAATTTTAAACTTCATTGTCTTGGTTATTTTGACAAGTGACTTACCATGTTTTTTTTTTTAAACTAGTTTAACTTTAAACTTTTACATATTTTTCAGTGAAAACCGAATTGGCTTAGTTTAAGAATTTGTATCAAATGAAATATGTCACAAGTGACCTTTTAACTTTTGGCAGTTTTTCAAAGAAAATTTCATTGAACTTTTTCTCAAAATTAAATTTAAGAAATCTAAGAAATGTCATAAAAATACTTAACCAAATAACCAAAACAAATCTCATTAAGTTGTCATAATCTCAAATAAAATTTAAAAAAGAATTGACTATGCCATACAAATTTTACATCAAACTGTGTGAAAACGCTCAAAAACGTCAAAAAATACTTTCACGTGTTTTACCTAGAGAAAAGTTCAACATTTCTAAATTCACCTTCGCTCATAAAAACTCATTTATGAATTTCTTTGCTGACACGTGACACTATGCCGACAGCGACACGCAAAGGTGTGGAAAGAGATTGCCATCTCTCAAGAGCTCCACTTTCCACTCTATCCATCAATGGAATTCGTTGTTAGAAAGAGAATAGCTGAGTAAATATTTTATTTAAACATTTTGTTTTTTGCTAAGAAATAAAAAGAGACGGTTATGCCGTCATAGTCGTTGTCCCACCAATGAAACAAATGGAAAGAACACACTATGTTGACGTTTGTTATACAACAATACAAAAACAAAGGTTCAACAACGACTAGGATGATGACGATGACGACGCGGGCTTGTGTAGGAAAATAAATATTTTCTTTTGTTTTGCTGTTTTTTTTTATTTTATTGTACAAGTTTCATTCGTACTGTATATATTCCATGCCAGGGATTCGCATGTCAATTTGATGAGAGGGAAAGTGTTTAACAACGGTATTTACAAGGTTCTTTTAGAGGTGAAAAGTGGTGAGAAACAATGGGTTTTTAGGAGAGCCATTAAAGGCGTTATAAATATAGCATTATGTAATTAGGAGAGCTTCTTTTGATTTAAAGTGTTAGTACAGCGGGTTAAATTAAATTGCTTTGGGGTAGTATAAGTTGAATGGAATGGAGTGTGTTGGTATATTAGGTACTTGAATGAACAAAAAAAAAAAACAAAAGCTCACGTTGCTTGTTTTTTTTACTGTATAGAACGTGTTTAAGGGTTTAAAATTGAAATAAGTAATGATAGTACATATGTTACATATATATTTAAATCTAAGCAGTCCTTTTGAAACCTTTTTGAAATATAAGCCTATTATTTAGGGACATGTTTTGGAAAAGGAAAATAATAGTCTAGGGCAAGAGCCTAAGGATATTATAATGTATAGTAACATTTTGTTGGTAGATTAGGCTTAGAAGTTACATATTTTTGAACCAAATTATATAGGTACTGACTTATAAAATGATTTGTATTCTATTTTAACCTAGTCCGTTAAGGAGATTGATATGCCCAATCATCCCTTTGTAATTGTGTTGTTTTAGTTTATATGTAATTTTACAAAGTTCAAACAATTTGAAAACTTTAAGATGCTTCCACAATAAAAGTAGAGAGTAACCTAACTTTGAGCAAATAAAACACTCAAAATATCGAACTTTGATCCATTGAAGAATTGAACCGAATAACCCGAAAAGGGATCCGTATCGAAGGATTTTTTTAAAAATGAAAGAGATCATTTACAATTACTTAATGTGAAAATCATTTAAGAACATCAATATTTTTTTTTTTTTGCAGTTTTTTTTTTTAAGTTGTAAAATAGTTTAAGTTAAGAAACATAAAATCTCCATCAGGGTAAAAAAAAAATTTTAACTTATTTATCTTGCAGTATAAAGTCTAATTTATGATCCCATTAAATTAAAAAAATAAATCGTCCCTGAATAAAAAACATTCAATTAAAGACGGAAGTCTTCTTATCATTTCTTATTGCTCCGTGTAGCACGCCAAAAACTTTTACTACATAAAATGCAAATCTGCGCTCCAAAGTCTCAAAACAAGGTTAGGTTTAAAGATATGAGTACACATTGAACAAACCTATGCATTTAAGTTAAAATTATACATTTTTCTTTTTTGGATTTTTGAGAAATCATCAAGGTTAACCCCGAAAAAAATTAAAATTTCAAAAAATGTACTTCAAATTAATCGAAACAAAGGTCTCTTTAAGCTTTATTCATTACTGAAAACCATTTTTTGGAGGTTTGGTTACAGAGTTATTTGAGCCCAAACAAGTTTTTGCTTACATTCGAAGTCAGATATCTGGGACCAAAATCTCGCAATAAGTTTTGGTTTACAGATATGAGTTCACAGTGAACCGACCTTTGCATTTCGGTATAAAAATTGAAAATTTATGTTTTTCAGTTTTAGAAAAAAAAAATTTCCTCCAAATTAATCGAGTGAGACTTCAAAAGAAAGGTCTTTTTAAGTTCTATTCATAACTGAAAATCAAACGTTTCTTGGAGGTTTGGTTGCTGAGTTATATGCCTCCAAACATGATTTTGCTTACATTCTGAGGCAGATATCGGCGAGCTAAACTTTCGAAACAAGGATCTGCCAGATCCGAAATTTATTTAGTTCTTAGTTGTTTCTTTTGGAATTTAAATTGTCTTCAATCTTTCAAAAGATTGAATAACCAATATGTTACATTGAAAACCCCAAATCAAAGTTTGGTAGCAAATACATTTTTTTAGTGCTTACAAATGTTTTTCAAAATATACTTTACAAGCTCCTTGAATTTGTAAAGTACATCTGTCACATTCAGCAATATTTTTACAAAACCTTCTTTTTGCTTAAAAAAAAAGATATGAGAAAGTATAAGGACCCTCAAACATTATTAGTAAGAATTTATAAAATTTTGAGACTTTAAACATCAGTATCTTACATTTTTTTTAAATCACATATGGCGTTGAGAATGCAAGATGTACCTTTACAAGCTGTATTTGAGCTAAGATTTCATGACAAATTATTTGCAATATGTAAAAACAAAATTTACTTGATGCAAATGAAAAACAATAACATTTTATAAATAAAAATAAATAAATTCTTGCCAGAAAAAAATTTTATACCAACTTTTTAAATACAGATTCAAGCAATATTCTCAATCAAACCAAAGGATATGTTAAAGTTTAACTAACACAAGTGAAACTGAAAGTGAAAATATGTTTTAATTAAATTTTTATACGAGTATATTAAAATTCATAAAAGGAGAAAAAAATATTTCAATGACTAAGAAGTTGGCTCGACTATCCAATATAAGTACCAACTAATTAAAACTTTAATCATGAAAGTTTTATAGCTTCATAAAATTTGCATAAGTCTTCATTTCAACAATTGGCTTTTAAAAATTCTCAAGCAAAGACAAAAACAACACAAAAATACCGATTAAGGAAATAATTTTAAACTTAATAGTAATTTGTGTTAGGCTAACTTTTATGTTTCTATTTTTACTAGGTCCTTATAAAGGGTGTTATGTTTTTATTTGAAAAAAACGAGACAATTTTGAAATTTATTTTACTATATCTTCTTCCTAAATAAAATAAAAGGTTTGTTTAAAACATCACAATTTAAACAAAATTCTGTTTATTTCTTGTCAGCTGTTGTAGTCTAAATAATTTGATTTGATACTAAAAACATACCTTTTAAAAATACCTTAAATCAAAAGGAAGGTAACAAATATTACCACATTGAGAACACGTTCTGTCATTAATGCTAAATCGTCATTTAAATTTTAACTTCGATGAAAATTTCGGAAATTCACTTCCACACCTCGAAAACACCCTTTTTCAAATATTCGCGTTTCAAAAAGTGAAAACCAAATCTCTCACTTCAAACAGAAAGCTATCATGAAAGTGACATACATAAATATTTTATGGTAACCTCTTTTAAACATTTGTTTTAGCTTTAAGGTATATCTTTTTGGTCCCTACGAAAGGTATATAGTACTTACTATAGAATTATACGTGTAGGTATATATTCTTTTTTATCATCTCCTTTGTGCATCCTCAAAAGCGCCTCAAGTTGAATGTAGCCGCTTGACGCTGCTGTTGATGGCCATGAGCCATGAGGATGATGATGGTAGAAAAAAAAAAACGACTACCCCATATCGCCCTCATGATGATGATGATGACGACAACGACGATGTTGGCCAGAAGTGGTGACAGCTAGAATAAGATTGGAGTGCACATTCGCATAATCGTGAGGTTGAGTCTTGTTCTTGACCCATTTTTTATCGTGTACGTGACAAGTTTGAAATGATTTTTTTTTTTTTTTCTACAGAAGAAAAATAAAACTAAACCAAATGTCGCCTTCGCCGTCATCATCGTCATCGTCTTCTTCTTGGGTAGAAAATAAAACTATTGTTAACAGTTTGGTCTTATGTCCCTTTCCACAATTCCAGGGAGGGATTTGATAAAGCTACATATGTACATACTTTTAGAAGTTCAGTCATATCTTTTCACACATACATACATATTTTGCAATTCTATGCGAATGCATATAAATGACTTTGTTAAGAAGCTTGGTTAAAGTTTTCATATCATTACATTAATGAAATGCATATCACGTAAAAAGTTTTTGGACAGATTTTTCTAAAATTTTTATTTAAACTTTTTTTTTGCACCTACAATTACAAAGTCATTTATTACATACCTAATTGTGTGTATGAATAAAAACTTGGACATGATGTTCAAAGAAATCTGTTAAACCTTGAATCTGTAAATCTTTGAATCAATGGAAATGACAATGCAATTACTACAAAAAAGCTGGATATCGAGAGATGATTAGAAACTCTTTTGGAGTTATTTGCAAGATATTAGGGTTTGGAATGTGTGGATTTAATAAAATAGTGAAAAAATATGCCACACACATAGCAACGCAATCAATCGATCTTTTGAAAAAGAAATTTTATTTATTGAATAATTTTTCCAAGAACATGAACAAACAAGGCTACCTACCAAGGTTATGCATTGTAATTGAATTTCTTTCATAGAGCAAAACAAAATAAATATCTGAGAAGAAGTTTTTAATTGATCTTTTAATGTAAACTTGGTTCACTGTGGCGTATGCGCAACATATTTTTTCTATAGAAAATAAAATAATGGCTTATACATAACTTCTTTTGACTATCAATTAATAAAACTAGTTCAGTTATCATGATCTTTATATGTTCTTTCAAATGAGGTTTCCTAATAAATAAAACCGAAGCTTGAAGATAGCTTTTCCTGTGATTTATGCTGGTGTATAAACACTTTATATTATACATATATTTATTTTTTTTTTGTAAAATCAACCCCTTTTTGCACTTGATTTGTTACAGACAAAAAATAAATTTGAAAAATAAATTCATTAAATAAAAAAAGATAAGATTATTTTTTAATTCAAAAATCAGACTACTAAGCTACAAAAATGTATCAAAGTTTAAACTTTAAATTAAGTTAAGTTAGTTTTTTGCTTATTAACCTAAACTTAAGATATATGAGATAATAAACGAGATAGAAAAATTTTCAAACAGTGTGTGGAAGAAGAAAAACAGTTCTTATAGAAACTGTTAGAAATTATGTTAGGTTCTATACTCAAAAACAGAAAAAAAAAAAAATTTTTTTGCATTTTATAACTGCAATAAAATATTTCTGACCTTGGATTCAAAGGGATTCAGCACCTCTTAAACCTTCAGAAATGTATATCTTGGTTCTTTTGGAACCATATTTGATTTATTTCCGCTTAGTAGGTAGTCTGATTTTCATTACTGATAACTTTTTGAGGTATGCAGTATTCTATTCATATTTGGAAGTTATCCCAAATCAATGTTAAACTTAAATTGCATCCATATTAAGGGCTTTGAAAGTCAAAAATAATATAAAAAGCAAAAAAAAAAACATGAAAAAGTTGTAATTTTTGTTTGAAATAAATGCTTCGAAACCGACGAATCATAAAAATCTAGGCCGGAAAAGCTTTATAGATACCTACACCTATTGCTATATACAAGAATAGCTTTCCTCTTAACTAAAAGCTTCTAGAAACGAAGAAAATTATTTAAAATTGAAGGTATTTTAAAAGTCCCGACCCACCACCTTATTTTTGAAATGAAAAACCTGAACCAAAACGGTTGCCACCGCTAAATTCAGAACACGCGAATTAACTGAAATCAATATGTCTCCACTCTGCTACACAACGTCATTAATCAAAAACTTTAAACCAAAATTTAAAAAAAAAATGTATGTCCAATTTTTGAAAAATTGATTTTCTAAAAAAAGGTTAAAATATTTTTTAAAATTCAAAACGTAGTTTTTTGAAAATTTTCTTTTTGACTATTTGTAAAATTATAAAAAAGAAAAGAGAGAAAATTGCAAGACCTCAAAAATGGTACAGAATTCTATAAAAATCATTTGTAACAAATTTGAAGAAAATTGTGTCTCTTATTTAGGAAGTTAAAATGTGTAAATAAGTCAAAATTGAATGGTTATAACGAAGTTCTAATTATAAAAAGCCATACAAAAGACACTTTTTTATGTTGAATAACACAGCTTAAAATTTATTTTTAACTATCAAGGTATTTTATTTCATTTTTGAGAGCCATTATAATTTTCAAAAAAAGAAATATTACTCATACACCACAGTGACCGGTTAATTTTAAATATTGGTATGGGAAAAGAATTACGTGGCTGTCTTTCAGGAAAACAGTAGTTCTATATCGATGGTCCTGAATGCAAAAAAAATGAGTTAAAATAATACAAGAAAACTTTCTATGGCATTTTTTTTTACTTGCGATATAGGTACTATATATCAAGTTATGCATTCGTACAAAAAAAAAAAAGAGTGTGTGTACACATGTACACGCGACTGAAGTTATACTTCTCATTCAGTATATGTAAATGAATTTCATTTGATATTTTTAATTTCTATTATTAAATTAATTAATCCACACTTCGTTTTTTACATTTTTATCAAGTGAACAATAAATTAATTCTTTCATCCTCCTTGCGTCCATGTAGTTTTCAATTTATTCTGTGAAATTTACTTATGTTGTAATATGGAACTTGCAGGGTTGCTACAAAGCTCAAAAGTGAGCTGAGCTCAGCTCACAGCTCAGCTTAAATTTTGAGCTAGCTCACTTTTGAGCTATGTACCATAGCTCAGCTCATTTGAGCTGAAAGTGAGCTGAGCTGATGGTTGAGCTGAGCTGAGCTGTTGGGTGAGCTAAGGTAAAGTGATCTTATAGCTGTGATGGGTGAGAGGATACATTGATTTTTATTTGGAAAGTATAATGAAATATGAAGATATTTTAAACTTTTATAAAACACCATAGCTTAAGATGTTTGGTTCTAGTTATTAATGGAATTATTTTAACACATGGATATTTTTATAAATAAAACAGATAATTTTTCGTGATCTTTTCTCTTGGTTTTTTTAATAGTAAATATATTTCTATTTTTTTAGTAAAATATTTCTTTTTTTATCATAAAAAAAATGTCGGTACAATCCGGTTTTTCGACTTTTTTCAAAATTCCGAGAAAATCGCGTTTGAAAGTTGGGGTAAATTTTTTTTTCGAAAAATCCCCGAATCTTTGAACGCTCCTGGAAGCTAAACCGCTTGAGAGCAATTTTTGGGAGTGATGCCAAATGATAGCTTGTGCCATGGGCCTACGCTTTGCACATTGTCAGATTTTTAAAAAATCGCCTTCCATGTTAAACCGCCACATCATGCCTATTTTTTCAGAATCGTGCTTATTTTTTTTTACTTTTAAGTTCTCCCGGTTTGAGAACGCCTGGACCTACAGGGATGGGAGTTGTACCCAAATGTAGGTTAGAGTCCCCGCTACCTTTTGGCATCAAAAATTTTATTTTCATTTTCTTCAAAATTCCACGATATAGGCGTTGGAACGCTTTGATCTAGAGACAGGGGAGTGGTGCCATATGAAAGCTTATATTCTCAGCTACCCGATAGTGGTATAATCCGGTTTTTCGATTTTTTTTCAAAATTCCGAGAAAATCGCGTTTGAAAGTTGGGGTAAAAATTTTTTTCGAAAAATCCTTGAATCTTTGAACGCTTCTGGAAGCTAAACCGCTTGAGAGCAATTTTTAGGAGTGATGCCAAATGATAGCTTGTGTCATGGGCCTACGCTTTGCACATTGTCAGATTTTTTAAAAATCGCCTTCCATGTTAAACCGCCACATCATGCCTATTTTTTCAGAATCGTGCCTATTTTTTTTTTACTTTTAAATTCTCCCGGTTTGAGAACGCGTGGACCTACAGGGATGGGAGTTGTACCCAAATGTAGGTTAGAGTCCCCGCTACCTTTTGGCATCTAAAATTTTTTTTTCATTTTCTTCAAAATTCCGAGATATAGGCGTTGGAAGTTGGGGCGCTCACTTTCAGCTCAGCTCAAATGAGCTAAGCTATGGTACCTAGCTCAAATTTGAGCTGAGCTGAAATGTGAGCTTTTTGCAACCCTTGCAACTTCCACATGCAAATTACCACATGCAACTTGCCACATGCAACTTGCCACATGCAGCTTGCCACATGCAACTTGCCACACGCAACTTGCCACATGCAACTTGCCACATGCAACTTGCCACATGCAGCTTGCCACATGCAACTTGCCACACGCAACTTGCCACATACAATTTGCCACATGCAACTTGCCACATGAAACATGTAACTTGCAACGTGTTGTGTGTTTTATGTTTGCCGTACTGCGGCGAACATTTTTAAATACTAAAGTACTGCCTACTCTAAAGGTGAAACGACAGCCCTGCTACCCAGGGTGATCGCGTCATAATCCCTTTGACATTCTTGTCAAAAAGTAAATTTTCATACTCACCCTCCCATAAGAAGTATAACTTCAAAAAGTTGAGATAACATTTTTCCATGACATTACGATGGTAGACAATGCCAAAAAAGTGGGTCCCGGAAGTCCGTCTGTCTGTCTGTCTGTCTGTCTGTCTGTCTGTCTGTCAGTCTGTCTGTCTGTCTGTATAAGGAGCTACAGCCTAAACGGATGGACCGATTAATGTCAAACTTGGTATGTAGTGTTATTTGGCGATTCTCCAGAGGAGTTTTTGGAATTAATTTTTTTGGACAAAAAATAACGGTATTTGTCATATACCGATTTTAGTAAAACTGAAATATCTCGAAAACTGCTCCAACGATTTTGTTTAAAAAATTCAAATATTAGTTTTAAGCTAAGGTCTATCTTTTAATGAAAAAAATTTTTTTGGAAAATCATTATTAACGGTACCTGCCATAGAACCGTTTTTTTCAAATCTGATTATTTCGGAAACTACTTGTTCGATTTCAACGAAACTTTTTGTGAAGAAGCATTTATATAATTTAAATATAAGCCAAAAATAAAATTTTGAAAAAAATAATTTTTGGATTTTTAAAAAAAATTTGAAATTTTTTTTTTGAAAAATCAAATTTTCGAAAACGGGACATTGAATTTTTTTGAAATTTTGTTTTTAGATGTTGATTAGTGATTTCTACAAAATGGCATACCAATTTTATTTTAAAACTTTTTTTCCAAAAAATTATTTATAAAAAATTAGTTTTTTAAAAAACGGCTCTAACGATTTTGAAAATTTTTTGTCTAAAAATGCATGTTAATATATCAATCAAAACTGCATACTTGTTTTGGAGGGCAATTTAATTTCAGATTTTATTTTATTTTTTTTAAAAAACGAATTTTTTTTTTCCAAATTTCTATACATATAAAAAGTCTTAAAAATTTAAGCAACTTTAACTCTAAGAGCAAGTACGTGCGACCCCAGTCGTGCAATTTATTTAAATAACATTAGCTACAAGTTTGTAGGATATAATTTTTTTTTTCTAAAACCTACCCCTTTTTTACTTCAGTACCTACTTAATGCGTATTAATAGCTGCGTTCCTTTGGAAATATTTATCTACTGCTTAGTACTTAAAACTACTTTGAACTACTTTTGCTATACTGAAAAAGTAGTTCAAAGCAGCTTTAAGTACTAAGCAGTAGATAAATATTTCCAAAGGAACGCAGCTAATGAGTTGATAACAATTTAGGTTTACATATCAACTTATGTACTTAAATTACTTGTATCTACTTCAAACATTCTTTGAAGAACACTGTTGTTACTATTTTGAACCTTTTATGTTCTAGAAAAATTCAAATATTGAACCTTTTACCATGTCAAAACTATTTAAGATGTTTAAAGATCAAATTTCACAGCTTTTTATACATTTTCTAAAAGAGCAACTACGTGCAACCCCAGTTGTATATATTTTATTTTTAGGTGTTTTGCAAAAAAAAAAACAAGACAAGTATTCAAAATATCCAACTTAAAAAGAGGGGCCTTTTCCTATGTATTGTTCAATATCCCTCTGTGAAACGCCCTAGGTAGCAGCTGCCCATGTAAATCCGTTGTTGCTTATAGCCATCATCCAATCTTACCTCCCACAACACTCATCCCTATCCTTATCCTTCGTTTTAGTTCATGCCTTTCGTGTTCTTTGTGCCGGAAGGGAATGTCTTTTATTTTTGTTCTTTTTATAAATTTTACAACAAATAAAAATAAAAAAACAAAAGGATGGTTTTGAAAACAAAACGCAAGGATTTTGAAACAAAAAAGTTGATTGTGTTTCTTGTAAAGCTTCATGGACTTTTTTTTTATGTATTTTAAGTCCATTATATCAACGTATTTTCTTGGTTGTTGTTGTTATTTTGTTTTTCTTTTTCCAATCCTTATAACATTTTTTGTAGTTTCAATTTACTGAAGAAGAATTAGTTTTTTTTCTCTGTTGTGTTCTGTTTTTTTTTTATGTTTTTCATTTCGTTTTATTTTAATTGTTGCATGAATAAATAAATAAAAGTGAAAGAAAACATAATAAAAAGATTGTGTCGCTTTTTTTGTTCTTGGAAAAATATAGCAACAAACCGACTTGGACTAGGATTCCTTGTTGTTTTTTATTCTCTTTTATTATAACGGTTTGTTGGCGGAATCTATTCATTTAAATGAAGAAAAAAAAACGGAAGTCAAATGGCTGACGACAGAGATAAGGACAAAACAGAGACAGCAGCAGCTGGCGCTGTTGGCGTTATGTTTAAATCAATTTCCTGTAACTCTGTGTGTGGTTGAAGTACCTGTACCAAACTGCTATTCCACAGTATATACAAAAGTGACTATTCGACTTGGAGTACATTTAAACTATGTAGAATTGTAGAATGTGTATATGTATATCTAAATATCAATTTTGTTTTTCTTTTGTGATATCACAACGACTGTCATTTTAGCAAGGACGATGATGATGATTATGATTGTAGAAAATATAAAAGAGACCATGACGATGATTGTATTTCCTATTTCCTTTTTATGGTGAAATGGATGCAGAGAGATACTGAAGTAGATATCGATCCAAATCATAGGAATAACAATGAGAATGTAATATTACTGTTGTTTTAGTAAAAAAAAAAACAATAACACAATTCTAAGCTTTCATTGAATGAGAAATTTGTATATATTTTATACAGTATTTGATTTAGAAATGTCAAGTTTGAAATGATTGACGATGATAAAGTATAACAAAGAAAAACAATATAGACAATGGAATGAATTGGTAGCTTCGCTGGTGTTATGGCTTTAATTTGAATTGTTTATTTATACGGTTTTGGACAAGCTAATTCATCTTGCTGAATTGCGATCCTGCACTTGGCAGAAAAGTTTCTTAAGGAGAAATTATTTTTTGTAAATCCTACAAAATTTACGGTTCTCAATCCTATTCGTTAGAATAAAGTTTCATTCCGTTAGAAGGTTTTTTAATACCTTTCTTTCAACTGAAAGCAAGAGCCGAAATTCACAAAGGTATATTTTTCCGTAAAGGGGAAATGGAATGACTACATTATATGATAGGTAGTTTTGAAGTTATGCACCCTTTGACCTTCAACCAGACATCCAATAAAGTCGCTTGTTATCCAAATGACGGAAATAGTTTAATCAAGGAAAATATTTGTCAGATGAGTTGAATGCAGAATTGTCTTTGGGCTTACTTTAATTTTGTTCAAATATAATTACTATCCGTATCCAAAGTTGGCGTTTATACGCATTACAAAACAAAACAACATACAGTTGCCGATAAGAATAGAAGCTAAACCAAACTACAAATAGCATTTTGACAAAGTGTATAAGTTTACGTTTTCCTTTTTCTTGGTGCGTGCACATAAATTTTTGTTCAGTGTTAATAGTTGGGAAATCCTACCGAATTGACTGGCGGATAGCTTTGCCAAAAAAACACGCCTTTTATTTTCATAAATAAACATGTGGTTTACAAGTAGAACTAACAGAATACTTCCTAACAGATTAATACATTTCAGTGCAATAAATTAATGAAGTCATAGGAATTAACACAGATGGTAAATTATGATGCTATGAATCCAGATTTGTGACGTGGCTCAAGAAATTTTGCCCGAAGAATCATTTTATTTGAAAACTTTTATGCTTCCTTCAGAACTATGACTAAATTTCAAAGGCAACAAAGTCAGGCCGAAAACAATTTCTTTAAGATACCAGCACTTTTTGAACCCCTGCGAAAATTTCTTTTTTAACTCTGAATTTTTTAAGTTATATTTAGTTTCGAAATATAAAATTAAGAGAAATTTACGAATTCAATTGATTTATCGTGGAGCAACTGAAGCAAATTGTTTGAAAAATACTCCCCCAGTTTCAAGTCTCTAACTTAATTCACTTAACTTGTTTTTCTGTGTCACGAAGAAAGAAATAATAGTCTAACTTAATTCTGTCCTACAAGTTAATTCAAGCCTATAATTTTTAATTTGGCAGCTTTTAGCCTTCTAGTAGTAGCTATAGATATCATTTTTTTTTTTTATTTTTTCGCTCTTGATATTTCTGAGCTTTAGCTAGGTTTTTTTCAATTTTTTCTAAAAAAAAATACTTACGATTGGTTTTTATATAATTATTTCAAATAAAAATAAAAAAAAAGCTTGACGATTTCAATAAGAAATTACTTTCAAATGTTAAAATAAGCAATTTTGTTTATATTATTTTATTCACAGTAAAATATTTATTGATTATTTTTTAATAAATTCTTCAGTATAGGAAGAAGAATGTTTTTCTTCATCAACCTGAAACTGCAAAATAAACTGTGTGCAAAAGGCATAATAGCATAAGTCGACTTATATCAAAATTGAGTTTTTTACAAAATCTGGTGCACAATAACCGATTTCGTCTGCCATATTTTTTTCGTATTTTTATCTTAAGCGGTTTATGAAGGAAATAATTCCACGGGGATCTGCTCCACATGGGAATTTATTCCACCTTATGTGGGAATCTGTTCCACTTTTTGAAGTGGAATAAATTCCCGCCCCGAGTGAGAATTTATTACACTTTTAATTGGGAAATAACTTCACCTTCAATTTTGGTGATTTATTTCTTGTCATTTTGGAGAATGATTTTACTTTATGTTTGTATTGTACGTGCCATCTGGAAAAAAGCTGCGTTTTTGCGGAAATGGATAGTACCTTCAGTTTATAAACCATTTTCATGGCATACAAAATAGTAGAGTCCTTCCAATTCAATCTGGGAAAATATAATATATTTCTATTGTAAGTTTCAGAAACATAGCTATGTCTTGGATCGTGTCAACTGGTACATATTAACTACTTACATGCTCTTCATACAAAAACTGATCAAAAACTTAAAAAAACAGCAGTGTCGCTAATAAGTAGGTAGTCTAAAGTCGACTTTGATTTTTTATGTTTCAAATCAAAGTAAGACATAGCAAAACAATAATTTACGGAAAAGAGGAAGAAGCAGTCCCAATCTTTGACCTTCCTTTGATATTAGTATCACAATTCACTTTACTTATTTAATTCTTTTGAATTTGTTTTTACCTTCAAAAAACACTAAAAAGTGCCGATGCTAATCATCCGCAAATGACTTCGTACTCGGTGAAATTGACCCCAGCGCGTGCGGTATCTGGGGGGGGGGGGGGGGAAGAGGCGTGGGGATTTTTTTAAAAGATTTCTTTCAAGTCTCATAGTTTTTAGTTCGCGTGATTTGAAGAAATATCTTACAAACAAAGCGGACAAATAATGATAACTTAATGATCAAAAACATATCAACCCCTCTTGTAATAATTGGTTGAAAGCGAAGCGGAAAAAAATTTGTTGACATGAGAATCTACTCAAATTTTACAACCGAAACGCGAAGCGGAAAAAAATTTGACCACGGTAAATCAATTTTGAGGTGTGAAAATAAAAATTCGCGCGAATTTTTATTTTCACACCTCAAAATTGATTCTCCCGTGGTCAAAAATTTTTTCCGCTTCGCGTTTCGGTTGTGAAATTTGAGTAGATTCTCATGTCAACAAATTTTTTTCCGTTTCGCTTCTAATGTTGGCCTTATTTTACTTGGCGTTATTTCATAATGATGCTATAATTGCTTATATCCACAAGATGTAGTTACATAATTAAGAATTCCGTCCAAGCAACTTCAATTGAAGGAAAAACTCTATAATCGTTTTAGACCGAGAGCCGGCAGCATATTTTGGCAGTTTTGATATAACCGAAATTCGAGTGTGCACATATCTAGATATGCACCACAGTATATCAACGGAACAAGTCTGGCACTGATCTTTTTCAGCTTTGCCTTGCCAGACGCATCCAAAGTGCAGCAAAAAATCAATTTTTGGCGTTTTGGTATAACCGAATAAATGATACACCAAAAAATCATAAAAAATCCCCTGATTTCGAATCTGTGGGTACCGCAAGTTTCTTTTTCAGCTTTCCCCCCGCCAGACCGCTTTAAAGCATTTTTAAGTGCATTTTTCTAATAAAAAACCTAATTACTTATTTTCTGTTGGGTATAACCGTATGATGGTAACAAATTAAAATTCTATGTCTATTCCTGGTTTAGAAAATATAAGTTTAAGCCAGATATTTTTCAGCCTTCCCTCTGCCAGACGCCCTTAAAGGTTTCCCAAACAGGTTTTTCCATAGAAAAAACACCTAAACAACCAAAACAAACACATTTTCTCAAACTGTTATTTGTTTATTTTTCTTTGAACAAAAGCCTCTATTTTTGTTTGTATTTTTGCTTTGAAAAACCCTGTTTTGTTGAATTCAAATTGTAATATTTTGCGATCTAACTGCAACTTTGGAAACTTTTATACATTTTTGAAAACTACAATAACAGGGCAACTTTTTAAAATCATAAACCATTCTCACACCATAGAAATTTTTTTTGCGGTGTTGCTCTCAAATAAAAGTTAAAAATTGATTTTTTATAAAACTTGAAACTGTTAGTTAATTTGCATCGAAATGGCGTATGGAATAAAAAATATTTGGATTAATTAATTGTTCCTAATTATTTGTCAATGTTTTAGTAAAAGAATTGTAAAAAACAAAAATCAATAATGGCAGCAGGAAGCAAAATACTGTTGCAAAGTCGAGATTTTTCGAAATTTCACAAGAATTGCATTAAATCGAAAACCGTAAGGATTTGGGATGAACAAGTTACCAAATTCTGAGAGCCCTTAAGATCCCCTATTAGCATACTTCGTTTGATCCATTACTTTTGGGACACCCTGTATATTTCGAACCATATGAGCTTCCATTTTTTTTTTTTTTTTAATTAAAAATACGGAGGTTCCGTAGCAAATTCCAGCATTACCTCTTCTACTGCTAGGGACTAATAGAGCCCAATCTTATTTATAAGATGGGTACTCTTGGCTTTAGCCAGGATGGTATGCGGAAACTCTATTATTAGGATAATATTTACATATTTGTTATCTGCTTTATTTCTGTTTTAGATTGATGTTTTAGCTTACCAATCGAAACAAGAAAGGCCCTAACTAACCCTAACCCCAAGACTGTCATTTTTTACTTGCGATATAGGTACTATAGGGCAAGTTTAGGATTCGTAAAAAAATCGAACTCGAGATAACAATTTTACATGACATTACGATGATGGAGAATGCCAAAAAAGTGGGTCCGGCAATTCTGTCTGTCTGTCTGTCTGTCTGTCTGTGTGTCTGTCTCTATCTGGAGCTGCAGCCTAAACAAGTGAATTGATTTTCTTTAAACTTGGTAGTTAGCAGTTTTTGGTGATTCCCTAGAGGGGAAATTGAAATTTTTTTTTATGACCAAAACTAACGGTACCTGCCATATAACGGAAAAACAAAAGTTAATTTTTTTCAAAAACGGCTCTAACGATTTTGATTAAAATTTTTGTTTGTAGTATTACACATAAGAGCCAACTTTTAAAATAAAAAAAAATATTTTTTGCATCGTTATTAACGGCACCTGTCATAGAACGGTTTTTTTCGTTTCTGAATATCTCGTACAATATTAACCCGATTTTAATGAAAATTTTTATACAAAAGTGTTTAAGTAAAGGTAATATTAAAATTATAGAAAATTTTCAAAAAACGCATTTTTGGATTTTTAAAAAATATTTCGAAATTTTTTTTTTTTGAAAATCAATTTTTCGAAAACGGATTAATGAAAAATTTTGAAATTTAGTTTTTATGTGGAAATTAATTATTTCTTCAAAATGGCATACCAACTATTTTTTTGAAAAATGTGAGAAATTTTTTATATATAAAAAATTATTTTTTAAAAAAACGGCTCCTACGATTTTCGAAATTTTTTTTCTAAAAATACCTTTTTATACAGGTAATAAAACGGCAGACTTGTTTTTTATTTTAAAACATCATTTAAAACGGTGTTTAATTAATTATAAAAACAGATTTTATTTTTTACACTACCTATGAAATTTCTTGAAAATATCAAATTTTTTCTAATTTTCTTGAATAAAAAGCTTTAACATTAGAGTTACTTTAAGCATAAGAGCAAGTACGTGCTACCCCAGTCGTGCATTTTATTTACTTAACCATTGATTCTTTACTTTAAAATTTTTTTACTGCATTCCCCAAAACTGATTCTTAAATATAACTTATCAGGATTTTATCGAAGATGTCAGCTGCACAATGCTTTTTTAACATGGTATCTTGTCTCTTGGAAATGCTCAGTTTTGGGGTATTCAATAAACCTATTGGTCAACTAAGTTGTTGTCCCTTAAATCAAAATGAAAGTCACGAATTATTTGTCTTCCTTCTTCAATAAATAAATTCAATAAAAATATATATTCTTGATAAAAATGTATATATTCTTGTTTATTGTAAATTGTGGATATTGCTTATGGCGCACAAAACGTATTAAAATGTAAATACATTCCGAATTATCTCTCTCTATTCTTATAAAAAACAGAAAAGATTGCAAAAAAATAAACGACATTTTCTCTCTAACTATATAGCTTCTTTACAAATACAAAATGCAAGCTCATCCTTCTTCAAGAAATCATTTATATATGGTTATCTCTTCACACTTGAATAAATATAAATACCCCCCATTTCATTCGTTTCAACCCTTTCCTTTTCTTAAATAAATAAATCCCAAATGCATCCAAACAAACAGACGACACTGATTGCATCTATTAAATTTCTCAAACCACATTCCAAATGGAATCCTTTAGTCAAGAAATAACACCACAGTTGACAAAATGTCAACTCAACAATCAATTTAACATTTTCCAAACAACTCTGCTGAGAGAGACTCACACTTCACACAATATACCTATTCCTAGGAATTGTATGGCCTTGTGAATGGGTGCTGCTGGTTTGATATTGTGTGAAGTTTCTATTTGGTTTTCAAATGAAACATGAACTGCATATAAAAGGTATTTTATCAGTTGATTCTTTTAACAAGTTAAATAGGAAACAATTTGAATTTTGCTTTAAAAAATGGGGGCTAAACTAAATTTAGTGTCAACATTGGAATTTTTATAGCAGGCATTGGCCTTGACAATGGTGATGGTGATGGATGGACATTTAAGAATCCTGCCATTTGAAATAAAAAAGGGTAAAAAATGATGACATACTATAAAACTACGACGACAGCGTCGAAAGTTATAAATTTACATTTGGCATGTTGTGGTTTTGAAACTTTTTTTTCGAACTTGTTTTACTTTTGTGTATGGAACCAAACTAGCATCACTGCGGAAAAAGAATAAACAATCATTTTTCAGTTTCCCAAAACAAAAACAAGAAAAAAAAAGCTACACGCTGAAAATTAATTTTTGTTTTGTATCCTTTTTTGTTTTACTTTTTTTTTTTAGGGAAAAGTTTCGTTCAACTGTTTGTGTTTGTGTTTGTTTTTGGGAGCAAAAAAAATATACATTTTGTATACTTTATACCTTCCACCTACCATAGCTTCTGTTACACTATAAAAATGAGAGGTGGGAATAGTGAAAGGAAAAACTTTTAGAAAAGTTAAATCAGAATATATGAAGCTTTTTTTTTTTAACTACGCACGAAGGGAAAATGATTTTACAGTATTATGTAGGTATAGTTATGCACAACTGCACAATATGTACTTGTACATGCACACTTTGAATGGAAATAAAATTTTAAAACAAATGTATCCGAACGTGTCGAGGTTAAAAACATCAACTGAATATTTTCCAGACTACATATTGACAAAAAAAAAAGTTAAACTTTTTTCACATAATTTTCATGTGGAAAAGCAAATAATTTGAAAAAAAAAGGTTTTTTTACGTCGTAATAAAGTTTTTGGAATGAATTTAATAATTCTTTTGTTATTTTCTGTTTTTATTTTAATGAGAACTTTTTTGATTTCTTAAAAATTTTAACAAGAACTTCATGTTTTGAATAAATATGGGTACAGTTTTTTTTAGTGCTTTTACATGATTCAAAGATGCCATCAAGATATAGTAATTCTTGCAGCATTTTTTTTTTATATTTTTGAAGGTCTACTTCTATTTGAACTAACTAAATAAAACTTCTCAACACTTTTCAAAACACCTCAAAAATAGTTTTGAAGTGGTTAAGAACAGGAGAGGTTTAAGTAGTATGTACTTGAAACTTGAATTGTATGACTTGATCTAATAAGATTTCAAAAAAGGCATTGATTTTTTGCCTTTTTTTATCTAAGCAAAAAAAAAAAAAGATTTGGTTCGTATTTGAACTCATCTTAATTGAAGGACTATATATATACCTATGTTATATAACTCAACCAAAAATGAAAATCGAATAAAAAAATCTCTGTTTTGGAGGTTAAAAACCTCCCTTTGGTATTTTAAATTCTAGTTATTTAAATACTCTTATTGACTGTTTCTACTATCAAAATATTGTATTGCAGTTTCAACAGCTGTTCTTTTGAAAGTTATGTACTTGTACTTGTAATTTTGAAAACACATTTTCGAAGTATTGAAAAGGTTTTTTTTTTTAATATTTCTAAAACTGTTCAAGACTTAAGTAGTTAAAAAAAAAAAACGATATTACGAATGTTTGAAAAAATTACTTCTTAATGGGATAAAAATAACCCCCAAACACAAAAACTAACTGAAATCAAAAATTTTGAATAGAGTAAAGGAATTATTTCAATTGGAAAGAAAAACTGTCCAAATTTGAGAGTTTATTTCATTATAGTAAAAAAATTTGTCCAAAAATGTTTTGGACTTAAAAATTAAGAAACAAATTCAAGAGTATCAATTTATGATTTTTGAATTGAATTTTTCTTTTAGTGAGGCGGCTTAGCATCTAAATCGTGCACTTTGTGATAAAAGCATGAAATTTATATCATGGGTATTACTCAATATTAGAGTTATTTTGAGATATTGGGCCACTTTGTATTCCATCCAGGAGCGTAGATACAAGAGATTTTCTGTGTTGCACCCGCATTGTTGCATATCATAGTATAGCTGATGAAACCTTTTTATTAATATAATACATGATTTCGAGGTAATTTTTAACGCCTGGTCGAATAAAACCAATAGCAATATGCTTGGACCGTCATGTAAAAAGTTATTGCACTTTTTATAAATTGTCTTTTACTCAAACAGCAAGATTCAGAATATTACCAAGTACTCCTTGAAAAAAAGTGATAGGTTGATAAAATTTAGTGTGGACTTTTCTAATACCATAGAAAAAAATAATTAAATATGTCCATCAAAAAATTTCAGGTCAAAGGGTGTTTTTTTTAGCGAGAAAGAACACTTTTGAAATGGTACCATTGCAACACATGGAAAATTTATGAATTTTTTTGAACCGCATATATATTTTATACATCGTATGAGAATCAAAAATAATCAAAAAATGAATTATATTTACCATGGAACATTGAATTTTCATGCAAAACTTAAATTGCTTGCTTTTAGCAATTTAAATGAAGTTTTGTGAAATTTGTGATTATTAGATGGCTCATGTACATCCTCATAGGTGAAATATTAAAAGGCCCAATATCTTAAAATGAGGGTTACATATTGTACTAACAATCCTTTTAATTTGATCCTTTTATCACAAACTGCACAATTATTTTTCATACTTTTACTTTTGCACCTCATTCCTTCAAAATATTAATTTGTATGAAAATTTAATAAAAAATAAAAGCAAGCAATTTAAGTTTTGCATGAAAATTCAACATTCCATGGTATAAATAAAATTCATTTTTTGATTATTTTTGATTCTCATACGATGTATAAAATATATATGAGGTTCAAAAAAATGCAAAAATTTTCCATGTGCTGCAATGGTACCATTTCAAAAGTGTTCTTTCTCGCTAAAAAAAACACCCTTTGACCTGAAATTTTTTGATTGACATATTTTATTATTTTTTTCTATGGTGTATGAAACGTCCACAAGAAATTTTATCAAGTCTTGTATCTACCCTTCCGAATGGAATACAAGGTGGCCCAATATCTCAAAATAACTCTTAAATTGAGTACTACCAACGATGTTAATTTCATGCTTTTATCACAAAGTGCACGATTGAACTCTTTTTTAATGCTAAGCCGCCTCACTATTTGAAAAATCAATATTTTCAAAAAGGACCAATGAATTTACTCCAAATTTTGTTTGAATTTACCTATGGATTAAAATTTCTTCAGATCATTATTAGTACCCATATTTTTTTTTTTTATGAAAACTTTACATTCACATAATATATATGTGCAGGTACAGGTACATGTACTGTACGTACCTACATAATGTAAAATTTAACAATGAAGCATACGAAATTAAACACAAGTCGAAAGCCAAATGAAGGGTCCAGGGAAAAAAACACAAGTTCATTCCAACTCATTCCGAGAAAAACGCAGTTTAAAATTTTGCTATCCATAGAACGTAGTATAAAGGCACATCATTTATTTATTTTTATAGCTAGGCTTAAATTTGTTTTGTAAGATTGACATGAGATATAAAATATTACGAGACCTCATAATTAGTTCATTTTTGACTAAAAAGTGGACTTGTGCCGATTTTCCTCCGGATCCTTCAAAATATTTATGTAGGCCATTATTGACTTATGTCATGTGTAAACATGTACCTGCGCTTTAACTTTAATTTTGATAACAGCTTAAAAGGCGCTTAAAGTGTTTGAAAGTGAAATATTGTTCAAAATGTTTAAATTAAAAATTGTCTTTTTCCCCTTAACTTAAATTTTTGAATTTTCGACAGAAAAAAAAATATCAATTCATCAATGCCGACAAAAATCACTAAAAGCTGCTGAAACTTCAAAAAGTCGTTTAAGAAAATTTTCGGAATAAAACAACAACAAAATCGACCCGTTACGATTGAAACCAACATAATAATTCTAATCATATGCAAATACAATTTACTTTGAGAATAGGCTGTCTTGTTGCTGAGTGAAGTAGACATTCGTTTTTGCCCATTTTTTTTTCAATTTTCTCAAATACACAAGAAAAATTAGAAAAATTTATGTTATCGAATAAGAACAATAGGAAGGGATTTGATAGGATTTACCGATGTTCATTTGAGCAGGGAAATTCAATTAACTCCTTCATTCAGAAAAATATTTTATAATAGCTAAAATTAAAAATAAATAGTTTTAAAATTAATAATAATCAAAATATTATACATTGAGTGCTTGTATAATGTGTTATTATAATTTTGCTTTTTAAATCCACTAACTTTGTAACTTAAAATTAAAGTTTAATCGAAAATACATAAAACAACTTTTCAAAGCTAAAAATTAAAGTTGCAACATTATTCAACATTTAACCGTTCGTTCACTTTATTTTAGAACAAAACAAAAAAACACACCTACTATCAAAAACACAAAACATTTTGTCAACTTGGAAAACAATTTCTATGAACCCCTCAAAGAACTTTTCAATTAGTTTTCTCTAAGTTTTGCATATCTCTTTCGTTATAGCCAAGAATAGATAAACCCCATTTACCTTAGCAATGTTATGTCATTGTTGAGACATTGCCAATAATGGAATTCAGAAAATAAATTTTAAAATTCAATAATAAAGTTCATAACTAAAACTTTTTTGCACCCATAACTATTTTCTATATTTATTATTCTGTAAGTGCTGGAACAGTGAAGACTGGCGAATAAAAGACATTGTCTGACACAATCTAAACAAAAAACGCCGAGAAAAAAAGGGAAACTTTTTCAAAAATTTCAAAATTTATTTTCAAGTAGGAGGAGGAGCTTGAATTGTATTTGGAATATTGAAAAACTTCTATTATAATCATACCAACCGAAGCCATAACCATCAAGGCCCTTTTTGTATTTATTTTAACTTTTCCATTATGATTTCTTTTTTGGGTTAAATAAGAATTTTATCTGCATATTTTATTGAATTCTTTTTGACTGACAAAAATAAGCAAAAAGTAGGAATTTAAAGTGGATATGCCTAATTATAACCAAAATAGTTTTCAAAGTCGTTTTCGTTATGCGAGTTCATTAAAAAAAAACTAAAAACTTTTTAAAATGAAAAAAAAAGAAAAGACAAAAATATATTTATAATCCATGGAAGTCAGTTATGTATTAAAAAAAAAAATCTTTTATTTTTTTTCTCGAGACTTTTTAAGTCCAACTTTTTCCTGTACATATGTTATTAAGGCTTGTCTGGTTGTTGGTGTTGTGGGTGGGAATCTGCTGAGTTTATTTTTTCCTTATTGCTCTCTACAGATATTATCTTGTCGTAAAATGTATGGATAAAGTTTTAAAAATGTAGACTTTGGGAAAAGGGTGATGCATTATATCGATTTACAATCGGTGACTACGGAGGTTAAAAAGTTTAACAAACTATTTAAACTTTTTCTTTGTTCAAAAATCTTAACCTCATGTCATGTCGCTGTAAGTTAACATTTTAAAAACCTTAAACTTTTAGTTTTTTTTTTTTAACGTGCTTAGAATTTTTAGGAAAGGAAATGAATGAATAGAAAGAGTTGATGTTTAAATAAAAGAGTACACGAAAAATAAAATGCACGACTGGGTCGCACGTACTTGCTCTTGTAGTTCACAGTATCTTTATCTTAAATATCTATTGGAAATTTAAGATTTTGTAGAAAAAAAAATCAAAAAAAAAAAAAAAAAAAAATCAAAAGTTTAAAAATTAAATTAAAAATTTTTTTTTTTCAAAAATGTTTTTAAAAATATTTTTTTTTAACATTTTATACCTAATGATCTCTGTAAATTTTAAATAAAATAACTAATGCTTTGATAAAATATATGAACTTAAAAAATATGTCAATTTTCGAAAAACGGCAACGCCATATTTCCATTCTCCGCATTTTTTGAGAAAAACTAAAAACGCAGTTTTGTTGGAATCAATAAGAGTATTCCGCACACCAAATTTGATCAAAATCGTTAGAGCCGTTTTCGAGAAATTTGCAATACCTCGAAAACGTTATATGGGAGGTATGCGTTAAAATGGAGATGTTAAAAAAATAAAAAAAACGGGTCTAGGGAATTACGTAAAAATCATCTGTACCAAGTTTCAAGCAAATCCATCCATCCGTTTAGGCCCTAGCTCGATGTACAGATGGACGCACAGACGCACACACGCACAGACGCACAGACCGACGGACGGCATGACGAAAACCACTTTTTTGATCTTCTCCATCATCGTAATGTTGTTTTTGATTAAAACCTCGATTTTTTTTTTTACACGAAACCAATACTTGCCCTATAGAGCAAGTAAAAAGACCACCGTAAAACAAGCGGATTCCATATTAAATTAAGCGGATTTCAGCATGTTTTTTTGCCAAGATGACTTCCGTCTTAAATTAAATGGACAAATCTTCTTAGTTTCTTAAATATGCAAATTTAAAAGAAATCTACTTAATTTAAGTGGAAAATCATCCTATTTTTATGTGAAAAATTAAGCGGATTTCTGCCTGTTTTTTTGCCAAAATGACTTCCGAATTAAATTAACCGGGCAAATCTCCTTTTTCTTGAATATATGCAAATTTAAAAGAAATCCACTTAATTTAAGCGGAAAATCATCTTATTTTTATCTGGAAAATTAAGCGAATTTCTTCATGGTTTTTTGCCAAAAAGACTTCCGTCTTAAATTAAGGGGACAAATCTTCTTAATTTCTTGAATATGCAAATTTTAAAGAAATCCACTTAATTTTAGCGGGAAAAAAACTGGCAGCTACTGGTGATCGATTTTTCAACTGTTGTTGATACAAATACAATAAAAAATATTTTTTTATTTTTTGTCAGTTTTTAAGATGAAAATTCATATTAAAATGAAATGAAGTTCACTTTAAATCACGAATCATCGAATCGCGGCACACGATGTGAATCATACGTTAACGTTTTGACTATTTCTGTATCTATTTAGTTAGTATAGAAAGATAGGAACACATTGCGACCATACGTTAACGAACTTATGCCGTAATTCGAACCTAGAATTTTAGCGGATTCCACTTATTTTAAGTGGAAATCGTACTTTTTTAGAGGTTTGGATTTAAGTTGGACATCATCTTATTTTAAGGTACCCTTTTTTCTCCGTGTGGTTTTAGATTTATTTTATCTTCTTGTGAAATTAAATAAACATATTTTTCACACACATTCTTCAAGGTTTATAGACCAAAATCTTCCCAAAGGCAAGGCATACATATATCAAAACTTTGTCCAATGACTTAGACTTTTACGATTTTGAACAAAATTTAAATTTTTCGTACGTGTACCTAATAAATGCGCAATAATTGGAATAGAAGTTTGTTGAAAAAAGTTGAAATATAATAAACCTTTCATGTCAACTTTATGTGACTTGATTAGACAACTTTTGCCGTATAAAAACATGGAAAAATTCTTATTAGCTTTACGTGCATGTTAGATTTTAGATAAGAAATATGTACACATAATATTTTACATGATTTCTATTCATTAATTAAACGATTTATTCAGAATAAAGTAATTTGTTTATGTATAATAATTTTTCATGATTTGACAAAAACCATAACAATCTACCTAAATACATAAGTGCGAAATTAAGTCACGAACAAAAAAATAAGTAGAAAAAGAAGAAGAAAAATTCCAAGGACCTTAACTAAACTACCCTGAAGCGATACGATAAAAATATTATACTTTTCTAGAATAATAATTTTTTTTTGCAAAGAGAGAGTAGAAAAAAGTAGGATGTTTATGGTGGTGAATGGTGAAAGTATCAAGGAAACGATACAAGAGCAAGAAACAAAAATTGTATACAAATTAACCGGAAATTTAATAAGAAGTTAAACGGAAATGAAAGCGAAAGTTATTTTTTTTTTTCTTTAAAGATTCAATTGGGAAATAAAGTGAAAGTAGCTTAAGAATGGAATTTATATGATGAAGAAAAAAAAGTCTAGTTTCTTTTTCCAAAATTTTGCAAGCACGCAAATTTTAGATGTTTAGAGACCGTGAAATGAATTAAATTAAGGTTCTATATCGTTAGTTAACAAGTTCTGGTGAAAACAAGTTCAAAATTATAAAAGGTTTGGAAAAGTGTTTATTAAAATTGAATGCATGACTGCGTCGCCGTCGCGCATTTTCTTGTATTCGTGGTTAAAAGTTACAAAAAGGTATTCAAGTAGAATTCACATATTTAGGTATATTTTCCATGCAAACTTAAGTTTTGTTAAATAAGAAAAACCTTTCCTTGGAAATGTTGGTATATTTACATAGGTTCTAAGAAGCATAATTAACTTACAAGGAAGATAGAGCAAATGATAAAAAAGTACTTAATTGGGGTTTAATCGTCGAGCACCGCATACACAAAGTTAAACAAAATCAATAATTTGAAATAAGTAGCACTGCGTCGCTGGATGGTAAAAAAAAGTTATATATATCGATAAATAATAAAAAAAAAAAAAGCATTCTAAAAAATTTCCTCAAAATTCATTGAGTGACAAATCAAAAGAAAGGTATCTATAAACTGTATTCATAACTGAAAACCACAAGTTTCTTGGAGATTTTGTTGTTGAGTTATTTGCATCCAAACATATTATTTTTTTACATTCGGAAGCAGATATCTCCGGGCCAAAGTTTCCATATATGAGTTCACAGTGAACATGTCTATGCATTTAGGTAAAAAAAATTATATATTTTTTTTTCGGGATTTTCGAGAAAAAATCAAGGTTAACCCGAAAAAATTGCATTTTAAAAAATTTCTTCCACATTCATCGAGTGAGATATCAAAATAAAGGTCTCTGCAAGCTCTATTCGTAACTGAAAACTAACATTTTCACGGAAATCTCTTTCCGGAGATATTTCTAATCAAAAAAAATTTTTGTTTCTTTCTTTTCCATTTTTTTTTTCTTTTCTTTTCATTCCAAAGCCGATATCTTTTTTCCAAAGTCTCGAAACGAGTTTAGGTTTACAGGTATGCATTTATAGCGAATAGGCCTATGCATTTCAGTAAAAAAAATTAACAATTTATTTTTTTCAGATTTTTGAGAAAAAATCAAGGTTAACCCCTTGCCAAAAAAATTCCATTTTTAAAAATTTCTTCCAAATCCATCGAGTGAGATATCAAAATAAAGGTCTCATCTAGCTGTATTCGTAACTCAAAACTAATATTTTCTTAGATGTCTGGTTCCTGAAATATTTCCAACCAAACAAATATTTTTTTCTTTCTTTTCCATTTTTGTGTCTTTTCTTTACATTCCGAACCCGATATCTTTTTCCAAAGTCTCGAAACGAGTTTAGGTTTAAAAAAAAATTAACAATTTATTTTTTTCAGATTTTTGCCAAAAAAAAAATGCATTTTAAAAAAATTCCTCTAAATTCATCGAGTGAGATATCAAAAGAAAGGTCTCTTTAAGGTCTATTCACAACCAAAAAGTTTCTTGGAGGTCTGGTTGCTAAGTTATTTGCATCCAAAAATTTGTTTTATTACATTCGGAGGCAGATGTAGGATGAGGCAGGGTTGAATATCCGTTGTCGTAGCAGAATTTATTCTTTCCAAAAAGCGCTGAAACCAGGAAAAAATTGAAAAATTTTAGATTCATTTCTCTTCCGTGCGTCGCACAGTGTGGCCAATCACGAATCTAGCTGGACAAAATTAATAACTCGCGTTAAATCGACTTTTTTTCTAAACAGTTTTAAACAAATGAATGTGAATAGATAAAATTCTATAAAAAAGAAAGATTTTTTAAAAAGAAATCTATAATTTCTGCAAAAAGTGGGTCAAAATAGTGATGAAGAAAATGCATTTTTGAATTTATGTTTTCGTAAACATATTCTATGACTGGATATACTTAATTATTTTAAAAAACGTTTGAAAAATCTCAATTAATAAAAACTCTATTGCTATTTACGATAAAAAAGAGAGGCAGAATAATTAGTTTTTATTAAGAAATAGAACTTTTACACACGTTTTTGACAGGTGACATATGTATATGATTTATTTTCTCAATATCATGCTTTAAATTAAAATTTTAGCAATGATTTTAAATAAATATGTTTCCCAATCATAAAAAATGGCATCACCTTTAAAAATATCTGCAGATAATTTAAAAAAGTAACTCCTTTTCGTGCGATGCAAACTTTAAACTTAAGGGCCTATTAAAAACAGCTGTGTTTATATTGCCTTCGATGTTTTTCAAGCTAATAATTCTCTAAATTTCTTCGTGACCCTATTTCTGGCCTTTTACACTTGCTTGCTTTTTGCATTTAACTTGTTTTAGGTGTTCCGACAGAAAAGCATAATTCATCAATGATAATGCCTCATTAGTTGAAAATTCCAGTGGTTTAGTGGTTCCAGAGGATCAGAACTTAATCTTTTATACATTTTGATCCTTCACTCAAAGAAAATTTCGTTAAATCCCTTACGGTTTTATTGGAATATGCTTTTTCAAATTTGCGGAGAGCGATTCTACTGATTTAAACTATTTCTAATGGATAGGTGCACTTTTAACCTTCCGTTTATTATATTTTTCCCGTTTTTTTAATTTTTAAAAATTCTTTTCTTCTTTGTTTCACTATCTACTGTTTTTGTTTATTTAGTTACCACATAATATTGGTCAAGCAAAATGAAATTCAGTTTAAAGAGAGCGGTCCAAAGTGTCTTTCACCTTTTTTGTTTTTTTTTTCGCTTAACTTGAAGAACAAAACTTTTATATATGTTTTTAATTTTTATTTATTGTCAAAAATGTTCTAAAGATGATACCTGCTCATTAAAAGTACAAAAAAACTGTCTTTTCGATCTTATTTGGCAGTTTTGACACATTTTTCGAAAATTTGTTTTTTTGAAAATCTTGACTTCATTTTGAAAAGTGAAAAAAGTTGTATGGCGGTCGAGAAAACGCGAGACATGTAAATAGCTAATCTCAATGACAACACTCCACAATACATTAATTAATTAATTTCAGACCGGAAAAATGCGGAAAAATTAACTTTACCTCTAATTGAAAAACAAAGATATTTTTTTTTTGCACTTCCTAGCCTTCTTACAGAATTTTTTTTAATAGTTGCAATGGTAATTAATAAATAAAAATTATAATACTTTACCTCCAAATGTAGATTAACAATTAAAAAAAAACAATTACAACAAAAAAACTACCACAGCGTTTTTAATCGTCAACCAAACTCAAGCGAAAAATAGAATACTTTGTATTATCTCCATCCAACTGTTGACAAGAACCAACTTTCAAGCTTAGCTTACGCTAATCCGAGATGAAAACCAAAAAACCAAACATGAATTACAGTTACCCATTGTATTGAGAAGCTCAACTCATGATTTAAAATCATGTGGCTAAACTTTTTTTTTTCTATTTTGTCCAGTCAGATTGGCGAATTACCACACTGTGCGTCGGCGTCGTCCTCGATGGTTTTCAAGGTTTTTCAAAAAAAAAAAAATAAATTAAGGCAACTGGTCTTCTATTAATAAGAACAAAAATTAAAAGTGTATCTACGTTTATTTGTTTAAACTAATACAATCATATATTTTTTATAATTCCAGATCTCTGCAATGCCGCTTTGAAAATTCAAGCCACATTCCGTGGTCATTTATCACGCAAATTAGTTGGCAACAAGGAAGCCGAAGATATTGACATCCAAGAGATAACTAAAAAAGTCGCTGAAGAATTGGATATTGATTTATCTGATCCAGAGCTCAACAAAGCAGCAACAAAAATTCAAGCCTCATTCCGAGGTCACAAAAGTCGCAAAGATATACCAGCTTAATTTAGCTTAAACATATTTTCAACAAAAATTATAATATAAAAAAAAAAATAAATTTTTTGTCAACAAAACTTTGTCAAACAAATCAGAATTTTAAAATAAAAGCAAAATAAAATATAAATAAAAAAAATTCAAATTCATTAAAAAAATAAATAATAAAAAAAAAAAATTAGAAATATATAAGAAAAAAAAAAATAACAAAATATTTTATTGAAAAAAAAGAAAAATTACAAACAAAAAATATTAAAGACAAGTCCATTCTCTGCCTAACATTCTTAATTATAAAAATTTTAAAAAAATATAAAACCAAAAAAACACACATAATTATGTGTGCCATTATTTATAAATAAAAAAAAAAATCCTAACAAAAAATGTAAAACCATTATACATTATATGAAAAAAAAAACATATATAAATTGTAAGAAAAAATCACATTTTTGGCTTTTGTAGTAAGAGCAAAGCAAATATTTTGCAAAACATAAATTAAAAAAATATAAAACAACAAATAAATATTTAGTATAAAATAAAAAAGAAAAAAAAAGATTAATCCTATAAAATATAAAACTACAACAAACCATGATCTATACCAACCAGCAATTGAGCTTAGTAAATAATTAAAATATTTTATAGTACGTATTTTATTCCTTCATTTTTATTTTTGTTCTTCAAACTTGTTTGTTTCTAATTTCAAAATAAATAAAAAATACATATATTACAACAATCAAAAAAGCACAAACAAAACACTTAAAGAGTTTTTTCTCAAAAAAACCAAAACATTATAGGGAATTTTTGACATTTGAAATGCGAGCACTTTAATGGCTGTTTCAAAAAATAAACATTCTCCTATTTAAATTAAAAAAAAAAACAAACAAAAATGTTGTATGTGTGAAGCGTCAAGATTTCAACTTATTAAAAAAAAAGGCAACAAACAATAATAAAACACCAATTTTATTCCTTCGAAAATGCCATTTCAAGTCAATTGTCAATATTTGAAAACACAAGAAACCAAATCGCTCCCAGAACAACTTTAAAAAATTGTAATTGCGAGAACACGTAACTTATGAAACGTTTTTACCTGTTTTTAACACCTGTCAAAAAATTACACGCCTTTAAAAAAATATTAAAAACCAAAATATAAAGTAAAAATAAATAAAACTTTCAAACCAAAACAAAAAAATGTATTATGAAAATTTACAGTTTTGCACTTGCGCTAGATGAAAAAAAAAATTTAAAGTGAAACATCAAAAACTATACAAATCGTATAACAATTACCTAAATAAGATTTTAAAACAAAAAAATATTATAACAACAAGTTTATTGTAATTTTACCAAAAAAACAAATACAAAAAAAAACTTAAAAACATTTTTTGCCAAATAATATTGTTATCATTCTAGTTTTTAATTTTTACTGAAATTCTATTATTATTATTATCTATTTTAACTGGTTAGTAAGTATCAATCACCGATTAAAGAATGCAAATTAAATACAAAAAATAAAAAATATATATAAAACTAAACACTCATGCATTAAGTAAATTGAAAAGCTTTTTAAAGAATAACAAAAAAACAAATTATTTGTTGTAATCTACACTTACACTAAAAAAAAACACATACAGGAAAAAAAAACACAAAACACTAATTAACTGAAAACAAACAGAGATACCTAAAGATTGTTGAATAATTTTATTTAAAATTAAAATAATAAAGAATTAATTTAAATTATGAAGGAAAAGCTGTTAGAAAAAAAAAACAAACCCGAAAGAAGACAAAACAAAAAATACACACAAAAGTCAGCAGATATATTCAAAAACAAAGTTTAACACAAAAAAATGATCACATAAAATGGAAACAAAAATTAACAAACAAACAAAAAAAAATAGTAGCAATGTGAAACCTTAGACGATTTTGTTATGTAAATGACAAATTTTATGTCGGAAATGGTACTTATGTTAAAGATAGTAAGAAATAAAAACAAATAAAACAAAAACTTATCAACATTTTTGTCTTTCGTTATTTAAAACAATTTATTGATTTAGTATGCAAGTTTCAATTAAATTTAGACAACACTTATAAGATTTCACGTTTGCGATATCGTCGACACAAAGCCAAAAACCACGAATCTGTGTTTTTGGAAATTTTCATTTTGATGCGTCATTTAATATGTTATCGGTCCCTCTCTGCGTCGACCCCAATTGCCTAGCACTAAACAACTATCAATGTACGTAGCACGAGTTATGAGTTTCCAAAACTTTGAAGCCATTTTTTCATAGATTTGGCTTTTGTGCCCACGATACATTCCACTATGAAATTCTAGGACAACAATGTATAACATAACATAACTCCTACAATGAAATGGTAACGGAGTTACGAATAACAGAGTTACGCGCGACAGAGTTACGGCCGTCAAAGTTACGCGAAACCGAAGTTACGAAAAACTAGAGTTACGAATTCTAAAGTTATGTTAAGCTATGACATGTGATTTTTGGGTTGGCAACAATTGCAAGGAACGATATGGAATTATGGAAACATAAATAAGAGAATATCGATACGTAGGTGCAATATTAGTTGGACAAATAAGAAGTTAATTTCAATTATGTCCCCCAAACTTACATAAGTATACTTATGTTTTTTTTCTATTTCAACGTTTTTGCGATCTTCTCACAAAAACAAAACCATATATGTATATCTATACCTATCCAATCAAAATTTTACAAGATTAAATAACACCCATTTTCGCTTTACTCATTTAGTTCTGACCAATGAGAAAAATGTTAATCTCTTGTTTGTATTTCCATAATTCCATATCGTTCCTCGCAATTGTTGCCAACCCAAAAATCACATGTCATAGCTTAACATAACTTTAGAATTCGTAACTCTAGTTTTTCGTAACTTCGGTTTCGCATAACTTTGACGCTCGTAACTCTGTCGCCCGTAACTCTGGTATTCGTCGGTTTCCCCTCCTACAATAGCATTAAGTATAATATTAAATTTTAACAAAAAACCCTACTTCCATGGATCAATACTTTTATGGTTTTCTCATGGATGTCAATGCCATAGTCAGAACTGGATCAAATTGCAATGGGACCCAATACAGTCGAATGGAGAACCTACTCCTTTTTTTTAATGTTAAATACATGTTAAAAATATAGACGAACTTACAATTTAAAGAGATGGTAAAATCTTTCAAACTCTCAAAACTAGAAAATTCGACCCACACCGCACCGTAAATTGATAACATACATATTTGGTTGCCTTAGTTGTTAGATTTCCGTAAGCTTTTAAAAATGTGTTTTATCAAAATTACTGTAAGTTAATTCAAAATTTAAGTTAGTAAGACTAACGTCTCAGAAATATAAGGTTTAAAAAAAACTACACGTTGGACCTTCGATAGAATTTTCTTAAAATCCATGAATTCAAATTCAAAGTATGAATACAGAATAAATTGTTTTCTGGATTCAATATCGTTGAATGTACTCACGATATTTGGAAGTAAAATAAAATTTGACAATTTTTTACTATCACGGAAACGAAGATGGATTCTGTACGGATTGAAAACGGTCGTTCTGATTTCCATTCGACTTTTTTGTTGGAGAATATTGTTTATATTGGAGAATATTCCTACTCGGATTGAATTTCGAAACACATGTGAGTCCGCAAAATGTGTTAGAATACGGAATTCGGACCAGCTAAAATTCGAAAATGGGAGAAAATATAATTCGAATGGAAATCAGAACAGGCATGTATAATAGGGTGGGTCAAAAAAATCGAAATTTTTTTTTTGATTTGGTACTCCGAAAAATCGATTGCTAGACCCCTCTAGAATATACACACCAAATATGAGCTCTTTATATTAATGGGAAGGTCCTCCGCTTTGCAATTTTCCATTTTTACATCAAGCTTCTACTAAAAAAAAATATTTTTTTTATTAATTGACTTTTTAGCAAATTTCTTTTCAGATTCTTGTAGGAAATTGAACGCTCTACAAAAAAGGCCTTATACACTTTTTTCGTTTATCTAACCGTTGAATAGATATTTGAGGTAAAAAAATCGAGAAAATCTTTAAAAATTCGTTTTTTGGTCTTAATTTTGTAACAAACTGAAATATTATAATCATCAAACGCGCAAGACATATTCTTGTTGGAATTTGATTGCTCCACAAAAAAGGTCTTATTAACTTTTTTCATTAATCTAACCATTCTAAAGATATTCGAGGTCAAAGTTAAAAAAAATTATGAAAACATTTTATATTTTAAAAAATTTTCCAGTTCACTGAAAATTCATTATTTTCAATTTAGCTAGACGTATTCTTGTAGGGGCTTAAACGTTCTACAAAAAATTCCTTGGCATCAAATTAATTGCTTTAACCGTTTAGAAGATATTCGTATCCAAATCGCAATGCATACGGGCCATAAGAAAACTATTGAAATCAGTGGGCATTGGTTTGGATACGAATATCTTCTAAACGGTTAAAGCAATCAATTTGATGCCAAGGAATTTTTTGTAGAACGTTTAAGCCCCTACAAGAATACGTCTTGCTAAATTGAAAATAATGAATTTTCAGTGAACTGGAAAATTTTTTAAAATATAAAATGTTTTCATAATTTTTTTTAACTTTGACCTCGAATATCTTTAGAATGGTTAGATTAATGAAAAAAGTTAATAAGACCTTTTTTGTGGAGCAATCAATTTCCAACAAGAATATGTCTTGCGCGTTTGATGATTATAATTTTTCAGTTTGTTACAAAATTAAGACCAAAAAACGAATTTTTAAAGATTTTCTCGATTTTTTTACCTCAAATATCTATTCAACGGTTAGATAAACGAAAAAAGTGTATAAGGCCTTTTTTGTAGAGCGTTCAATTTCCTACAAGAATCTGAAAATAAATTTGCTAAAAAGTCAATTAATAAAAAAAATATTTTTTTTTTAGTAGAAGCTTGATGTAAAAATGGAAAATTGCAAAGCGGAGGACCTTCCCATTAATATAAAGAGCTCATATTTGGTATGTATATTCTAGAGGGGTCTAGCAATCGATTTTTCGGAGTACCGAATCAAAAAAAAGAATTTCGATTTTTTTGACCCACCCTAATGTATAATGTATTACTACATCAGCCCGATTCTAAATGGAAACTCCCGGGGAAATGTGTTCGGGAGAAGGGCTCCGAATCGAAAAATTCCAATAAATACAATTTTGTAGAGTGCGCTCTACTTTGATCATATATTAAATCACATCATTTAATTCTTAATTCAGTTTATTCTACATGTGTATAAATGTAGCTATTTAAATAATTGAAACATTAAAGTGTATGGGGATCGCCAAATAATAAATTCAAATAAAATTAATTTTTTGAGGACATTTGAAATGAAGTGGAACTAATATCATCGATTTTTTTTAACATGACATTTAGTGTTGTTGTTTATGTAAATTTTTTCGTTTTCGATTGGCCGTCCGGAAGCATTCAGAAGCCTTCTGAAAGCGTTTTATTCACAAAAACATGACAGCTTAAACGCTTCTCAGAAGTAAAATTCTCTTCTCGATTTCAAATCAGAACCGACTCAAAATTACTTATACATAGAAAATAAATGTCAAACAAAATTTTCTCGTACAAAATTAAAATTTTTTTATTTGATTATTCACTAACACCGATACAAACTTTCAGAATTGAGTGGAAACGATTCAAACTGTTTTATTGGATTTCAGAATGAGTGAATCCTTGAGTAAAACCAATCGAAAACGACATAAATTTTTAAAAATAGAATTGTTAAGATCGGATTTGAGTTGTTTGACCGTTTCCGAAACAATTCATTTTTGAACTTTAGTTACTCTACTATTATAGTATGTTTTAGGGAAATAATCAATTCATGAAAAATTTTATCTTAGAAGTAAGATTTTCGAATTTTGAAAAATAAACCACTTAAAATTGCTTTGAGTAAATTACTAAAGCCATTTTAGTAGGTATATTACTAAGCCAGAAAGCATACGGATTTTTAACTTAGTAACTAACTAATGGCTTTGAATACACTAAATCGTTTAAAATTTTGCACTAGTTTAAGTATGGAAGGGGAAAGATATAACTTGAGCACTGAGCAAGGATAAGATTAAATCAGCATTGTCCACATAAGGTTGTAGGAATCATTTTAAGTTTTAACGTAATAAATTAGATAATATACTCCACATTAGGATGCATTCTTTTCAATATCAAGAAACCTCTTTTTACATTTTACTTGCAAGACATTCTTATACGAAAAACCTGTAACGTTAACAGCGTCGTTTGATCAAAATTCTAATTTGATTTGTCTATTAATGATAACGATAAGACAAAAACCCGGCCATAATAAGGAAACAATTCCAATTTTATTTGCTGACTGCTAGTAACGGCGCACAGTGGGGCAGCCCCATATAGTGTGGTGATATAAAGATTATTTTTTAAACTAAAGCAATGGGAAAAAAAGATCACGACTTCTAAACTTAACAGTAAAATTGCTAAGATGAGCATATTTGTTTTGTTCAAAGTCTTTGATTTATGTTTATTCATGCGATTGAAATTCAAAAATTCAGTTTTTGTAATAGAAGTAATAAAAAAGGTGTTCTTTTGTCTTTTTGTTTAAACTTAAAATTATTTGAGAAAAAAAATAAAATACAAATTTCTCGCATAGATAAAAGTATGTAAATTACTATTCTTCTGAAAAAATTTTTTTTTTATTTTCTTATACTTAAAAATTGAATGAGAAAATAATGTATTTTTTGAAACGCACCTTAAAGTTTTTTTCTCAAAATCTTCTGTTTAGGCAAATATTTAGCAAGTCTAAAAATGGAGAAAGCATGATGAGCAATTACTCTATAAGCCCATATAAACACTTTTGCTAAATGTTTGCCTAAAATATTTTTAATGAAATTTTGGACATCAAAAAACGATTTTTTTAAAGAAAGTGCTTTTTTGATTTTATTAAAATAAATTACAAAATCATTCTTTTTTGACAATCATGCACTAATTACTTATAAACAATGTTTTTTTTTTTCATTTTAAAAGCAGTGATTTGTTATATATAGTTAGTGCTTTCGTTTTTTACTTTTTTTATTAAAATATTTTTTAATTTAATTTATTAATAATTTTTTTCCAGTTAAAATCGATGCTGCTATAAAGTTTTTTTAAAAAAAGTCCCTCCTTGCAAAGCAAATTTGAAAAAAAAAAAAATAACTTCAACACCAAATTTGACAATTTTTTTCAAAGTTTTGACTTTGAAATTTTATTTCACAAAAAGTATTCGCGAACACTACTAAAATCGAAAAGCATTTGAAAGAATGCAAAATAAGCTTTCAAAAAAGCTATTGCACAGTATTACTACGGTGACCATCCGTCCCGGTTTACCCGGTACTGTCCCGTATTTCTACAGCTTGTCCCGGGTTTTTATTTAAGAAACCCGGGACGTATAAGTGTCCCGTATTTTGTAATTTGTCCCGTGATTGTCCCGTATTTGCACATTCTCTGATTTTTGTATTCAATATTTTAAATACTTTGTACGGAAAACAAGAAAACAGTGATTGGAAATTAAAATTTTTCTAGTACGCTGCTGAATCAAAACGAAAAATTTTGTAAGTCTAAAGTAAAAAAAAACGATTAAAAACTCTTCATATATTCTAGCACAGGTAAGAATTTCGTTGCCTAAGCTGCGTACTGTGCAACGAAAAGCAAAATTTTCGTTTACGATTTCGTTGTGCTGGTTTTGTATGAAAATTCAAAATCGTTTTGCCTCTAGACTAGGCTTTAGTTTATTTTTTAAATGTTCGTCAATTATTTAGTTCCAGCTTCTGTTTGTCAGGTTTGTACACCAGGAAAAATGTTTTCGAATAAAGAACAACATAATGGAAGAGTAAAGAACCCAGATAAGTTTCAAAACTTTTAAGGACATGTTAAAATTTGTGTTAAGGTTCATACAATTTCAAAACCATTTAAATAAAAATGTTAAAAAACAGCTATCCCGATTTTGATTAAAAAAATATTTTTTTAGAAGTTATAAACAGACATTATTAAAAAACCATTTTCTTGAAAAATCGTTTAGGAAATCTTAATATCAAAAAAAGGAAAAATTATGAAAACTCATTTAAAAAAATTAAAAATTTTTTTTTTTGAAAAATCCATAATTTCAAAACGATCTTACGAATTTTTTGTCCGTCCCGGGTTTGGCTTCCAGAAATATGGTCACCGTAAGTATTATATGTCTTTTTCTTGATTTTATGTATTTTTGTTTTATTTAAGGTTAAATTTTCAGAAAATTGCCTCTCCCACCGGAACGAGAGGTGATACAGGCCCCTTCCCGTACAATTTTTTCTTAAGTTAAATTGAAGAACTATTTCTTAAAATAAAGTTCACTTTATTAACAAAAAAAAAACATAATTCAAAGTTATAGGTTTTTTCAAATGTGTTAATATTTTTTCCCCTTACTTAATTTCCTGGAGAAAAATAAAAATTTTAATGGAAAAAAGTTCATACAATTCAAGAAGTCTGTTAACTTTAGTTACAAAACCAAATAAAGTGACAAAAAATGTCTTCTTATTTGTAGAAGTAATTAATATCACAAATCGACCTATTCTGCCCCACTGTGCGGCGCTGCCTGGTGATGTTGCTGTTTTAATTTGTTTCACACTTTATTCGCGAACTAATCCATTCATCAAATCTACATTAACCTCATCAAATCTGTCCATCTACCTACCTGGGTTTAAAATAAAACAATAAATATAAAAACGTTTAAGTATCGTAAAAATTATTATTCCTGTTCTACTTTTCTTTATACAATTTTTCTTTAGAAGAAAGCGATTGGCGCTTTGGTGAGGTAACTTAGTAGATTTTTGGTTTCAAAGAGGAACTTTTAACAAACAATGTTGTAAAAACGAAAAACCCAAAACAGATTTGGGTCTCATCTTATTTTTTCATTTAATTACTAGTTTACGATATTTTAAAAATATTCTCATCCAAATTTGGTAAATTTTTCAATATCTGTAGCGATTTTGCATAGCTTCTAATTATGCATTTTCTGTGTTGCACAATGGTAGCTCGTAGCCCATAATTAGTTATAATGTGCAAATAATGTCAAAGTTTAATATTGCTTTACTAAAATTAGTGTTGTCCATGATTTTTCATCATTTTTATCTAATTTAAGAGCTTGTTTCTATTCAAGTGACGCAAAAAAAATACTGTTTTTTTGTGAAGTAATGCGAAAAACCGCAACTAGTATCCATGCGGTTTCTGTTTTGGGTTTTTCGTTTTTACAACATTGTTTGTTAAAAGTTCCTCTTTGAAAATGCAAAACCAAAAATCTACTAAGTTACCTCACCAAAGCGCCAATCGCTTTTTTCTAAAGAAAAATTGTTGTTTCTATTCAAGTGACGCGCAGTGTAATTAGGTACATAGTGTGTCATACTAGCAGTTAATTTTAATCTATTTACTGGTCTAATTAACTTTCGATAAGTTTCTAGTTTCTTCAATCAGAGACCACGCAATACCCCATCTCGTAGTATTACCTTGACAAAACTCTGTCGATATAAAATTCAAAATATCTTTACTTCTCAAGTAATCAGAAATTGTTCCAACACTACTTTTGTGTCCCAACATTGTGCTAAAGACCTTAATTCGTTCTGGAAATTTTTTACTCTCATTGACGATTCTCTCTACAAAAGCGACTTCACCTCCTTCACAATAAAGTTCGTCAGCATTTCCTGTTTGGCAGTTCTTCGGTTCTTTACGTTTTTCTGGATTTCGATCTGGTTTGGCGTTCCTTTCATTACTATCAAAGAATGGCGGATTGCATAAGCAAAAGTCGAATGTCTTTTCTGGGTTTGCCTCGAGAAAATCAGTCAATATAACATTTTTGTCAGATTGAGGAACTATCCGTATCAAATCCTCTAAATTGTTGTTCTTTACATTTTCAGTTGCAAATTCTATGTTTGTGGCATTGGCTTCCAACGCACTCATTTTCCAGTTGTTTTTCTTTGCTGCTAAAAGAGTGTAGATACAAGATGATCCACAACCTTGAAGAATGATCTAAATTACTTAATTCATTGAAGTTTGTTTGAACGAACTCACCAATGTCAATTCCATGGATATCGTTTAGTTTCAACGTCTCAAGAATGTCTTCAATCCAAAGAATATAATTCAGACGCAAAGGTAAAGTGGGAATTAAGCTATTTGGAGCAAATTCTACTTTCAAATCAAAGTAATGCTGAAGCAATGTTGCAGTCAATGCGCGGAGAGTCTTTTCGCTTTTAAGATCGATGATTACTTTGCCATTGAGAGCCTGGGACAAGAAGAGAGTTTAAACAACTTTTAAAGTTGCCGGTGCTATTGATGAACTTACCAGCTTACAAACTCTACGAAAATTCGAATATTTTATAGCCAAGTCGGTGTAATCTGGTGCGTGGATAAATACATTCCGAGGGTGCATGCGATTGTTGCGTGACATTGTTTAATTTTGAAGTTTTTGTTCAATAAATTGTGGAATTTATTTAATTTTAATAAAAAACGTTTACGTTTGTTGAAATGTTTTTGCTTTGTTTATTTTTTGTTTTTTTGTTTTTTTTTTTTAAATGTCGTGTCAAGCTGTCAAGTCAAACTTCATTTTGGGTACAGTACGAACAGTTTTTTTAAAGCGATATTAAAACGCGATTTTGTACCGCAGCGAAAACGAAATTTAATTTGTAATTTGAACTGACCTAATTTGCCAAATTATAGGTGTGTTTTTTTTTTGTTTATCTATATAGATTTTGTGCAAAAAAACGAAACCGAGATATTTGAAATCAAAACAATTTACGTTGTAATAACAACAAAAACAACTATCTGTATAGATTTTTGAAAAATCTAGATAATTATCCAGATTTTACTTTCTCTCGATAAAAATAGTAGTGCCAAGGTACTTTATTTGTTGTGTTCATAGAGAAATATCTGAAAATTAAAAAAGAAAAAAAAAGCGGAGAAAATGAGGTTTAAAAAAAGCTCTCATAGAAAAAAATAATCAAAAATATGTGTGACATGGTTGCTTTGAAATGTTAATATTTCGAGATATACGCAATGCACTTTTCAGATAAAAGTCTTAAATGGATTCTGATAAGATTGTTGAACAAATATATATATAACATTACCAAAGTTCTTTCGAAAAATTAGAAATAAAAATAAAAAAGTTTCCACGTTTGATTTAAAAAAAAATCAATATGGCTACCTTCAAACGCTTATAACACAAGAACGAAGCAACTAATGTTAATGGTCAGGGTCTTAAAATGAAGCTAAGAATATACAAATGATTTTTGGTTTCTTGTTAAAAAAAATTTTCTGAATCCAACATGGATGCAATGGCCATATGAATAGTTTTGGTTTTTTGTGAATTTTATTTTAATCCATCATGGACGCAATGGCCCATACCACTACGGAGTTTAAAAAAAAAAATATGAGCACGGCACATTTTTGACAGACAGCTGCCAAAGTGTATGTACAATGGTGCCAAATATTTTGACGGATTTCAAAATCCCGATGTCGTTTTTTTGCACAAAATCTATATACATAAACAAAAAACACACCTAATGACCTAAAAAGTGAAAAAGTGAAGTTTTCAAACTCATTTTGTGACAGTTATTTCCTCCACAAAATCAAAAGTAAAGGTATAACTACATTGGCTCAAAAAGTGAAAAAGTACAAAAGTGAAAATTTTCAAATGCATTTTTGTGTAGTTTTTCGGGCTGGAAAATTAAAACTAATGATGCAGAAAGCTTATTTTTTGGTTTAAAAAACAATTTGTATACTCTTTTTCACAAAACAATTGCGATAGCGAGAAAAAAAATATTTTCACTTTTGTACTTTTTCAAAAAGTGGTGTATGTAGTTAAGCCTTAATGATGCAAAAAGCTTAATTTTTGGTAAAAAAAAAAAACAATTTTTGTATTTTTTTTTCCAAAAACAAATAGCGCTACAAAGAAATAAAAATGTCTTAAGGCTACATACACCACTTTTTGAAAAAGTACAAAAGTGAAAATATTTTTTTTGGCTAGCGTAATTGTTTTGTGAAAAAGAGTATCCAAATTGTTTAGTGCCAGTTGTACGAACGTGGATCAGCCTTGGTTCAGGAATTTAATTAGCCGATTTTGGCGGATTAGCTGCGGGTCGACTTTGGTTCAAGCTAGGATGTGGCTATTTTTACATGTATGGACCTTGAACCAGTACAATACTTCAGCTTTACTTCTGATTTCAGAAGATAAAAGTTGCTGATCCGCGGATTAAATATTCGTACAACTGGCCCTTATTAGACCAAAAAATAAGCTTTCTGCATCATTTGTTTTAATTTTTCAGGCCGAAAAACTATACAAAAATTCGTTTGAAAATTTTCACTTTTGTACTTTTTCACTTTTTGAGCCAGTGTAACCTTAAACCTACACGTACGACAAAATGCATAGCGATTATCTCGGAAATGGATACAGATCTCGAAAAACGGATTTCACAGAATGAAAGAGAAAAAATCAATTAGCAAAACTGCATTCAAATCTCAAAACCTCAATTATGCACATACGACAATATTTTATTGAGGCGACGATATGTAAAATTTTTGCTAGGAATTTGTACAGTTAAAAGCAAAAATGTAATTTTTTATGACCTCCCTACTAACAATTTTGCTGCTATAATGCTTTACAGAAGCAACAATTGCATCTGTAAAGCTTTATAGAACCAAAATTGTTTGTCGGGCTGTGTCTTGGCTGAAATTCTTGAATACATTTTAGCTCAGCTAATGTTTGAAGAATTTGCATTTGCAGCTTAATTTTTTAGCAACATTTTTTTTTTTTTTTTCATAAAAACACTCTGTTCGGTGAATACCGCCCTCCAGTATTGTTTAGAATAATTTTGTTTAGAATTTATTTTTCTTCATTGTGTTTCAACCTTAATGAAAAAAAACTTAATTTTAAAATCGAACAAACTTTTTGCACCACCCTGTCACCTCAAACTGTCAATGTCAACTGTCAAAAAAACTTAAAAGTGTGTTTTTTGAATGCGCTTCAGTAATTTTTCAATTAAACTATTTTTACTTAAAAATTTATTTATAAAATCATTAAATTAATTAAATAACAAAAAAAAAATGTCTGAAACTCAGAGCTCTAAAGATACTGTTTTAAAAACAGCAATGACTTATATTTGCGGTGGTAAGTTGTTTTCAATGTAGCTACATGAAACATGCTTGTTTCATCACAAACATTTTTCTCTTAAACATTTTTCTAGAATGCCATCACGAAAACGAAATGCGTCCTAGAGATCCCATTCGATGCCGTGAATGTGGTTACAGAATAATGTACAAGAAACGTACAAAGCGATGTAAGTTTTATTTGGAATTTTTATTATGAAATGTAATATTTTAATATTTTTCTTTATTTCCATAGTGGTTGTATTTGATGCGCGCTAAAAAGAGGTTTTGGACTATTTTTGATGCTGGACGAAGTTAGTGTAGTTCTAAGTTTGTAACAAATAATTAATAAATTTCCAATAAATAGTTTTGATCGTATATATTGCTCAATTTTTATTTAACAACTTTGAGGAGTCAATTATTTGTTAGTATTTCATTATGTTCCTCGAATTGTGTTTATAAGTTCATAAGCACTAATTTTGTAAGATGATCTTCCAAAATATCGATTCCTGGTTATGAGGATGTATTTGAGAGGTATAGATTCAATGCTATAAAGAATTTGCTACACTTCCCGAAAAAAAAAAATCACGGAATCCGTTCATACAAATCGTCACTACGATCGAATTTTGTGATTGTTTTTTCTTTAATCGCAACATATTTCCGATACGAATGGAATTCGTGATAAGTCCAGGTATTGACACCATGGAGTGTGCTTTTATCAACCATTTAAGAGAAAACAACTACTAATATGATATCAGCTTTGTATTGAATGGTAGGGGTACGACATTGTACTAGCAAGGTGTTCTCGAAAACCTAGAAAATACCTCCTAGTCTAAGAGCCGGGAGTAGATTTTTTGCGTGAGAAGTAACCGATTCATATTAATTAATCATGGTGATGACGAAAACGAACGTCTGCCAGCATGTATCTGCGCCTTTGCAGAGAAAAAGTGCATCAAAACTAGCGAGGGTAACCACCTGGAAATAATTGGGTCCTGACTAGAGATTGCAATCCCGGGATTCGGAGTCCCGACCCATTTTTTGATCCCGAAAATCCCGGGATTATAGCTCTCCAATCCCGGGATTTTCGCGATTGGTGGCTAAATATTCGCATACAAAAAAATGACACAATTCTGCAAAAATATGTAGAAAAGGAACATGGGAAATAACTTTCCTTATTACTTTATTGCAAAACAAGGAGGAATAGCCTTCAAAAATCGCTTATCAATTTGAATTACCCTATAAGGTTTGAAGAAACAGATTTTGATTTAATAAATGAGACTATTGAAGTACTGGCTCCAAAAAAATTAATAGTTGAATCTTTTTGCCGTTCTGATTCTAACTTGTGTACAGCTGGCTGGTGGTGTTCTTAAATTTTATCTAGAGTCAAAAACTTCAACAATAACAAATTGAAGACAGGTTTAATTAATAATTTTCGAAAACTCAAGCCCAGAAATAAGAAATTTATTTTTGAGTCCTAACAAAATAAAATAAAGCAAATAACATCAAACGTGTGGGTGCTGTCAGTATTCAAGAAAATGAACCTTTTGCTGTTCCAAGCTGGGAAGAGCATCTTTCCTTGAAAGAAAAATTAGAAAATGAAATAAAAATAGTCTCAAAAACATAGGACTCCACCAAAATATAGAAGCAGCTGATGAAATGAGAGATGCTGCTTTTTGAAGACGGGATAAGAGGAAAATACTTAGAGCAGGCAGATAAATAATTAATTAACGAGTATTGAAACCGAACTGCTTCAAGTTTTGGAACAAAATTTAGAAGCTGACTTGCAGACAAAACATTGGATGCTTTGCTTTTTATTCCATTTTATTATAAAAATAATTCCAAATGTGATTTATTAACACTAAATTGTTAATGTGTTATTTAATGTTAATTAAATATTTATTTATTATTTTAAGTACTTCTTAACTAAACTTCATTCAGTTTGTACTTTGTACACTGAATTAATTTTGAATTAATGTTTGGAGTATATATTTTATTCCATTAGGAATATTTTTTTAGTTTTTGTTAGCTATATTGTTTTTGTTTTGTTTGTTTTTTTATGAAGAATGTATTTTTTTTTTATACTTTGTTCGTTCAATAATAAAAAATAATCCATAAAACTTGTTTCTTTGGCTCTCAAATTGAGGCTGAAAATATTTTTCAAATGCCGGGATTATCCCGGGATCCCGGGATCCCGGGATTCAATTTTTCAAATCCCGAAATCCCGGGATCGGAAAATCATCTAGTCCTGAATCCCGGGATTGCAATCTCTAGTCCTGACGCCCTCATCTTCCTGATTACAAAAACAAAAAAATCGCATACAAAAAAATGACACAATTCTGCAAAAATATGAAGAAAAGGAACATGGGAAGTAACTTTCCTTATTACTTTATTGCAAAACAAGGAGGAATAGCCTTCAAAAATCGCTTATCAATTTGAATTACCCTATAAGGTTTGAAGAAACAGATTTTGATTTAATAAATGAGACTATTGAAGTACTGGCTCCAAAAAAATTAATAGTTGAATCTCTTTGCCGTTCTGATTCTAACTTGTGTACAGCTGGCTGGTGGTGTTCTTAAATTTTATCTAGAGTCAAAAACTTCAACAATAACAAATTGAAGACAGGTTTAATTAATAATTTTCGAAAACTCAAGCCCAGAAATAAGAAATTTATTTTTGAGTCCTAACAAAATAAAATAAAGCAAATAACATCAAACGTGTGGGTGCTGTCAGTATTCAAGAAAATGAACCTTTTGCTGTTCCAAGCTGGGAAGAGCATCTTTCCTTGAAAGAAAAATTAGAAAATGAAATAAAAATAGTCTCAAAAACATAGGACTCCACCAAAATATAGAAGCAGCTGATGAAATGAGAGATGCTGCTTTTTGAAGACGGGATAAGAGGAAAATACTTAGAGCAGGCAGATAAATAATTAATTAACGAGTATTGAAACCGAGCTGCTTCAAGTTTTGGAACAAAATTTAGAAGCTGACTTGCAGACAAAACATTGGATGCTTTGCTTTTTATTCCATTTTATTATAAAAATAATTCCAAATGTGATTTATGAACACTAAATTGTTAATGTGTTAGGTATTTAATGTTAATTAAATATTTATTTATTATTTTCAGTACTTCTTAACTAAACTTCATTCAGTTTGTACTTTGTACACTGAATTAATTTTGAATTAATGTTTGGAGTATATATTTTATTCCATTAGGAATATTTTTTAGTTTTTGTTAACTACCTATATTGTTTTTGTTTTACTTGTTTTGTTTGTTTTTTTATGAAGAATATATTTTTTTTATACTTTGTTCGTTCAATAATAAAAAATAATCCATAAAACTTGTTTCTTTGGCTCCCAAATTGAGGCTGAAAATATTTTTCAAATCCCGGGATTATCCCGGGATCCCGGGATTCAATTTTTCAAATCCCGGGATCGGAAAATCATCCCGGGATTGCAATCTCTAGTCCTGACGCCCTCATCTTCCTGATTACAAAAACACCCATGACAGATGTTTTAACCGCGCCGTGAAATGAAATGAAATTTGAAAATAAATCAATATTCCATTCAAATGACAGCTGGGTTTTGTAATGTTCAAACTTTGAGCTCCGAATTGAAAAAAATCTATTTAATATGTCTCTGATAATTTCTTTCGAAACAAAAATACGCCAAGAAAAAGTATTGGTAAATCCACGGAGAAGTAAAACGATATGATCGAGAGCGAAAACCATAATACAAAACTTAAAATTCGACACCTAAAGTGATCGATTTTCATAATCAGCCCATTTTATTAAAATATGCACTCTCTATTTATATGTAAGATTGATTTTTAGAAGAAAAACAAAATTCAAATTCGTCAAATCCATGTTTCAAAAAATATTTTTTCCCATTAAAATGTTTAGAAACATTTTCAAAAAAAAACATCTAAAATAAAATTTTGAAAATACCTATTCATTGTAGACCAGGGTCGATAATTTTTGAAACCAAAAAAAATCATAGTAGGATGAAACCCATTGGAAAAGGAGGTGAACATGATGAAAATTAAAGGAAAAATAAATTACGGGCGAGCCGAGTTCGGGAAGTGGGTGGGTTGAGTTTTTAATGGTAAAAAATGGTATATCTCGATTTCCGGCAAAACTACAAATCCTATAGAAAAAAGTTGTATGGCAAAGTTCTAGGTAATAAAAAGATCTACAACTTTTGTATCAACAATTTTTTCACATAACCTCAAAATTTATGTGAAAAATTCAAAAAACCGAGTTTTTGGTTTTTTATTTTTATCTTTTTCAAAAACAAAAATTTTTCTACGAAATTTGGTGAAAACTTACCTTATTATGTTCCAAATACACTGTAATTTATTTGATTTAAAATATTAATTTGTTCACCTTATTTTGACTTAATACCAAAAAAACACCCTAATTTTCAATCGAAAATTCACGTGTCAAAATATCAGCTTTTTTCAAAAAGTCGGTGGGCATTTCGTACGTTAAAATGTCTATTTTCTGATGGTGTAAAAAAGATTTTACATTAGTATACTATAGAACATGTTCTAGTAAAATTCAAAAAATGAAAAAAGCTTGAATTCGAAAAAAATTTTTTATCATTGTTTATAATTTTGGCCTATTTATTCAAATTTACACTTTAATTACTCAAAAAACGTAAGATTATTTAATGTTACATGAAATCTTACGTTTTTTGAGTAATTAAAGTGTAAATTTGAATAAATAGGCCAAAATTGTAAGCAATGATAAAAAATTTTTTTCGAATTCAAGCTTTTTTAATTTTTTGAATTTTACTAGAACATGTTCTATAGTATACTAATGTAAAATCTTTTTGACACCATCAGAAAATAGACATTTTAACGAACGAAATGCCCACCGACTTTTTGAAAAAAGCTGATATTTTGACACGTGAATTTTCGATTGAAAATTAGGGTGTTTTTTTGGTATTAAGTCAAAATAAGGTGAACAAATTAATATTTTAAATCAAATAAATTACAGTGTATTTGGAACATAATAAGGTAAGTTTTCACCAAATTTCGTAGAAAAATTTTTGTTTTTGAAAAAGATAAAAATAAAAAACCAAAAACTCGGTTTTTTGAATTTTTCACATAAATTTTGAGGTTATGTGAAAAAATTGTTGATACAAAAGTTGTAGATCTTTTTATTACCTAGAACTTTGCCATACAACTTTTTTCTATAGGATTTGTAGTTTTGCCGGAAATCGAGATATACCATTTTTTACCATTAAAAACTCAACCCACCCACTTCCCGAACTCGGCTCGCCCGTAATTTATTTTTCCTTTCATTCTTATCATATTCCCCTCCTTTTCCAATGGGTTTCATCCTACTATGATTTTTTTGTACTTTTTAATGTTTTTGAAGGCATCGGCACTGGTCTATTGACAAACGGTTCCAATAAAAATTTAAAATTTTGTTTTTATTCCGAAAATGTTTGTTTTTAAATGTGTTTTTGAATCGTGAGCTATGAAAATCAATATTAAAAAAATGTTTTTTCAGTATTATGGTGTCAAAAACATCACAACTAAGAAATATGAATAGCAAAAACCAAAAAGTTATTTGCCAAAATAAAAAATAGCAAAACTAATGTGTTATTCTCATGTTACATGTTAGTAACATGCACTGCCTATGAGCACCAACAAAATCGGACAACTGGGAAAATAATTTTTTATAGAACAATAATGTATGCTACTTCTTCTAAGCCAAAAAAAAAAACACTTTCTGGATCAACATTTTGTAAATCTTTTTTTCAATATTATGACCATATATTTAAAAAAAAAATACTTTGCAAAAAAAAAAAATGTGAATTTCAGTCCCGTTTTCGATAAGAAAAAATTAAAAATATGATATTTGACTCACTTTTTGAACTAATCCAGTAACTAGGCATTATTATCTTTCCATTAAGCCATCGAAACCGAAAAAATTATTTAATGAAATATTTTTTACGAATTTTTAAATATAATGTTACATGAGAGTAACGCTGGATCCGAAAGGGTTAGGTCCGAAAAAATCTTTTGAACAGTTTTCTTTAAATTAACATAAGAGTATCGCTTAGGGCAAAGTCAAATCAGACAAGAAAATTTGTCTATGGGAAGTACCGTTAGTAACCCTTAAAAATTTTTTTTTTTTTTGTTTCAAAGTACGAACTAATTTGCCGCATTACATGAATTTTCTTAATCAAGTTTTAAGAGTCATTTTTGAGAAAAAAAACAATTTTTTCATTAAGTTCCTAATGAACACGCACTAAATTGAATTTATGGCACAAACCTTTCCCATCAAGAAAACTTAGAAAAAGCATTGAAAAAAATATGTTTAAACAATGTTTTGAGAAAATAAAAACAACTTATTTTTTTTTTTGTAAACCAATTTTTTAAATTTTATTTGGAAATTTAAACTAAACATTTAGAAAGACATTCTTTCTGTGTGTTCTTTACTTGTTTTATTTTTTTTATTTTTCTTCTTTTTGTTTCCACATTACTTTCCATTACATTACTCTAAATTTTAATGTATAGTGTTTTATAATAATGTTTTTTCAGTCGATTACTATATCCTTTTTTTTTTCATCTTTTATATTCGAGTATATTTAAAAATTAGTTTACTATACTTTTTTGTTCTTTATTTATTTTTCTTGTATAATTCTTTGAAATAGCGGTTTATAATAATTGTATTAAGAAATATAATAAAACAGAATAATAATATTAATAATAATAATAATTAATAATAATAGATTCATATAATGAAAACTTCATAACTTATATTCTACAAACTATAAAAATACTTAAAGCAATTAATGGCAAATATATAAGGTATATAATTTGTTTTTTGATTTTTTTTTGTTTTTGTTTTTGTTTATTTTTTTTTTTTTTTCATTTTCAAAACTTTAAATTACATACTTTTGTATAAAATAAAAATAATAATAAAATGATATACAATATACTTTAATTTTTTTTTATAAATGGTATATGAACAAAAATGGCATTATATTTCGACTTTCTTTGAATATCTTTTTTTTTCTTCTTTCCTTCATCAATTTGATTGAAATTTTGAAAATTCAAAAGCTGCTTTTTTTGGCTTACAATTTGAAGCAGAATAGAAAACGAAAAATGAGAATTCTAACAAAAGCTCATTGATCACTTGACAATATCACTTATCCTCTTGGCGTGATAAATTCAGATCTGAGCTGAGATTGGGATTTGTAAATTAAAGATCTATACAAACTTGTCAAACAAATTGATAAATTATCAAAAATTGAGATTTGATGATTGATAAAGTTAGAAAAAAAAATTACAAGGATAATAAAAAAAATGATGCCTCAAAAGAAGTTGTGACAAATTGAGGTAAGCTTTTTTACGATCTCAAGTAAACAGCCAATTAAAAATAAAGCTTTTAATTTTTTTTTTAACATTTTGTTTTTTTTGTTCAATGGCAATAAATGCATTTTTCTTCTACATAAACAAATAAAATTTTAAATCATATTTCAGGTACTCCATAACTAAAATAGAAAACTTAAATAAATACATTATATTAAAAAAAAAAACTAGACTGAAAAAATGATAAACAGCTTTCGGTTAGGTTCAACTAGAAACCTGCAAGTTTTAGTTTTTTTTTTTTCTTAACAAAATATAACACTACAACACTTTTTTATGTGATATTTCAATGAACTTATTTTGACATAGTGCCAAACTGTCATGAGATAAAAAGAGAGAGATCATTATTTGCGGTGCACAAGTCGACTGTGAACTTTTAAGCTGTACATTTTGCTGAATCGTGCATTACAGTGGCAACACTTTTGTGATCGTTCAGAGTGCTTCCACATGCGGTGCAGCCGAAGCGAAGCGGGTGTATGATAAGGGAATACAAGCATTGATTTTCGATTGTTGTTCGTACAAATGACGCAACTCTTCTTTCGGTCTACCATTTTCTTTAGGTACTTGTCACGCAATTGAGCCATCACCACTTCCGGTGAAGTCTTGATTTTCTTTGGTTGAGCCTGTTTGCGATTGTTGCGTCTGGAATCGTAGATTGGTGAATTTGAGGACATGTCAATTGGTAGTGAATTGTCATCATCTGAGAATTGCTGCTGTTGTACATGAACATTCGATGTTTTTAATGATGTTAGGGGATAAAAAGTGTTGCCATTGACTAGCGATTGTAGGTTACCATGGGCATAATTGATAACCGGTATGACTTGAACTTTGGGTTCTTCTTCTATTATTCTGGGTGGAGTTCGTGATTGTTTGACAATGACAGCTGGGCGTGTTTGGTTGTGAATATTGTTACTATTTTTGTTGTTGAAATGATTTTTCGTACTATTTATTGTAATGTTTGCTGTTTTGGTACTATTATTGTTGTTGTTGTTGTTATGGTTGATCTTTGGTGTTATTGTGAGTGTGATGTCTTCTTTATTCTTTAAATATTCAATGTACTCTTCTGTCTCACTCAGCTTTTGTCGTTTTGCTGGCGGTGGTGATACGGTTTTTTGTTGGTGTTGTTGATTTTGTTGAACATTATGATGCAAGTGTTGCTGATGTTGTACTATTGGAAATAGTAATGGTGTCTCGGCATAGTACTTATTTATTATATCTTTGACATAATTCTGGAACTGTGTACCGAATTTGGATAAATTTTGATATTCCATTGTTGAGAATATTGAATTGGAATTTTCTTTGTCGCGTATCAGATCAAGGCGATGTCCTTTCAAGGTCGAATTGTTGTTGTTGTTGTTATTCATGTTGTTATTATTAATCACAGGTGTTTTGGTTGTTGATTTACGACCGTTAATATTATTGTATTGTTTCACATTTGTTTTCAATTGATTGATATTGTTGTTGTTCTTCTTTTTATTATTTGTTAAATTAATTGGTTGCGCGGGAGGCGATTTCATTGGCTGCTGCTTAATCGAATCAACAATTTTTGTTGGTAATATTGATGATTGTTTAATATTATGTTCTTCTTGTTCTTCTTCATCTATTTTTTCTTCTTTAATTTTAATATCTTCGATTTTCTTCATCTTGATGTTATCATCATTATTATTTTTTATTAACGGTATAGGATGATGAATTTTTTCTTGTAAACCAAAATTTCGACTCAAGAATGCGGACATCGCCTTTCTCTGATCGCTTGATGAGTTGAAATTCTCAATATTTTCCATATTTTCATAATCTTCTTCAGTTTCATCCGATGTACTGCCACAACTGGAGAAACCTTTTGAACGAAGATTATCATTTGTTTGCTTTTTACGTTCTTGATGGTTAGATTTATTATTATTATCAATATTTTTATTTAGAAGCAAACTTGCAGCAGCATGTTTTGAGGTTATGGTGTTGTTGAAAAATTGATGTTTATTTTTCAAGTCAACGCCTCCCGCCTTATGAAAATCCTGAGCCACTGATGCTGTATTGCGACTCATTGCGTCCATTTTAAGTAAACTAGAAGAAGAAGATAAAAAAAAGTAGAAATATTTAATATTTTGTTAAAATGGTTAAATATAAAAATTAAAACATTTAGAAATAAAGTATGAAACATATAAAACACAATTAACAACAAATAAAGCAAAGAATGAAATGTTAAGAGGTAAACTACATAAAGATTTGATTTAGAAACAGAAAAATAGGATTTTAAAATATTAATAAAGTTTTAATTTTGTTAAGAAGCTGGAATAGCTAAAGTTTTGTTAGTAATAAACTAGCTGACGACATTTTTCGTTTTCCTTTCCAAACTTTAATAAATTTGTAGGGAAAAAGCACTTCTTGATTTTTTTTTTATTTTTGAATAACATTTTAAATGGTTTGGAATATTCAAAAAAATATAATATTATAGAAGCATAATCGGTGGGATCCTAATCAATTGATATAGACGTTATGAAATTATTAGGACCACTTTTGGTTTTTGTTAGGAAAAACAACTTTGGAAATTCGAAGACATTTTTTTGAGTGCATATCTTTCTCCTTAATAAATTGTCGTTGGATTGTGCGGCCAAATCCCATTTTTATTTTGTTGTCGATTTAGAAGATACTGCCACAAGAACGGCTAAGTTCATCTTTTTCGAAATTAATTTCATTAATTTAGAAACCAAATTCACCTTTTTGCACATCAAATTCACCTCCTGAAAAACGAACTTAGCATATTATTCTTATTTTTGGAGAGTTTTTAATAAAATCATGAAACAAGAAGTTAATGATAAAATTTACCAGAATATATAGCAAATTTCAAAGCTTTTATCTTTTTATCCATCCATCGGATCGCCCAGACTCAAGCAATCAATTTTTATTGGAAACATGACTGAAAAGTTAGTCAAGTAAAATCTTCCTAACTTGTTTAACTAAATTTTCGTTTAGAAAGTGACGTTGAAGCTGATATTTGTTCGAAACAAAAAGATTGGATGTATAATTATTCACTTAGATTAAAATTTAAAATTTGAATGGGAGTTCATTTGGGTGAAAGAAATTTACGTGCATTTCCATAAGGCTTCAAGAATTTACTGAGAAACAAGAATCCAAAATCTAAGCTTTTGTAAAATTTGCACAACATTTAGTTAAAATTTTATATTCGATGTCTAATACGCCGAAACGATTAACGATTTGCTGTGCAAGTCTATTGAAGCTATCGTGATTTAAGCACATAAACGTAGCACTTTTAAAAGGCAAAATGATTTTACTTTCGTTTTAAAAAATGTGTGTTAAACAAAATAAAAACACAAACAAAATAAAATTAAAAAGCAAATCAAATAGAAAAAAAAAACGTATAAAACAGAAAATTTTTAATAAAAACCAAATTTAAAAAAAATTTTCTTTTTTATACCGCGCATAGTCTTCAGGATCACTTCCATCCGCCTCGAGATACTGAAAGAGTCTTTCGGCGCCACGTTTTTGATTTGCATTCACCGCCAATCCACCAGTTATAAGATCATGCGGTGGAATTAGTGAACCATTTGCACTCAAACGCCAACCGACCATAGAAGTTGGATTAACCATGATCTCTTGTAAAGGGCCAGCGTTGCCGTTGTTCATGGCATTATTTGTGCCATTCAAATCAGTTGTTGTATATGAGTTAACTCCACTGTTATTGCTGCTATTTGCTGTCGATTGGGCACTATGATTGGAGTGAAGGAGGATTTATATGGGATATGGTAAATGAAAAGGAAGTTTTGTAAAAATTACGGGAAAAGATTGAAGATTGTCAGTGGTGATTAATTTTTTTTTGGTTTGATTTTTGATGTGTTAAAATGAGAACAGAAATATAGAATTTTGTTTTATATTATAATTATTTTCTAGGATAATTGAATATTTTTCTGTCTTTTTGTTTTCAAACACACACATGTTATCTCTCTCTTTTATCGCGTTTTTGTATTTTTATTTTTTTGTTTATATGACTGACTTTTTTGAAGGGGGATAAAGGTGAATTCTGGGCTTTTTTGTGGATGATGTGCGTGCCATTTAATTCTAATTTTATTTATTTGTAGAACAGAGAGAGAGAGAGAGTTTATCTAATTTTAGTTGAGCTGTATATGGTTGCTGTTGCGCAGAATATCAATGCTTATGTCCGCCTGGGTATATTTGAGCATAAAGCAAAATTAAGAACAAAACAAAATTATGATGAAAAATATTAATTTTAAAACTAATTCAAATTAATTTTCTTTTTTAATTTAATGGCGTTTTCGATTGGCAGTCCGGAAGCGTCCGGAATCATTCTGAAAAAATTTTATTCACACAAAACTGTCAGTTTTGTACGAATAAAACGCTTTCAGAATGATTCCGGACGCTTCCGGACTGCCAATCGAAAACGCCATAAATAAAAGGAGGATTAACGGAAGCCATGATTGATGTCTCTTAATATAAGCATATTATTGCTTTTGTTTTTATTTTATATTAAAATATTGATCAAACCACATTTTGCGCCAGAATGCACCTTAATTTTATTTTAAACATTTATTAACCAATATAATTAAAAAAAGTGTTAATTTTTTTTTTACTTCAAAAATCATTAAAAAATAATTTCGTATTAAATAACATGCAACATGGCAACTCTGTTGACCCGCCGCATTGTATACTTAAGAACAAATTATTAAATTTTTGTTTGTTTTTTTTTTGTAAAACATAAATAAATATTTACCCAAAAGAAGTGCTAGGATTCTGGAAGTTATTTAATTGATTATTTGATACTAAAGTGTTGCCAATTGTTCTTAACACATTTAAATTGTTATTATTGCTTGTATTATTATTTATATTAGTGCTATTGTTATTATTATTATTATTTCTTGCTGGCCTATTATCGTGTGGGCTGCATGCGTAAAAGAGAGAGAGGAAATAATTTTGTATTGCTTGAGACATAAAAATATTTATTTTTTTTTTTAATTTAGTGTTGTTTTGTTTAAAAGTTTGGAGAAGCGGAGAGAAATCTTTAAGTATTTATTTGATATTTGATATTTAAAGGGACAGATAGATCTGGATTAGACATTCTAACTCTGCGAATATGGAAGAATATGTATGGACATTTCAGTTTTTATGAATTTAGTGGAGAGTTTTATTAGGGAATAAAACTAATTTGGCAATTTCTCCGATGAGTTATTGGAACTAATATAAAAATTTAATCAGTTAGAAAGGAGATAAAACGGAACCTTGAAGCACATCAGTCGTCGAAACTCGACGGTCGAATTGCCGTATAGGAAAACCATCGAAATTAAGCCTTTAAACGACTGATGTCTTTAACTAATCAATAGAATGCCAAGAAGAGGGACAATTGGGACTAGCTACTGACTTTTTTTTTTCTTTATTCAGTGACACTATTACCCAATAACCATTTGGCAGAGCGACAACCCTTTTTTGGGAGTTCTTTTGCCATTCAATTTCCGTATAAGTCACGGATTCCTGATCTGAAATCCTTATTGCTGAGTTCTTAGCCCTGATGATTTATCACTTGAAGCAACAATCAACCCAGTTTTAAGTTTCAAGTGATTGAGGAAAGGAATGTGACATAAAAATAATTGAACTTTACTAGTCTAGTTCACATTTGGAATTTTTGTTAACGGTATCGTTTACCGACCGCTACCGCTTTTACTTACAAAACGCCTTGTATAATTAAAGATATCCAAAGAATAGTAAATACAAGAAAATCTTAAGACACAGGATTTACCACCGAGAAAGATTGTTTCTACAAATTATTGGATTTGTGTATATAGGGTGCTTTAAACTCTTTGAGATTGTCGTCTTTTAAAAAATAATTATTAAAATATAAGATTCTGGAGAAGAAATACCGGAAAAAGGTAATAACGAAGAAAAAATAATACAAAATTATTAAAATTATTTTAATTTTAAGTGGAGCGATTGAATATTATTCAATTTTAAAGTTCAAGTGACCTCAACTCCAAATTTATAAAGCAATTCGCCCAGGTACGACATTGGGCTCATCAGTTAGATCTGTCGTACCCTTACTAAGACGCCTATTAATTAATTATTCAAACTTTTCTTTTGTTCACCTAAAGGATTATCCAATTTATCAAATTTGTTACTACAAAACGTACCACTTGTTAAAAACTGTTAAGAAGCTTTTTTCGTTACAAGATTATTTAAAGATTTCTCTACCGCTTTATATACCACCAAACCCTTAATTCATGCTGTTAAAAGTTAGCACAAAGTTAATATTTATAAATTCTATATTCAAAAAACAACAGACACCAAGAAACCATTCGATTACATCAAAATGTTAGTTTTTTAAAGCATATTATAATAGATATAAATAGAATAAGTAACAAAAGAAAAACATATAAAATAAATATAAATAGTACTTACTGCACATCATTCATATGCGCCTGATATTCGTCCTGGTTATCAGCTAGGAACGAACATTTGTTGCAAGCTTTCTTATTATGCACCTTCAGCACATGTGTAGCCAAACGCTCAGAACGAGCTGCTTTATAATCGCATAACATGCAAACAAACGGTTTTGTGTGTGTATTCAGATGGCGTTTCAATCCCCATTTATCAGCTCCCGACCATGGGCAATAACAGCAGGTGAAACGTTTCTCACGTTTAACTTTAACTGCACCAGTGCCAGTTATATCATCGCCGGTGTTCTTTTCTTGTTTCATAATTGGCATAGTTTCGGTGTGTGTTGCTGTTGCAACAGATTCAATTGTCTGGGCTATACTTAGACTTGAAGATGTCTCTTGTCGTTGTCCTGTCATGAAATTCTCTGCATGCACTGCACCACTAGGACCACTACCACCACCCACTTGTTGTTGTAAGAATATATTTGGTTTCTGATCGATCTGGTGGGTTTGTTGTTGTTGTTGCTGCTGTTGTTGTGTCGATACTGTACTGGGAACATTACGACGTGTCTTATTAATGTCATAGACCATCTCACGATGCATACGCAAGAAATGCTTCTTAACATGATCGGCTCGATTGAATTGCTTCAGACAAGCGTAACACTGGAATGGTTTTTCGTCTTTGTGAATGTTCTCGTGACGAGTGTAGAGGTCTCGACGATCGGTGGAATACGGACAGTGGGTGCATGCATAACGTTTTGGTATTTGTAATTGGGCATTTTGTTGATTAGCCGCAGCTGCGGCTGCTGCTGCAGCAGCGTTCTTTTTGCGACTATTGGACGATGATGTTGTTGGGGTGCTGACTACATGTTGCTGAGAGTGCTGTACTACACTGGGTGTATTATTGGTGTTCGGTGTACTGTTGTTGTTGGTAACATTTGTTGGACTAGTGTAGATTTCGTTTGGCGCCTGCTGATCACGAACTTTTGCAGATCTAAAATCAAAGTAAAATTGAATTAAAAAATTATTTCTTCAAAAATTACAGCTTTATTTTAAAAAAATTCTTGGATAAACCATTTCCGAGTCTTCAACACCCTGAAATAAGAGTTTCTCTTCAAAAACTGAGCAGACAGGTTTTCTACAAGATCTCTGAGCAGGCTAATCAAGTCGATACTTCAATCAATTTCTAAATTAGAATTTCTTCATGATTCGAATTCATAAAGACAGTGTAGTACCAAAATACTCCACTGGCAAATGGTCATGGAATCCCTCCAAGGACGAATTGAATTTCTTGTCATGGGAAGGTGAAATCTTGGAGCGTGAACTAACCGTTCAATCATCAAGCGGTTACAAATTCAAATCATCTATCAATCAAATTGAAGAAGTAATATTCCGGCAGGAATTCGCTAGAAGTACTGATATTGCCGATGATGGAGACATAATTCGAATTGAGGACATCAAGAATCTGGTATTGTTTCTTGCACCATCCGAAATCCTTACAAACAAATTTATAACATTCATTCACAATAAGACAATTGATCGATTTTTGAATGCGCTGATAATTTATTTTGAGTATTTCTTGCGTCTAGTCGAGTTTATACTTATCCGACGGGATGAAGTGTCTGGAGAGACTACAGCTCAAGTTCAAAGTACTGAAAGCAGTCAAATCAAACGAATATTTTCAGAATATCTTTCTCAGTATCGAATAATTCTTGCTCGGGAATACAGTGTGATAGTAATGGGAAATGGTGAAATGGCTCCTTTTTATCATCTCAATACTCTTGTCAAGATATCAAAAACTCATCAAGATAGATTACTCCATGAGATGTTTCTAGCTTTTGCTAACCAAGTGGTTTGGATAGCTCATCATCGTAAAGCTTATCAAACAATCGATGAAGAAATGAATCGATTATTTCGATCAGATCATTTTAAACTTACTCGAAAAGAATTAATAAAATTTAGTCTTACTGAACAAGAATTGCTCTATGGAAAGAATAATCAGCGAGTCAATTATCGACGACAGAATTCTCCATTGATTCAAGAGATTTCCAATGTAAGTCGTCGTAATATGCCAATTTTATGGTTAGGAGAGAAAAAATATCGTGGAAATGATCTTCGAATGCAACAACTTGAGTTGGAATTTATCATTCCTGATAGTGATTTGTGTTTGATCGATGTAAAACATGGAATTTTGGGCAACCCAATGTCATTGTATAACACAATGCTAACAATAGACGAAGAGAAACTAAGAGAACGTGGACATTCGGAAAGTTATGATCCTTTTTGGTTGATAAGACAACCTTATTTGGAAATTCCAAAACTCGATGCGATCAAAGAAAGAAGCAGTGAGCAGTTGGAATCCTATTTTTTAATCAAAGATAACAGATTTAAATATGACAAGAACTTGATTGCCAAATGGAAACGAAGGGATAAGGTTATCGAGTATATCAAAAGCGGAGGACTTGTGATTGATGTGGTTGAAAGATGTAAGAAGGAATTAGCTTCGAACAGAGTGATAGGTTCGAACATAGCTGGTATAACCCAGGCATTTATTGCTAGGAAGAAATTTTTGAGAAAGAAGTGAAGATGTAAATTTAAAATAAATGAGACCTAATATATCTAAAAAATTCTTAAGAGTTTGAAATATTGATTTTTTGGTCAGCTAGTTTTTGGGGAAGTAATTAATTTCAAAAAAAATCTTATAAACTTACTTTGCAGCTTTTAGATTTCCATTGTAGCTGCCAAGCTTTCCACTTGTAGGCCATTGTACAATCTCCTCGCCACCACTAGATACTGTAACAGGAATAGCTCCTGTCCAACGAGCTTCAGTACCAGCATTTCCGACAACAACATTACTATTCGATGTAGATGGATTAACTGTCTTCTGTATTGTCTGTGCTCCAAGTATTGTGCCACTCGAGCTAAATCCATTTTGCTGCATTAGAGCAGCTAATCCAAATGCCGTACTAAGTTGATCTTCGGACTTAAAATTCCCAGCACTAGATGTTGCAGCGGAAGTGTCTGATGGGCCAGCACCTCCTCCGCCGTTTCCATTACCTCCAGCACCACCATTATTATGATCGTATTCAATTGTTGGTGCAACTGAACGGTCAATCTAGAATATATTGAAAAGTACGTTATAGAACGGAAAACAATAAAAAAAAAATGGTAATCTTTGATAACTTGCTTTTATACTTACAGGCAATCTTACTAAATTTGTAAAAGATCGCTCGCCTTCTGGTGCTGTTGGTCCACTTGTGGCCACCTGTGCAACCGGCGTGCCCAATGTATGCAATCCATTTCCGGTTTCTTCCCCATACAGCTTGCGTGTGATTTCTTTGAACATATCTTCATAAGCAGCCTCCACATATGCGGATTGTATTAGTGTTGCCATGTCTCATATAGCTTAGTCCCACTACTGACCGGTGTATTCTGTAAGGACGAAAAAATAACACGATGTTATTACTAAGAGAAACAGCGAAGAAATGCATTGCAAATACAAAGTAAAAGTTGAGTGCATGTAAGACAACCTTATTTTTAGTTTGCAACTACCTACTCGTATACTCATCCTTAGGGGGTGTGTGGGTACTGAGTATGGGTACCTAAAAATGATGACATATTCCAAGAATTTTAACTCATAAGCAAGTTGATACCTAGATTCAGTTCAGTATTCACCCACCACCATCGTTATTGCCGACAAAACGGCGTCATCATCTTATCGCAGTGAGTTAATTAACAGGAGCGGATTTCTTAAAAAGGCAATTCAAGGGTAAACAAAAAGAAAGTATCTAATCCTTTTAAAAGTATCTAATCTTTTTAAATAACATACGTATCTTATTAATTTTAGTGTGTGAAACTAATGTCGATTGCCATTGCCATTGTTTGCAAGATTTTTTTCGTGGAAAAGGATAGTTTTTCGAAGACAAAACAAAAACCCTGAACCCAAAAATTCATTGGTCTTCTGGATTTCACAGAAGTCAAGGTTTGCATTTGAAGATTTTTTTATTTCTTGTTGTAATCATTACGATTTATGTATTTCGATGCAAAGCCTGGTACGCAGATCGAGCTAAATTTTAGCTAAACTTTAGCTCCTATACAAACTATCGATAAAATGCCCCGATAAGTTTCAAATCGGCTTAATTTTTTCGATAATTTGTATGGAAGCTAAAATTTATCTCGATTTTCGTACCACGATTAAAGCCTGGTACGCAGATCACGCTAATTTTTAGCTCCCATACAAATTATCGAAAAAATTTAGCTGAGCTAAAATGTATCTAATTAATATATTCAATCACTCTGCTTAAAAATAAAAATAATTTTCATTATTTTTTCACTTTGTATGTATCTAATTAAGCTCGATCTGCGTACCAGGCTTTAGATACAAAAACCGTAATTGCCAAAATCGTTGAATGTAAACCCTTACAAACGTGAACTTAGCTAAATGCATTTTAGCGTTTACATCCGACGATTTTTTCAATGCGGACTCCTCTTTGTTGTTGTAATCATGTGGAAAGAAAAGGGACAAAGGTTTCAAATGGCATGAAATTTCACAAGATTACAAAAACAAAAAATCGTCACTGGAAAAATCGGCAAATGTAAATCCTGACTTACCAGATTAAAATAGATGTGTTCATTTACTTTTTTGATATAAACTCAGTATCAACACTTGAAGATTACGACTAAAATTGTGCAAAACTTATGTAGGTAGGTAAGTTCCGTGAGAAACCTCTTAAAAGTTTCGACTATACGAACTATTTGATGATACCTACATTATTAACTGTGCGAACTTACTTAAGTGGCGCCCGGGCAGAAAGTCTTACTTTCAAAAACAACACAGGTAGATACGCCACTGTTCGTTCATAAAGTGCTATTTTCAAGATAGGTTTACAAAAAAAAAATTCCTCGCCTTATCCTTACCTCACTTTACACCCACACTCACCTACACATACACACTCAATCAGCGTTTAGTCGCCCTCATCTTAAATTTCTATTCAACAGGTCCGCCGAACGTCATCATGAGCAGCTATATAGTCAGACCGTAGTTGTTGGTTAGTATTGGTAGTTTGCCACCACCAAACCTTATGCAGCATCATTGAAAAAGTAGGTATACAATATATATGTAAGTTATCGAAGTTGTAATAACTCGATTTAAAAAAAACACAACTGCTTTGGTGGACTAACAAAGAGTGACTTTATTATTTCTTTTACTTCTATTTATAAAATATACAAAAAGATGAATTGACAAAAGCTTGAATAATGTAAATGTTTTAATTTCTAAGAAATTGCAAAATTAACAAATAAAATATTATAAGAATATGTTTTTCATAACAAATAACAAATATGATATTTTTGATAATAAAATAAACAAAATGATGAATTGACAAAAGGTTGATTAATGTAAATGTTTTAATTTCTAAGAAATTGCAAAATTAACAAATAATAATATTAGGTGTCTGCATTGTTAGCAACGGAAGTTGGGTAGGAATGTAAATGGGAATGGGAATGGGAATGTGTCGTGTTAACTCCCCCTTTCTTAAGTATCTGCGTCTCGTAGATTAGATTTTGAGAGTAATTTGTTCTAGTGAATTAATTTGGGAGTTTGGATCAACTACTGGGATGTTTAATTTTAAAGGTTCAAATGAGGAAAGTTGGAGTTTTTTCTTGTTTTTTGATTGTTTTTTCAAAAAGATGAACAGAATTAAGTTGATTGTTGCCCCTATGAGCAGAATAGTTAGGTTTGAAGTTAGGAATAGTTTACTGTTTGAAGAAATAAAGGAAAGTTTTTCTACGTTGTCTAGATGAAGTTTGTGTAGGTATTGTAGGTCGAGTTTTATTTGCGGTAGGAAAAGGCTGTTTTTAGGAATATAATGGTTGATGTCCGTATTAATTTTACTAATGACTTCTTCGAACATTGTAAGATTAATAAAATGAATGATTTTATAGTTTCCTGTGGTCATTTTTCCGTTTCCTTGTTTGATTGCGACGAGTGGACTTTGGTATTCGTAGATATTGACTATTGCTCCCACACAGAGGATGCAATTTAATCTGTAATAGAAGGTATGTTTTTAAGGTGCGATTTATGAATTCGTTTTCCGTTGGTTGTTGTTATTGTTACTTTATTATCTAATCCTACAGTTTCTTTATGGTAAACTGGTTTATCTTTGCTTTTTATTTGTTTGTCTCTTTTAAAGACAGTTTCACCATGTTTATAGTTTTCTGGTGGTGACCTTTTTTTGTTATGCCTATTAAGTTGGTTTTTTTGGTTACGAATGATTTCGTATTTAAGATCTGTATTAACTATATTTTTAAAATCAAGTAGGTTCTGGTAATTAATTCTTTGTGACCGTCCGAAAAAAATATCGGCAGGTTTTCTCTTGGTTACCGAATGGATTGAGTTATTGTATCTATCTGTAGCAATGTTAACAATTTCCTTAACAGTTAAGTCTGGAAATTCTTGTTGAAGACATCTTATTATTTCAATAATAGTTGAGTGTACTCTTTCTATTGTTCCGTTAACTTCGCTTTTTTGTGGAGGGGCTAGGTAAACGTTTATGCCAAGACCTTCAATATAATTTAGAACTATTGGACTTATAAAACTGCTTTCATTGTCTGTTACTAAAATCTTAGGAGCAGTGAAGAAATGAATCAATTTTATTATTCTATTCCGGATGTGTAAAGCGGATTTGTTTTTGATATGGAAAAATTTCGTAAATTTGGAGAATTTATCTACACAGGTTATGAATTTTTCTTTTTTAAATTCTATGATGTCCATGTGTAGAATTTCGGTTGGATACGATGGAATAGGGGTGGGCTGAAGATGAGGTTTAGGGGGGTGACGATCGTATTTGTTCGAGCGACAAACGTTACAGGAATTAACGAAATTTTTAATTAATTTAGTCATTTGAGGGAAGTAATATTTTTCAAGAATTTGGTTTTTATTTTCGATATAATTTCTATGAGCTCGTTTATGTTCTTCTTGTATTATGTTAAATTTATTTTCTTCCTTATTTATATCTGTGACTATTCTTTGTGTAATTCTTATTTTATATTGGCTAAATGAGGCTTTATAAATTTCTTGTAAAAGTGGAATGAATTTTTCTGGAATTTTGATACCATTAAGTATATTAGGATTTAATTTTTCCTTTAAGAATTTTGTAAGAGTTTCTTCGTCATAAGAGTGCAGCTTGATATAATGTCTTTGATATTTTGGGTGAGGTTCTTCGTAGCATGTCATTTCATTGCCTTCGGAAAAGATAAGTTGGTTTCTAAAAACGTTAATAGGTGCTTCGCAGTGCGGTATAAGATCACTACTATCTTCTTCAGCACTGTGTTGAGTTCCAGAGGATGAAGTTATAATATTAAGCACGGGGAGTCGCGACAGTGCGTCTGCGACGACATTTGATCGTCCAGGCTTATAGACAAGAATACCACCATACTCCTCTATTCTTGACTTCCATCTTTTTAGTTTTGCGTTAGTATTGCGATTACTCAGCGCGAACGTTAGCGGCTGATGGTCTGTAAAGATTTTTATATTTTTGGCTCCGTAAAGATATGTTCTTAATTTATCGAGGGACCATATTATCGCTAGCATCTCCTTTTCGATAGTTGAGTACCCCTCTTCTGTCTCGGTTAGAGATCTAGATATAAATGTAATGGGTCTTTCTTTCCCGATTTCGCCTTGCGAGAGGACAGCTCCGATGGCGTAGTTGGAGGCATCGGTTGTAAGAATAAAAGGTTTCTCAAAATTGGGGAATATAAGAATATCCGAAGATATAAGCATGTCCTTGAGGCATTTAAATGCGTTTAACGCTTGATCGTCAAGATGGACTTCGACTTTTTTCGACTGATTTGCTTTAATTTGGGCGTTTTCGCCTCTTGTTATATTGGTTAAAGGTTTTGCTAATTTAGCGTAATCTTTAATAAACTTCCTATAGTAGGACGCGAGACCTAAAAAGCTTTTTAGTTCTTTAAGATTTTTTGGGGGTGGAATCTTTTGGATTGCTGCTATTTTTTCAGGATCTGCCCGAATTCCTTCTTGATTGATTATATAACCCAAGAAATTAACTTGAGTTCTTAGGAACTTTGATTTCTCTAAGTTCACTCTAAGATTTGCCTTATCAAGATACGATAAAACTTGCTCAAGATTGTTCAAATGATCAGATATACTTTTGCCGAAGACGATTATATCGTCTATATAGACATAGCATATTTTGCCTATAAGAGGTTTAAGAACGTCGTTAATCATGCGTTGGAATATAGCGGGTGCGTTTTTTAACCCGAATGGTAGACGAGTAAACTCATATTTGCCATTTGCCGTTGAAAATGCAGTCTTTGCTATGTCACTTTCTTTCATCTTAATCTGGTGAAAGCCAGACGTAAGATCAAGGGTCGTGAAGTATTTACTTTCCCCTAAACTTGCAAGAGTATTTGTTATGTCCGGAATCGGATAAGCATCTGCAATTGTTATTGCATTCAGTCGTTTGAAGTCAATAACAAGCCTATATTGTCTTTCGCCTGCAGAGTTGGGTTTCTTTGGAACAATCCAAAGTGGAGAATTGAAAGGACTTTTAGATGGTCTTATAACACCATCAGAAAGCATTTTGCTGATTTGAGCTTCGACTTCTGCTCTTAGGTTAGCGGGGTAAGGGTATGATTTTGTGTATATAGGTTCGGATGAAGTAGTTCGTATTTCAGCACGAACGCTGGTATCTATTGTACCACTGTCTGAGATTGGTCCGAAAAGTTTTTCATATTTGCATAAAAGGTTTTGAATATAATTTTCAGGGTTTATATCAGTTTGGATATTATTTACTTCTTTTGATTGTTTTTCTTTGAGATTAATTTTAATGTTTGGGGCTAAAATAAGCATATTGTTTTTTCTGTCTATTACAGCCTCTAATTGTTTGAGGGTATCATCACCAATAATGCCGTCAAATGATTTGAGTCCTGGAAGGACAAAAAAGTCAAAAGAGGTATTATTGCCGATAGGTTTAAAAAATTGGGCACTAATTTTACGATTTATTTGTAGTTGTCCGGTAGCGGATTGTATTTTGAATGGAGAAGTGACTGGTTTACAATTGTAAGCAATTCTTTCAGATACAAAGTTTTTGTTAGCTCCAGTATCTATCAAGAATTTTAATACTTCACCATCTCTAGTAACATACTCTAGGTATGGTACGCTAGAGAGGCTTCCGTTGTAAAATTTAGCTCTGCTAAATCGTCATTATTGCCATCGTCATCCCAAGTTTCTTGGTATGCTTTGAAATATTCCTCGTTCAATGGATCCTCTTCGTCTTCATCTATAGTGTCTTGATCTGCGATAACGTTTGTTGCAAAGAGACGTTGTTGCTTCCTCGGAAGATTATCAGATCCATTAAATCTTTTTGGCATTATATTATTTTCAGGTCGGTTCATATAGTTGATTTGACGACTTTGAATAGATTTGTCCACGTCCATAGGCTGTGGGGGTTTTGGATTAGTTGGTCTAGGAGGGGGTGAGCTGTTCCATGTTGGTCTTGGAGGAGGTGAGCTATTCCATATTGGTTTTACATAATGCTGGTTGTTATTCATTTGGTTTATAGGAGCAGTAATATTGTTGGTAAAATTTTTCTTATGTATTGAAAAGTTTCTAAAGTTAAGGTTTTGAAATTCTAAACAAGAGGTATAAGCCTCTGGAAGGGTTTGAGGTTTCTGAATCATTAGCATTTTTGATACGTCACCATTGAGACCTCGGACAAAAATGTCTAAAGCTCTGTTCCTATAATTCTCTGTCAGGGCCGTTATGGTCTCCTGAGAATAATCTTCCGTTTTGATTTTGTTTATAAGAAGGGACAATTGATGGTTGACCCGCGCATAAAATTCGTCGATGGTTTTATTCGCTTGGGTCATTCTATTTAGTTCGTGTTCTAAAGTTCTAGAATCACGTTTGTCAGCGTAGTGCAGTGACAGACATTTTTTGATTGTCTGCCAATCTTCGTCAAATATGTTATAAGATATGAGGGCGGCATCGGCCGGGCCTCTTACTTTTTGCCTAATATGTTGTAATATTGCCCTGTAGATAGGTTTATTCTTAACGATTTGGTAATCGTTTAGTATGGACTCCACATTGTGGATCCAAGAAACGTACTGTACTGCATTGCCATCAAAAATTTGAAGGTCTCTTACGCAGTCAGGTAATTTTCTTATATCTTGAAGGTCCTGTTCAGTTTTGGGAATTGGTGAAGTGGTAGTATTGGAAGGATTTTGAGGAGGTGTAATCCTACTTTCGAGCTGGTGTACACGATTGTTCACCAATTTAATTTGTTCAATGTTCTGATTTACAGCACCAACCAGCTGTTTTATTTGCTCAGATAATTCTTCCAGTGTGACAGGCATTTTGGAAAGGAACGATAAAAAATGGGTGGGATTGGATTTTTTGTATAATTGGTTAGGATTTTTTGGAAAATTTTTTTGTTTTTACAGTATTTTTATATTAAGATTTTTATGAGATTAACTTTTTCTTGGAATTCAATTGTATAAATATAGTAGTCAAATAATAATAATAATTTTATAAAAATAAAGGTATTTAATAATTTTTTCTATCGAAATTTATATAGGTATAATATTTATGATAATAATTTTTTTTAAATAAGTAATTTTGAATATTGTTTTTATTCTTCAATTGTGTTGTTCTTACAGCATAATTTGCATCATTGGGGTTCCGGTTTTCTCCTTTTTGCGTCAGCTACTAGGGTGCGGTTTCTTCTGGGTAGTCCCACGGTTTGAATGCAACAAAGTTTTTTGTATAGGTACACTGTGCTTTTCGCACTACACTACACTTTATGGTGCGGTTCTTATGTTTTACGCACTAGATTGAAAGTTTTTTAAATAAATTCGAACTTTCACTTGTTCGGTTGTGTTAAGCTTTTACTTTTTTGCCGGTACGCGGTTCGTTACGCGATGTACTTAATGCGGTTCTTATGTAACGCACTTAGAAATCTGCTCGGCTTTCTTAAGCTTTTGTGTTTTAAATTTTTAATTAATTTTTTTTCCGGGCGCGCGGTTCTTATGTTACGCGATCTTAATGCGGTTCTTATGTAACGCACTTAGAAATCTGCTCGGCTTTTTTAATTAATTTTTTTTTTCGGGTCCGCGGTTCTTATGTTACGCGATCTTAATGCGGTTCTTATGTTACGCACTAATAAGCTGCTCGGGCGCCAGTTATCGAAGTTGTAATAACTCGATTTAAAAAAAACACAACTGCTTTGGTGGACTAACAAAGAGTGACTTTATTATTTCTTTTACTTCTATTTATAAAATATACAAAAAGATGAATTGACAAAAGCTTGAATAATGTAAATGTTTTAATTTCTAAGAAATTGCAAAATTAACAAATAAAATATTATAAGAATATGTTTTTCATAACAAATAACAAATATGATATTTTTGATAATAAAATAAACAAAATGATGAATTGACAAAAGGTTGATTAATGTAAATGTTTTAATTTCTAAGAAATTGCAAAATTAACAAATAATAATATTAGGTGTCTGCATTGTTAGCAACGGAAGTTGGGTAGGAATGTAAATGGGAATGGGAATGGGAATGTGTCGTGTTAACTTGTATGTACCTACATCCGCCCGCCACCGTTGCTGAGTCGCGTCAGTGGTGTTCGTAGTAGACTGTTTATTAGGGGATTGTTGGGATTTTCCATTCTTCTATCTCAACTCAACCTCCTCCGCCTCATATCGTCTAAATTACTTTCAGAAAAGATGAGCGAAACAAAACATCACCACACAACAACCGTCTGACACGACGACGACGACGGCGACGGACCACAAACGTGTGATGGTGGTGAAACTTTCCGAAACGAAGGCCAAAGCCATGAGATCATATATAAAAAGTAGTTGTCTTTTGGGTTGAAGGTAACCAAATCATCATCCAAAAGCAGAAAGAAACTCACAACTCTCTCAACCAACCTACCTGCCAGCCGTTACTGCTGCTATATTATATGACCACCTGCCGAACCCACTCCACTACTACAATCACACACAACGCTATTTATAAGCCAAATAATACACAACAACAACAACAAAAATAAAAACACACAATCTGTTTTCAAAAAGAGGACAAGACTTGCCAAAGGATGTTTTGTTGAAATGGTAAACTAAAGGGAATATGCTCAACGAAAATATAGAAACGAGAAAAAAAAAAAACAATTCACCCAAAAACCCAAGATGAGAAGGAAAAAAGACAATTCCCTACCCTCTGTTGGCGACGTGACGCGCAGCGACGAGACAGAGTTGTCGGGAATTTGAATGGGTGATCGTGTGGTGCCTGGCACCCAAATTACTCTTCATATGAATATGAAGTTGTTGTTGGAAATCTGCAACCCACCCTTCACAGTCTTTTTTGACATAAAAAAAATTCAGAAAAAAAGAGAGAAAAAAAACAAGTTCTGTAGAGTTTTTAAAATGTGATTTTTTTTTCTTCTTTCTTTGTTTGTTCCTCATTTTCATAATCCACCCACTTTTTTGTGCGGTGCCGGTTTTTCGCCCCAGATGATAATAAATACATACATTTTATATAGCCCAGTCAAATTATATTTGGTTGTATGGAGGTCTGAGAAATAATTCGCAACTGCAATTCGTACCTAAAATATGAAAGTACACTAGTACAAGAACTAAACCCCCCATTTTCCGAACAAATGTCTGGACGACTTTGGCCGCCATTTTGTTTTGAACAGTTTTGCGACTATCGCTTGTAGTTCGGCTAGTTTTGGTGTTAGAGAAAAATGTTATGAGACAAACTTGTAGTAAATTTTATTTCCCACAAAATATATTTTATAACTTTTTACTCTAAAACCCACCATTTAGGAATTATAATGATTTTCGTAAAATGCTATGGTCACTTTTTTTTTATATGCACCATAACTTTTTATTTTAAACTTTTATCAAAAAATTGTTGTTATAAAAATTGAAGAACTATTAATTAACTATGTTTTTTTCATATAAGGTTTTTTTCTCCGACGTACCGTTTCCTCACTAGAACAAAAAATCAATAAAAAAATTAGAAAAAAACAGGGTGAGGGGAGAGCAGGATAACTATGGCGCTGAGATTTGATAACTGTATTTTGTAGAAGGGTTCAATACAAGTATTTTTTACTTTGGGAGGGGGGGTCTATCTAACCCCGTTTAGGCGGGAGGGGAAATTTTCTAAAAAACAACCTAATATTTAAAAGAAATATTAAAAAACAACGGCAACACTAAGAGTTATGAAGGATATTTTTTTCAAAAGCCACAATTAAACGCTTTATTTTAATTTTTAAATAGTGTTTTTAAAATTAATAGTTTTTGAAATAATTGATCTCAAAGTTAAAATTAGCGAAACAAATTAAAAAAAAAAACACATTCAATACTATTTTAGTCAGGACCATTAATTTCAATGGTCATTTTTTAATTTGTTTCGCTAATTTTAACTTTGAGATCAATTATTTCAAAAACTATTAATTTTAAAAACACTATTTAAAAATTAAAATAAAGCGTTTAATTGTGGCTTTTGAAAAAAATATCTCTCATAGCTCTTAGTGTTGCCGTTGTTTTTTTAATATTTTTTTTAAATATTAGGTTGTTTTTTAGAAAATTTCCCCTCCCGCCTAAACGGGGTTAGATAGACCCCCCCTCCCAAAGTAAAAAATACTTGTATTGAACCCTTCTACAAAATACAGTTATCAAATCTCAGCGCCATAGTTATCCTGCTCTCCCCTCACCCTGTTTTTTTCTAATTTTTTTATTGATTTTTTGTTCTAGTGAGGAAACGGTACGTCGGAGAAAAAAACCTTATATGAAAAAAACATAGTTAATTAATAGTTCTTCAATTTTTATAACAACAATTTTTTGATAAAAGTTTAAAATAAAAAGTTATGGTGCATATAAAAAAAAAGTGACCATAGCATTTTACGAAAATCATTATAATTCCTAAATGGTGGGTTTTAGAGTAAAAAGTTATAAAATATATTTTGTGGGAAATAAAATTTACTACAAGTTTGTCTCATAACATTTTTCTCTAACACCAAAACTAACCGAACTACAAGCGATAGTCGCAAAACTGTTCAAAACAAAATGGCGGCCAAAGTCGTCCAGACATTTGTTCGGAAAATGGGGGGTTTAGTTCCTGTACTAGTGTACTTTCACATTTTAGGTACGAATTGCAGTTGCGAATTATTTCTCAGCAAAAGTATAACTTGACTGGACTAATATAGAATTTCGAATGGGATCAAATGGGTTTTTACGTTTTTTGGGATTTTAGGTTTGTATTTGTGTTGGTTTTGGTACCTACTTGAGATTTATGAAAGGTTTTTTTTTAGCTTAGGATTTTTTTTTTAAATATGAACGCTATTGCGATAACAACTTTGAACATTAAGAAAAAAATAGGTGCTTTTGTAGTCTTCTTGATTGACAAGGGGGTTGCCAGATGCATGATTTAAGGAGACAACCCTACTAACAATTTTGCTTCTATAATGCTTTACAGAAGTAACAATTGCATCTATAAGCTTTATAGAACCAAAATTGTTTGTCGGGAAGGTAATATCATTAGCGTTTTCATTTTTTTTAAATTATTGAACAGCTTGCTTCTCGTCCAAACTTAAGTGTGGACGTGTTGATGTTGAATGTCAGTGAAATATCATTTTAGAAATTAACTACCATTTCACTGTCAAAACTTGAAAACAAATTCGATCGCAACATTCTTTAATCTGTACTGCGTTGCGTTCGGGTCAAGGAAATTTGAGCAGCGCTATTGATCACCACGTCCACATTTACTCCACTTTGTTGATCAAGTCTGTGGATCACCACAAATCAACATAACGTTGACGCAGCTAAAGATGTGTAATCCGCCACTACGCATCATCAAATACGTCAGAAATTGGTCAAAAACTACTTGGCGAGACTCAACTAGGAAATTCTATCCAATCCACGTTAGTTATTCGCTAGGACGCTGATTGAGTGTGACCTTTTTGGATTAATACCTGCTTTTGTCCATGCCCAATACACTTGCTGAGCAGGATAACTATTCGTGGGCGAAACGTATGAAAACGAAAAAAACGCCAAGTTGTATAAAAAATACTACACACCTGAACGTCAACGATCCGTTGTAAAATATTTTTCATATAAAACCACTATGTTTTTTGGCGTCGTTCGTCGTTGGTGTCGAATAGCGTTAAAGCTTATACACTTTCCACCAACTAACGATTGTGTTCCTATAAAGCTTTGCAGTTATTATTGTAGCTTCTTTACGACTTAATAGAAGCAAAACTGTTAGTTCGGTTGCGAAGTCCTGATTTCTTCGATCATGCAAACATTTTATTGATCTTGGAAAAAAGATGCCTAGCCCGAAAACAAGAATCTCTCCCGACATCTAGTTCTGTTCGATTACTTTTTTTTTCAAAATTTTCCATTATCTATAAAAACAATGCGGAAAGAAACTTCCGTTCAGTTTTCCGATTTCAAAGATTGTTTTGAAAAGTTAGCTTTCAAAAAATTTGTGGGTGGCATAGGTTTAAATGTCAAAGTACTCTCAAAATTTTGACAGAATGTCAACAAAGAACAACATGCACCAAATTCCGTGGAGACACCCAACAAACAATATCCCTTCTATAAAGCTTTACAGGAGATACATTACCACCTGTAAAGCTTTATAGAAGCAAATTTGTTAGTCGGGCATATAAAATAAACAAAAACATATAATAGTTGTTTCCCACCACTGTTTTTTATATTTTTTATCATAACAATATATGTATTTTTGTTTGCTACCTAAATACACAAGAAATTGTCTTATGCGTATAACTGCAACATAATCCTTAAACAAAACAAATGAATCAATACAAAAATGTTTCCATTAGCCTCATCAAAATATCAATTTACTTCAGCTAGAGACTTCATTAAATTTTTGTTTGTTTGTCTTATCCGATAAATGTAGACAAGATGGCAACTCTTTACCGCCACCTCCCCCATCTGTGTGTTTGATTGCCGTTGACATTGATCGCCCAACAACCTAGCATATGAAATGTGTGGTGTCGGTGTGCTATGGCAATCTACTGTCCATCGTCACTGTTGTCGATTTAACATCGAACGTCTCTCACGAACGATGCGAATCTTTGGTATTTTTTATATTTTTTTTATAGCCCGTGTGATAGCGGGCTAGGCTATTCAGACAGTTAATGGTCAAACTCCCGAGATCGCACTCTCATAAAAAAAAAAAAACAAAAATGAATATGAAAACAAAAGCAAATCAAGCAGCGAACACATTTTAATCAAAAAAAAAAAAAAAAAACAAGAATAAAGAAATAAAGTTTATTGAGGAATAAAGTTCGCTTCGGAAAAAAAGCACAAAAAACAGAAAAAAAAGTGTATAATCATTCAACACACATGCGCGCTCTCACACGCCCAACACCCGCCACACAGTCCGTTCACTAATTATACAGAGTGGGTTGTAAATAGGCTTCCCAGTTTCCATAGAATCCACCACCAGCTAGCAGCGCCACCGCTTCTTACCCACCGCAAAAATGAATTAACAAAAAAAAAAACATTAATAACCAGTCTGAGCGACCGATCGTCAGTTGTTTTTGTTTGGGGCGACGAAATGACGACGGGCAGACGAGATGGTCAGTGAGTCGGCACTTTTTTGTCGCCCTCCCACTTTAACTGGTCCCTAAGAGAAGAGTGACAACGACACATGACGACGATCTTCGGCGATGGCGATGCTTTTAGCCGCGTTTTTTTTTTTTCGTTTTTAGTTTGTTATGGGGCCATTGTGGTTGTTGTTGGTGGTTTTCCCTTTTTGCTGATTAAAGCAAATCTCTTCTTCATCTTCTCTCTCTGGTGGTGACACACACAGGGTGATTAGGAAACACGCGCATATACGAGTGAAAGGTTCCTCGTTGGTGTGTCGTCGTTGTCGGTCGCCACCGCCATCTGTCGTTGTTGATCGTCGTCGTTTTGTCGAGGTAGTTTATCGTGGTCACATTGACCAGTTTTTTTTTTTTTTTTTTTTAGTGGTGGGTGGCGATAACAAAAGTTATTAATACTTTTTTTTGTTAAAAATGCTCTTTTTTGTTCTTTTTTTTATCTTTACTTTTTTCTTAAATTTTTTTTTTACCAAATATTGAATTTTAAATGATTAGTGAGTATTTTATAGCTTTATGTTGCAAGAGAAAATTCGGGACCTGCAATTTTTTTATACTTAAGTCTCTTCATTTCGTAAAAAAGGGGTATTTTTTAACAAAAAAGGATTAATAACTTTTGTATTTATAGAGATAGAAAAAAAAGTTGTATAGCAGAGTTGTAAAGAATTTTAAGGTGAATAATCTTTTCTCGGAACGTTTTTTCATAATTTTGATAAAAAGTGCTCAAAACTTTAAAATTGTCATTTTTTTCGGTTTTTTTTACTTTTTTGGCTTGTAACTTTTTTAATATTCAGAATATCGAAAAATTGTTCTTAATATAAAAGACGGGAAATTTAATTGCCTACGTTTCTTGTATACACAACTTTTATGTAGGATAAATAGAAATCGAGATATTCAACAAAAACTAAAATCCAAGATGGCGGCCGAAAGGTGAATTTCACGAGTGCGAAAAATCAGGGTAATGATACTCAGCCAATGTTCTATCGAATGAGCAAAAAAAATTTGGGGGTGGTACAAACTGCTGGGTCAAATTATAAATGCACTGGACTACAATACATTTACGATCTAGACACATCATTAATGTCTATTTACTGAATCCTTTAGAATCCATAAAGTACGAAATAAATATTAATGATATTTTATGTAGGGGTTGTAAAAATGTTCACACAGATTTCACAAATGAAATTTCTTTTATTTTTTTCGAGGAACAATGGTATCCCATTCTCCCTTCTCATATATTGCAATCCCAACCTGTTAAATGATTTTACATCTACCTATTCTGCCTATAAAAAAAATTAAAGAAGTTTAAATGATCCCACATAGGTACCTTACCCATACTTACAAGTGATGACTAAATGAACCGCAACGGTGCCATAACAATTTACCTGCCTGCCCAACCTTACCTACCTGCTTGCGCGCAGAAAAAAAAATATATTTAGGACAAGGAAAGTAAAAAAAAAAACAAAAAAAGATCAAACAACACCAGTCTCTGCACTTCAACCCCATTTATTTTAGCCCGTCGACGATGACGAAGACGATGAGCAACAGTCGGATCTTGGGAATTGGGATAGTAAATAACACGCATCGTCTACAAAAGGGGAAACGTGTTTTTTTGTTATTCTTTTTTTCCAAATTGCCATTAATTTGAGTCTTCAACCATCACCGTATAACGTCGCCGTCATATGGACACAAGGCGATTTCTGAGAAAAGGGACGAGAAGGTTAAAACCGACAAAAAAAAAAACAGAAAAACGAAAAAAAAAATAAGAAAGAAAAGGAGAAGAATAACCTTCTTTTCACCACCATCATCATCATAAATGAGGAGGAAAAAGTGGGCGAACGGAGGATTCACCACGTTCAACAATATTCACATATCACATGCAACGGAAAAAGAATATTAAATTTGTGTTCTTCTTTCACCCCTATGGAGTACGAGAAATATATTTATGTACGTTTGTACCTAAAAATAAAAACTCACAGTGAAAAAGATTCCCCTACGATACGATCGTTTCATACCACCAACAAAACAGGCACTTGAAAAAAAAAAAACACCCACCGATGGAAAGGGATGTGTACGAATATGTGGTGAAGTGCATGCATCAGCATAAGAATGAGCATGGTACTATCTATGTGTGTGTTTGTTAATACCAACATCATAATTTTCCACCCCATCGAGAAGGGCAGCAAAATATACACAGCAAGTCGTAGCAAAGTAAGATAAAAACAGGAAAAAAAAAACATGTAGGTAGCCAGAAGCCAGCAATATTCAACATGTGTGTGCAGAACAAGCCGAAGAAGGAACCGAAGCGGGAAAGACTAGAAGAACCAAGCATTTGCTTGAACAACATAAAAAAAAAAACATTATTGTGGGAGTGGGACGAGAACGACAAATACAAACGAAAAAATAACGAAAAAACATCATCCATGAGCGGATGTTTCACCTTGGAATAATACTAGGCATACAGGGTGGTTTGAATAAATTAATTTTTGAAATTACTTAAAACTTCAAAATTAAATTAGGTCATCCAAAGAATAGTATAAATTTAGTACAGGGGGTCAATCATGTTAAAACTTAATTTAACCCTTTTAATTGTTACTGTCAAAAAACTTTGGTTTAGTTCACAAGTTTAGAGATGATAAGGTAGTGTTCATTTTACTTGGAAAGTGTCACTTGAGTTTCCAATATCGGTAGTTTAAGTGTGAAACTAGATCAATCTTCTTCAAAGTGAAAAATCAAATGCCTGAACCACGTTTTAGCCAAAATAATCAAACATTTGGACTGTATTGTGACATGGTAAGGTAGTTTGATGTCCGTTCGAAAGTTTCTCATTGAAAAATAAAAAAAAGTGAAAGCCGAAGTTAGCGAATGTCAAAATAGTTTATTATACTGATCAGTAGTCTGATTATGGAACACGAAAACTATCGATCAAGGTGGCGAATCTTTAGATGAAACTGTAGAAAAAGCTTATTATAGACGTAACACTACCTTATCATTTTTTTTAATGGTTGAAAATGGTTCCAGAAAAAGTTTCGAAAACTTAAGTGTTTGAGTAGAATTAGGGGGAGGGGGGAGGGGAGACCACTCATGAGTCAACACATGATCTTCTGATCGAGGAGATAGTTAAGGTAATGTGAAGATGTTGTACTAGATTTTTACTCATGAGTTGTCTACCACCTCCAAAAGAACATATCTTGAATTAACCACTTTTATAATTTCCCTATTTTCGATAATAGAGAAATCTAGTACTATTAAAAACTAGTACAACAACTATACATTGTTATCTCCTCGAGTAGAAGATCATACGATAATTGTAGTACTAGATCTATTCATAAGAAAATTTACTAGCCCTGTTCCATTGGAGGTGGTAGTCTACTAATGGTAGATGTTTTGGCTAATCTAGTACTATCATCTACTCATGCTTTTCTTCCTAAGTAGATACGATTTGTACTGAATTCGTTGAAAGTGCGTTCTATTGAAAATCGCTAGTATACTACTAGTAGTACTTTGCCACCTCCTAAAGGAACAGGGCTATTATTATTATTATTATCATTAAAGAAGGATAAAAGGGGGAAGGGGTCCCTATAAAATGAAGTGTACTCCTTACAAAATGAATTTAGAAAAAAATCTTTAAAAAATTCCATTTTTGCTGAATCTCTCATTGAGGTCAAATAGCTAGGTACTCATCTTTCCCCCTTCTCTTATTCACCCTCGTAAAATACAAAAAAAAAAAATAATCTGACAAGTTGCTACGCATCACCTGCTCAGCTCGACCCTACACATTATTATCAACTCAACCACCCTGTTTACCATCACATTATTCACAAACACACATACACACCAACATAAACCATGAGAAACATCACACAAAATACCGCAAAAATAAAAAATGGGGCAAAGGAAACTGAACACAAAACAATCTTTTGGGTTTTTGGTAGGGTTTTACGGATCGGACTTCGGGGCCGGCTGTATTACGTTTATATATGTATGTAGTAGGTACTTGTACCCTCCATGTGGTTTTAGGATGTAATTATGACGAGTTTTTTTTTTTATATCCAAACAAGCCTGTGTAATAGTATGTGTGAGAGGCAGCAGCATAAACAACGGCATGTGCAATTTTGGGGAGAAAAAGCAAAAGGATTTCCATTCTACCCAGGGGGCCTTACGTAAAAAAAATATAAAGTAGGACAATGACAATGAAATTTAGTCATTGAAAATTTAGGTTTTGTATTTATATAATTCACAGTAAATGTTTTTATAAACAGTAAAATAGAAAAAAAAACCGCCCCCAAAATGTATTGATAATGATCCTACCTTCAATTATTGTCTCCAAAACATAAAGATAAAGGTTCACTCTTATAACTGAGATTGTTTTTTTCATTCAACTTGTCACTTCTCAAGTTTGTTTATGTAAAAATGCTTTTTCATAAATTTGCACGCATTTATTTATTATTTCACTTTGTTTTTGTTTTGTGTTTCTTAGAAAACCACAACTTTAAATCTTCACTCAAAATAAAAAAATTATCATAACCATTTAATCACCTCCGAACGCGACGAAAAATTCCTGTAGACTGCCCGAGCGAATTTCGGCGTCAGGCAATCAACCCAAAAAACCCAACTCTCAATTCCACAACACAACCCAAAAAAAAAAAAGAAAGAAGAAACAACACAAAAAAAAAAACAAGACAACAACTCAACTACGACCGACTCAACTACCCACCCGCTGCTGATCGTGTCGCACCATTGTCGCTGTGCTGCGCCTCGGCCTCATCATCATCAACATTTTGTTTGCCTGCCTGCTGCTGCCGCCAGTAGATTGTACACACATACGTATAATTGTTGTTGTTGGTGTGTATGAAAAACGCCAAAGAGCAACCCACAACAGCAGTTTCAGCAGCAGAGTCCCAGGCAGGCGAACAGGCGGCGGCGATGGTGGTTGATTTTAGCGGCGGCCCCGGCAGGCAGGCAAACAGGTCACATCACAATGGATGGAAAAAGAGGGCCGACGACGACAACCAACGATGAAAAACAACAATGCCGGTTGCCGGTATATCATAAAATACAGGGTCGGTTTTTATGGGTCACAGGGCCCGTTGTTATTCGTTATTTTTTTTCCGCGTTATAACATAAGTACAATTTACATTTAAGCGACAATTTTAAGTTTTTTTTAGACTAGCCTGTTTTCAATAGAGCCCAAATCAAATAATTTCACAAACTACATAGGTATCTCATTTCGAATGTCAAATCGTATAGAAGAAAAAAATTTAATTTGAAATGACCTAATTTTCGAAATTATCTCATTTGAGCTGCTCTAGTGAAAACCAGTGTTGCCAGGACCGGCTATTTATAGCTAAACCGGCTCCTTCAAGTTTTACCCGGCTCCTTCAAATTCAGATTTCCGATTAATCAAAATTTGGCTCCATAAGTTTTCAATTTGGCGATTTTTGGCTCCTTCAAAATTAAAAACTTTTATAATAAAATAACTTAATTATTATGATCACGCCTTAAAAGTCTTCGAAGTAGAACTAAACTTTTTCGAAGTAGAATCTGATGTCTTGCTGAAAAGGGCAACTGTGAATGTACCTACTTCCATTTTCATTCATATATGAGGCGTTCAGAATTATAATGTGTCAAGTCCACTTCTCTTTAGGTTGGATGTTTTAAGGTCTTAAAAATTAAGGTTTTCCTTTTATGTCAAATAAAAGAAAAGAAAGACATTTTGGAGATATAGAGGTATCTGTGAAACATTTATTTGAAAAGTTCCTTTAGTTTCTAAAAAAAAGCTTCTCAAAGTTCAGAATAATAAAAATTTGAAATGGACTTGACCCATTATTATTCTGAACGCCTCATATTTTGTTTCCACTTTTTCACAATGTATATTTGTTTTGTTATTTATTACTAAAATAAAAATTAAAGAACCTAACTTGAAGTCTGATAAATTTATTTCTTTTTATTTTTTTTTTATTTTTTGTTTATGTTATCATATATCTAAGTTAATTTGAGGTTGGAAAAAAAGTATGAAAACAAATAAAAAAAAATGGTACAAAATACCTACATACATTGTAATGAGTTTTTATGAACAATGTTTGAAGTTGGCGATTTTTGGCTCCAAGACTTCTCAAATTTGGCTCCTTGCATCTAAAATTCTCTGGCAACACTGGTGAAAACAGGTTATTATATTTGTTTTTTTGTTGCATACTAACAAAAAAAAAAACATAAATATAGTAGCCTGTTTCTATTTGACATGTTTGTAGATATTTAAGAGCTGAACAGAATGCATCGCTCGTCGCTCGGCGACTAAAATGACAGCTGTCAAAAATTTCGCTTTCCAAAATCGCCAAAGAACGAGTGAACAGAATGCAGTCGCGCTGCTGTCAAATTACATGTACAAAAATGCATAAAATGTTATTTTTTCCGATGAAAAATTAAGTTTTCATTATGTTTTTTTTTTTTTGTATTTTTCATTTTTTAAACAAAAAGTTCCACTGACCCACTTCAGAACAATAAAAAATATATGAAACAGCAAACAAAAAATTCAACTTTTGAGCGAATCGCTGAGCGACAACCGACGAGCGACTGCATTCTGTTCCCGATGGGCGACTTCCATACAAATTTCACATTTTTGACAGCTGCTGTCATTTTAGTCGCTTCGTGACGAGTGACGCATTCTGTTCAGCTCTTTAGTTTCCCTTTTATTTCCCAGCAGCGTAAATAAAAAGTTCTGTTTGTTAGCATATTCGGTTCTATTATGTCAGCTGTGTTTCTATTTTCATTTAGAGTGTTCAGGTTTTGAATGTTGTGTTTTTAATTGGCGAATAAATTAGTTTCCTTCCAAACTATTACTTATAATTATGTTTAGTAGGCGTTTTTCTTTTTAAGTTCAGAACAGAGCCTGAACTGTCAAACAAAAACCTGTGTTTCAAAGAATTGGACATTTTCGGCCCTACGTGTACTGTAAAAGGACGAGTTTGGTATTAATTGAAAGTTGGCATTGAGCTTGTAATGCGAAATTTTTGAAATCGTTCATGGAAAAGTCGAGATATCTGAGGTTCAAGTTTTGCTGATCTCAAAATTAAGATTTCAGCTGTTTTTTTTTTCAAACATTGATCGTAGAATGCGTAATAAATAACGTACAAAAATACATATTTGTTTCAAATGAAAGGTACTTTTACTTAAGTCACCTACGCCAAAAAGCTTTGTCGCACGGAAAAACTCGACTATTATAACTGCAAAAAAAAACTCTAATTCTCATCAAATTATTTTGGTTTAAAATTTTGCGCCTTGATATATAATTTTGACAAATACACTCATGGTTGGTGAGAGCAACTGACATTCAAAAAAAACCGAGGGAGAAAAAGCAAAAAAAAACCTAAAGAAACAGGAGGTGGTTGCGTCTTGAGTGGTGGCGATTGCGAGGCGATATTTTTTTTCTGGGATTCATTCAAGTGACTATAGAGTGACTGGTGCGACGGACGATGTCGACAACACCATGGATGATGGTTTCGGTAAGGGGAAAGACGTATGAAAGTGGAGGGCAAAAAAAATATCACGCACCCGGCAGCAGCGGCAACACCACCACCATCCAAAACAACACCAAACCACCTCTTTTTCATTGTGTGTTCTTTGCTATCGCCCCTCGTATTTGTACCTTTCTCCCTCCCCCCCCTGCTTGGATTTGGATGACAGATCGACGTTTAAAAAAACGATCTCCCTCCAATCTTGTATGGGTTTCATGGGCGCATTAATGAGTTTTGGTTTGGTTATTTTTTTTTTTTGTTTTGTCTGTTTTCTACGATTTAAAATTCCATCTGAATCTCTCCCGCAGCCTCTTCAAGACCACTAGTTGCGGGAAAGTGTGACCTCGAATTTTGGTACATAAAAAAAAAAATGATAGACGTTGCAGACTCTATGCGTGCGGCAGCAGCACTGGTACGGTATTGAATGAAATGGCATGATGGGGATTGGGGATTTACTAGGAGTGATTGCGCCAATTTAATAAGAGTACCACCTAACTTTTTTTCCGAGAAATTGGCAGCTGTCATTGCATACGTGTTGATGGAAAAGCCGTCCGTAATGCTTGGGTGGGTTGGGTTCGGGGTAGATACGAGTAGCTTATTATTTTTTTAGGGGAACTCCCGATTCGTGCTAATCATCAGTGTTGTTGCCAGCAGATTTAAGGGGCGATTTTTTTTTTGTTCTTTTTTAATGTATACGTGCTCTTCTTAACGATGCAAATTAAATGTTTGCTTTAAAGTGCATCCGTTAGGAATTTGTTTAATTAGCGCTTGTGTGATGTATTTTGCCTTAGTTGACAAAACTTATTAAATGACCACCATAAAGTCAAACCACAACAACCCACAAAGCACCACCAAATGACAGGCTGAATGGTCGTTGTCGTGTCCATTCGGTTCGGGTTGGCTTGGCGGAAACTCTTCCACCCACGCTAGAAAAAAAAAATAGAGAAACACGAGAAAAGTGAAAAACAACAAAGTAGGTAGTGTGTACAATGTATGTAGCATTTTCTCGACGCCCGCCGCTGACGATTCATAGATCATAGGATCATTTGGTCTACAGTCTACAGTGCGGGCAGTGGCGTATCCAGAAAAAAATTTGGGGGGGGCTGAAAAAATTTTTTAATTTTTTTTTTCTCTCATTTTTATTCTTCTTTGATCAAGAGAAAAGCGCTGTGCTGCGGTACTGAAAGTGGTATTGTAGCATTTTACTGCTTTCGACAATTTCGTACTACTGTCTTTTTTTTTTACATTCAAAATAGTGTTTTTTTTTTTTAAATCTTGTATCGCAAACCTTTTACACAAACAGCGAGGTGTTCAGTCATCTTAAAAAAAAAACACTTTTATTCCTATGACGTCTAGTTTTTGATCTATACTCATCAATTTTTTCGATATAAACGCCCATGTTCCGCAATTCGACCGAGAGTGAATTGAAATCACTTTTCAATTTCACGTGAAATTGACCTTTGGTCGATTTCGAAAACTTCGAAAATGCTTCGAACTGTCAAAACTAAAGGATCATCCAATTTTATTTTGTTTCTAAAGTAAAATTACTGCTACTTTGAACATGGATGCAATTTTATTGGCAACTTTAATGGAAAAAAAGCAGAATTTAAAAGAAAATATAAGAAGAAGTCACATTATGGGAGACATATTAAATATGTATGTAAGTGAAATGCAGAACATGGGCGATATTATTGCAAATTTTCAAAGAAAAATTTGTTGGGTAGAGTTTAAAGCAATGAGGTTGCAAACACAGAGGCAGTGATGAATTATGATATTTCATTACTCATGTGTTTTATGCTTTTTGTATTAATTTAACACCAAATAAACATTACAAAACAATCAAAATATAAGTTTCGATAATATTGTGTCCAAAATTTGCAGATTCACTGAAAAAGGCATCAAATTCAAGAACAAAAACAAAGTGAACTGAATTGGATCAGAAAATCTAAATGAATGAAAAAATGCCGAACAAATCATTGCCCTATGGACAAGTGAATGCTCAAAAAGTCCAATGCAGAACGTGAAAGTCTCATAAACTAATTTCACCGGCACACAAAATAAAAAAAGTGTCATGTACCAGGAACCAGACCTATCTTTCTTAAAGTTTTTGGGCACGCTGAATCGAATTTCAAGTCCGTTTGCCCCTGTCACCCTCCAGTTTTGAGTAAAATGCAAAAAACTCAAAAAAAAGAAGTTTTGTGCCTTTTTTTACATTTTTCTCAAAACTGGAGGGTAAACGGGCAAAACGGACTTGAAATTCGGATTCAGCGGGCCCAAAAACATATAGAAAGATAGGTCTGGTTCCTGGTACATGACACTTTTATTATTTTGTGTGCCAGTGTTTTCAATGAAATTCTTTTTGATGTCTAGTCCGAAATTATATACTTTTTCATAATATGTTCCTTTTTTAATCCAAATCAGAAGCACAAACCGGAATTTGCTTAAAAAAACCATTAGCTATGTTGACCACTAAGATTTTGAGATATCAAAAATGTCTATTTCCAATATCTTTGAGAAAAATTTTATTTTTGAAAAAAAGTAAATATACTAAAGACGATAAAATACGGCTTTTTGAGATTGCAAAAGAAGTTTTGCAAAATTTAACGGTGATGTAGGTAGTTCGACGTCAAAATACTAAAAAAATATTTGAAGAATTCTGAATTGGACTAAAATCCGAAAAAATTATCCCAACCCTCAACGTCAGCTAAGGCTCTTACTCAAACAAACACAAACAGCCATTTCAGAACTTGGAGGGGGCTCGATCATCTGAGCTGCCTCTAGATCTCCAAGATTTACGAACAAGTCTCAGTTAATCATGTAGATTATGATGAAATCAGCCAAATAATGACATGATTTTGCAGGCTTGGGGGGGGCTTGAGCCCCCTGAGCCCCCCCCTCAATACGCCACTGAGTGCGGGTAAACAAAAAAGTGGGTATGAATCTAAAATGCATAAAGGCACATTCATGAGAGGTGACTTTGATAATAAAAAGGAAGGGTGTGTGATGGGCATTGCCAGATTGAATTTTAATTTTGCAGAACATACCTATAAATATTTTTGTAAGTAGGTATTGGTTTTTATATGAAATAAATAACGAAATAACGATTTTAAATGGAATGCACTTTCAACAAAATCAATGCAATTACCATCTACTCGGGCAATAGTTCTAGTTGTAAATGTACTAGATTATCTTCTAATGAGCCTTCAATGAAACGTGACAGTTAGTTAACTGGGAAGTAAGCTGCGTTACTTTGGAGGTTGTTAACTACTGAGGAGTAGAAATCTAGTACTACCAACAACACAATCCTATCTACTCGACTAGAAGATAATAGGTGTGATTTATATTACAACTGGGCTGAACTGGACAAAAAAATGCATAGGGGCTTAACCTGTTAAGAACAGAAAAATCTCCGTGATAAACAACTAAGCCCAAGGTGCTAAAGTGTTGTTGCATTTAACATGTAAATTTTTTTTTGTCCAGCTAAGACCAGTTGTAATAAAAAACACACCTAATGTGGTAGATCATTTCTAATACTGGATCGACTAGTCATCTACTCATGTGTAATCTACTACCTCCAGAGTAACGCGGCTGTTATAAGTACTACCAAAACACAATTTAACTAACCATTTCACTAACTAGTCTACAGAATTTCATTTAATCTATTACAAAATTTAGTACAAATGAGGAGAAAACTCAATGAAATATCAAAATTTCCATCAATCCATGATTTATTTATCTTTTTGTACCTCTACATATTTTCAAAAACGGGTCACTGCATATTTTTAAATTTTGTTTTTAGATATTGATCTATATTTAGTAGAATAGCCCTATTCCATTGGAGGTGGTAGTTTACTCGTGAGTAGAAATCTAGTACAACAACTACCCATTCCTATCTCTTCGGGTAGAAGATCATGTGTAAATTTTAGTACTAGATCTACTCATGAGTAAACTACCACCTCCAATGGAACGGAGCTATTATTTGAAATATAATTGTAATAGATTTTTTTTTCAATAAACCCGAGTTAAACATCACAAAGAAAATGTGTTATGAATAGCAGATAAGATTAATTAACTTATTTTGCTTAAACTGCGGACTTAGAAGTTACGATACCTTACTAAATATTTATGAATATGATGGCCCAATAATAAATTGTGAAATGAAAAACTACCAACTTTGCTTGTTGTTTTATTTATTGGATCATATTGCGTGCAGTAGATATTTAATGGGTATCTACATGGCAACTCCTTGAAGCAGTCAGAGCAACAATTATCTTCGCCTATCGCCACTGATGGTTCCATGAAATGAAGCCAACATAGGGCGCAAAACGGGGTTTGAATTCAAGCAACAAAGTGATCTCAGTCAGAACTCAGGTCGTATTAAAAAAAAACCATCTTTTATCCAAAGAGGGTACGTAACTTTCGTTGTGTTGGTGGAAAAAAGCGATTGTTTGAGTGAACACGAGGAGGAAATACTTCATGGATCTGTGGGACTTGGGAGTAACAGGAGAAATGGGGGAGTTTTTTTTTCTTTCAGCCTGACGTTTGATGGTGTTTGTAAATTTGTACGTGTACCCTCTTTTTAATGTGCAATTTGTTGTTGTTAACATCAAACTATGCCCTTTTACTGAGTTGGGTTAAAAGAAGAAGCCTTCGTTGAACATTTTAAAAGAGAGGATGTAGGTTGGAGTTGGTATCGTCGTCGTGTACGGTGGCAATGCGTAGGTAGAATGTAATAGGGTGTGTTTGCTATGTATGAAGTCTACTCTTTGTATATGAATCCTTTTGCTTATCTTTTTTAGTCGACTGCATATATTTTTTGGGTATTTTGCTTTTGTGCTTATTTTGCGTTGTTGAGTGGTTAAATTTCAAATGGAAGAGGATAGAGGAATGGAATTTTTTTTTGAAAACGGAAAAGGGAGCATAATGGGTGATGTTTTTTTTTTAATAATCTTATACTGTCTGTGTGTGAATATAAAAAAGAAAACTAGTTTTTCAACGATCTTGTGTTGGTATTGTTCAGGCAGAGGCACCCCTTTCTTTGTTGCTGCAAGCAAGGTTGTTATCTTTTGTAGGTATGAAAGAATAGTGGGAAGCACTGAAACAGGATTCATACCTATTCAACAGGCAATGGTATGAAATTGCGTCGTTTGTTTTTTGGGGTTATCCAGAGATATTTGATGAATGGAATATCTGGGTATTTTAAATAGGGCGAGTGGAATAGTTTGCCAATCGAATGATTTTAGTTAAAATAAAAGTTTTCGATTTTACGAAATTCTCGAATATGATGAAATGTCTTTTGTGAGCGAAAGTAAGATACCTACCTACCTTTATAGTTTGTAGGTACATAGTTACCTATTAAGTTGAAAATCTATTCATCGTGTGTCGTATCTATTAGAAATGCGTCTCTTCTATTTTTTGGATGGTGGTGACATTTAGCCATAGAGTACAATAGCATCCAAAACGCGTCCTAAGCGCGTCCAAAGCGCGTCCAAACGCATCCAAAACGCGTTAAAAACGCTTCCGAAACGCGTCCAAAACGCGTAAAAAACGGACCCGAAACGCGTCCAAAACGCGTCCGATAGGCGCAGGACATGTCCCGGACGTGTCCCGGACATGTCCCGGACGTGTCCCGGACATGTCCCGGACGTGTCCCGGACATGTCCCGGACGTGTCCCGGACATGTCGCGGACGTGTCCCGAACATGTCCCGGGGGTGTCATGGACATGTCCCGGGCGTGTCATGGACATGTCCCGGTCATGTCTCGGACATGTCTCGGTCATGTCCCGGACGTGTCCCGAACATGTCCCGGACATGTCCGGACATGTCCCAGACGTGTCCCGGACATGTCCTGGACGTGTCCCGGACATGTACCGGACGTGTCCCGGACATGTACCGGACGTGTCCCGGACATGTCCCGGACATGTCCCGGACGTGTCCCGGACATGTCCCAGACGTGTCCCGGACATGTCCCGGACATGTACCGGACGTGTCCCGGACATGTCCCTTACATGTCCCGGATGTGTCCCGGACGTGTCCCGGACGTGTCCCAGACGTGTCCCGGACATGTCCCGGACGTGTCCCGGACATGTCGCGGACGTGTCCCGGACGTGTCCCGGACGTGTCCCGGACGTGTCCCGGACGTGTCCCGGACGTGTCCCGGACGTGTCCCGGACGTGTCCCAGACGTGTCCCGGACATGTCCCGGACATGTCCCTTACATGTCCCGGACGTGTCCTCAACGTGTCCCGGACATGTCCCAGACATGTCCCGGACATGTCCCAGACATGTCCCGGACGTGTCCTCGACGTGTCCCGGACATGTCCCGGACATGTCCCGGACGTGTCCCGGACATGTCCCAGACGTGTCCCGGACATGTCCCGGACATGTACCGGACGTGTCCCGGACATGTCCCTAACATGTCCCGGACGTGTCCCGGACGTGTCCCGGACGTGTCCCAGACGTGTCCCGGACATGTCCCGGACGTGTCCCGGACATGTCGCGGACGTGTCCCGGACGTGTCCCAGACGTGTCCCGGACATGTCGCGGACGTGTCCCGGACGTGTCCCGGACGTGTCCCGGACGTGTCCCAGACGTGTCCCGGACATGTCCCGGACATGTCCCTTACATGTCCCGGACGTGTCCTCGACGTGTCCCGGACATGTCCCGGACATGTCCCGGACATGTCCCGGACATGTCCCGGACGTGTCCCGGACATGTCCCAGACGTGTCCCGGACATGTCCCGGACATGTACCGGACGTGTCCCGGACATGTCGCGGACGTGTCCCGGACGTGTCCCGGACGTGTCCCAGACGTGTCCCAGACGTGTCCCGGACATGTCCCGGACATGTCCCTTACATGTCCCGGACGTGTCCTCGACGTGTCCCGGACGTGTCCCGGACATGTACCGGACGTGTCCCGGACATGTCCCTTACATGTCCCGGACGTGTCCCGGACGTGTCCCGGACGTGTCCCAGACGTGTCCCGGACATGTCCCGGACGTGTCCCGGACATGTCGCGGACGTGTCCCGGACGTGTCCCGGACGTGTCCCAGACGTGTCCCGGACATGTCCCGGACATGTCCCTTACATGTCCCGGACGTGTCCTCGACGTGTCCCGGACATGTCCCAGACATGTCCCGGACGTGTCTCGGACATGTCCCGGACATGTTCCGGACGTGTCCGGGACATATCCGGGACATGTCCCTTACATGTCCCGGACGTGTCCCGGACATTTCCTCTCCACGTCCCGGACATGTTCCGGACGTGTCCCAGACGTGTATCGGACATATCCCTTACATTTCGAATGAAAACAAATTAAATTTAAAATTTGAACTGACCTCATTTGCGAAATTATCTCATTTCGGCTCTAGTGAAAACAGGCTAGCTATTTGTTAAAAAATTATGACATAAAATCTTTTTTCAAATTAACAACCTCTTAAAAATATTTTTTTTTTTCAGTGTAAAAATTGTTCTTTTTAGACTTTTTCTCAATTAATCATAATAATTCCAACGGACGTGTCCCGGACGTGTCCCGGACATGTTCCGGACATGTCCCGGACATGTTCCGCACGTGTCCCGGACATGTCCCGGACGTGTCAGGGATATGTTCCGGACATGTCCCGGACGTGTCCCGGACATGTCCCGGACGTGTCCCGGAAATGTCCGTGTCCGGGACACGTCCGGAACATGTCCGGGACACGTCCGTTGGAATTATTATGATTAATTGAGAAAAAGTCTAAAAAGAACAATTTTTACACTGAAAAAAAAAATATTTTTAAGAGGTTGTTAATTTGAAAAAAGATTTTATGTCATAATTTTTTAACAAATAGCTAGCCTGTTTTCACTAGAGCCGAAATGAGATAATTTCGCAAATGAGGTCAGTTCAAATTTTAAATTTAATTTGTTTTCATTCGAAATGTAAGGGATATGTCCGATACACGTCTGGGACACGTCCGGAACATGTTCGGGACGTGGAGAGGAAATGTCCGGGACACGTCCGGGACATGTAAGGGACATGTCCGGGATATGTCCCGGACACGTCCGGAACATGTCCGGGACATGTCCGAGACACGTCCGGGACATGTAAGGGACATGTAAGGGACATGTCCGGGACACGTCCGGGACACGTCTGGGACACGTCTGGGACATGTCCGGGACACGTCCGGGACATTCATTCGAAATGTAAGGGATATGTCCGATACACGTCTGGGACACGTCCGGAACATGTCCGGGACGTGGAGAGGAAATTTCCGGGACACGTCCGGGACATGTGAGGGACATGTACGGGATATGTCCCGGACACGTCCGGAACATGTCCGGGACATGTCCGAGACACGTCCGGGACATGTAACGGACATGTAAGGGACATGTCCGGGACACGTCTGGGACATGTCCGGGACACGTCCGGGACATGTAAGGGACATGTCCGGGACACGTCCGGGACATGTCCGGGACACGTCTGGGACACGTACGGGACACGTCGAGGACACGTCCGGGACATGTAAGGGACATGTCCGGGACATGTCCGGGACACGTCTGGGACACGTCCGGGACATGTCTGGGACATGTCCGGGACATGTCTGGGACATGTCCGGGACACGTCGAGGACACGTCCGGGACATGTAAGGGACATGTCCGGGACATGTCCGGGACACGTCTGGGACACGTCCGGGACGTGGAGAGGAAATGTCCGGGACATGTCCGGGACACGTCTGGGACACGTCCGGGACACGTCCGGGACACGTCCGGGACACGTCCGGGACATGTAAGGGACATGTCCGGGACACGTCCTGTACATGTCCGGGACATGTCCGGGACACGTCTGGGATATGTCCGGGACATGTCTGGGACATGTCCGGGACACGTCGAGGACACGTCCGGGACATGTAAGGGACATGTCCGGGACACGTCTGGGACACGTCCGGGACACGTCCGGGACGTGGAGAGGAAATGTCCGGGACATGTCCGGGACACGTCTGGGACACGTCCGGGACATGTAAGGGACATGTCCGGGACACGTCCGGGACATGTCCGGGACACGTCCGGGACATGTCCGGGACACGTCCGGGACATGTCCGGGACACGTCCGGGACATGTCCGGGACACGTCTGGGACACGTCCGGGACACGTCGTGGACACGTCCGGGACATGTAAGGGACATGTCCGGGACATGTCCGGGACACGTCTGGGACACGTCCGGGACATGTCTGGGACATGTCCGGGACATGTCTGGGACATGTCCGGGACACGTCGAGGACACGTCCGGGACATGTAAGGGACATATCCGGGACATGTCCGGGACACGTCCGGGACGTGGAGAGGAAATGTCCGGGACATGTCCGGGACACGTCTGGGACACGTCCGGGACATGTAAGGGACATGTCCGGGACACGTCCGGGACATGTCCGGGACACGTCTGGGACACGTCCGGGACACGTCGAGGACACGTCCGGGATATGTAAGGGACATGTCCGGGACATGTCCGGGACACGTCTGGGACACGTCCGGGACACGTCGAGGACACGTCCGGGACATGTAAGGGACATGTCCGGGACACGTCTGGGACACGTCCGGGACACGTCCGGGACGTGGAGAGGAATTGTCCGGGACATGTCCGGGACACGTCTGGGACACGTCCGGGACACGTCCGGGACATGTAAGGGACATGTCCGGGACACGTCCGGTACATGTCCGGGACATGTCCGGGACACGTCTGGGACATGTCCGGGACACGTCCGGGACATGTCCCGGACGTGTCCCGGACATGTCCGGGACATGTAAGGGACATGTGCGGGACATGTTCGGTACACGTCCGGGACTCGTCCGGGACACGTCCGGAACATGTCCGGGACATGTAAGGGACATTTCCTCTCCACGTCCCGGACATGTTGTGGACGTGTCCCAGACGTGTATCGGATATATCCCTTACATGTAGGGTACATGTATGGGACATATCTTTTCCCAAAAATGTCAACAGTAGAAATCTTGATCTAACGTAAAACAAAATTTTATCAATCAGTTGCTTTAAAAGAAATTTGTTTCAATTCAATAAAATTGTATCAACTTTTCCATCCCTGACCTTTCTCGTTCAAAAACTCTTTTAGGGTTGTTGACATATCTCAATGATTTTTTGACTTCTGAACAATTCGTTGGAGAAAGAAAAGTACCTATATAATGTATTAACCTCCATGACAAATCTAGGAATAATTTTCTTTAAAAAAACGTTGTTAATGATGATTCGTCATAAAGATATGATGTTTTTTTTCTTCTTTATCATCACTGCTGCCGCAATCATCCTTTGCCAATAGAATTTTTTTTTTGCTCATCTTATTTCTTGTCTTCACCCAAAACGGGACAATTTAATGTAATAGAAAATGTTAAGAAGGACGAATTTGTCATCGTTGTAGGAGACTTAGTCGCGCCGATAAAAATACTTCAACTTCAACACCATCGTCCCTCCCCACCCACGCAAACTCAAGGCGAAATGGAGTTAGTTTGCCTTTTCTGCTTGCCGCGCGGCATGACTGTGTTAGAGAACAAACCACCCTTGTTTTTCCATGTACACATAATAGTGCGACTTTTTAACCATCTCTCCACATCCGGTGTGGCGCTGGAGGCACTAAGAGTGTGATTCGAGTAGGTACACACGCGGCCGAAACGCCTACAAAACGCGTCCCAAACGGGTCGAAAACACGTTCAAAACGCGTCCAAAACGCTTCCGAAACGAGTCCGAAACGCGGTCAAAACGTGTCCAAAATGCGTCCACAACGCATCTAAAACGCGTCCGAAACGTGTCCGAAACTCTAAAAGACCCTTAATTTGTATTGTTTTGTGTTCGTAAATATCCTCGTTCTGAGTTTTCCGGTCCGGTGGAGACCTCAGCAAGATAATAATGCTTAAGCCCTGGTTAATCAGGATGCGATACAGAAATTTTTGAGATCAATCCTTTTCCTTCTCAGATTTCGGTGTTAGGCAGGGATTGGCATTTATCTCACTACTGTGGAAATCTGTACTTTTGGTCCTAGACTGCATCCACAGTGCGTTTTTATTGAATCATCAAACTCCTTTTAGTTTGCTTGAGATGAGAAGTACAGGACCTCAGTAATGAATGATCTTTTTTATGGCACATTTGCAGTGCTTCGACTGCAGCACTTTGCCTTATACTTAGAATGAGAAGTGCGGGCTCTCTTAGGGATTGACTAAATCTTGGAATGGAAGTTGTTTTCCGAATTCGAATTTTATCATAATATCTTAGATATGCCAAGGAAAATAAATTCCGAATCCATACCTTGATACGTTGAACACCTAGTATACTGGACGAAATGACTGCTGTCAATTGCAACATGATGAAATTAGTTGAAGTTTAGTTAATTTGGATCGCCAAATTTTCCGAAGAAATACCTTGTTTTGATTAAGATGTCGGGATCGTATGCTTAATATGTTGATTGATGACATTTCATCTTGTGCCGACTGTGCCCAACCATCACTTCGACCAAAATTTCTACTTGGCGTCGTTCTTCGGGTATGTTCTAACATCTCCTCAAAAAGTCTTAGCATGCTTTTTATTTGGTCACATTCTTCTATATTGAAGCATTGGTAAATGAGACTATCCAATAAGTTAAGGATCGTAATGGAAGGAAATGTAGGTTATTAAAAAGTCTATAATTGGGATAGCGACTTTCTTTCCCTTGTTTTTGAACAACAAACACCGAAGTTTACTTTGAAACCTTCTTAAAAAGACAAATTGCACGGACTTCGACAGAACGAATGTTATATAATCATCTAACAAGTAAAGTAGCTAATTAATATTTCACAATATACCCACTCACTAATCTGTACCAATCAGTGGCGTATTGAGGGGGGGGGGCTCAGGGGGCTTAAGCCCCCCCAAGCCTCCAAAAGCATGTCATTATTTAGCTTATTTCATCATAATCTACATGATTTACTGAAACTTGTTCGTAAATCTTAGAGATTTAGGGGCAGCTCAAATGATCGAGTCCCCTCCAAGTTCTGAAATGGCTGTTTGTGTTTGTTTGAGTAAGAGCCTTAGCTGACGTTGAGGGTTGGGATAATTTTTTCGGATTTTAGTCCAATTCAGAATTCTTCAAATATTTTTTTAGTATTTTGACGTCGAACTACATCACCGTTAAATTTTGCAAAACTTCTTATGCAATCTCAAAAAGCCGTATTTTATCGTCTTTAGTATACACTCCGCTTCAACTGAATAAGCACACAAATTTTCAAATTTATTTTGTCCATTTTTTCCTAAGATTGAGCTTTCATGTAACATTTGATGAAGTTTACCGTTAGCTTGTGATGTTGAGAAACCACTTTGCGTCACTCATTTCTCCGGCTCATATGGAGTCTAGAAAATTCTAAACGAATACCTTTTTGTTGCTTGTTTAAAGTTGTTTTTTTTTTTTTACTTTCAATGAGTTAAAATGATCCGTGCTGTTTATTACTCTGCGGAGTGTTGAAACACTTGCAGTAACACCAGCTTTTTGTTTGATTTTTGCCCCAGAGTCAAATGAATTGGAGGCAGATCCCAAAATTTCTAGTCGATTAACTGCTATTTTTGCCGTTTTTTACCTCAATTCATGTTTTTCCTGTACGAACTTTTATTTCTGAGGTACGAATAGGCAACACACTAAAACTCCGATCAATTTTGGTACCTATAGCAGACCCGGTCAGTACTTGTTCTTTTAACAAACTAATTTTAGCTCTGTCGACAGTATTCAAAGCTATTAATCTACTACTTTTTTTTAACTTTATTTAAATGACAAAATCTCACTTAGAACATTTCAACCTTTCATTTACGCTAATCACCTCAAAACTCTCACAAACAACAAAGATATTGACCTTTAAAGACCGTGTGTCTATTCAGTTGACGCAAAAAAAAAACTGCATTATTTCATATGGGACGCTTTGTAAGAGAACACGAAAAAAATAGCGGTACTTTGAGAATTATTCTTTCTGATTTGGTTTCTCAACATCACAAGCTAACGGTAAACATCATCAAATGTTACATGAAAGCTCAATCTTAGGAAAAAATGGACAAAATACCTTTGAAAATTTGTGTGCTTATTCAGTTGAAGTGGAGTGTATTTACTTTTTTTCAAAAATAATATTTTTCTCAAAGATATTGGAAATAGAAATTTTTGATATCTCAAAATCTTAGTGGTCAACATAATTAATGGTTTTTTTAAGCAAATTCCTGTTTGTGCTTATTATATACTAGCTAACCCCCACTCGCTTCGCTGAGTGTACTTTTTAAAAAAATAGAACCTGTTTGAAAATACATTTAAACCGAAAAAAACTCTTTTATTGTAATGAACATTAACCAATTTATTGTAATTTATGCAGTTATTGGACATTGTTGATGGAATAGCGGCACTTGATTCGGAAGGCCGAATTACACTTCAAAACAATTTTTTCAATGTAAATTCAAAAAATGAATTGATTCAAAATGTATTTCCAAGTATAAAGACAAATTACAAAAATCATACTTGGCTGAGTGAACGTTCAATAATGGCTGGTACAAATAAAAATGTTTCTGAAATCAATGCAACAATTTTAAACTAAATAAATGCACAATGTTTTGCCTACAAATCGGTGGACCTTATCACAAATGAAAGCAATGTATCAAATTACCAAACGGAGTTTTTGAATTCATTGCATATACCAGGACTATAATGTATCAAAAAGCCTTGCCATATTATTAGGCCCAAGCGAAAAAATACAATTTTTTGGTTCATGCTGCTGAATTTTTAATGTTTTTGTCGAAATGTCTTTAATTTTTTTTATCCCATTTACCTGCCCTTATCATGTAGATACGGATTGCCTTAAAAAAAAGTCAAAGAATTCATACTTTTTGATACAAAATAACGTACATAAGGGATAAGCTCCAAAAGACGTTTCCTATGGAATTCATACCGGGAGAATTATCAGACCGGTCCAATACTTGAATTTGTATATCGAGGAATAACGTGACATTCTTAACTTTATGGTAAGGACCCAGTCTTGCATAGATATATATGCTTCGAGTCTCGCCTATTCTGAAATCGTAGAATCAAAACGTTCCCAAGCTCCTTTTGTTTTGGTCTGGCGTTTTCCACTATATAAAAAGAACCTCATCCTTTTCCTGAAATAGCAGCACAGCCAATAATGATCAGAGGATGTTTTTTTATTTGATTAACGTACTTGCCTGGTCTTATACGAAAAAAAAAACTACTCCAAATCTTAGAAAATTACGTACTATCCAGACGATCAGAGCTTCTATGTTTATGCAAAATGCGATCCTTGCCATTAAAGTTAAGCATGTCACGTTATTCCTCGGTACAAAAAAATTAAGTATTAGACCGGTCTGGTAATTATCCGGGCGTGAATTCCATAGGAAACGTCTTTTAGACCTTATCCTCTATTGTACGTTATTTTGTATCAAAAAGTATGAATTCTTTGACTTTTTTTAAGTCAATCCGTATCTACATGATAAGTGCAAGTAAATGGGACAAATAAAATTCAAGATATTTCGACAAAAACTTTGAAAATTCAGCAACATGGACCAAAAAATTGTATTTTGTTCGATTGGCCCTAATAATATTGCAAGGTACTGTAGGTGTTTCATTAACCTGCATATTCAAAGGCATATACTTCGGGAATTGGTTTGCACAAATATTCTTAATTCAACGCAATTGTATTGCCTTCCGCGTAGTATTTCTTGATCAAGAACATCTTGCTCTTCACGATTTGGAGCAACCAATCCTAATTGTGCCAATGCTTTATTCGCATATACATTTTTTCATTTGTGTAATCCAAATGTGGATTTAATGTCACACGGCGCATTCGGTGTATCTAATCCTAATCACGGAAATTATGCTAAAGTTCGAGTGGATTTGGAGGATTAGATGCGATTATAAAACTGAGAACAATATGATGTGGCGAAGACAAAACAAATGCACCAGGAGGAGTTGAGTCCCAATGAGTGTCTGCTTCAAGCAAATTCAAACGTTGAGAGGCATCACAGACATACTATAAACAATAATAACACTGGTTAACAAAATTAAACTTTTTTTTGTTGCCGAAACAAAAATATACTTTTCTGAAGGTTTTCGGTGTGCTGAATTCGAATCCGAAGTCAAAAAAAAAATTAATCAGCTTCCGTTTTTGAAATATTACCGTTAGAAAATACAGCACTTCGGACCTTATTCTTTTATATATGGAAAATTGTTTAAGCATATTTAGTAACGGTTTTTATAAAAACTATTTACCACCTTTTAAAATCTGTTTAAATCTTTCCCATATCTTTTTTCTGCCCGAGATATCCTCAGTTGTTTGGTATTTTTATAAATTTTATAACGTCATTATCTTCTTTATGATATATGAAGCCAAACCCACTGACTTCAGTTTAAGATATCTCGGGCAATACAAAAGATATTGAAAAGATTTAAACAGGTATCGAAAGATGAAAAACAGTTCTTATAGAAACCGTTACTATATATGCTCAAACAATTTTCCTTATACAAAAGAATAATATCCGAAGAACTCAAAAAAACGTTTTTTTTGCATTTTCTAACGGTAATATCTCAAAAACGGAAGCTGATTGGTTGTTTTTGACTTCGGATTCGAGCTCAGCACACCGAAAACCTTCAGAAAAGTATATTTTTGTTTCGGCAACAAAACACTTGTAAACCAGTGTAATTATTTTGAAAGCCTGTCTAAATATATTTTTTTACAAATAAAGCTTAGTTAAACTTTTTAAAAAGCAAGAGTGTTTTTTCACTCGTACAAATTGACAGCTATGTGAAAGTGGGAGAACAGGTATTATTTTTTTTTGATACAAACCATCTACATATTAATACCTTTCAAACAAACAAAAAATTACCAAAATCGGACCAGCCAAACGCGAGTTTATCGGCCACACACACTTAACGAACTCATTTTTATATATAAGATTATGATAAAGTAGTGGAGTAACTAAAGCTCAAAAATTGGCAATATTAGGGAACCCGGCCGAACAGCTTAGATTTTGATGATCTTTTTTTTCAAACGTCGGTAATTAAAAATACTTTAAAGTCTATAGATTAAAAATTGCCGGTGTTGCCGTTTTGATTTTTAAATTTAATTGAAGATTTTTGTGAACAAAAACAAATTTTTTTCAAATTTTTTTCTTAAATTTCATAAATTAATTGATGCCAAAAGATTGTCTAGGAAATTCAAGGAAAAAAAAATATATGGGAGTGAGGGACAATCTTCCATAGGTCAAGCGAAAGATGCAATTTTCTTATTAATTGACTTCAAACACAAAAAAAAATATTTGAACACAACGGCAACACCTACAATATTCAAATATACATTTTTTAAAAGCTAGAAGCTTAGTCATATAAGTAAAATTAAAATTAATTTAATTGAATGAACGGCTTTTGAAAGAATGGTAATTGAACTCAGATTTTTGAAAAAAAAATTATTGAAAAAATTTTAACATGTCGTTTTTTAAACTTGGTCGTAATATAAAATGCATTTATTTTCAAATTTTTTTGGCCGCATTTATTATGATTTCAAATTGTAAAAGGAAATGTCAATATGTATTACGGTTTATGAAAAAAATTAAAAAGTATTTCATTTTCGAAGAACTTTTTTTAATAAAAGTTTTGAAAATAAAATGTAACTTATTTTTTTTTGTTAAAGTTCAACATCTAAACATAAAATTATTTTTTATTCATTTAATAACCCTTACTGTTGAAAGTTAAATAGCAAAAATTTAAAGTTCCTATTAACCACAGTCTTTGAGAAAATTAATTATTTCAATGCAAAAATTCAGTTTTAATAAAAAAAAACAATTGATATTGAAGTAATTTTTCATTTTTTTTTTCAAAAATGTGATATATTTTACCTTTTTTGCTTCGAAATTCAACTGATAATATTTATGGCCAAAAATTTTTTTAAATAAATTCATATTTTATTAGAAAAAGTTTGGAAAAAAGTAATTTTAAATTTTTCTAATAACATTTTTTTTTTTTAATTCTGAGTTTGAGGACCATTTTTTCAAAAAGTCTTGATTAAATTTAGTGGATTTAAATTTAAGAGATAAGAATGAGCTTCTGGCTTTTTAAAAATGTATTTTAAAATATTGTAGGTGTTGCCGTTGTTTTCAAAATATTTTTTTTGTGTTTGAGGTCAGAATGTTAGAAAATTGCATTTATCGCCTAAACGATGGAAGATTGTCCCTTACTGCCTTTTATATATTTTCCTTAAATTACCTAGAGAATCTTTTGCTATCATTTGTTTTATGAAATTTAAGCAAACAAAATGGTTTTGTTAAAAAAAAAATAATTTTAGTTTTAAAAAACAATACGGCAACACCGGCAATTTTTAATCTATAGACTTTAAAGTATTTTTAATTACCTACGTTTGAAAAAAAAAATCGTCAAAATCAGAGCTGTTCGGCCGGGTTCCCTAATAATTTGCTTTAGTTACTCTACTAAAGTATATATTTCGGACTAGACATCAAAAAGAATTTCATTGAAAATTAGTTTTTGATACTTTCCCGTTCTGCATTGCACTTTTTGAGCATTCTCTTGTCCATAGGGCAGTAATTTGTTCGGCATTTTTTCATTCATTTAGATTTTCTGATCCAATTCAGTTCACTTTGTTTCTGTTCGTGAATTTGATGCCTTTTTCAGTGAATCTGCAATTTTTGCACACAATATTATCGAAACTTATATTTTGATTGCTTTGTAATGTTTATTTGTTGTTAAATTAATACAAAAAGCATAAAACAAATGAGGAATGAAATTTCATAATTCATCACTGCCTCTGTGTTTGCAACCTCATTCGCTTTACACTTTACCCAACTAATTTTTCTTTCAAAATTTGCAATAATATCGCTCATGTTCTGCATTTCACTTACATATGTACATATTAAATATGTCTCCCATAATATGACTTCTTATATTTTCTTTAAAATTCTGCTTTTTTTCCATTAAAGTTGCCAGTAAAATTGCATCCATGTTCAAAGTAGCAGTAATTTTACTTTAGAAACAAAATAAAATTGGATGATCCTTCAGTTTTGACAGTTCGAAGCATTTTCGAAGTTTTCGAAATCGATCGAAGATCAATTTCACGTGAAATTGAAAAGTGATTTCAATTCACTCTCTGTTGAATTGTGGAACATGGGCATTTATATCGAAAAAAGTGATGAGTATAGATAAAAAACTAGACGTGATAGGAATAAATCTGTAAACAAAATTCGAACGAAAAAAGTGTTTTTTTTTTTAAGATTACTGAACACCTCGCTGTTTGTGTAAAAGGTTTGCGATACAAGATTTTTGAAAAAAAAAAAACACTTTTTTGAATGTAAAAAAAGGAGACAGTAGTACGAAATTGTCGAAAGCAGTAAAATGCTACAATACCACTTTCAGTACCGCAGCACAGCGCTTTTCTCTTGATCAAAGAAGAATAAAAAAAAGAGAAAAAAATTTCGTATATTCACCATTTAAAAAATTTTTCCAGCCCCCCCCAAATTTTTTTCTGGATACGCCACTGGTACCAATGCAGGAGAAACGTCTTAAGATTAAGCTTATTCGGGGAGATTATGATAACTAGGGCATATATGTACCTAAATTTGAAAGCGGTTTATTATCGAGAGGTTTAATACAATCATTTTTTGCTATGGCGGGAGAGGGTCTATCTTCACCCGTTTAGGCGGGAGGACCAATTTTTTTTTCAAAAATGACTAGAAATAAAAAAAAAATATTAAAAAACACGGCAACACTGAAGACGAATAAAGCTCCTAACGAATATCAAAGATCTTTTTTGTTCGTGGTAAAAATCTGATAAAAAAGGAGTTTTCTTATTTTTAAAGTTGCTCAAAAACTAGAAGGCATAAAAACATAGTTTTCGGTTTTTGATAGGGAATCAATTGAGGTAGTTATTTGCATAAATTAATTTTGTATTGAAATTCACAGTCCTGACAAAAATAGTATTTAAACTTATTTTTCCATAATTTTAACTTTGAAATCGATTATTTTAAAAACAATTGATTGAAATAACTTGATTTAAGAATAAGATTTTAGTTTACAATTCTAGATTTTCATTATAAATGTAATGTCGTTTTCGATTGGAATCACTCAAGGATTCACTCATACTGAAATCCAATAAAACAGTTTGAATTGCTTCCACTCAATTCTATTTTTTTTGTGTTTGTGTTTGTTTTTCTGTGAAATTTAAAATGTCAAATATGGCATAAGACTTGAAAAATAATTAATATGTGAAGAAAATAGTACCTAATATTCAACAAATTAATCGGGAATTCGTTTTGCAAAATATTTTAAAAGCTTAATTTATTTGTTTGAAAATAAATAAACAAATTAATTTCAGAAAACGAAAAAAATTTGAATGAAAAATAATAAAAAGCAATGATTGAGTGTATCTTTGACATGTGAGTATTCATGTATTAGTGCTTCTTGATTTGATTCTGATTTGAAATCAAGAAGAGAATTTCTCTTCTGAGAAGCGTTCTGGCTGTCATTTTCATGTCAATAAAACGGTTTCAGAAGTCTTCTGAATGATTCCGGACGCTTCCGGAGAGCCAATCGAAAACGACATAAGTGCTGCCGTTAGTTTTTAATAATTTTTTTTTTTGATTTTAAGACATTTTTTAGAATATTGCTTCTACCCCCTCCTAGACCCCTCCTCGAATAGCAAAAAATGATTGTATTACCAAAATCTCTCCACAAAAAACCCTTATTTGATCTCGACGCCCCAGTTTTCATAATCGTGCCACTTATTTCGAAAATAGATACATATTTGTGAGTTTAATTTCAATAAATTTAAAACAAACATACTTAAAATAAATACCTTTTTCATATTTGTGTATAGTTCTCAAAGGCAAATTAAAATATAAATCGAATATCTATCTATATCAACTCAAAACCTACTTAAATTGAAAGTTAAAACCATGACAATAATACAATGACAAGGTATCTACCCTCTTGGGACGCATAAAATGGCGCCTATTAGGTACAATTCAAAAATCACCCTATTTTGTAAAGTAGTTTTCCACCATCATCATAACTAACCAATTCTCCTATAAAAGTCTTCTCTTCTACGAAAAAAAAAAAGTAATAGGTTAGGTAGGTACATTTGATTATCGAATAAACCAACGAACGAAAAAACAACAACAACAAAAAATCACTTCAGTCACAGACCCATATCCAGACTTGAAGTAGGTGGTAGTGTAGTAGTTGTGAAGTAATAGCCATCAGAGAGGATTTTCCCCAACTAGCTAGTTATGCCACCCATTTTACATACATATATATTGACTTCACAAAATCACAATAAAAGCACTCAACAACAACAAAACACCCGGAAATGCCTCTACTTCTCAAACTCACACACCCTAGTGGCGCATTTCATAATATACAAGAGACACAACAACCCCTCATTCCATTCAAATCCATTCAATTGATTTCCAATAAAACAAAACGGAAAAAATGCGCCCGTTTAATAGTACCATACCACTCCCCATCCCCATTATTATCAATCCTGTGCGAATCATCAGATAACAAAAAAATACGAAAAAAAATGAAAATAAACGAAAATTAACAAAAAAAAAAAAGAAGGGTATTTTCTGTTCTGTAAACATCATTCATTTTGCAGAAAAAAAGCGATTTGACAAATATTATTTCTTCATTCGAAATGGAAATTCTGCTACCCACTGCCACTACTACGTATTGTGATTTCGGATTAAAAACTATTGTTGAGTTGCTCTCTCTGACTAATTTTCTAACAAAGATCCCACTTTAAGAAAATACAATCATTTTAGTCAGCTATGAATTGGTTTTTCTTTACTAATGAGCGTTATTCAGGGAAGAAGTATAATCTCAAATACAAAAATTTCTTTTTTGTAGAAAAATTGAAAGTTTAAACATTTTTTTTAAATAATTTTAATATAAAAATTGTTTTGAAATTTGTCAATACGAATGGCCAATAAAAAAAATCTGTAGTAAATTAATTCTTTAATCAACCACCCTGTCAATTTACCTTCATATCAATTTTTCGATATGAAACCATAGTTTTTAAATACCTAAAGCTTTCCTGAACGCTTCTCATTCAATTAGTTGCCGATCTGGCAACTCCGTAGTTAAATTAAGCGGCTTAACTTAACAGCAGCGTTGCAAGATCGGCAACAAATAGCCAGATCGGCCTTTTTGGCTCCCAGTTTCATGTTTTGGTTTTAAGTCCGCCCGACAAACAATTTTGGTTCTATGAAACTTTACAGATGTTATTGTTGCTTCTGTAAAGCATTATGGAAGCAAAATTGCTATAAGGGCGGGCCGAGCCATTAAACTAAGGAAATCGATTTTAATAACACAGCCACACAAAAAAAATATAAGTTCTGACCTGGGGTTGCGACTAGGTTTTTCATATAGCTTTTGAGTCGCTGACAACGAGTCCGTTTTGCCCCATCACGTCAGGTTTCCGAGAAAACCTCAAAAAATGTCACGAAAAAAAAATTGTTTTCTCTGATGTGCAAATATGTTAATCATATAGTTTTTGAATCGTTGAATCCAGATTCGAAGTCAATTTTGCCCTATCACGTCAGGTATCTGAGATATCCTCACAAAAATTTCAAAACCAAAAAAAACAAAAGTTCTTATCTGGGGTTGCGAATAAGTTTTTCATATAGTTTTTGGATCGCTTAAACCGAATCCGAGGTCTATTTTGCCGTATCACGTCATGTTTTTGAAATATCCTCAAAAAATGTCTAAACTCAAAAAAAAAAAGTTCTTATCTGACATTTTTTGAAGATATCTTAAAAACCTGGCGTGATAAGGCAAAATAAACTTTGGATTCGGCTTAAGCGACCTAAAAACTATATGATAAACCTAGTCGCAACCCCAGATAAGACTTTTTGTTTTTTTGGTTTTGAATTTTTTTGGGGATATCTCAGAAACTTGACGTGATAGGGCAAAATTGACTTCGAATCTGGATTTAGCGATCCAAAAACTATATGATTAAAATATTCGCACATCCAGATCAGAGAATTTTTTTTTTCGTGACATTTTTTGAGGTTATCTCGAAAACCTGACGTGATGGGGCAAAACGTATTCGGTTTCAGCGACCCAAAAGCTATATGAAAAACCTAGTCGCAACCCCAGGTCAGAACTTTTATTACTTGCGATATAGGTACTATAGGGCAAGTTTAGGATTCGTAAAAAAAATCGAACTCGAGATAACAATTTTACATGACATTACGATGATGGAGAATGCCAAAAAAGTGGGTCCGGCAATTCTGTCTGTCTGTCTGTCTGTCTGTCTGTCTGTGTGTCTGTCTCTATCTGGAGCTGCAGCCTAAACAAGTGAATTGATTTTCTTCAAACTTGGTAGTTAGCAGTTTTTGGTTGGTTGATTCCCTAGAGGGGAAATTGAAATTTTTTTTTATGACCAAAACTAACGGTACCTACCATATAACGGAAATAGAAAAGTTAATTTTTTTCAAAAACGGCTCTAACGATTTTGATTAAAATTTTTGTGTGTAGTACTACACATAATAGCCAACTTTTTAAATAAAAAAAATATTTTTTGTACCGTTATTAGGGATCGGGTCAAAATTCTGGCTTCAAAATTCTGCTTTTCAAAATTCTGCTTTTTTAACGAAAATTCTGTTTTTCAAAATTCTGCTTTTTTTCTATTCTGCTTTTCAAAATTCTGCTTTTTAAAATTCTGCTTTTCAAAATTCTGCCAGCATAATACTTGAACAAAAAAAATTCTGCCAATTCTGCTTTTTTTTTATGGCATATGCGCTGACTAAAGAAAAATACACCTCATTAATGTAATTCAACATTGGTACTTTCCTAAATTTTTTTTGAGTAAGTGTCGCAAATATTTTTTAAAATGCAAAGACTGACTTTCTTGCAAATAAAATCTATAACTTATTGAAACAGATGTTGTTTGATACAAGATATTCCTTTTCTTATTCAAATTTTTGAATATTCATCTTTATTTGACAAATAAAAAATTTGAATTATTTTCGGAAATGTTTAGTATTAAAAACCTTTTCTTAATATTTTCAAATTTATTCATTTATAAAACAAAAATTAATATGCACTCAAAGAATGCAAATTATGTAGGTAAGTTATCAAATAAGCAGATAATTTTTCAAGAAGATGATTTTACAGAATTTAGCAAAAAATTAAAAAAGGGCTTGGAAAATGTTAAAAAGCGCGCGCTTTTTAACATTTTCCAAACCCATTTTTAATTTTTTGCAGAATTTTGAAAAACAGAATTATGAAAAGCAGAATTTTGAAAAACAGAATTTTGAAAAACAGAATTTTGAAAAGCAGAATTTTGAAAGCAGAATTTTGTAAAGCAGAATTTTGAAAGCAGAATTTTGACAAAAGAATTTTGACCTCCGCAGAATTTTGACCCCAACCCCCGTTATTAACGGTACCTGTCATAGAACGGTTTTTTTCGTTTCTGAATATCTCGTACAACATTAACCCGATTTAAATGAAAATTTTTATACAAAAGTGTGTAAGTAAAGATAATATTAAAATTTTAGAAAATTTTCAAAAAACGCATTTTTGGTTTTTTTAAAAATATTTCAAAATTTTTTTTTGAAAAATCAATTTTTTGAAAACGAATCAATGAAAAATTTTGAAATTTAGTTTTTATGTGTAAATTAATTATTTCTTCAAAATGGCATACCAACTTTTTTTTTGAAAAATGTTAAAAAAATTTTATATATAAAAAATTATTTTTTTAAAAAACGGCTCCTACAATTTTCGAAAATTTTTTTCTAAAAATACCTTTTTATACAAGAAATAAAATTGCATATTTTTTATTTTTTTTAAGATAATTTAAAACGGAATTTAATTAATTATAAAAACAGATTTAATTTTTACTTGCGATATAGGTACTATAGAGCAAGTTTAGGATTCGTAAAAAAAATCGAACTCGAGATAACAATTTTACATGACATTACGATGATGGAGAATGCCAAAAAAGTGGGTCCGGCAATTCTGTCTGTCTGTCTGTCTGTCTGTCTGTCTGTCTGTCTGTCTGTCTGTCTGTCCGTCTGTCTCTATCTGGAGCTGCAGCCTAAACGAGTGAAGTGATTTTCTTCAAACTTGGTAGTTAGCAGTTTTTGGTGATTCCCTTGAGGGGAAATTGAAATTTTTTTTTATGACCAAAACTAACGGTACCTGCCATATAACGGAAATAGAAAAGTTAATTTTTTTCAAAAACGGCTCTAACGATTTTGATTAAAATTTTTGTGTGTAATACTACACATAAGGGCCAACTTTTTAAATAAAAAAAATATTTTTTGTACCGTTATTAACGGTACCTGTCATAGAACGGTTTTTTTCGTTTCTGAATATCTCGTACAAAATTAACCCGATTTAAATGAAAATTTTTATACAAAAGTGTGTAAGTAAAGATAATATTAAAATTTTAGAAAATTTGGTTTTTTAAAAAATATTTCAAAATTTTTTTTTGAAAAATCAATTTTTTGAAAACGGATCAATGAAAAATTTTGAAATTTAGTTTTTATATGTAAATTAATTATTTCTTCAAAATGGCATACCAACTTTTTTTTTGAAAAATGTTAAAAAAATTTTATATATAAAAAATTATTTTTTTAAAAAACGGCTCCTACAATTTTCAAAATTTTTTTTCTAAAAATACCTTTTTATACGAGAAATAAAATGGCATATTTGTTTTGTTTTGTTTTTTAAGATATTTTAAAACGGAGTTTTATTAATTATAAAAACAGATTTAATTTTTTTATACTACTTATGAAATTTCTTCAAAATATCGAATTTTAAATTTCTTGAATAAAAAGCTTTAACATTATAGTTACTTTAAGCATAAGAGCAAGTACGTGCGACCCCAGTCGTGCAATTTATTTTATACTACTTATGAAATTTCTTCAAAATATCAAATTTTAAATTTCTTGAATGAAAAGCTTTAACATTATAGTTACTTTAAGCATTAAAGCAAGTACGTGCGACCCCAGTCGTGCAATTTATTTTTTTTTTGTGTGGCTGTGTAATCGAAGGTTTTACCCAATATGATTATAGAAAATCCAATTTGGGATATATTTATAAAAGTAAAAACGAATAACCATTATCAGCTTATGAAGATTATGAAGTTGTTAGCTGCCCTCGAAGTGATGGCTATGTGAACTTGGCACCTCCAAATGCTAATTTTTTTTTTCAAACCTGACTGGTGCAATTGCCCCAAATTAGCCCAGGATAGCCCAAGATTTTTTTTCGTTGGCTCAGATTAGTTCTAAAATTATAGGTAACGGAATTATTTTTTTTATTCAGTTTAAAATTGTTGGTTTTGCACTATAGCTTAGGATAGCTCAACTTAGTTTTTATCACCATACACCACAGTGACCTTTTTAAATTTATAATTTTTTAGAAAAATTAAATCCACTGGTGTGGACATTGCGCTTTAAATTTATTTATTTGCAAATGTTAGAATTTTTACTTGATTGAATGTAGTCCATATTACATTCTAACATTCTAAAAAGTTGAGATTACAATCTGGATGATAGAGAATGCCAAAAAAGTGGGAAGTCCGCGGGTGAGACTGTTTCTGTCATAATTTTTGAAATAAGGGTGGGCTAACGAAAAAAAGTGATGTAATTTGTTGGAATTACCAAGGTTAGTTCAGTGATGTTATATGGACTATTATATTCAATCAAGTAAAAACTCTAAGTCAAATAAATAACATTTGAGGCGCAATGCCCATACCAGTGGATTTATTTTTTTAAATTATAAATTAAAAAGGTCACTGTGGTGTATACGTACTTTTTTTGTGGCGAATAAAAACTAATGCTTCCAGGGGCGTACACTCCCTTGGGGCAAGTGGGGCGGTGCCCCGGGGCCCCCGACCGACCCCAGGGCCCCCACTGCAGACAATTAAGAGAAGGAAACTGTTAGCATAAATTGAGTTACGAAGTAACCAGGGAGACAAATTATGTCATTCAGTGTAATGTATAATGCATTGGTAGCCACACAATATATGTATATTGATTTTAAAAAAAGGTTACCCCAGCGGCCCCAACAAAAATAAACTGCTTTTTTAAAAGAAAAATTATAATTTTATCTTAGGGCCCCAAAAAATATTACTTGAAAAATCTTTGCCACCACAAATAATACATTAGGGGCCCCAAAAAAGCAAAAAAATATTATTTGAGGATCCTCAAAAGTGGTTCAAAACAATCAAATGGAAAATTAAATATAAATTCAGGGGCCCCAACATAAATACATCAGGGCCCAAAATAAAAACATTACGTTATTGGTGGCATTCCGAATATTACTTAAGAACTGAGGTCCCAATACCTATTAATTCTTGGCTCCAAAAAAATTATATTATATTTTAGGGGCCTCTAAGCACTTAATTTTGAGGCTCTAAAAATAATTTTTCAGAGGCCCCAAAATAAAAAAAATTATGTCTGATGATGGAAAATAAAATATGTATTTATTACTTCAGAACAGAGGGCCCAAGAACTATCAATTCTTAGCTAAAAAATTTTTATTTTAGGGGTCTCTAAATATTTAATTTTGAGGGCCCCTAGTACAAGTGTTTACTACTTTTATGAGAGACATTTTAAGTAAGTATAGCAAAGTGCATTACGAACATATTAAAGCATTAAAATAAACCTAAAAATAAATAAGCCATACAAAAAAAAACGTATGGCGTATACGTAATTTTTTTTTGTAACTAAAGGGCCCCCAAATATCAAAGGGGCCCCAAAATTTAGTCTTACCCCGGGGCCCCGGCGACTCAACGTACGCCACTGAATGCTTCTATAATTTTTAACGAACCACAGTGTAAAACCACTAATTTTTACACTGAATAAATTTTTTTTTTTTTATTTTTGAGGTGAAAAAAAATTATTCCGTTATAATTTGAAAACTAAGGGTGGGCTAGCAAAATAAAATCTTGGCCTATTCTGGGCTAACCTTGTGCAATCTAAATAAGAGGACATAAAAACATATGGTTTTCAGTGTTTAAAAGGAAACCAATTAAGGCAGTTTTCTGTATCAGAAAATTTTGTATTGAAATTAACGGTCCTGACAAAAATAGTACTCAATGTGTTTTTTCCTCAATTTTAACTTTGAAATCGATTATTTCAAAAAACTATTGAAATAACTTGATTTAAAAATTATAATAAAGCGTGACTTGTGACTTTTGAAAAAGGTATAATTCATAACTGTGAGTGTTGCCGTTGTTTTTTAATAAGTAAATTACAGTGCAGTTCAGTGAAACTAATTCAGTTTTTCTTGACCTAAGCGGTTTTTGATTGTAGCCACACAAATGAATACTTACAAGTTGTTAGTTGTGTAAATGGGAAATAATAGTTTTTTTTTTCTCAATTCCCTATTTTAGCGACGCGACTTTTAGTTTGTTTATATTTTCTATATATACTAAATTGGCAGTTAGAGCAACGTGTGGGTAGACCACTCTAAGTGCTAGCAAAAAGTATGATTTTAAGGATTCGTTTTTTTAAATTGAAAGAAACGTGTTAGCAAAACAAAAAGTGAAAATACAAAAATATTCGTAAATAATATATTTATTTATGTACCTTCTTATTATATCAATAAAGTGGGAACACTTTTTACCTTCTCTCTGTAAAAAATAGGAGAGGAGTTTGTTGTCATCCCAATAGGGAGTGATAAGGGCGCATGACATTGGAAATGGAAAGAAGGTGGCTTTTCTTTCTTTGGGTAGAACTGTGTTAAGAAAATATAAATACAAATTTCCCACTTTGCCTCACTACCACCCTAATTACAAAAATAACATTTTTTTTCTAGGAATATGAACAAAACAAAATTAGGTATTTACTGAAGGTAAAAAAAAAAACAGAATTTAATTAACTTATAGTTAAGGGTAGTTAATCTGGAATGCAGCCAGGTAGGAACCATCATGAGCATAATCTAATACACACAGTCCATTTTATGACCCTGCATATTACTCTCCTACCCCTCCAAAATACCTACACACAAATGCATTTTCAGGTAGGGATGAAAAAGTGTTAACGAACAAAAAAAAAAAAAAATGCTTAATTGCAATGTAGATCCGAAAAATCAATAATTCTGTTGGACTTTTACTTTTTTTTTTTACATTTCATGGAAAATTGTCTTACCATTATCAATAAATACATTTTCCCTGATTTATAATTCAAAACGGCTTTCAATTGATAAAAATAAATCCCCCTTCTCCAAAATCCTTGAAGACGTAGACAAACGACGACGACGTCTCTGAAAAAAATCGTTTTTTCTCTTTTTTTTTTTTTTGCAACAATTTTTCACTGAACACACTTTTTTTTTAAGTTTAAACGAAAAAAAGCATTCAACTAAAAAAACTTCTTTTGTTATGTTTTTTAAACAAACAAAAAAAAAAAAAATGGCAACCGGAAGCTTAATAAAATTATAAATAAACAACACAATTTTGTGTTTTCTTATTAATTTTATATATATTTTTCTTTTACTATGAAAATGCCAAGGAAGAGGAGGAAAAATATATTTCAATTTTCGCGTCAATGAACGACAACGACAACGACCCGCACTTGACGTTTTTCCCGACGACTGTGTCGGGCAGAAGCAATAGCAGGCAGAAGTACCAGCAGCAGGCAGAGTATTGGGGAAAAATTTTATTTGTTTCAGTCATGGAAAATCGATCAATAAAATAATCGGAGCGGGAGCTCTATTTTGTGTGTGGAGTTTCGTTTCGAACGAAATTTTTGCTAGGTTTTTCCTCCCTTTTTTCTAGCCATATATATTTTGTTTTGTTTTAGTGGGCGAAGAAATGAGATGGAGATGCACTCTCCAAACCAAAATGATGACGACACACGACGACGATGATGGGGACGACAGCACGACACCGAAAAAACCGTGGAAAAATAGATGCGATACTGTCTGTCCTCCTAAACCCCACACAATGGCATATTATATAAAATAGAATGAGTGAGATGGCTTGAATTGAAGTGATGGGGAGCAATGGGTGTGTGTGAAAAGCGCGCAAAAATTTTCTGAAAATTCTTCTCATGGCCCATGGGGAGATAATGTGGGGTATTGTTTATGCGTGATTTCGATTGAGACTGAGTCTGTGTTGTGAGAGGAGGAAAATGCATTCTCATTTTCACTCATTCACCAGGAAAAGTGACATGCAACGACATCTGTTGATGAGAAATAATGAAGTATTCAAGACATCAATCATGTTGCTATAATTGCTGATATAATGTGCGATATGGTTTGAGAAGCGATGTAGTCAATACACACACCATGCATAGTGAAGTAATGACATGAACCATATAAAACATGGCGAATTCGTGCGTTCATTTAACGGCGAAATGAATTTTATCGAATAAATGAACCGGAAACGAAGAATATTTTTTATATTGCTTTTACTTTTATTTCAGTAGTTTGCCGTGTAAACGGTTTGGACTGAATTCAAATTTCAATTTAAAATTGGTTGTTTTTTTATAGTAGGTTTTGTTTTTTAACTCTTTGACTGTTCTTATTTTGCTTTCTGTTTTGTATTTGTGTTTTAAAAATGTAAGTTCGATGAAATAAAATAGAAATTGAGTATTTTATACAAAAAGTAGAAAGAATAAACTCGAGGAAAAAGGGCAAGTCATTTAAAAAGAAATGCGTTTAAATAAAAATGAAAGAGTTTTGTTTGTTCAAGGCCGAACAAATTTGTAATTTCGGCACTGAAATTGTGATTCTGTAGATTGAACACGCCCATTCTCTTATTAATAGCCACGGTCCTTGCGAGGTGATAGACTACTCATGAGTAGAAATCTAGTACAGTATTTATCGCTTATAAGAAACACGCTTATAAGAAAACCTCGCTTAAAAGAAACTCGAACAAAAGCACCGTGTACTTTACCATATATTTTAATGTTGAATTATGTGTTTATAAGAAACACGTTTATAAGAAAAACACTGATAAAAGAAACATTTTTCAAACCACAAACTTTCTTCCTCACACATAAAGTTGGTTGGATTTAAGAAACTTTCAAAAAAATCACGAAACTAAAAAAACATGAACCCTTAAGAAAAATTAAAAGCAACCTGTGCAAATGTCATTTGAGCAGTGTTGCCAATAGATTTATCTGCATTTTGCAGATTTTTAACCTATTCCCAGACTTTTGAGAACTATAAATCTGCAGTGCAGATTTTATCTGCAGCTGAAACTTAACCTTTAAAAGACAAAAAAGGATAACATTCCAAAAACTCCAGTAAAATGTCAATTAAATTAAAGCCAAGGACTAACTAAAACATCATTTATTTTGCCAAAAACTACCTACAATTTTTCCTATTTAAATAATACAGTTGTCAAATCACCTGGAGTTTTTTCATAACGTTCAGTACATTTTTGATTTTATATTAGAAAAAGCCCAACAATACAATAAAGCCACACTTTCAGGGAAGAAACTAATGATACAAATTTATCAATTCAAGCGAGGAAAATTACTCTCGAAGTAATTTTTTTAGTTGAAACCAGTTCGAAAACTTTTTCAATGGGAGTCTCCCAAATTTTAAGAAATCTGCATTGCAGGTTTTTTTCGTCATTTTTGCAGATTTTTCCAAATATATTCATGGCGACACTGTTTGAGTTTGACATTATTTGAAGATGATTTCAGTTCAGTGTTCAATTTGTTATTTGTTGTGTTTGTGTTCTTTATATCCCTGCTGTGTTTGCCTTTGCTAAAAATGTTGCGAAATAATGGCTGTGTTCCTTTGGGCTTTTTAGTGCATCTGAATCCATTCAAAGACCTTTTTTCTATTGGAGAAATGGTGTTGAATACAACCAGAACTACTTAGCAGTAGATACTTCAGGCCAAAGGAACACAGCTAATATTTCACTTAAAACTAAATTGATACATAATCCTTGAATAAATTAAATCGGGAAAAAATAGAAAAGAAATCTGTGAAAAAAATATAAAATAGCTACATTCTATGTAGTTATATAATTGGATTGAATATTTAGGCGAGGATAAGTTTGTGGTACTACTGGGTAGGTATATTTGTATAAGAAACTTGTTTCTTATATCCGTATAAGAAACTTGTTTCTTATATCCGTATAAGAAACTTGTTTCTTATATCCGTTCTAAGAATATAAGAAACACTCGGTTTTAAGAAACAAATATTGTGCAATTTTGGAGTTTCTTATAAGCGTTATGTACTGTACACAGCTAGACATTAGGTATGTTCGTTGTTCCCCGCTCCAGGGCACTCTGAATCATGTCAATCAGCTGTCAAAAAAATCAGAGTTTCTCGGGTTTTATTTTACATCGAACACCTTAAAGCTTTAGTTTCATCAGCTGATTTCTGTTTTGACATTTTTTTTATTTAGTTTCTTATTTCATGAATTTCGTGAAAAATCTCATATTTACCACACAAATTTTGTATCCACAAACGACAAATCACTTTTTTCACTCCAAATAATTTTTGAAGTTATACTTCTTATGGGAGGGTGAGTATGAAAATTTACTTTTTGACAAGAATGTCAAAGGGATTATGACGCGATCACCCTGGGTAGCAGGGCTGTCGTTTCACCTTTAGAGTAAGCAGTACTTTAGTATTTAAAAATGCAGTACGCCGCAGTACGGCAAACATAAAACACACAACACTTTGCAAGTTACATGTTTCATGTGGCAAGTTGCATGTGGCAAGTTGTATGTGGCAAGTTGCATGTGGCAAGTTGCATGTGGCAAGTTGTATGTGGCAAGTTGCTTGTGACAAGTTGCATGTGGCAAGCTGCATGTGGCAAGTTGCGTGTGGCAAGTTGCATGTGGGAAGTTGCATGTGACAAGTTGCATGTGGTAATTTCCATGTGGCAAGTTGCCAGAGTTGCAAAAAGCTCACATTTCAGCTCAGCTCACAGCTCAGCTCAAATTTGAGCTAGCTCACTTTTGAGCTAGGTACCATAGCTCAGCTCATTTGAGCTGAGCTGAAAGTGAGCTGAGCTGAAAGTGAGCTGAGCTGAAAGTGAGCTGAGCTGAAAGTGAGCGCCCCAACTTCCAACGCCTATATCTCGAAATTTTGAAGAAAATGAAAAAAAAATTTTTGATGCCAAAAGGTAGCGGGGACTCTAACCTACATTTGGGTACAACTCTCATCCCTGTAGGTCCACGCGTTCTCAAACCGGGAGAACTTAAAAGTAAAAAAAAAAGTAGGCACGATTCTGAATAAATAGGCATGATGTGGCGGTTTAACATGGAAGGCGATTTTTTAAAAATCTGATAATGTGCAAAGCGTAGGCCCATGACACAAGCTATCATTTAGCATCACTCCCAAAAATTGCTCTCAAGCGGTTTAGCTTCCAGGAGCGTTCAAAGATACGGGGATTTTTCGAAAAAAAATTTTACCCCAACTTTCAAACGCGATTTTCTCGGTATTTTGAAAAAAATCGAAAAACCGGACTACACCACTATCGGGTAGCTGAGAATATAACCTTTCATATGGCACCACTCCCCTGTCTCTAGATCAAAGCGTTCCAACGCCTATATCGCTGAATTTTGAAGAAAATGAAAATAAAATTTTTGATGCCAAAAGGTAGCGGGGACTCAAACCTACATTTGGGTACAACTCCCATCCCTGTAGGTCCAAGCGTTCTCAAACCGGGAGAACTTAAAAGTAAAAAAAAAATAGGCACGATTCTGAAAAAATAGGCATGATGTGGCGGTTTAACATGAAAGGCAATTTTTTAAAAATCTGACAATGTGCAAAGCGTAGGCCCATGACACAAGCTATCATTTAGCATCACTCCCAAAAATTGCTCTCAAGCGGTTTAGCTTCCAGGAGCGTTCAAAGATACGGGGATTTTTCGAAAAAAAATTTTACCCCAACTTTCAAACGCGATTTTCTCGGAATTTTGAAAAAAATCGAAAAACCGGATTGTACCGGAATTTTTTTTAAGATAAAAAGAGAAATATTTTACTAAAAAAATAGAAATATATTTACCATTAAAAAAACCAAGAGAAAAGATCACGAAAAATTATCTGTCTTATTTATAAAAATATCCATGTGTTAAAATAATTCCATTAATAACTAGAACCAAACATCTTAAGCTATGGTGTTTTATAAAAGTTTAAAATATCTTCATATTTCATTGTACTTTCCAAATAAAAATCAATGTATCCTCTCACCCATCACAGCTCAGCTCAGCTCACTTTACCTTAGCTCACCCAAGAGCTCAGCTCAGCTCACCGACAGCTCAGCTCACCCAACGGCTCAGCTCAACCATCAGCTCAGCTCAAATGAGCTGAGCTATGGTACAAAGCTCAAAAGTGAGCTAGCTCAAAATTTGAGCTGAGCTGTGAGCTGAGCTCAGCTAACTTTTGAGCTTTGTGGCAACCCTGCAAGTTCCATATTGCTACTACTAGTGCTGAAGCACACACAATTCTCATAAAATTACCATATCGCACATTTTATGAGCAACTCATTTACTTTCGTTAACCATATACCGTACGTTCTGAACCGCACAACATGAGTAAATTTCACAGAATAAATTGAAAACATGGACGCAAGGAGGATGAAAGAATTAATTTATTGTTCACTTGATAAAAATGTAAAAAAAAACGAATTGTGGATTAATTAATTTAATAATAGAAGTTAAAAATATCAAATGAAATTCATTTACATATACCGAATGAGAAGTATAACTTCAGTCGCGTGTACATGTGTACACACACTCTTTTTTTTTTCTTAAATGATAAACAGCTGATTTGATTTTTATAACTCGAGTTATCAGATCTGAATTCCGCGCTCTGACAAAATACCCAGAGTTGTTCAGGGTGCGTTCAGAGCGAACATCGAACACAGAAGAAATAACTCTGGTTGAAAAAGGAGCTACAAAAAACGCTTGACGACGAATTCTGAGCGACCCAGAGTGCCCTAGAGCTCACAACGCAACGTACAAACCTATTGCTATCACCTCGAGTAGAAGATCATGTGTTAATTGTAGTTATAGATCTACTCATGAGTAAACTACCACCTCCAAAGGAACAGGTCTAATATGACAGTTGTCAGTTCGCCATGTTGACATCTGATACGCTAGGTGTGTTTGAAATTTTGGTGATGACTTTTTTAAACTTTAAGAAAATGCAATGTTTTGTTTTCATTGCAATAGTGAGTTGGATAGATGCATATGTTGAGCGACATGACAACAAGGCGAAATGGCAACTTAGCGACATGTTTTATGAAATAAATTTTGAAAAATTAATTTTTAAAATCAAACTTTTGAACAAAAATTGAAAAAAATAATTTCGATCTAATTTTTTTCCAAATTGTATGCAATGTACATGTAGTACCTACTTATTTACATTTCATGTCTGCGCATCTTTAAAGAATTTGAAAGCAAATCCAGTTCTAATAGTTTGATTCCTTCTGTCCTTTTAAAGTTTCTGCTAGTTTTTTTGACAGCTCTTAAATTCTTATTCATAAAATAAGTTATGAAAGTCATAAAGCTTAAAAGATATGTATGTAAATCAATATTCTCAATTTAAAACCAAGGACAAATATGAAAACTTTCGTTACACACTACACTCTTATCGAACTTGAAAATGCCAATCACCCATACTCCAAAAATACCATCAATCACATAAATTCCAATTCAAATTTAAATTAATCCCTGGATAATATTTCATTTTCAATTTCCTTCATATCTAGAATTTTTCAAGAGTATCATAATACAACTTATCTTGTCTCTATAAGTACCCTCGCATGCTGACATATACAAATACATTCACAAATTTATACATACATCCCGATCCCGGTCCTATAATATTTCAACTAAAATAAGTTTTCATTTCTTAAGAATAACTTTGAAGGGGACTTTATTCTCATAGTGTATTACGTGTGTACAGAGATGTGCTATGTCTCCTATATAACAATGAAAGAACGCATCAAAGCCAAAAATCTTTCTTTAACAAAAAACTTTCTCTCTCAACATCTTCTTCAGACAGATTTTGTTTGGCGCGTTAGTTCGTTTTGTTCGGTCTGTTCCGGATATTCGAAACTAAAATTTGTTGTTGTGAATATAATTATTATAAGTACCTATATGAAGGGGTTTGGAGATTTGGCTGTGGTTGGATAAGGAATATATGTAATTTTAAACTCTTCTTTTTTAATTTTTCTTTTTTGTTCTTTTTAAGAAAAAAATTAAACTTAAAAAAAAATAAACCAAACAAAAGCCTTGTACACATTTAAGTGAGCAAATTTTTTATCATTTTGTTTGACATCATCTGTATCACACCGATACATATAGGCAGTTGAAAGGAAAAAATGTGGTTCTAGATAATTAAAGAATACCAAAAAAGTAGCCAAACAAACTTTAATGACAGTCGCCGCATTCTTTTGAAGTTGGTAGACTACTCAAGAATAAATGATTGGTAGATCTATTACTGAAATAATTTAACACATGATCTTCTGCTCAAGTAGTTAGGAAGCGTTGTTGGTAGTACTAGATTTTTCTACTCGTGAGTAGTCTACCAACTCAAAAAGGAACGCGGCTAGAATGTTAAGTAATCAAACATCACAGTACACATAATAAGGTAATATATTCCGAACGTTGTCAAAATTTGTTTGTCAAAAATGGGCACCAATCTGTCAGGTCAGCCTTTAATTTTTATATTTCAATCGCAGTAAACAGGAAATTTGTTTTTGTTTTAATTTATAAAATGTCATTTAAAAATATTATAAATTGAAAAATAACAAATTTTCTTCGTGTTTCATCGCGGAAAATGGTAAATAATTGTTTAAAAATTAGTGGTGTGCGTGTTTTATCGGTTTTTGTGCGTTTTTCGTCGGTATTTAAACAAACATAAGAATTCGGTAGCTGACATTGGTCGCCAAAGTGTCATGTATTGACAATCTGGCGACCAATGTCAGTTCGGAATATATTACCTTTTTATGTGTACTGTGATCAAACATGACTAAAAAAAAGCATAAAAGTCTGTTTGATAAAGTTTTTATAAACTGTTCGGAACTGAATACTACTTATAGAATTTCGTTAGCCCTAGTCCTATTAGTCGGTTTACTAGCGATTTTCAGTGCAAAATACTTTCAACGAAATCATTTCAATCCACTCGGGCAAAAGAGCACAAGGTGTTATAGTAGTAAATGTACTAGATTATCTACTCATGACCAGATAAACTTCAACCTCCAAAGGAACACGATGTTGATGTACTTTTTTGTTCCAAACTTAAGTTTTAATGTTCAATATGACATTCTTAAGGACATTTTAGAGTTTGATTTACTGCACTTGGTTTTGAGCCAGTCCCAGAAAAGTGTTTGATGAATACTGTCAAAGGGTATTTCTGACGTTTCTCATGAAACTGTTCTGTCCGAGGTGCCTTTCAATTAAGTACCTTGCTCGATTTTCAACTCGAGAGTTTATCAACTTTCAGTTTTCTCAACTTCCAGAAAAAGTAGAAGTTGGGCAAGCAAACTTGAGATTTTGCATATCAAATTTCATGTTTTATTCTAAATTTTTGTTTTAAACAATTTATGGTGGTAAAAAAAAATTATTTATGGGCAAAATGGACGTTAAATAAACTGAAATGGCTCATAAATGTTGGAAGATTTCTTTAGTTATCAAAAAAACAAATATCCTGGTGAACATCACTCATGGTTGTATTTTATATCAATATCAAAATACTAATTTCTCATATACATAAAATCATCAAATGAATCATTCACATTTCCCACCGTTTTGTATTTACACACATAATAATATAACTTCAGAGATTTTGTTGTCAAACGGCACATCCAAACTTTTGCAAAAAAGAAAATTATTTGCTTAAAATTCCAAAAAAATAAAAAAAAGATAAAGTTAAATACCGATTTTTAATTATTGTTAACACAAATTTTACATTTTGAACACAAAAAATGCACAAAATATAAAAAAAAACTTCGATATAACTGACTGAATTGGCAGTATTTGTTTTAGCTGTCAGAAATATCCTAGGTATATTTTTAAAACTGAAAGTTAGTCAACTTTTGTTTTATTAATTCGAGAGTTAAAAAACAAACAGTAAACAAAATAAATCCTCAACTTTTGTTTTAACTCTCGAGTTGAAGTCAACTTTCAAGCTCGTTAACTTGCGAGTTTGCTAGAAGTTGAGCAATAGTGAACAAAACGGCCCCTTAGACTCCCTGAAAATAGAAATTCTAATTCGTTCTCAACAAATACAAACAATTATTTAAAACCGTAAGGTTTATTCTTATTATAACGGTAAATTTATTCTTTATTGTTGTGTATAAAGTTAAAAAAAGGCAACTGTATATTAACTTATCTAAAAAAATTAAAATTAAAAAAAAAATGTTGTTCTTGGAAGGATTCCCAGCGCTCTCTTCTCTCCTGAAGTGTTTTTCTTATTGACAAATGTCTACTTTCTTGTTTCTTTAAAATTCAACTGTCATTATGCCAGCTTAGACAACAATTCGTCGTAAAATGGCTGCCATAACAATAACTGTCAAACTAGCCAAAATCTTTCCCACACCACTGTTACAACCCAAATTCTGAACTGTCACTTGGAATCGCACTTGATCTGGATACTGGCAGGCATTGTCCATACATGAAGCCTGACTGTTATACGAAGATGTCGATTGTACAGATATATAAAGTGGTGGGCAACTATGTATGGAATAGTATCCATTGCATGCATTTGACAGGTCATATGTCATACTGCTACCGGTACTTGTCAGTTGTTTACACGTAACATCACTCTGTCCATTGGATGATGTAGTTGCATTTTGCATGGGACGTGCCGTATAACGAGATGTACAAACTGTCAATGTTGTTCCACTTGCTCCATTTACACTAACTTGTCGATTAGCTCCGGCAGTGTAGAAATAATTTGGCATCAAGCGATAGAAATTGATATAATTCGGTCGAATGTATTGATACATTTGATCTTGTCCCCAAGTTGAGGTATACCATGATGATCCACAACGTGGATTTATAATGCGACGTTGCACTGTAAATTAGTTTTATGTTAAAAAAAAGTCTTTGTTTTGAAAATGTGTGTTTTTGAAACCTACTGTCTTTGATACGCTGAACAACTGGTCTTCCCTGCGATGCAGCATTATTCTGACCTAAGCTTATTTGGAAAATATCCTTTGCTGGATCAGTAACGAATGAGTTAAATCGAATTGCTGAGCCACCAGTAAAGTAGAGGAATTTCAAATCGGGAATCTGTTCGTAGATATATTGTAGTTGAATTTGTACGTAGTTTGAGTCTCCATCATTCACGGTGGCCATATTTGGTACTAAAAGAGCGATCATTGAACGACCTCCAACTGAGTTATTTTGCTTTTGTCCATTCATAATTGTTTGAGTGAGGTTTTGTACCGATTTTAGAATGAGAGGTAGATTAAAACCAGGGCTAACTATAAGTTAAAAATATTATTAAAAAAAGGTGTAGAGTTTAAAATGACAGTAAACTTACAGGTGGATTGAGTGGAGACATTCCATTGCTGATAGACGTCACTCATGTGATTAGTAGTATTGGCAATTATTTGACCATCACCAGCACAAAGCACAGTGACAGAACTAGCATATGGTGCAACATTGATACGCTCGAGAACATAGCTGTTAAAAAAACAGATATTTTTTTTTATTAAAGAACCCTTTAAAGCTTCTTTAAAGACTTACCTGACATAATCAACAACAGTATTGTATTCCCATGAAGTATCGAGAAAAACGAACATATCTGTCATGGGTATAATTTGTTCTGAAATATCACCTGTCTGGACATTGGAAGCTTGACAGGAAATGTCATTTAAGTATTGAGCTATAAATTGGAGAAAGTCATGATTTCCGTTTCTATAAAAAAGACCATCAATCTTAATACTTACGAACATAATTACTCAATTCGTTAGCTGCTGATTGTGAAAATTGCTGAATTGCTGGTTGCTGAAGAGTAACTCTCAATTGCATTTCTGCATCCAACACTTGAGCGAAAGCTGCTGTCTGACTAGCCATATCTGTAGCTTGGGTTAATGTATTAAACTGTTGTTGCCGATTACACGCTTTGATGCCCGAACTAAGAACCCCACCCAAAGAGTAGTACATGGAAAGCAATTGACTCAATTTCATGCCTGAAGCTTGATTTTTCCAATCATTTATATTCATGGCCATAATGAGCCCATCTAAATCTCCACGAATTTCAGGATCAGTCATTTCAAGATTGTCCCTTCTGGACATAAAATACCATTTTGCCATCACTGTGTCGTTCCATGCTCCACCGGCTCCTACAGAAGCACTACTCGATGGAGACATTGGTACTTGAACTAGAGCGACTTCTGACAGGTCACCTGCCAAAGTTGCAGCCCATCGGTTGTCAATCGAAAGGGTACTCTGTCGACCTCCGTATTGACCAGGACGTCGCGATAGCGCTAACAATGTTTTGAGCTGTATGCTTTGTGGTTGGTAACCTGCTGCAATTCCAGCTATTAAATTGCCAGCACTGACAGTTCCCCATGGGGTCCAAATGACACCATTCTCAACGGGACACTGGCTGACAGAGTTGTCATTTCCGTAGCTTACATCACCGTCATTAAAGTAGTCAAAGTCCATGTAGGGATTTGTTTTAGCTTTATCAGCGGTCTTAGAATTCTTGTGGGTTTCGATGAATTCAACATCAGCCAAGAAATTGGACTTGTAGGCCTTTTCGTTAGTACTTCGGACAAGACGATTCGAACGGTATTGAGACAATCGATTGCAAACGACATTTTCATCGCCACGAACTCGAAGGTTGTACGAGCTTGAGAGCATAAAATGCATCGAACAACGTTCTTGTTGCGTCAACGAAGAATTCGGGAAGGTATTGGCATTACCCTGAATTAAACGTGTCAAGAGAATACGGAATTTAGGAAACTGAAATCCAGTTGGACTGTAAGGTAGAACCCCAGGAACAGCTTGTACACCAGGAGCTCGTTGAATACCATCCTGACGGAAACGATGCAATAAAGCAACAGACAGCTGTCGTGCGTCCAAGTTAAAGTCGGGGCTATTTTCCACTTTGCGAATTAGATCGATGAGGGTGTTGATAGTTGATGGCAGTCTATTGTCACGGTTCATATAATAACTTGTGTTATAGCACTCAACCAGGGATGGTGGAATTTGTAGTTGGGCATTCTCTTGTGCCCATGTTAAAGGTGTTGCAATGGCAAGGAGGAACACCACCAAGGCTATTAAATGTTTATGCTGCATAAAATGCTGCATTGTGATGGATAATCTGAAAGTAAATGAGAATAATTTAGTTAGAAGATATTAATTGAGAAAGTGGATAGTGATGGATTGAATTGAAGGAATGAGAGATTATGGTTTGATGCATTTTAAGTTCTTTTATTATGATCATAACGACAACAATTGTGAAAATCGTTAAAAATTCATGACGAAAAAGAAGATAATTATTAAAAAGAAATAATTTAATTTCATAAAAGAATGTAACAAGACAAAGTTGCTTTAATCTTATAATGATTCATATTAAGCCTATAGTCAATACCTAGAATAATTCCTTGACTCATTTATTTTATAATCTCAGTTTAAATTTTTTTTTTAAGCAGCAGCATAATGTGCAATATTGAAAAGTGAACTTTGAATCATCATACAATTTTCCGCATTTAAAATGGTGTATTTCAATTTCCTTATCATATCTTGAGTTTAAGTTTAAATGAACTTAAAAAATATAAAGGATTCATTTCGTTGAGTCATAAAAGATTAAATAAATAGGCTATCCCATTATCACTCATACACGCACATGCACAAACTCATACATACATATACGTATACTCAATCATTGCGTTTTTCCGAAATTCCTAAAATCACTTCGAACTTTGCAACCAAATCAACCATAAATTGCAATAAAAATTAAACAACTTAGCTAACTCAGAGCACTATATCTAGTAAGTGCGTATTTACGACTACGTATACCAACGATATTGCAAAACAAACAGAACTGACGAGGAGAATGTTTAACGTGGAAAAACTGCAACCACACGCATCAGAAAGTTATCTGTCAAACTTATGAGAAATCCTACTATTGTTGGGAAAATATACAATTTCCATCAAGAGTGCTTTTAAAGTAGTAAAGTAGTAGTAGTACCGCTTAAATTAAGGTGCGATCCGCTTAATTCTATGTGGTCTGTTTTCTCCGTGCATTAAATTTAACTGAGTTTAAGTGGAATCACCTTATTTTAAGCGGATATCACCTTAATTTAAAGTGGTGAAATTTAATGTGTGCATCATCTTATTTTAAGATGTGACTTTTTTCTCCGTGTAGGTTTCGCAGAACGAAAACAGCTTCAGATCTCCTGAAAGCTCTTAATACATACACACATATATAAAAACAAAGCAGACTTCATCTATTCAGGAAGTAGAAATCAAAATAATAACAGCGTAGAATAGCGGATATCCGGGACACTACCATCAAAGGAGACTCTAAATTGAAGCAACGCTTAACTTCTCGAGAGACCGTTTCAACCAGTTGCTAAATATTGATGAAGTTACCTGGACTAACATGAGATCAAGCTAGCCAATCAGTGCAAGGTTTAAATCCAATAAAGCACCGCAGGTGATAGACTTGAGAAAGATCATTTCAAACATGCTGAAGAGGATCTGGTGTAAAGTACTCACAAAATCATTCGTAAAATTTGGTGAATGTTTTAAGTCTCTATCATTATATTTTCCCTTGCCGTGTTAATTTTCAGTATTTTTATAAAAGTCATCCATAAATTACAGATATTTCCCAACAAAAGTTAAGCATACACCACAGTGTCGTTCTTAGTTTTCGTGCATTATATGTTTTCCTCTTTAAGTTAGTTAGTTGAGAAAAAGTGTAAAAAAAGGACAATTTTTACACTTAAAAAAAAAATTTTTTATTTTTAAGAGTTTTGTAATTTGAAAAAAGGTTTTTGTCATTAGTTTTAAACTACAGAGATATTTTCACAGGCAAAAAAAATTATTTTTTTCGGTTTCTGAATTGGAAAAGAATTTTTTTGTATCCTTTAAAAAATTGTGGGATTCAGTTAAAAGAACCACAGTGAAAAACCAACGATTTTTACACTGAACAAAAAAAATATTTCTTTGTGTTTTTTTAGAACGAACCACAGCACATTGAATAATCAACACATAGCCGAAGATTTTTTAATAATGTTAATATTAATTTTTAGAGGTTTATCTAATTTTGTTTCAAAAGTATCTTTAATTTATCGATATTTTGCATGGAAACATAGAAAATATAAGATATATTTAAAACTTTTAGAATATTTGTTTTTGTATTTATTTTGAATTTTTTGAGTCCAGAAATGTATCGACAAAGTGTCAAAATAACGGATATACTAAAAGAAATATTTAGTCTTTTAAACAACACATAACAGATCATATCACCCGTTTTGTGTGAATGTTTCAAGCAGATGATTTATTGAGATGATAACAGTGAGGTTTAAGACCTTGAAATTCCATCACAATGACCAAAAATATTCATACTACGCCAAACTTTGGAGAAGACATGCAAAAACAAAATCGAAACACAAAACTCTTTATCGATTTATAAATTTCTAATGACAGCGTTAATTGAATGAAGATTTATATTTCCATGTATGATTTCAGTATCCAGGTCGTTACGCCTTATCAGAACGATGCTTCCATGTAAGAAATAATTTTTACTAATAGACTCTTTCTTAACTTACTGCACTAATACGATCAGTCAATTCCAAAGGAATATTTGTTTGTTTAAAAACTTTGAAGAAGACAGAACTCAAAACACTCAGAACTTCTACTTTTTATTTATTTGGCTGTAATTTCGATTGGTAATTAAACTAAAGTCATTGAAATACGACAATTCTTATTGTTTTGAAAACAAATGCTGGTAGTTTTTATCAGTGTGTTTTTTTCCTGTTTTTTTTGTTGGTTTGGAATATTAATATATATGGATAAATTTTTAGATGGAAAGAAAAATGGAATGTATGAAAAAAAGTGTCTGGTAGTTAGGGATTTCTATTCTTATATTTATTAAAAAATTTTAACATCGAAATTAGACTTGGTTGAAGTGAATGCCAACATCACACATCACACTTACACTAAGTATGATTCCATTGGGATACGATAGCATAGATAGATACCATAGCAATGGCTTTCCTTACCCGTTAAACTATTTTCATCGCATTTAAGTTAAGTTATCTTAAAAAATATAGAAAACTCACAATAAATCAATAAATCAAAAGAAAGAAAAAAACGATAAAGAAAGCTTTTAACACCTTACATTGTCAATAAAATCATAAAAAGTGAGTTAAGAAATTGCACAATTTACTTTGCTTTATCTGTTTGTCTCTTTAACGAAATTAAGTTTTAAAAATCTAAAAGTGTCATATTCTTTTGAAAGAAATAAATAAACAATAAACCACCAAAATTCTAGTCTACAGCTAATACTTTTGTTTTAAGCCCTTTCACCTTGCAAAGAAGAATCGAGATAGGAAATAGTAGCATTTTTTAATCAAATTACTGAAAGAGTTTTATCGTTTTAATTTCGTGTGCTATGTTTTGAACACATATTTCTTCATTAACATTTTTTTTTATCAGCATATCTCTTAAATGTTACTGATACCAACGAATAAAAGATAAAATATTTTAATACCAAATGAGGTTTTCCAAACATTGAAAACGTTTTTGGGTGGAAACACACAATAACTAAAAATCACCAAAAATCACTTAAAATTAACAACTTTTTTGATGTCCATCTACAAACATTATCTATTACTTGACCGGGCTTTCAGTGAAGTCTTTAAAAATTTTGTTATTTCAACATAATTTTTCCATTGTAGAATTTCAAGTCAAACTATGACTCATTTTCAAAAAATGTTTATCCCACTCAATTAAAAATATTACACCTTTGATACAAACACATTATTTTCAAACACACTCTAGCATTACACACACAAACTTCTTGGAATTGAGGCACTAATATGTTTAAAATGGAAGTAGGAATAAATCCATCTTATCGGGGTGGTAAACCATTCAATAATGTTTGATAAGATAAAACTTCAGCACTAATAGAGTGATTCATAGATACGAATACAAAATTGCACAACTTCTTTAATTGAGGGCAAATTTTGGTAGTAATTTGTTAGTTTTTAAATCAGACTTCTTCTTTTTTTAAATAAACTTCACTCACTTTAATGATATTCACTAATCTAGTTATTCCAAAAATATTGTTCTTTGGAATCGTTGAAAAACTCGCAAAGTTATAATTTTATTCGTTGAAAACACCTTATTCCACCTGTCGTTAAAATCGTACTAATACCTAACGAACCGCACCTAATTAGACAATGTCGGGTAAAAAGCTTTTATTTTATCTTAATAAAAGCCCTTTATTTCATAGATAAGATAAGATAATGTATAACTGTTATCTCAAAAAGGTAGACAATGTAGGTGAATTACACGATAGGACGCCTCTAAAGCAGGTGTATACGCTAACGCACCTTAACCGTTGTATTTGTCACTCTTGTATTTCTGCGAAATTACGAATTTTGAGTCTTCAGTTTGTCATTATTGTGGTATCAGTAGTTAGTTAAAAAGAGCGCATGCTCAGGAGATTTATATTTTGTTATCATTAGGTAAACATTTGATAACATGTTTTTTTTTTATTGCTCTATATTTTGATTGCGATTGTGTAAAATTTTAGTTTATTTATCTCTGTGAGAGAATGTTTAAAATAAATAAAAGAAATACATTTTAGTACCGGCTTTAAATATTTTTAAAAATATTTGATAAATATCACCTGACCTTGTGGTCATTGTATAAGATAAACAAAAAAAAAAAAAATAAGTAAAATCAATGTTGTATTTTAAATAGGTATTCATATACAAGGTATTATTCTGGTTATTGAATTTACTTGTGAAAAGGATTCTTAAATTGAATCTTAAGGTAGAAAATCTAATCAAGACATTTAATTCATTGTTAAGATTACACAAACTTTTAATTTTGTAAGGTGAGGTTACTTTTACAATTTTGTAATTTCAGATCAAATAGTGCCTAAATTTAGTGCACCAAATCCCACAATTTTTTTTTTTCATCAGGATTTTAAGTACCTTTCATGTAAATTGAGAAAAAAGCTAGTACAAAAAATATTTTTTTTTATTCGATAAACAATTTTTCTAGGTCGCTTACTTTTGGAGACACTTTGTGGCGGAATGAAAAAAAAAATTATCCAATAAATTCGCACGGAAATAAAAAAATTATTATTTTTTTATGTCTAAAATTGTAGCTTAATTAAATAATAATTAAATTTTAATTTGATGGGTAAAAATTAGTTTGACTTTTTTCAAAAATTTTAGCAGTAACGATTTTCATTTTTCCATTTATTTCCGAAAATTCCTAGTTAAATAATAAATCAAATGGCATACTTCGTTTTGCGGTCAAAATCATTTCAACTGGTGCTTAATTAATAAAAAATTATTTTTTTTTTACATTTCTTATGAAATATTTAAAAATATAAAATATACGAGTAGTTTTTTCTAAAAAGCTTTAACATTATAGCTACTTTTACCATTAGAGCAAATACGTGTATAACATAGTCGTGCATTTAACAAATTTTTTTTCTTGCCAATTTTTCTAATTTTTTTTTAAAAATGTTTACGGTCACTGGGGCGTATGTGTACTAGACTGGGCCAAAAAAATAAAATATTTTTTTTTTTGAAAGTAACTTCGAAAATCATGTTCAGGATGATGAAAAAAAAATTTGGTGAAAATTTGAGCCGTTAAAAAAAATTTTAAGAGGTCTATCATCGGTGTTTTTTATTTTTATACATGATATGATGTTTTACAACAGAACTGCTAGACGATCAAAGTAAAAAAAATTTCTGTTCATTTTTTCTTATATAAAATTAAATTTCCTACAAAAAAGATCTAATTGAAAATTTTCGTCAGACGAGCCGTATTCGAGTTATTAAGCTTTTTAAATCGAAGTGTTTTTTCAATTTGCCTGTTTCACTTTGGAATTTTGTGATGAGCAAATAAGTGAATAGAAAAATAAAACCTTGACAGATTCTTATAGGAAATTTAATTCTCTACAAAAAAGGTCTTGTAGTAATTTGCCCTAAATTGAGTTTTGAAGAAGTTATTCACGATTTAAATCGAGAAAAAAATTAAAAAATCAATTTTCAATTTCAAAATTTTCTAATTCACTGAAAATTCAATATTTTCAAATTAGCAAGATGTTTTCTTGTAGGGAATTAAACGTTCTATAAAAAATTCCTTGGCAGCAAATTAATTGCTTTAACCGTTTAGAAGATAATCGTATTCAAATCGCAAATGCATACTTGTCATAAGAAAACTATTGAAATCAGTGGGCATTGGTTTTGATACGAATATCTTCTTAACGGTTAAAGCAATTAATTTGCTGCCAAGGAACTTTTTATAGAACGTTTAATTCCCTACAAGAAAACATCTTGCTAATTTGAAAATATTGAATTTTCAGTGAATTAGAAAATTTTGAAATTGAAAATTGATTTTTTAATTTTTTTCTCGATTTAAATCGTGAATAACTTCTTCAAAACTCAATTTAGGGCAAATTACTACAAGACCTTTTTTGTAGAGAATTAAATTTCCTATAAGAATCTGTCAAGGTTTTATTTTTCTATTCACTTATTTGCTCATCACAAAATTCCAAAGTGAAACAGGCAAATTGAAAAAACACTTCGATTTAAAAAGCTTAATTACTCGAATACGGCTCGTCTGACGAAAATTTTCAATTAGATCTTTTTTGTAGGAAATTTAATTTTATATAAGAAAAAATGAACAGACATTTTTTTTACTTTGATCGTCTAGCAGTTCTGTTGTAAAACATCATGTCATGTATAAAAATAAAAAACACCGATGATAGACCTCTTAAAATTTTTTTTAACGGCTCAAATTTTCACCAAATTTTTTTTTCATCATCCTGAACATGATTTTCGAAGTTACTTTCAAAAAAAAAAATATTTTATTTTTTTGGCCCAGTCTAATGTGTACTATTTTTTTGTTGATTAATACAAAATTTTTGTTTTGCTAAACTAACAGTGAAATCATTAACATTATGAAAAGTTCAGTTGAAATTTATCATATGCAGTGCTTGTTCTTGCTGATTTTTACGGGTAAGGTTAATATTGATATACAGGCCCAACTAACAATTTTGCTTGTGAATTTTGACCCAAAGTGCTATTTTCGCACCTATGTATAGTATATAGCTGCTATACTACCTACGGTAAGAAATTAACAGTAAACGGTGATATAATTCTTCTAAAAATGTTCTCTGCAGTCTCTTACAGTGTTCTTATAGGTGAGATGAAAAATTGGCTGTAAACATTGTATGACGCTTCTCTGGAGTCCTGTATAGTGTCACACTATATTGATGTTAGTTTGAAAGTGTTTGATTTCACAGCCACACAAAAAAATATAAAAGTTCTGACCTGGGGTTGCGACTAGGTTTTTCATATAGTTTTTGGGTCGCTGAAACCGAATCCGAAGTTTATTTTGCCCCATCAAGTCAGGTTTTCGAGAAAACATCAAAAAATGTAACGAAAACAAAAAATTTTTTTCTCTGATCTGGATGTGCGAATATGTTAATCATATAGTTTTTGGATCTCTGAATCCAGATTTGGAGTCAATTTCACCCTATCACGTTCTGAGATATCCTCAAAAAAAAGTCAAAACCAAAAAAACAAAAATTCTTATCTGGAGTTGCGACTAGGTTTTTAATATAGTTTTTGGGTCGCTTAAACCGAATCCGAAGTTTATTTTGGCTTATCACGTCAGGTTTTTGAAATATCCTCAAAAAATGTCTAAACTAAAAAAAAAGACATTTTTTGAGGATATCTCAAAAACCTGACGTAATACGGCAAAATAGACTTCGGATTCGGTTTAAGCAACCCAAAAACTATATGAAAAACCTAGTCGCAACTCCAGATAAGAATTTTTGTTTTTTTGGTTTTGACATTTTTTTGAGAATTACAGTCTTTTTTTCCTTACGTTACTATTGACGTTATCTGTCAATAAATTGCACTTTATTTTTTTAAAAATGGTAAATTTTTCAGATACTCTCTGTTTCAATTTCAGTTTTTTTTACTTACATACTTCTTTTATGTTGATTGGATCTTTATAAAGTGAACCGGTTTTTAAGTTCCTAGCATTGATTTAAAGCTTTTGTTTTAAGCTTTTAAATGGTGCAATTAACATTTATGTGTGTCAATTGCATCCTCACCAATTATCGTTTTTACAGAACGCAAAGTTTGATTCTATTTTTTTGCTCCTAAGTGTAGTTAAAATATGACAAAAAAAAAAGAAACAGACAAAATTTTTGTAAAATTTAAAGTATTTTTCTTTAAAACAAATAATACCAATTAGCTTCTCGGATAAACTTGGTTTGTAAAAATAAGTTAATATTAAAATAAAAGTTAATTATTATATTCAAAACACTTTCATTTCTTTTTATTTTTCTCCACCGAACGTGTCCCGAGTGTGTCCCGAACAATTTTCGAATTATAGTTTTAGCAAAAAAATTTGTCTATTTCATATCTACCAAAACATCCAAATACTTCTCAGAATTTGCAACAAAAAACGATAAAAACAACAAAACTGTGTTCATAAAATATTCATTCACTTGTCTTACCTGCCCGTCCTATGTTCACAAAAAAAAACAGAACCTTAATGACAGGACTTTACTTTGTGAAAATTGATTTCTTTCACAAGAACCACAAGTCTGGCCTGACGCTACCCCAAACTCCTGTTCACTCATTTCGTAAAGGAAAAGTACTTAAACAAGGACTTTCTGTTTTTGTTTCTTTATAATTTTTGGCAATATTTGATTCCAATTGTAACGCAGTATTCCATCCGACTCTTTTCTCTGTTTAATGGTATACATTCTCGGTTGGTAGATAGCTAAAAAAAAAAGGATATTACGCTAGCCAAAATATTGTAGAGAGACAATCGAAAATTTGTTTCATATCCTGAATAATGTTGGATGACAAAAGAATTATTCATGATAAAACATAAAATAATATAAAAAAAATAAATGTTTGATGACAACCAACAAAAAAAAGTATTTAACAAAGGAAAGGAGTGTGAGGTGGAGTATAGAAAAATATGAATACCTACCATGGAGGTAAAAGTGGGGAACTCTTGGTCTTTTTTTTTTGGAAAAAAAAAAATTCTCAAAGGACACATTGTATTTTCACATATAAGATGACGAAGGACACTTTTTCTTCTTTTTTTTTGGAAAGAAATTTCGGCGTGGTTGCATGTGCATGAAAAAGCAGCCAGAAAACACCAGGATCAAAAGTGAAAACATTCTTCTTCCCGTTTATATATTTGGTTTTGTACTGGAACTGGCATTGGGATACATGAGCTAAGGTTAAGGATGTGCATACAATATGAGTCGCAGAAAAAAGGAAGAAAACAAAATACATACCGCATCAAATCATAAAAAAAAAAAATACAAAAAACAAAACCAAAGAACAAAAAACGAAAAGAATGTTAAACAAATGTATATCCTTGTGAACAATTGCCGAGGATTATGGATTCCGTTGTGTACATTCGGTTGACATGTCTAAATTAAGAATAATGGACCCATTGTTGCCGGATGACAATGACAACTCTCCTCACTTAGGCTCCTTCTGTATAGAGTATATGTTGTCGGTTGGTTGGTTGGTGGGGCAGAGACGCCATACAAACTGATGGTGCAGTAAATAGTCGAAAGTTGTTGGCCAAAAAAATATTGTACGTTCTTCTTTTCTTTCATTTTTTTTTCTGGAGTAATGTTTTGTAATAATAAATTAATGACACCTTACCGCAGTGAATGTTTGGTTGGAGTGGCACGCAGATTGCATGTCAAAAGAGGACATAACTGAGATTTTGTTTGAAAGAAGAGCATTGTCGTCAGTTTTTGGACATGCTCGTTTACTTAGACAATATTATGAGACAGACAGGAATTTAAAATGATTTGTAAACATTGTGGTTAGAAAGGTTGGGTTTGAAATTTAACAGAAGCTAAAATTGTTTCTTAATCTGGTCTGTAAGGTAATAGCAAATAATTTCAACCATGTGCGAGTATAATAGGTGAAGTAACACAACACAACACAAATATAAAAAGTTTGTGTTCTCAGTTTCTAGATACAAGTTTCAAGTTTCTATTTTCTAGTTTCTAGTTTCTGGTTTCTTGTTTCTTGTTTCTTGTTTCTAATTTCTAGTTTCTAGTTTCTAGTTTATAGTCTATAGTTTGTAGTTTCTAGTTTCAAGTTTCTAGTTTCTTGTTTCAAGTTTCTAGTTTGAAGTTTCTAGTCTATAGTTCCTAATGTCTAGTTTCTAGTTTCTATTTTCTAGTTTCCGGTTTATAGTTTCTGGTTTCTAGTTTTTAGTTTCTAGTTTCAGGTTTCTAGTTTTTGGTTGCTAGGATCTTATTTCTAGTTTCTAATTTCTAGTTTCTAATTTCTAGTTTCTTGTTTCTAGTTTCTAGTTTCTAGTTTCTAGTTTGTAGTCTATAGTTTGTAGTTTCTTGTTTCAAGTTTCTAGTTTCTTGTTTCAAGTTTCTAGTTTGAAGTTTCTAGTCTATAGTTCCTAATGTCTAGTTTCTAGTTTATATTTTCTATTTTCTAGTTTCCGGTTTCTAGTTGCTGGTTTCTAGTTTTTGGTTTCTAGTATCTTGTTTCTAGTTTCTAATTTCTAATTTCTAGTTTCTTGTTTCTTGTTTCTTGTTTCTAGTTTATAGTTTCTAGTTTCTAGTTTCTAGTATATAGTTTTTAGTTTTTAGTTTCTAGTTTTTTAGTTTCTAGTTTCTTGTTTTTAGTTTTATAGTTTGTAGTTTTTAGTTTGTAGTTTGCAGTTTTTAGTTTTAAGTTTGTAGTTTTTAGTTTGAAGTTTGTAGTTTTTAATTTGTAGGTTGTAGTTTGTAGTTAGCTTTTTGTAGTTTTTTGTTCAAACTTAAAGACTAAAACCATTGCTGCTAGCAGCATTATTACAGTCAAAGTTATTGATGTCTTATTATTTTTATACATATTCTTATTGAGTAATAAAAAATTAATGAAAATTAAATACAAAACATGTCTGCTTTGTAATTTTTTATTGATCCCCTTAAGGGACTTTCTAAACGATTTCAATATAACATTCCAGACCCCCTTTTATGATTCTACAAAAATCAATACAAAACACCAAAATGATCAATTAATTTCCGTTTCACTAAAACGACATAAACATTCAAATGGCATTATTCAAATTTAACTCGCGCTTGAACGCATGTAGCACAGCAATTTCGACACTTTCCAAAAACCTATAAAGCTATAATAAAGAATCCAAAAAGGACATACAATTTTTTCTTTATTATCTTCATCTTAGTGAGAGACTTCTTTATCGTTTTATTTTCTACCTCCTATCCATTACCCGCCCCCATTTGAAAAACCTATACTACATGCATAATAACACCACAATCGACAACGAACAGCAATACACGACGACGTAACACCCGCTATAGAGTGGAATGTTATATAAACTTTATGCTCCACTTTCTCTTATATCCACACGTTACATGTTACACCATCATCCGACGAGGCAGATTTTGAAAAGTGGAGCTGAATCTTCTGCCACTGACTTACATGGTGTAAGAAACAATGTGTGATAACAAGCGTTTTATCCTCGACAAAGCACGGTGGAGGCACACAAGGGTGCTGTATGGTAATCGACCGAAAATATCATCCCCATACCTCTCTCTCTCCCTCCCCCCCAAAAAAAAGCAAAAAGGATAACCATCTATATCTCCTTCCAATTTCACAAAATTGTTCTCATTTGATGTTCTACAAGAATGTGTGCTTGTTATTTTTTTTTGTTTTGTTGGTTGATGCTTGGATTAACTTGTATCCTTATTCGAGCACACCGACACACAGGATTTTCTCCACATTGACTTTAAACTTTTATACACTCTTTGTGTGGATAGGCAGTTTATTTGTTGCCAAAAAAAAAATCAGGAGGGTTGGAATTCAAGAAAAAAAAAAATAAAGAAGAACAAGTTCACCAAAAATCCTAAAACAAACATTTTTCTATGTAATCTACTACCGAAACACAAGGCAAAACCTTTTCTTTCATCAGGAGAAAAGAAGTGAAAAAAAAGGATATATGCGAAGCTTCTTTTTGTAATAATGGATGAACATGCATATTGAGTGGCATCCAAGCCACTGAATTGACTCGACTTAATATATTATGCATGTGGCAAAAGGCGTAAGGTTGGGGGTGTTTAGCCACCCTTCAGAAAAAAAGGAATAACCTCTCCCTACCGCGTTCACTTTTAATAAAAGAAAACAGAAGTTTTGCTGATTTTTCGTTGATGAAGAGGCTATATTGTATATAGCTCGCGAGTTATGTGTGTGGATAAAGATGGGAAGGGGCTGGGGGATAAACCTGGTTAGGTTATAGAGACCCCACGGATAAGTTGTTGACTTTAGCTAAAGATAACTTTTCCATCACACAAGTACGGAGGTGATACTTGGGGAGATGTGGGTTGAAGCCAAACCTCCTTCCAGAATCTATCCTTGAGTTTTCCACTTGAACTTTTACCAAGAGTGTTTCAAGAGAAATCATTGCATACAATAGGGGGTATTGTGATGGTGGTGACGATGATGGTGGGTGGTTCAGGGGGGTGCGGGTATGGACTTTATGCTACTCTTGCTGCGGTTTTGTAGTGTTGGCTAAAAAGATGAGATCCTTGTTGCATGCAACCAACAATCAACAACACACAGCTAACCCACGACGACGATGATATAGATGTGAAGTGAATTATCCTTGAAGTGATGGCCCATAGATAGAGCGAGAAATATTCTTTAGACTTTGTTTTCTGCAAACCGCCTCATCCTGTATACACTATACACTTTTCTTTCTCATAGAGAGACCATACCAAAAGAAGAGATAGGACAGGAGGTGCATACATATATTTGTGTTTGGTTTATATTATTTTTCTTTTCAAAAAAAAAAAGAAATGTTGTTACCGTTTGTTTCTCTCTTCTTCTTTTCTTTTTGAGCTATAAAGAAACAGCAGCATCACACAAATAAAAACAAGAAGTAGTAGAAGAGAAGAGAAGAACTGAAAAACACCAGAATGCGCTTGAAATAACCTCAAAAAGAAAAATAACAACAACAAAAACAACAACACGATGGAAAAAAAAAACTTTATAAATTCTAGCAGCAGCATCAACAGCAGCACTTAATAAGCAAAAGGACCGAATGAGCTCAGAAAATATCCTTGTTTTTCTTCTATTTTTTTTTATAATTTTTTTTTTTTTATTTTTGTGTGTGTATATTTTTTGTCCTGTTCAAGCTTTCAGGTTGCATTTTGCAACTTTTTGAAAAAAAAAAAAACTAACATAAAATAAAGAAAGAAACTTATGATGGAGAAAATAGAAAAAATTAGTAATTTTTTAATGATTTTGTTGTTCTGTTTGAATGGGTTGAATGAGAAACAGGACGAAGGAGGATAGGATTGGGGCAGTTTGAGTTTAGGGGACGAGGGGGAGTGATATTTTTAATGCGGGGAATGCAAATGTTGTATTTATTTTTGTTTTTTTTTTTCCCTACAAAAGAAACTCACCTGCTGACGGATATATTTTGTGCATGTTTAAGTTATTTTTTTTTTATTTCTATTTTATTCGTCTTTCTATTTATTTATATATAAAATTTTTTTTTGTAACCAAAACCGAGTGAAGTTGCTTGGGGCAACGAAAATATGAGCTGAAGAAAAAAAAAAATTGTTAAATCCTCAACAAGAGTTCCTCTCTAACGAAGGGGGGATGCTTAGCTTAACCACCAGCAACAACATTGCCTACCTATATTCGTTTGATGTGAGAGTGGATTGCAAAAACCTATATTTTTCATTGGGGTTGGCTTGATTTTTGCATATTACAGAAAAAGAAATTAACAGAGAAAAAAATGTAAAAAAAAATGGTTTGTTAATGCGAACGGGTTTTTTTTAAGTATGAGTTTGAAGGACGCTCTTGGATGGACGAAATGGACGGTTGGTTGGTTAAATAATGTGCATCCCTTGTCCGAGATGTAGAAATATGTTTTTTTTTCTATTTTTATGTTTTTTTTTTATTGTGTTCTTGACATTTTTTTTTTCGATTTGTTAATTTCTAGAAAATTTTGTATATTTAGAACGTAAGGTAAATCTTAAGAGGGGACATCATCTTCATCACGTCAGTCAGGTATGCCACTTAATGTCGAGTCTAGCGAGAGGCTTGATTATAGTATGGTTCAAGAAGGTTATGATTAGGATGATGACAGACATGGGTCTCCTTTCTAAGTATAAAAGTCTTTGTAGGTACACTCTTGAAATGAAAAAGATTTTCAATTTGGTAACAAGAAAATTTGTTGTCCTTTTAAAAGGGTTGGTACATGATAAGATAAAAAAAAAGTGCGAAAATACCTGAAAATTAAAAGAAATATAACTTTTTTTCATGCGAAAAATTTTAAATACTACTTAAAAGGAGTTAAGTTTTCTTACGTAAGGTTTTAAAGTGGAATATTAAGCCTGTTGTTGCTTAAAGTTTTCTCTTGCATTTTAATGGTTACCATTTAAATTATTTAAAAAGCAGAGAAAATGAGATTTTAAAAAATATCTCATATAGGAAAAATTAACCAAAAACTCTTGGATATGGGTGCAAGAATCCGATGATGCAAACTGGAATTTCGTTCAAAAAAACATTTATTACTTAAAATAAAAAACAAGCAAGATTTTGAGATATTAATTATAAATTTCTTTTTTAAATATCGTTGAAAAAAAAAAAATAATTTTGAAAAAAATAAATAAATACCATAAGGACGTTTCAATATTGCGTTTTGAGATTACATAAGTAGTTTTGCGAAAAATAACTTAACGGTGATGTAATTCGACGTCAAATGTACCCAAAAAATGCGTTTTTAACCTGTTAATATTCAAGTATTTTAAAAACGTGACGTGCCAGTGAAATTTGGACTCAGCACACAAAAATCCTTTAGAAAAGTAGGGTTTAGTTCAAGATCTATTTTCGTTGCCGAAGTTTTTTTTCGAAAAATTAGGAACAAATATAAAAAAGTGTCCACGTTTGATTAAATAAAAAATCCATTAGACTACTTTCAACTCAACTGACTCATCTCACTCACTCTCCTCGATTTAAAATTAGAAAAAAAGGGTGTAATTCTGGAGAAATTGTTTAAAAAACTATATCTATCTAATTTTGAAAGACTTATGCGACACCTCTACTTTCAATCATGATAAGACTAAAAAGTAAAAAATAAAATATATAGTTTAAAAAACTAAAAATAAGCTTTTGCACTAAAAACTATTAAATAATTATTGACTTATTGGAAACGGTTAGATAAAAAAGCGTCAAGCGCTGTTTTCAAACTTTATAAAATTACAAGCAACAAAAATACGTTCTACGCTTTTTGATCTAACCATTTCCAATAAGTCAATTAAATTATTTTATAGTTTTTAGTGCTTAATAAAAGCGCATTTTTAGTTTATTAAACTATAAAGTAGAGTAAACTATAAAGTTGAGTCATGACATTTCAACTGTCAGTTGTGGAAGTGTGTTAAAATTTAAGCTCCTCACAAAGTTATTAGTTTTTTGCCCAAATTTCAAATTTAAATTCAAAAATTGTTCGTTAAATGATTCTTGGCACCACTTGAATACTTTGCAACAAAAAAATCATCTACTTGAACAAGGTAAAAAAGTATTTTAAGTTTTAAATCGATGCAAAATAAAATTTTTGCATTGCGGGAATCCTCTATGAACGGCAATAAAAGAAATATAACAGAAACTTCACCGGAACTAAATAACACCACTAAGAAACACAACTCAAATTTTTTTGCGAACAAAATGGCAATCGGAAACATGTCAATTGATGATTTCAAAAAACTTCTCAACGAATCAATCTACGAACAAATTAAAGATTTAGCCACTAAACTTGATGTTGCATCCTTATCCTTGGAGATGGATGCACTAAGAACGGAAAACTCACATCTGAATAAAAAACTATCTGTTATGACGGAACGTTGTGATCTTTTGGAGTCTCAAATCGAAATAATTTCACGTAAGGCTCACGAAAACTGTATGGTGGTACACCTTCCTCTAGACAGAGAAACCGACGCAGTTCAGTTAGCAACACAAACTTGCAGGGGGCTTCTCAAGTTAAAAGAAGGTGAAAATATTCACTTAAAGAAATCACGGGTAATCCAAAACACACACACTCAAAGGGGAACTGTTTTCTTAGAGCTAGAATCGTCGGATATCGTAGACGAAATAATGTCAGTAAATAGCCAACTAAAAGGAACTGGCATAAGTATATTTCGCGAACAAACACAAATGTATCGACAAAAAAGACGAGCTCTATTTGAAATTAAAAACAAATTATCACAATTAAACGCTCAGGCAAAAATTATTATCAAAGGTGACAAAATGCAAATCAACAACCACACTTTTATTTACAAATTTGCGCGTGGCCTTATTGTCAAAACTGCAGCTGAGATGACATATATGAACAACATGTTTGGTGACAGTTCACAAGAATATTTTGACTGCAGCGATGGAGTGAAGATAGACCCGGTTGATGATCGACAAACACCACATATCTCTCAACCGATGACAGCGCCACCAAGGCGTGAATTAACGAACCCTAATAATAATAGAAAACAATAGGAAATCAATGCCGTCTGCCAAAATATAATTAATTTTACTTATTTAAAAATTCTCTCATATAATATAACAGGTCTCAAAAGCAAACTTTTGCAACCAGATTTTTTTAATTACATTTTAGAATTTGATATTATCTTTCTTATTGAAACCTTTTTAGAGGAAAAAAATGAAAATGAATTTTATAAATATTTTAAAGATTATAAATTAACTTTTATTCCAGCAGTTAGATCCAATGTGCATGGGAGAGCTAGCGGAGGCATGTTATGTGGCATCAAAACTAAAATTAATCATTTCGTTTATTGTAAACTTGTTGAAAATAGGCTTGTTGTTAAAATTTCTACCAACCAACGTCAATTCAATATTTTGCCGGTGTACCTTAATTGCAATAGCTGGTTGAATGATTTTGAAAATTTACGCAATTTCTTAAACAATTCTTCGTTGGAAAATGTAATGATTGTCGGTGATCTTAACGCGCGAATTGGTGAATTTCAGAACTCTCCTGCTCATATATTACATGATTTGATGATTTTTGATGAGGTGAGAAATTCAAAGGATGAAACCCTTAACAGAAATGGTAGACTTTTAACGGAATTGCTAGAAGATTTTGGGTTGTTTGTATTAAATGGGGTAACAAGCGGTGACAAATATGGCGAACTTACTTTTATCAGCGGTCAAGGGCAATCAGTAATCGACTATTGTGCAATATCTGGAGAGTGGTGCAACTCAGTTGAAGACTTCCAGGTGCACTTGTCTAGTTTTTCAGCTCACTTGCCACTATTTGTCAAAATACGCTTCCACGAGAACATACAGCAGACGAACGTAGATATCCCTCGAAAACTCAGATGGTTTGAAAATAAAGCTTCACGGTACAAATCTCTTTTGAATCAGCATTGCAATCTTCTCCCTCTTCAAGATGAGAGCAATGTTGAACAAATTGAGGAAAGCATTACTAGAGTAATTTACGCTTCAGCTGTATCTACAAGCACTAGCTCTACGCTCAATTTTAAAAATAAATGGTTTGATAAAGACTGTGTTAAACTTCGTAAGCTCTCATTCAAGTACTTGAAACTTTTTAGAAGAACTAACTCGGTTGCGTTTAAAAATATGTACTTACACTCAAACAAAGAATTCAAACAATTATGTCACGAGAAAAAAAGGCTTTATCTAAAAAATCTTGCAATGAACTTGCAGCACTCCAAAAATTCCAAAGCATTTTGGAATAATGTAAGAGAGTTAGGTGGGCAAAGTAGAAGTATGAAGATTTCTCTCGAAGCTGAGACTCTAGCTGCTCATTTTAAAACTCTATTGTTAGCGGAGGAGAATCTTCATACTTTTAGCTTTGCGCTACAAAATGAAGTTGTATCTGAACTAGACTGTCCGATTTCTTGTGAAGAGCTTGATTCAGTTCTGCTGGTTATGAAAAACAATAAGGCCCCGGGTTGTGATGGCATTCCAGTCGAATTCTTTAAAAACGGAACAGTACAACTGAAAAATTATATTGTGGATTATTTCAACAAGATATATAATAATGCTTGCGTTCCTTCTGGTTTTAACAAATCGCTTATTTTTGCAATATTTAAAAAAGGCGATGCTTCCCAAGCAGAAAATTATAGGGGAATCTCCATTCTAAATTCTCTCAGAAAGATCTTTGCCACAACTCTTTATGTTAGGCTTTCTACGTGGATAGAAAATTTTAATCGTCTCAGCATTTTTCAAGCAGGGTTTCGTTCCGGGTTTTCAACAATTGACCACATTTTCTCACTAACTAGCATAGCCAGAAAATATATTGAAATTAATAAAAAGTTATATGTTTGTTTTGTAGACTTCAAAGCAGCCTTTGACACAGTCAACAGGCAAGCTTTGATCTACAAACTGGCGTCGCTTGGAATATCCAGAAAGTTCTTGGAAGTATATGCGAAATTATTATCTTCCTCTAGTGCAACCGTGTGGGATGGATCCAAGTTGTCTGAATGGTTCCCAACTTCTGCAGGTGTTCCTCAGGGTTGCATTGTAAGCCCTATACTCTTCGCACTATACATTGACTCCATTTCTGAAATTCTTCCGGGTGGCGTTAGCTTCGCTGGTCAGCTAATAAAGGTTCTCCTTTATGCTGATGACTTGGTGTTGCTGGCTGAGAATCCTTCAACTCTGCAACTGCAAATAAACAAACTTCAGGCTTTCTGTGAGACATGGGATCTACATATCAACGTCTTGAAAACAAAAGTTATGGTTTTCGAGAACCGAAGGAGTAGAAGAGTGGAGACTTGGAGACTCAATAACCAGTCGATAGAAGTAGTTCCTGAGTTCAAGTACCTTGGCGTACTGTTGTCTAGCAACTTAAACTTTCGAAATCATGTGAAAGAAAAAAGTAGAGAAGCAAAACTGGCACTCAACATAATGTGGCCAAAATTCTTCGCAAACCAAAACATTGATCTGTCCTCAAAGTATAATGTATTCAATGCTACAGTCAACACTTGTATGTGCTATGGGGTGCAGGCATTTGGAGTAGACCCCTTTGAAGATTTCGAAACTGTACAAAGGTACTTTTTGAAGCGTTTATTCCGTCTACCAAACGCTACTCCTACCTACGCAATTCATGTGGAATCAGGTTTGCCACCCATTTATTTGCAAAATCTGAAAGCTCATTCTGTATTTTTAATAAAAGTAATGAAGAGAAGTGAAAATAGTTTACATAGGGCAGTGTTAACTAGGCTATTGCAAACAAATGCTTATCCTTTCAGAAATTGGCAACAGCTGGCGTTATCTCATGATATCGATTTATCTTTATCGGAAAATAACGTTAGCGACTGGCAAAATATGTTCGCAAGGGTCATAGCTAAAGAAGATGACAAAATATACGACCAGTTTTTAACAAGAGCGTCCTCATCACCTTCCAGATTTATTTACCGCAACCTTAACCACCAAATGTTAACCATTGAATGCTATTTCAACACAAAATTTTCGTCAAAAGTTATAAGCACCATATTCAGAGCTAGAGTTGAATTATTAAATTTGAATTTCATGCCACATAGAGTCGATCTTCAGCAGACTTGTGATCTATGTAACAGGAGAGAGTCTGAAAATATTTACCACTTCATTGCTGTATGCCCAATTCTACAAGAAATCCGAAGATTACATTTCCAAGAAAGTTTTCTGTCCGTAAATAGTCTTTACGAAATATTAAATGGCGCCCGTGGTTGGCTCACCTTGTACAAATATTGCATTCATGCTATGACTTATCGTAATAGTTTTTTGTTAAATTAGTTCTCACAACAAGTCTCTATTCAATTTAAGGGCTGCAAATTATTGCTTTTAATCAAATCTTTATGTTTCAAATCATTAAAATTGATATTCTTTTTATGTTTTAAATCATTAAAATTACTAGTTTTTATGTTGCAAATCATTAAAATTGCTTAAACGTTTCTCGCTCTCCCATAATTTAATTAAAAAAAAAAAAAAAAAAATTTATTTAAAAAAAAAAAAAAAAAAAAAATAAAAAAATTTTAAAAAAAATTAAAAAATAAAAAAAATAGAAAATTTAAAAAATTTAAAATATAAAAATTAATATTTAATACTTAAAATTTAAAATTATATACAAATTTACTCCTCATATCTATGTTAATATAAACTTTTGTCTAATATTTTGTGTAATATTTATTTATGTAATTTATTATTTCAAATTTATTGTAAATCTTTTTGATACATCTTCTCTTTATATAATTTTATTTATTATACTGAAATGTCATTTCCGGCAGACGGCAGCATTGTCATGTCCGTATTTCCAATAGAAAAAAAATTGTAATTTATCTAATGAATAAAGGAAGAATCTAATCTAATCTAATCTAAAGTAGAGGTGTTTCGACCCCTTCCTCAGGGTCCAGACCATCAAAATATTGTGTTGTCATCCGAACTACACATATGTACAAAGTTAGTTAGTTAGTTAGTTAGTTAGTTAGTTAGTTAGTTAGTTAGTTAGTTAGTTAGTTAGTTAGTTAGTTAGTTAGTTAGTTAGTTAGTTAGTTAGTTAGTTAGTTAGTTAGTTAGTTAGTTAGTTAGTTAGTTAGTTAGTTAGTTAGTTAGTTAGTTAGTTAGTTAGTTAGTTAGTTAGTTAGTTAGTTAGTTAGTTAGTTAGTTAGTTAGTTAGTTAGTTAGTTAGTTAGTTAGTTAGTTAGTTAGTTAGTTAGTTAGTTAGTTAGTTAGTTAGTTAGTTAGTTAGTTAGTTAGTTAGTTAGTTAGTTAGTTAGTTAGTTAGTTAGTTAGTTAGTTAGTTAGTTAGTTAGTTAGTTAGTTAGTTAGTTAGTTAGTTAGTTAGTTAGTTAGTTAGTTAGTTAGTTAGTTAGTTAGTTAGTTAGTTAGTTAGTTAGTTAGTTAGTTAGTTAGTTAGTTAGTTAGTTAGTTAGTTAGTTAGTTAGTTAGTTAGTTAGTTAGTTAGTTAGTTAGTTAGTTAGTTAGTTAGTTAGTTAGTTAGTTAGTTAGTTAGTTAGTTAGTTAGTTAGTTAGTTAGTTAGTTAGTTAGTTAGTTAGTTAGTTAGTTAGTTAGTTAGTTAGTTAGTTAGTTAGTTAGTTAGTTAGTTAGTTAGTTAGTTAGTTAGTTAGTTAGTTAGTTAGTTAGTTAGTTAGTTAGTTAGTTAGTTAGTTAGTTCGTTAGTTAGTTAGTTAGTTAGTTAGTTAGTTAGTTAGTTAGTTAGTTCGTTAGTTAGTTAGTTAGTTAGTTAGTTAGTTAGTTAGTTAGTTAGTTAGTTAGTTAGTTAGTTAGTTAGGGTCAATGTGGGTAAATGTAAACAATTTCATGTCTTTTTTTTCTTTCGACTTTAGATTTTTTTATGTTTTCACGGAACAACTTAACAGTTATCTTCAAATGCAAATATGAAATGATGGCAATTCTTCTTTATAAATATAAACAAATATTTCTCAAATTGTTTTAATTACTGTCAAATATGGCATGTTTACAAATACCCCACCAAGTTTGTGTTTTTTTACAAATTCGGGGTAAATGTAAACGGTGGTTAAAAATTTAGAATTTCCTCTTTATCATATGAATAACAACTTGAAAAACGTTCAAGGAGGTATTTGACAAAAACTTTTTCAAATTCCAATAAAAGTTTTTGTTTTCTTCCTTTGATTCTTTATATAGGCGCCCAATATGCATCCTGAACAGCTCTGAAAGTCATATTTTTTGTTTTTTTTACGTCAAAGACCGATTTTCCACTAAAAATGATGGTGTTGGCTACTTTAAAATGTGACTCCGCGGCACTTTAGCAATAGTAATTGACTAAAAATACGTTATTTTTATTAAAACCAATAATTTCACCAAGAATGTATGTTTATATTTACCCCCAGAATACGTTGTTTACATTTACCCATTATGAAAAATATTCTGGGGTAAATGTAAACACATGCAAATCGACATAAATGTCCTGTATTTTAAAATTTGCTTGTATCACATAGAATCTACATCAAAATTAAAAACAAAAAAGTATTTGCAAATTATACTGACTTAATTGAATCTGCAAAAATATTTAATTTTTCTGAAAGACTAACGGCTTGTTTGGCACTTCAAAAAATTATCTTTCACGGAAAATACGCTCGTCGAATGAATTCTCTCTTGACAGCAATGAGCTTGACGTATAAGTTAAAAGATACATGAGTCCGCGATTTGTACTTATGTATGCGTCAAATAGATTTAACTGAAGCTTGTTATGAGCCATGTTTTCATTTACCCCTGTTTACATTTACCCACATTGACCCTAGTTAGTTAGTTAGTTAGTTAGTTAGTTAGTTAGTTAGTTAGTTAGTTAGTTAGTTAGTTAGTTAGTTAGTTAGTTAGTTAGTTAGTTAGTTAGTTAGTTAGTTAGTTAGTTAGTTAGTTAGTTAGTTAGTTAGTTAGTTAGTTAGTTAGTTAGTTAGTTAGTTAGTTAGTTAGTTAGTTAGTTAGTTAGTTAGTTCGTTAGTTAGTTAGTTAGTTAGTTAGTTAGTTAGTTAGTTAGTTAGTTAGTTAGTTAGTTAGTTAGTTAGTTAGTTAGTTAGTTAGTTAGTTAGTTAGTTAGTTAGTTAGTTAGTTAGTTAGTTAGTTAGTTAGTTAGTTAGTTAGTTAGTTAGTTAGTTAGTTAGTTAGTTAGTTAGTTAGTTAGTTAGTTAGTTAGTTAGTTAGTTAGTTAGTTAGTTAGTTAGTTAGTTAGTTAGTTAGTTAGTTAGTTAGTTAGTTAGTTAGTTAGTTAGTTAGTTAGTTAGTTAGTTAGTTAGTTAGTTAGTTAGTTAGTTAGTTAGTTAGTTAGTTAGTTAGTTAGTTAGTTAGTTAGTTAGTTAGTTAGTTAGTTAGTTAGTTAGTTAGTTAGTTAGTTAGTTAGTTAGTTAGTTAGTTAGTTAGTTAGTTAGTTAGTTAGTTAGTTAGTTAGTTAGTTAGTTAGTTAGTTAGTTAGTTAGTTAGTTAGTTAGTTAGTTAGTTAGTTAGTTAGTTAGTTAGTTAGTTAGTTAGTTAGTTAGTTAGTTAGTTAGTTAGTTAGTTAGTTAGTTAGTTAGTTAGTTAGTTAGTTAGTTAGTTAGTTAGTTAGTTAGTTAGTTAGTTAGTTAGTTAGTTAGTTAGTTAGTTAGTTAGTTAGTTAGTTAGTTAGTTAGTTAGTTAGTTAGTTAGTTAGTTAGTTAGTTAGTTAGTTAGTTAGTTAGTTAGTTAGTTAGTTAGTTAGTTAGTTAGTTAGTTAGTTAGTTAGTTAGTTAGTTAGTTAGTTAGTTAGTTAGTTAGTTAGTTAGTTAGTTAGTTCGTTAGTTAGTTAGTTAGTTAGTTAGTTAGTTAGTTAGTTAGTTAGTTAGTTCGTTAGTTAGTTAGTTAGTTAGTTAGTTAGTTAGTTAGTTAGTTAGTTAGTTAGTTAGTTAGTTAGTTAGTTAGGGTCAATGTGGGTAAATGTAAACAATTTCATGTCTTTTTTTTCTTTCGACTTTAGATTTTTTTATGTTTTCACGGAACAACTTAACAGTTATCTTCAAATGCAAATATGAAATGATGGCAATTCTTCTTTATAAATATAAACAAATATTTCTCAAATTGTTTTAATTACTGTCAAATATGGCATGTTTACAAATACCCCACCAAGTTTGTGTTTTTTTACAAATTCGGGGTAAATGTAAACGGTGGTTAAAAATTTAGAATTTCCTCTTTATCATATGAATAACAACTTGAAAAACGTTCAAGAAGGTATTTGACAAAAACTTTTTCAAATTCCAATAAAAGTTTTTGTTTTCTTCCTTTGATTCTTTATATAGGCGCCCAATATGCATCCTGAACAGCTCTGAAAGTCATATTTTTTGTTTTTTTTACGTCAAAGACCGATTTTCCACTAAAAATGATGGTGTTGGCTACTTTAAAATGTGACTCCGCGGCACTTTAGCAATAGTAATTGACTAAAAATACGTTATTTTTATTAAAACCAATAATTTCACCAAGAATGTATGTTTATATTTACCCCCAGAATACGTTGTTTACATTTACCCATTATGAAAAATATTCTGGGGTAAATGTAAACACATGCAAATCGACATAAATGTCCTGTATTTTAAAATTTGCTTGTATCACATAGAATCTACATCAAAATTAAAAACAAAAAAGTATTTGCAAATTATACTGACTTAATTGAATCTGCAAAAATATTTAATTTTTCTGAAAGACTAACGGCTTGTTTGGCACTTCAAAAAATTATCTTTCACGGAAAATACGCTCGTCGAATGAATTCTCTCTTGACAGCAATGAGCTTGACGTATAAGTTAAAAGATACATGAGTCCGCGATTTGTACTTAGGTATGTATGCGTCAAATAGATTTAACTGAAGCTTGTTATGAGCCATGTTTTCATTTACCCCTGTTTACATTTACCCACATTGACCCTAGTTAGTTAGTTAGTTAGTTAGTTAGTTAGTTAGTTAGTTAGTTAGTTAGTTAGTTAGTTAGTTAGTTAGTTAGTTAGTTAGTTAGTTAGTTAGTTAGTTAGTTAGTTAGTTAGTTAGTTAGTTAGTTAGTTAGTTAGTTAGTTAGTTAGTTAGTTAGTTAGTTAGTTAGTTAGTTAGTTAGTTAGTTAGTTAGTTAGTTAGTTAGTTAGTTAGTTAGTTAGTTAGTTAGTTAGTTAGTTAGTTAGTTAGTTAGTTAGTTAGTTAGTTAGTTAGTTAGTTAGTTAGTTAGTTATAAGTGAAGGTTACACAGTAAAGTGACCCCTCTAATAAAAGAAATAAATATAATTTAACTAAATAAAACTCAATGGATATGAAATTACAAAGCTTATACAAATTTGAAGCACATTTGACTAAACATGCATTTCTCTTTTAATTGCGTATTTTATGTAAAAATAAAATGTTTACTTTTATTTGTAATTCAACTAATTAATTTCGACCAGCTCCTAGATCAATTAAATGCTTCTGATGTAAGTGAAAAAACAACAATACAACAAAAAACTTACACAAATTAATTTCAAACACGATATCGGAAAATTTATTCCTTTTAACTCAATATATAATAGTATACAAACAAAAAATTACTTTATTATTTTAGGTTAAATGTTTTCCCACATTTCTTAGCCCATAACCAGCACTTA